>NC_050448.1:130184955-130784955 GCF_903995425.1 Onychomys torridus | reverse complement strand
ATGTGTTTTACAATGTTTTCTCCAAGACAGGCACTAGACTTGCCATTTTCTTCATTTTCCTTTTTCTTCCTACACATAAAATCATATTTTAAGAAGATGCTTTATACAAACAGCATAAACAGCATCCATCCACATACAGCATCAAGATTCTGTCTCTGTATCCAATTGAAACTGACTTTGTTTCACTGCATCAGTATACAATACATTATAGATGTGTGTAATTTTATATAACCACATCACTGTATATAAAGCTTTTATTTCAAATTATGTATCATACTTACTATAATATCTTTTATTTTGAAACATATTTTAGACATTGTAATATTGTTATTCAAACAGATTTATCTCTCTTTTTTTGTTAAAGTTCATTGTGTGGAGGGTCATCCATTGAACATGGATGACCTATCAAAGGCTACAGCCTTAAAGAAAATTGACTTACCCTTTCCCAGCAGCTATGAACTGTCCATAGCGCCTCTGCTAGGGGTAGGACTTGTACAAGTTATAATAACTGAGCTGGAAAATATACCTACTGGTACAATAGGGAAAAGAATTTCATGGGGATAATCAGCAACTTTTTGAATTTCAGGATTTAAGTCACCCTCCATAATGTAGAGCCCATACCTGACACCCAGAACCAGTGGCCAGATAGGTCATAAAGCTCTCCTTAAGAACCTATTACTGTTAATCTGCTAAATAGACACAGCATTAAACTAACTCCTGATGATATAGCACTAAACTCACAGATCAGTGCATCTTTCAACCTTTACCAGAAAAGTTTCTTTTTGCAGTAGATAGCAACTAACATGAGACTCACAACTGGTCAATGTGTAGAGAATAAGACTGCACAATGCTCAGCTTCTTAAATTGCTCATCTATATCATACCATTTCATCCCAAGACTCAAGGATCATTGTGGAAGGCATGTAGGAAGAAGGTAAGTGCCAGACACAACAGGGAAGCTGCACTTATACTCATAGCACTTGTGACATTATGCACAAGCTACATGAGACCTGCACAAGCTCAAGACAGAGCTAATTCCAGCATGGAGAGAGAAGGTGGGCATGATGTCCCATATGGTATGTTTAAATTTTACTGTAGTCGTTTGAAAGAAATGGTCCCCATGGGCTCATAATGAGTGGCACTATTAGGAAGTGTGGCCTTGCTGGAGTGTGTCACTGGGTGTGGGCTTTGAGGTCTCAGATGCTCTAGCCATGCTGAGTTGGGCAGTCTCTTCCTGCTGCCTGAGCATCAAAATGTGAACTCAGCTCCTTCTGTTGCACCATGTCTTCTTGTGTGCTGCCATGCTTCCTGCCATGAGGATAATGTACTAAACCACTAAACTATAAGCCAGCCCCAATTAAATGTTTCCTTTGTAAGAGTTGCCATGGTCACGGTGTCTCTTCATAGCAATTGATTCCCTAAGACTTTTTGTTTTGCACTTGTGAGAATGTGTGGTACTCTAATATGTAGGACCTTTTGACTTTTATTATCTCCTTGGAATTTCAGCCTAGTTTCTATAGTTGAAAATGAACTCTGTCTGTATTCTGACAACTCACAAAAACGTCTAGCCAGACTTAGTCCTGATCTCCGGAACTACATACATAATGTACACAGACACACACAACAATTCCTACTATATATGCACACGTTTGTTCTATATATCCAATATTAAATTAAATGTATCCTCTTGCCATCTCACTATGCTTCCCCATATAAAGCTTTCCTCATCTCATTTGCTGACCATTTCATCCTCCATCAGTGGGTCGATGTTGTTGCTTTTGCCTTTAGAATGTTTCTAGACTCTAAGCAATTTCTCACCATCCCCCATTATAATCTTTTAAATTTCCACCAATTCTTTCCTGTTTGCACTATTTTAGTAGCCTCCAAAAAGGCTCTCTGCTTGTATTCTTGTCCTGCACACTGACACATTTCAGTCAAAACTGGCGTTACTCCAACTCATTCAAAAGTAAAAAACCACAAATTCTGACTTCTATTGCTTTTATTCTCAGACCCTTTAACTTCTGTATTTTCTAGATTTTCTTCAGCAAGAATGTACTGTGAAACAGTAATCTTTTCCCACAAATGTCTCTACTTTAAATACAGAATTAAATGCTAAAGTCAAGACTTTAAATAAGACTACAGTTACTTAGAAACTTAGTTAAATTCATAGGAAATTGCTTTGCAGAATCCTGAGCAAAACGTTAACGAAGAGAAACTTCCCACGCCAAATTGTAGAGGAGGATAGGATTTCTGGGTTTGAGATTGAAGTCTTCCTTAAATGTTGTTACTTACTATATGCTATGTGTAAGAATGGAGAGATCAATCTTGAGAACTCCTTATAAACTAGGCACTCTACACGAGAAATACATATTATCAGCAATGAAACCATGTTCACTAGGGCTGACTTCCCAATATCGGGTACTATTGAGTATTCCAACCTACATACACCTTTGGTAGAACCCCTGAGAAGCAAGTGAACCCAACTGAGCGCCCTGTTGCTCAAGTTCAAGACTGTGCCTGAGAGGTTGGCCGACTGAAGGAAGCAGCGTGGTCTGGTCCGCCATACAGCATCCCACGTGGGCCGGACCTGGGGTGCAGGGGCCCCCAGAACCCGAGGTTCTGCGACCTGGCCTCCCTGCGAGGCCTTCTGACAGGAATGGAAGCTCTGTGCGGGCAGATCACCTCAGCGTATGGGTGATGTTCCACTGTGCTCGGCGGGCCGGTTCCCTCTGGCTCGCCGCGGGCTGTCGGGCGTGGAAAGGCGGGAGCTGACGGCGCAGCCCCACGCAGCCCGGGCACAGCTAGGTGCCCATCTGCACACAGAGCGTTGCCCGGGAAACGCCGCCAGCGCACACTTACGCCATGCCAGCTTTTCCAGTCTCCGGGAGACTCCAGGACGCGGTGACGTAGCAGCCGGCCAGGGCGGGGCGTGGGGTTCGGAGCGCGCGTGCGTACTATGCAGGCTCCCGGAAGTCGGGCCATGGGGTCTCTCGGTGAAGCGACCCTGCGGAAACTGCGGATGTTTTCGGAGATGAGAGGTACCTTGGCGGAACTGAGATCTCAGGTCCCGTGCACGGAGGGCGCCCTCCCACGGACCCCTCGCCGCTTCCTGTCCTCTGCTCCTTCCTGTCCGCACCGTCCCTCTGCCTTTGTCTTCTCTCTGTCTCTGCCCGCCTCATCTTAGGTGTCAGGCTAGAACAGGAAGAGCTGTTGACGTGGCTTGTGAGGCTGCGAATGTAACACACCGCCTAGCTCACTGGTTTGAAGCCATGCTGCTTACAGAGCCAGAAGTAGATAGCTTGTGTCTTCCCTTTTCCCCAGTCCCCTGCATAACTCACCAGCTTATTCCTGTTTAAACTCCACTATGAAGCCGATTGTGACTTTAAAAATTCTAAATTTAAGTTTGCCCTTTAAGGGAAAAAAGCACAGATGGGTGCTTGCCCTTGTCTACACAGCTGCCTGATAAAATTGGTGTTTGTGACTGCCTAAAAAGTAGGGATTTATATTTGGATGTCAATGTTTGGAATTATTAAATCCTAGGTAAGGCATCCCTCCCTCCCTCCCTCTCTCCCTTACCCCCTCCCTTCTCTTTTAACTTGTTAAATAAAAGGTCTTGTATCTGCACAAGGCACCCCAAGACCAAGTTCCCAGACAAAGGAGATTTATTTGCCCCAGAAGGACAAAGGGCAGGGAATGAGACAAAGATGGGAGACAGAGGAGGAGGGAGAGGAGGAGGGGTATTTGTCCTGGAGGGACTGAGGACTGCCCCTCTTAGAATAGAGAGGAGACAGACGTGGTCCATAGGCTAATGGCAGTTTATAAAGGTAAAAGAGGATAGATAGTATTAGAATGAGGTGTTTGATTTGGATGTTAATTAGGGTAGCCAAAAGGGGGCTTTTGATTGCTGGACTTCAGTACTTTGACAGCTGGACATCGATAGTCTCAGGGGGAGGGAGTGGCCAAATGAGAGACTAGACAGACCTCGGTGGCTAGCTTTAGGAATGCAATCTAATGGTTTTTAGCAAAGCAGAGGGAATGGGGGAAGGGCAGGGCCTGCCAGAGCCAGGTTTGCCATGCTCAGGCAGCTAGAGTCCCTTCATTAAAACTCTATTAATATTTTTGTTGATAAAGGAGAGGGATCCACTGTATGCCAGTGCAGTTTGTCATTTAATGAGTTCACTGGGGATTTGATCCTAAGTTTTGTGTGGTATTCTACTTGGGAGGCTGAGGCAGCCGGGCCAAGGTTCAAGGCCTGCCTGGATTACAGGAAGAGTCAGGGCCAGCCTGTCAATTAATAAGATACTCTCTAAAAAAATAAATAGAGTATTGGGCATATAGCTTCCCTGGCTTACACAGGGCTCTGTGTTTTGTCCCCAGCACCACAAAGAAATTAAATATAAAAAGAACAAAGAAAAGTTAATAAACAGACAAAACAACCCACATTTCTACACAGAAACATGGAAGGAGTATAGAGTTGCTATTTCTCATCCATGGAACATTAAGGGCTCTAGTTCATGAAACTTGCTTGATTTGGGGGCTAAAGATTGTTGTGGGGTTTTGTTTTGGTTGTTTGATTGTTGCATTTTCTTATGAGGAAGCTGGTAATGATTAACCTTTTGTCCTCCCCTCTTTTGAACTAGACAAGCTTGTAATAGGGAATTCTAATAATATAAAAGAAACTTCTTGCCATTTTCCAATAGGTAAACCTGTGGTGGCTGGAAAATTCTGGGATGTAGTTGCGATAACAGCAGCCGATGAAAAGCAGGAGCTTGCTTACAAACAACAGTTGTCAGAGAAGCTGAAGAGAAAGGAATTGCCCCTTGGAGTTCAATATCATGTTTTCACTGATCCTGCTGGAACTAAAATTGGTATACATTTCATGGGATGATTATAACAGATTCTGAGCAAAATAATAATTGAATAATTTCTGAGCTTTATAGTTTTTAAACTGTTCATCTCCACACATGGCCTTTACAAACTTTAAAACCTGAATCTAAATTAACTCCTCTTAACAAGATGAAAGTCAGAGCAAAGATTCTGAGCCACTGTGACTTGAAGATAAATTTGTCCATATCATTATATAAAAGAATTTTTTTGCTTTAATACAATTACAGTAGACCTCATTGGAAGTTCTTTCCCAACCCAGTAGTTTCTTCAGACATTGACATGAAGAAAACAAATCAAAAGATTTTTGTGTATACTTGGTCTATTGGAACCAAAATATGGAATACAGATGAACCATGTCCAGTCACATAAAGTAACATAAAATATTTACTTAAAGCCTGGGTTAATTCAAACTTTGTCATCATTGCAAATAAATTATATTTTACCTTTGATTCTGTATAAAGAGAATTGCAAATAATTTCTTCTACTTCTATATAGTTATTGCTTAAAAAGTATTTTGCTTTGAAAGCTAGTATTTTATTTACTTATTTATTTGCTGTGTTTCACTTGGAAGTAGCATGATTTTTATGAACATTTATCCCTAAAATTGTGGCTCATATGATAAGAAAAGCTAAAGCCTCTCCGTGCCAGGAAGAGAATGCAAGTGTATGACACTGGTGTTATTCTGATGATCTCTGTTGGTTCAGTGTATGACACTGGTGTTATTCTGATGATGATCCACTGTTGGTTCAGTATTTGACATTGGTGTTATTCTGATGATCCACTTTTAGTTCAGTATATGACACTGGTGTTATTCTAATGATCCCTGTTGGTTCAGTGTATGACACTGGTGTTATTCTGATGATGATCCCCTGTTGGTTCAGTGTAAGACACTGGTGTTATTCTGATGATCTACTGTTGGCTCAGCCCTCACAGGAAGAAGGTCATCACTGTGTGATGGATGGTCCTTCTGTAGAAAGTAATTGGGTATACAGTATGTTAATCATATTTAAAATATGTTGTACAAACCAAGTTCTTGTGTTTTAAAAAAAAAAAAAACTCTAGGTTGTGTGTTGGGCTGTGTCATTTGGAAAAAGTTATTAAGCAAGTATTCTGGTTGACAAATGCAAATGAATTCAGTATGTCATAGATTATGTAATTTATCATTTCTTTCTTGACTATTCTTGAGAGGTTATTACCTGCTGCTTTGCTATATTTCTTGATTAGCTGTTTGTTTGCTTATTTACTGGGACTGATCTGTTCTTCTGCCAATATCTTCTCAATCTGTCTATCTCATATTAACAAAATTCACATCTTCAAAATTATAGCATTAAGTATATCATCATAAGAAAGTCTTCATAATTTTCTGTGATGCAAATTGTGCTTTTGAATTGTTTTTCAGGAAATGGAGGATCAACACTTTGTTCTCTTCAGTGTCTGGAAAGTCTCTATGGAGATAAATGGAATTCTTTCACCGTCCTATTAATTCACTCTGGTAACTTAGTGGTTATTCATTTACATTTGTCCTCGAGTTTTCAACATTTGACACCTTAGGGGCTTTATCTCCCTTGCAAATGATTTCCTCTATAATTTATTTTGTTTTAAAATTCATAGATGGTATTTTACTTTGGAAATATATGTTCTTGGCTTTGGGGGTTGTCTGTTTGCTTTTTCACAAAATTTATTCTTAACATTGTAACTTATATACATCATCACCTTTTATGGATATTTTATCATTTCATTTTTGGTTTTCAAATGGAAAATTATTTTTCACAAAACTCTTGGAAATGTGGGCATTTCTCAGGAGTCTGGAGGGGGAATTTTGTTGCGGAACAAAATGGATGATGATGAAAATGATGATTAGACATTTCTCTAAACTTCTACCTTGAATTTTTGTCTTATTATTGATAGTCAACAGCTACAATATTTAACAGTTTTTAAAAAGGGGAAATAAAAATTACAGAGTTACACATAAATATATGTGTGAAAAACATGTAGAATATTTCAAAAGAGAGGAGTCAAAAGGATGTTGTTAGAATAGTGGGCAGGTTTTTTTTTTTTAATTTAGTACATGTAATTATATTAAACATCTGGTTGCATGGAAAGTTCTGTTGTTTATCTCTTAATTCTAGTGGGCTGGTGAAACTTTTGTCGAGGCCCAGCATTAGTCTGTGACATATAATTTAGAATTTCTTCTTCATGGCTTCAAAGATGCTTTCTAATTCCAAGTTGCGTACACAGTCATAGGACTCTTTGTACAGATGACATCAACATAGCACATCCAAGTCCTGCTTCAAACAAAAATTAATAATGTAGAAAAGTTTACTTTAGTCTTGTAGAATAAAGGTAAAATTAATTGGACATCAGAAAATAGATAGCAAGAAATATAGTGGGCCCTCTGAATCCTGGGATTTCATCCACCTCTTATAGACTCAGACAATGATGGACAGAAAGTATTTAAGGGGTAATAAAAATATGTCTGTACTAAACATGTGGACTTTTCATAATTCCTGGAATATCATTGCATAACCACTGTTTATGTAAATATTACATCGTGTTAGATAAAGATAGTGTGGGGTACACACAAATAAGTGCCATTTCAGTGCGGGTTCAGTGTCCTGAGCTTTTGGAGTCTGCCTGGGGTTGTGAACCAGTCTCCACAATTGTGAGGAGTGGCTGTAGATAAGTCTTTTAGTTTAAACTTTACTATGTCTGGTCTTTGGAAGGTAAACAATTAACATGAATTTTAGCTCTTATTTCTTGAACAATGTGCACAAAGTACTTTCAGTGTTGCATTGTCCTCACTGTACTGCAGCTGACTGCAGTAAATCTTCAAGTAAGTAGCTGAAGCATGGTAAGCCATAGGTGAGCTCATTTATCAGATCTTTTCCCAATACGTAAGTCTGCACTGCACTATACACCTTTTCTTTAAGGATTCAAGATATTCAGTGTGTTTAAGAGAACATATTTCAGAAATCAAGACATTATGATGTTCATCTTAGAAAGGAAAAGCCAATTTAAATGAAAAAGTGGTATAATTAAAAAAATTGTTCTTAAGTAAATTTACAACTTTCTCGCAAGTTGAAGACATTGCATCATGAAATGGATGTTTAACAGAGAAGTACATTTTGAAACTGTTTAACTGCATTAGTCTTTTGCAACTTTTTCTAAGTACATCCCTAATTTATAACTTTAACCATGGTTGGAATGCATTGTTAGAAATGTTCATGGAAGATCAGGTTTTAAAATTGGTCACTTTGTTAGTTATGCAATTGATAGAGAATACTTGATAGCCAGGCTCTGTATGTCTTTTTCTTGTTTCCTGACCTAGAGTCTTTAAAATTGTATTACATTAAATTGCCATATGAGAAACACTCTTTGATGGTTTTAAAGTCTAGTTTTCCTAATTCTACCCTTAATTTTGATTAGATACTTAGTATTAAATATCCTCAGAGGTATGTTATGCTATAACTGGTGCCATCAGATTTTGAAAATCTCTTCAAGAACATATTTTTAAATACTTTACATTGTTTTATAGGTGGCTACAGTCAACGGCTTCCCAATGCAAGTGCTTTAGGAAAAATCTTCACAGCTTTACCACTTGGTGAGCCCATTTATCAGATGTTGGAGTTAAAACTAGCCATGTACATGGATTTTCCCTCACACATGAAGCCTGGAGTTTTGGTCACCTGTGCAGATGATATTGAACTCTACAGTGTTGGGGACTCTGAGTACATAGCATTTGACCAGCCTGGCTTTACTGCCTTAGCCCATCCATCTAGTCTGGCTGTAGGCACAACACATGGAGTATTTGTCTTGGACTCTGCCAGTTCCTCACAACATGGTGACCTTGAATACAGGCAATGCCACCGTTTCCTCCATAAGCCCAGCATTGAAAAAATGCATCACTTTAATGCTGTTCATAGAGGAGGAAGCTTTGGTCAACAGGACTTGGCTCAGGGTGACACAGCCAGTCTTCCATTGCACTCTGAGTATGTCTACACAGATAGCCTATTTTACATGGATCATAAATCAGCCAAAAAGCTACTTGACTTTTATGAAAGTGTAGGCCCACTGCACTGTGAAATAGATGCCTATGGTGACTTTCTGCAGGCACTGGGGCCTGGAGCAACTGCAGAGTATACCAGGAACACATCACATGTCACTAAAGAAGAGTCCCAGTTGTTGGACATGAGGCAGAAAATATTCCACCTCCTCAAGGGAACACCACTGAATGTTGTTGTTCTTAATAACTCCAGATTTTATCACATTGGAACAACCGAAGAATATCTGCTTCATTTCACTTCTGATAGTACATTAAGGTCAGAGCTGGGCTTACAATCCAGTGCTTTCAGTGTCTTTCCAAATGTGCCTGAATGCCCCCATGAGACACCCTGTGTCATTCACAGTATACTGGATTCAGGATGCTATGTGGCCCCTGGCTCAGTTGTAGAGTATTCTAGATTGGGGCCTGAGGTGTCCATTGGGGAAAAGTGCATTATTAGTGGATCCGTAATAGTGAAAGCCACGCTGCCCCCATATTCTTTCATGTGTTCTTTAAGTCTGGAGATAAACGGACACTTAGAATACTCAACTATGGTGTTTGGCATGCAAGACAACTTGAAGAGCAGTGTTAAAACCATATCAGACCTAAAGATGCTTGCGTTCTGTGGAGTTTGTTTTCAGTCTTGTTTAGATATTTGGAACCTTAAAGCTACAGAGGAACTATTCTCAGGAAGTAAGACACATCTGAGCCTGTGGACTGCTCGAATTTTCCCTGTCTGTTCTTCTCTGAGTGAATCTGCTGCAGCATCCCTTGGGATGTTAAGTGCTGTACAGAGCCATTCACCATTCAGCCTGAGCAACTTTAAGCTGCTGTCCATCCAGGAAATGCTTCTCTACAAAGACGTACGAAACATGCTAGCTTATAGGGAGAAAATCTTTCTAGAAATTAGTTCAAATAAGAAACAGTCTGATTCAGAGAAATCATAAATACAATATATTTTGCCTATGAACAGGATTGCATATGCACGCATTTTTATAGACCTCTGACTTTTCTTTCTTTTCCTCTCTCTCTTTCTTTCTTCTTCTTGTGCATTTTTGGCTTGTTTCAGTAAAGCAACATAATAAAAATTATATCAATATAACTACTGTATCATAGTAATAACAAAGGTACAGAAGGCCACTTTGGATGGTAAAACATTTCAGCATTAAATTCATGAAAGTGATGTTGTTTTAAATGTTTTTGCACTATTATAGCTTTGTTTTTTGGTAAATATTAATTTCTGGGATACTGTTCCATTCACATAATAAATACTCCTGTTTTAGAGGATGATTTTCTAAACATACTTTTAGAATTTCTCTGGGTTTTTTGATATTTGGTCCAATAAAGCTCTATGTGTTATTGATGATTATATTCTTTACTTGTCACAATGAGACAATACCTAATTAAAAAAACATCCTTTTAAACTTTTTAAGAAAATTATCCTTTTTCTGTTAATTCTTTTTTAAATTTTGTTCTATTTTTATTTCATGTACATGAGTGCATTACCTACATGGATGAATGTGCACAGTAGCCATAGAGGCTAGTATACCTGTTCTCAAACTGAGTCACAACCATTTGGGGATGGAATGACCTTTTCACAGGGTCACCTAAGACATCAGAAAACAGATATTTATATTATAATTCAGAACAGTAGCAAAATTATAATTATGAAGTAGCAACAAAAATAATTTTATAGCTGGGGGTCACCACAACATAAGGAACTGTATTAAATGGCCTCAGCATTAGGAAGGTTGAGAACCACTAGACTAGAAGAAGGCATTACATCTCTTGGGACTAGAGTTACAGATGATTATGACCTCTGTGTGGGCTCTGGGAGTCAAAACTTCATGCTCTGAAAATGCTTTAAAATGATGTTTGTGTCTCACATATCTTGGCAAATGTGATAAAAAAGTGTGTGTGTGTGTGTGTGTGTGTGTGTGTGTGTATGTGTGTGTGTGTGTGTGTGTGTTATAAATTTGAACATGTGTTGCCATATTTTATAAACTATATCTACTGTCCCATTACACTGGGAAATGTGTGCCAACAGAACTCAGTTGTTTGCTCAGAAGGTGATAGGAATAGTTGAGAGCCAGTGCTCACTTCACCATGGACATTACTTAATCCCCTCCTAATTAATCCTTCAAAAGTTATCCTGACTTGACAATGAGTATTTTGCTTTACATCATTCTGTCCATATTGATAGCGATTGGGAATATCAGTTGGCCCAAGAGGAGGGAATTAGAATAGGGAATCTGAGATAATACTTAGATCATAAACAACTTCAAGAAAGTGAGACTTTGGTGAATTCCAGGGTATATGCACCTATTTTGAAATAAACACATTAGTGAAATATCTTTAGGTTTAATAGAGGCAAGACTTGTCATACTTGTGTTTAAATTACCTTAGCTATACTAATAACAGCTATGAAAGTTTTATATATATAAATTATAATAAAAATAAAATATCTTTCAAAACCCTTCTACTATATTATTTGTAAATAAATATGTATTTGTCTTTTTGAGGTTCTCAGGGATAAAGATATGTGATATTGTTTGACAATTATTGATTTGCTTATAGAGATTTCAAGGGATTTTGAATGTTATTAAATGTTCATACTAATTTGACTTAAAATTCTTCCAAGGATTAGAATCGTGATTTCATGTGCTCAGAAAAGAACATCATTAATGAAGAGTACCAGCACTTCCTTGGTTACTTGACACTGTTATATTTATTATAGATCTCTTGTAGATACATTTAGACATAGAAGCTTATAATTTCTCTGTGCATATGTACAGAAAGGAACTAATAACATGTAATATAGCAATATAATTAAGACATTTCTGCTTTTTAGAGTCAAGGTCAGCCTCTGCTAAAGCTCTCAGAAATCATCTCATAATTTTTGATAAATACTTGTCCCCCTGAGCACCAGCCACTGTGACTTCAAAGGCATTGATAAGGCTGCAGTTTAAATATTTATTCTTGGGAATTTCCTATATGTATACAATGAGCTATGATCATAACTATCCTTCATGCCCCCAAATCTCCCATATCCCCTAACATGTGTCCCTCTCAACTTCATGTCTTTTTTGTTCTAATAACCTACTTAATCCAGTTAGTCTTCCCATGTGTACATGGGAGTGGGGTCATTTACTGAATACATCTATTGGTAGTCATATCCTCAGAAGATGAATAATTCTCCCTCCTCTAGAAACTATCAACTTCAGATTGCTCCCTGAAAAGGTATGGGTCCTAGAGCTTACCTACCTCCTCTGCTAAATTTTATTTGGCTTGATCATGTGCAGGAAATCTCAAGTGCTGTGGGCCCATGGCAGCAGTATCAGCCATGTCATGACCAGAAGACAGCATTTATTCCCCATCCTTATGCTCTTGTATTTTCTGCTCCCTCTTATGTGATGCCCTCTGAGCCTTGGATGGGAAGGGGTTGAAGTAAACATCTAATTTAGACCTGAGCACTCATTCTGTTATTCTCAGAAGCTTGACCAATTACATGTGTCCTTCCCACATATCAACATAACAGCAAAACCAGGAAACATACTGTTTTTCCAAACCTTGGTCTATATACATGAAAATTTCTGACTTCATGCTTCTATGTAATAAAGACAAGCCACCAGAGTCTAGTTGGGAAACACCAGATTTGCTCCTGGCAACATTATCTTTTATCTACATGAGCAAAAATAAGCCAAACTTAGCACATGGCTCAGATTTGGCAGTTTGCCTGGCCACCATGGCAATTTAAAATAAAAGAAACATAAAATCTGCAGATTCCCCACTGCATTAATATTTGCAAAATTAGAGCCAAAAGAGAAGGATACTTATGAAGAATAACTAGCACCATATACTTGTAGAGCAGCATTGACACCTGTATCTAAAGATGCTAGTCAAATGGTGCATGTGCACTGGTTCTTTCTAAGCTATTTGGGTCAGTAGTTTATGGTTTTGAAGACTTTGGGTACAGGATGTCTAAGTCATTCAACATGAATTTTACCACTCAAAAAGTACTTTTCCAATTGCAGTAGCATGATGCTGTCCCTCTGCTAGTGTCTTTCCTGGCCATCTATGCTGTGATTATCCTTCAGCTGTGGTTTAGTGCAGTTCTGAATTGACCTAACTTTATGTCTTAAAAAAAAAAAAAAAAAAACATTATTAAGTGCAGTCTGTGCTGCCCATGTGTGCATGGTGTGGGACCGTCCACTGGAACACAGCCCATTGTCTCTAGGCTTCAGGCACTTTCATACACTGTGTTTCTGGTCTGTTTGCTAAATTTTCAGACTCTTTTAAGACTTTCAAAATCTTGACTGCAACAAACATTTTGTGGATAAGTCAGTGTATGAAACATTTTGGTTTTTAATTCAACAGCATCCATTCTTCTGCATAGTGTTTGGGTGGTTCTGGTTTCTTTTTATCATTCCTTTGCCCAGAAAAGAATTAAAGAATTTAAACCTTGAGATAAAAATCTTTTAAACCAGCTCTGTTAAAATCAACTTTCAATTCATTTGCAGGTTGAAGAATGCTGTGCAGCTCAATGAAGTTTTACATGAGTTCTTTTCTTCCTACTGCTTGTAGCCTTGGGGTATGGGAAAGTAAATTATAGCCACAAATACACTTTTATTTTTCCGGAAGGATTTCAAGGTAGTTATAGTAAAACCTAAAACCTGGAAAACTTCAAAAATATGATTATGTTTATTAATTGTCTAAATGCAAATTTCAATTCACTGCCTTACTGACAAAGTCTTAAATTAACTTACAGTTTTTCTAATTGCACATCTCTAGAGTCAACTTATTAAATTGCAAAAAGAAGTCATTATAATTTGTTAAAGTTGGTTGAACTTTCAATGACCTAAAATCTAGTCCAATGAAGCGTTGTTAGCAGAAGCTGCCCTGCGGAGAAAGAGGAAGAAAAACAAAGCTTTGGTGACATTTTTTTTCTCTCTCTTGTTACAACTGGTGCCCAAATGTACCAAAAAAAAATGGATACCATGGGCTCAACAATAGAAGTACTTACAGTTGGTCTTTCTTTGGACATCCAGTTCCCAAATAATGACACAGAGACTTATTATTAAGTATGAAAGCTTGTTATTAGCTTAGGCTTGTTCCCAACTAGATCTTAAAACTTAAAATAACCCATTTATTTTAATCTGTGTTCTGCCACATGGCTCATAACATGTCTCAGTACCTTACATCTGACTTCCTCAGTGTCTGGTTGGAGAATCCCCTGCCTCTCATCTTCTTCCCTTGACTTTCCTGCTTTCTCCCCAGGAGTACCTCCTATCCTTTCCTGCCTAGCTATTGGCCATTCATCTCTTTATTAAACCAGTCAGAAAGTGCCTTAGACAGTCAGTGGAGGACAGAAACATATCTTCACACAATGTGATCAAATGTCCTACAACATTTTCCTCTTTATCTAAATAAAAATCTGGCTTTATGGAACCTATGGCCTATGCTGAGACACTTTGCTCAGCCTTGGTGCAGGGAGGAGGGGACTGGACTTGCCTCAATTGAATCTACCAGGCAAGGCTGAGTACCCAGGGGAGACCTTGCCTTGGAGGAGGTGGGAATGGAGGGTAGATTTTGGGGATGGCTGGAGGGTGGGAGGAGGGAGGACAGGGGAATCATGGCTGATATGTAAAATTAAATTAATTATAAAATAAAAATATTTATAAAAAAAGAAAATGTTTTAACTATAACACAGTAAAACTATAAACAATAAGGATAATTATCAAGTAAGAAAAATATTCACAATGTCCAGTCCATTTGAATTTTCAACATTGGAGAAAGTACTCTATTATCTATCCTACCTTGGTGAGTCCAGAATTTTATACCTAAATCACTTTCTATCATAACTTTTAGTACCAACCTAAAAATATCTTTTTAGAACTTACGGCATTTTCTTAGATAACTTAATCTTTTATGTCTCTCAACCTTTATAAACTACATCTCCTTTGTGAAATCCTCTTTTGAATTTGTCAAAAAAAATGATAAAACAATAACTCTCCAGTCTTCAAACATATCAGAGACCTGAGAAGGATAAAATATTACCTGAGTAAGCAGGAAATGCAGAGTAAGCAACTTCCAAAAATATAGGAATAACAGAGACAGATGACTGCCTGGACATTCATCCAAGATTTCTCTGCAGTATTGGAGCATCCTTCTTTGGCCTATAGGCCTAGAATATCTGACAGACTTTTCTGTAAAGCAGGAATTTTAAAAGACTGGCCTACCTTGTCTTGGCAAAGTTTAGCAATCACCTTCCTTTATATACTTGTCCTATTAGGAAAACATAGTGTCAGCAGTTGAGGCAAGGGCAGTTTCTTGCCCAGTGACTAATTTTGCCACACTGAAAGCAAATTCCATATGAGGGTTCTTCAATGACTATCATCCTTTTTTCTGATGTAGATTTGTGCTTCCAGGAGCAAATGTATCTCACTGTCAAGAAAAGCCTTATGTTATTAATAACATAATCTTAAGTGCCATATTCTATAGATTTCTGAAGTGTTTGAAGACCACATATATGTTTAACCTTGAAAGCATATCTAACATGACCAGAAGTTTGATTGTTATAGATGACTAACTACTAACCTGCCTTTTTTAATTATCCTAAACAGTTTGTAATAATAACTTTCAAGAACTAGGACTAACATTAACTTGTGAGTTGCATAGGTACAATACCTAAAACAACAATAGAAACATATATAGAGTGTGTTATAAAAAATAACCTTAAATTTTTATCAATATACAAAATTCATACCAATGTAAATATTTGAGACCTTGTTTTTTAGTTTAAAAGTAGATTCAGTAGTGTACCTTTTTATCATATTATTCACATACCCACCCCCTTTTTCATTAGATAGGAGAGAATGAAAGATAGGGGAGAGAAAAGGAAAGAGAGAAGGAAGGAAGGAAGGAAGGAAGGAAGGAAGAAGATTCCACAATCTAACCTTCATTGTTTAGTTTCCTCCCTGACCATGACCAATAACAACTTACATCTAACGCCCCTAAACAGTGACAAGTATTCATAAACTACCAAATGACCAATAACCACCCACCTCACTTCATGGAAATGTGGCCATTATGTTTTTAAAATTACTTGCTGTTGTCTGGGGCAGGGCAGCATCTTCAGAGGACCCTTAAAGGGCCAGTTGACCTACCACAACCAAGCCAACCAGAGGGACAGTTGCAGGAAGGGAGCACTTACAAACTTGCCAGAGAGATTGTGGCATCTGTGAACCATGGCTCCAGGAAAATATTCCTTTTGCCCTTCTTTGAGAGCCTTGCCTACCTGCCACAGCTCTGGAAAGTTTCAATTCTGTGCTGTGGCAAGTGTTTTTACTTAGTCACCCACTGAGTAGCATGCCAGCTGGTCACAGGCCCTATGCTTGGATATTTATGCCTCCACTTTGGATGCCAAACATAATGGTCTTTCTTTGGACTGCTAGCTCCCAAATAATGACATGGGGACTTGTTATTAAGTATGAAAGCTTAGCCTTAGCTTAGGCTTGTTCCCAACTAGCTCTTAAAATTTGAATTAACCTGTTTACATTAATCTACATCCTGCCACATGGCTCATTATCTCTCCCCAGTACATTGCATCTGATTTCCTCAGTATCTGCCTGGAGAATCCCCTGCCTCTCAGATTCTTCCTGAGTTCCTCTCTTTCTCTGCAGAAGTCCCACCTATCCTTTCCTGACCAGCTATTGGCCCTTCAGCTCATTATTAAACCAATAATAAGGTGCCATAGGCATGCTATGCATGCCTGAGGATTTGAGTCTGATCCTTTGAACCCATGGTAGAAGAAAATTGATTCCCCCAAGCTGTCCTCTGTCCTATACACACATGTGACACCCACATACTTGTACACACACACACACACACACACACACACACACACACACCACTAATAAATGATCTGTAATAAAAATCAGCCCTATCATTTCCTCAGGATATGTTTATTTATGTATTTCATCCACAGTTTTAAATTTGTCTGCTAGCCAATGTAACATATCTAATTTCAAATTTTAGATTTAGATAGACACTTCTCTGACCATTTCCTTTTCTCCTTGGAAAAATTAAAATAGCCTTTCTCCATTTAGATAGCTCTTTTCTGCTGTGGATTATGCTCATTGTTAATTATAAAGCTGACTGGTCAACAGGTAGCTGACAGGAAGAGATTGAGCACAAGAGCTAGACTAGGAGAATTCTAGGAGGAGGAAAGGTGGAGTCAGGGCATATGCAAACCAGCCAGCAGCTGAGGAAGCAAGATATGAAGAAAATGAGGTAACAAGCCACAAACAACATGGCAAAGTATAGATAAGACATGTGGCTTAATTTAAATGTGAGTTAGCTAGTAATACATCTGATCCATTGGCCAAATATTTATAATTAATATAAACCTCTGAATGATAATTTGAGAAGGACTTCGAAACAGGGCAGAACAGAGAAAGGCCTCCAGTTACATATGATCCCCAATGTGCTGCCCATACATCTGCATAAAGCCTGAGAAAGCTTTAAAAATAGGAAGAGAGGTTCCTAGAATACCTAAATAGAGCCCAAAACAGCTTCCTAGTTATGTCTCTCATTTGGACCTCAGTACAGAGATACCATGGCATATGGACTTGAGCTACAGCATGCAGGCTTGAGTTACAGCATGGTGGATTCCCAACATGGTACACAGAGGCGTTCTCAAGCCACACAGCACACTACTTGGTAGATTTAGCTTTTGCTCATACAGACAAAGAGGATTACAGTTACACAGAAAAGACAAATTCAGACAGAGAAAACCTCTAAATGGGCTACAATGTATTTTAAAAATGTGCATATGCTTGTGAGAAAAAAATAATATATACAACCTTAAACTAAAAATATAAATTTAAAATGATAAAATAAAGTCCTTAGAAAGGGGAATAAAATAATAAAAAGAAAATAAGCCATGTAAAAATGGAGAATACACAGAGAGTCTGAATTATATATATATATATATATATATATATATATATATATATATATATATATATATATATAATGTTGTCTTTGGGATTTTTTACTGCTATGAGACATTTGATTGTAGTGACTACTAGATTAAACCAACCTGTATATTTTAGGAATAACTTGATTTCAAGGTTTAAGTCGGAAGATATTTTACTTTGGAAAAGAGATTCTGTTTGTTTTCATTTCTACAGGAAATGAGAGGCTATGAATTCATTCCAAATTTTAAAAAGTCAGGTTTGATTGAGGAAGACCATCTGAAATCCTCACCACAGACATAGAAAAATAAACCTAAAGTAACAAGACATGTAACATATTTTACCAACTCAAACACAAAACAAAACATACCTTAGGCTGGTTTAGGTACAATACACAGTTTATATTTGTATTAATACAGACATGTATGTTACCTTTAAAAGTTTGTGTATTTTCAGAACAAGAGAACCAGACACCAATAAAAATGGGTGGCCCAAATGATCCAATGTTTCAACACCTCTGTTACAGTTTCCTCTGAATTCTGCATCCAAAACAGCTTCAAGGCTGCTACCTGAGATGGATGGACCAGCTGCACAAAACATCCCAGTCATAACTTGACCATAATTCTAAATTTTCTCAGGGTCCCCATAAGATTACAAGTTCTCACAATCAACAGGACGTAGTATGGAGAACTATGCCCAATTTATCAAAATACGGCTTATGAATGTTTGTTTTCATTTAAGGAGGAGTGGCAATAAATTGTTATTGGTTAGAGTCAATCTCTTTTTAATGAAGAAAGGGGAATATGATAGAGAAATGATTGGGAAAATGGTAGATTATTATAAAGAAAAAAGGGTAGATTATTGAATCTATATTATTAAAGAAAACAACTATTAATCTTACATATTTTATATTGGTATGTATTTTAGTTTATTGATACAAATTTAAAGTCAATTTTGTTATACTGTACATATATTTCTACTCTTGTTTAAGTATTATGTTTATGCAGCTCATTTAAAAATGTAATGTATAATTAAAAATATAGATTAATAGTCATCTATAATAGTCAAACTTAGAGCCATATTAGTTAAGTTTTCTAGGTATACAGAGATATATTTCAATTAGATAGGTAATCCTCGAACACTTCAAAGACCTATAGAATATGGCATTTAAAATGTTTTAAAATCTTAGACTTATTTTGACAATGAAATATGTCTGCCTCTGGCAGCATCAGTTACTTCAAAGAGGATGATGGGCATTGAAGAAACTCCTTAGGGGGTTTACTTTCACTGTGGTAAGAGTACCAATTTAGAAAAGAAATTACTCTTTCCTGGACTACATGACAGTTTGTTGAATAAATTGAACATACAGGACCCGTAGGAAAGTGACCTCTGAACTTCACCAACTCAAGGTGGGATGGTCCTTCAGCATTCCTGCTTCACAGAAAAAATCTGTCAGATATCCTGTAGGACACAAAGGAAAGCTGATAAACTTTGCCAATATAAGACAGGACTGTCCTTCAAATTTCCTGTCTCAATAAAAAGCTTGCCAGATACTCTAGGCCTGTAGCCTGAAGATGAATGCCCAACACTACAGAAGAACTTTGGGTGACTGTCCAGGCAGCCAGCTGTCTCTGTCAGTTTGAAAGTTGTTTACAATGCGCTTCCTGTTTACTCAGGTAATTTTTTTTGTTTTGGTTTTGTTTTTTTTTTTTTTTTTTGAGACAGGGTTTCTCTGTGTAGCTTTGTGCCTTTCCTGGAACTCACTTGGTAGGCAAGGATGGCCTCAAACTCACAGAAATCCACCTGGCTCTGCCTCCCAAGTGCTGGGATCAAAGGCATGCACCACCACCACCTGGCATTTTTATTTTTGAAAACCTGGTACCTTCTGATTTTTTTTTGGTGGGGGGAGCTGAGGATTGAACCCCAGGCCTTGTGCTTGCTAGGCAAGTACTCTACCATTGAGCTAAATCCTCACCCCCTCAGGTAATAGTATATCCTTCTAGGGTGAAATTGAAGACTTGTTATAATTATAGTTTACCTTACTTACAATGAAAGGTAAATTAGATATAAGGATTTAGACTCCCAAAGGCAGGATAGATGATGATAGAGTATTTTCTCTAATTTTGACAAATACAAATAGACTGGATGTTGTAACTGGAATTCTTAATTGATAACTGTTTTTTATGTATATAATTTTAATATGTTAAGGTTAAAATCTTCCTTCTTTTTTTTTCCAGAGCTGAGGACTGAACCCAGGGCCTTGTGCTTGCTAGGCAAGCACTCTACCACTGAGCTAAATCCCCAACCCCAAAATCTTCCTTCTTAATTAGACAAAAAAGGGGGAATGCTATGGATTATGCTCATTGTTAATAATGAAGCTGATTGGCTGATAGCTGGGCAGGAAGAGATTGATTGCAAAAGCCAGACTAGAAGAATTCTAGGAAGAGGAAGGGTGGAGTCAGGCCAAATGCCAGCTAGCCACCAATGAAGCAAGATGTGTAGAAAATGAGGTAACAAGTCATAAACTACGTAGCAAAGCATAGATAAGAAATACAGGTTAATTTAAATGAAAAATCTAGCTACAAATAAGCCTGAGCCATTGGCAAAATGTAGTGGGTAGCCATCCCAGCATTGGCCTGGAAGTTCCAGTCCCCATTGAGGCTTTGGTAATGGTCACGCCCACAAGACAGGGCTGAGGGAGGAAGCTGAAGACCCAGGATCAAGAGGAGAGGGCTCGCTTGGTTCTGGGACCCTGGACGCTGGAGGTAGATCAAGCAGAGTTTTTCAGAGACCTTTACCAGACCGTACAACCTATCCCTTCATTTGTAAGTTACCCCACAAAATAAACCTCCCTTTTAACTATGTGGAATGGCCTTAATAATTTCACCAATAGCCAAACTTGTATTAAATAATATAAGTTTCTGAGTGATAATTTGGGAAGGACCACAGAGTGGGATGGGACAGAGAAAGGCCTCTGGTTATACTCCTCTTTGTCATATTTATTCCAATAACTTTTCAATCTGCATAAATGATCCAACCATCCACAGAATTTCTCAAAGCAAATCCTTTGTTTCATCCATGGCTGATATGCTTTCCTGCAGCCATTTTATCCAGTTCTCTAGGGAGTCTACTGTGAGTTGAAAGAACAACCAAACTCTAATCACTTTTCTCTATTACAGAGCTATGTTTATGACCAAATCTAATTAAACAGTCTTTTTTATAAGTAATATAATCCCTTCTACATAATAATAATAAGTTTATTGAACTTTTATAATTGGTGCATGAAAATAAAGTTATAGAGAGATTACAAAGGGAAATATTGTAGAAGACTATTATTGAGTTGCATTGGACACTGAAAAAGAAAAATATCTCAACTTTGCTGATTCAATCTGCCTTTAATTCTCACTTTTCTCTGTTCAAGACTGCCTTTAAGAATAGAGATTCAGACCAGTCTCTAACATAGTGTGCTTATTCCCTCTTTATTCATGAATGTTGATAGTGTGAAATGTCTTTCCCATGCACATTGTCTTTTCTGTTTGCAGACTGTAATCATAGGCTAGCTGGAATGTTGTCAGATACAAGAAACATTACCTTCAATTATACAAAAGTCCATGGATGTCAAAATCTCCCAAATGTCTGTGAAATTCTTGCCACATGTATCTTCACACAAACCATAACAATGAGCACACTTTTCTTTGTAATGATCTGGGCCTTCAGGGACTTGGCAAATGGTCCTGTCACAGTTTTGTGACTCTCCTGTCTATTGTTAAGTGTGCATGAGTCTGAAACAGCCTTTCATATTTGCCATTTTCTTAAGAAAATAAGCCATCTTTACACAAATTACATATTCAGCAAATTGTTGAGAATAATTCAAGCCACAGAGAAAGTGGCAGTAGAGAAAAGGCTGTGTACCAGCAAGGATAATAAAGCACTAATAATTGTTCTTGAGAATCCTTCAACGTCCGTATTATCAAAAGTATATTCACTGTCTATTTTACTGTAATCTAAATTTTTTTCCCTGAAAATTCCTCTCTCTTCCCTTGCCTAATTCTTGTTGTGGGAATTCATTCCATTTAACCAATGATCTTTGGACTATCTGGTCTGA
This sequence comes from Onychomys torridus, assembly GCF_903995425.1. Taxonomy (NCBI): domain Eukaryota; kingdom Metazoa; phylum Chordata; class Mammalia; order Rodentia; family Cricetidae; genus Onychomys; species Onychomys torridus. Next base: position 130,762,944 of record NC_050448.1, on the reverse strand, counting down.
TAGGCATGGCCCTTTCTGGGTACATGACTGGTTAAGACTGAGGAGGGGCCATGAATTCATTGTCTTGGGTGGTCAGAGACTGTACAGTAGATTCCCATCAGCCCTGGGCATAATGTATGACAATATAGCTGGATAAGTGGCTGTGGTTATTTCATTCTGTATCCATGAGTGTATCATCCCCATTTTATATATTAATAAATTAGTAAGATCCTTTAACAGACTCTCTTGGATTCAAGTAACAAGGGTCTGGGTAGGGATCTGTTTTTGTTTTTACAGGAAAATAGAAATACCTATCTTCAAGAAGTCAAAAGATCTTGGACATCAAGACATCTAAAAAAGGGATAGCTATCTAAAAAAATTACCAAGCAAATAAAAATCTGACCTAATGGTACCAATATTCTCATTGGGATAAAAGCTCACTACCTAAATATCTTTTTACTTCTCAAAAAAGTTGAGTCCTAATTAAGGCTGAATTTAGAGTTGGGACATGGCTCTCTCCTTTTCTAAATCCAAGTACATTGTTAAAAGAAAAGAAAAGAAAAGATTAAGAGTTTCTGCTTCATATCAGAAGAGCTACCTGGTATGGGCCAGAAGAAAACCAAAAATCTAGGGACTTTTGTTGTCACAATTATCTTTCTCCCCATACTTATTTTTGAGTCTTTAGAACTTTCTTTAGATATATTACTATCTTAAAATTTGAACTTTCTGTTTTAATATTAATAATGTTTAAGTTTTCCAGAGTGAACAATAAATTTTTCTAACCATGATCTCTGAAGTCTCCAGAAGAATGATGGGGCCTCATAGCAATTATTCTACCTGGTTCATAATGATGCCATTAAGTCAATAAACACCACACAAAGATCAGCTTTGGACTGTAAACTATTCAGGACAGTTCCAAGATGGCTGGCTAAGATAGTCCACCATCTTACAGTTCTAGTCAGGACTTTAGATGAGCTTTACTCCTTACTCTAAGACTGGCTACAATTGTTACAACTAGTCCTCATGAGACTTAACCATTGTTCTATTTTTTTTTTTTTGTAGAATCCCACAGAGATGCTCTCACCCCCTAGACAGAAGGAAGCAATTCTAAGAAAATGACACCCTGTCTCCCAAAATGATTTTGTTTTCTCAGGTTTATGGATAATTGTCATCTGTAAGGCAATGGTAATAAATTTTAATCAGGCTGGGGATGGAAGAATAAAATTTAGACTCAGGAATCTCTTTTAGAAGAGGAAATGGGAATAGATAGGATAGGATAATAAGGTAGATTGTTATATCTATTTGTAAACTAATTTAGCAACTATCAGTTTTAGATAATTTGCATTGGTATGGATTCTTATATATTGATACAAATGTAAAATTATTTTTCTATTCCTGTTAAAGATAATTTATATATTGCTACAATTTCAAAACCATATTTGTCATATTTTATATATGTTCCTACTTCTGTTAAAATATTTTTGTATATTGATACAAATGTAAATTATATTTGTCATATTGTATGTATGTTCTGCTTCTGTTTAGGATATTTTGTCTATTGATATAAATTAGGAATATCTCATCATATTGAACTATACATTTCTACCTCTGATTAAGATATTTTTGTATATTGTCAAATTTGAGGTCATTGTCTTTATACTGTACATCTATTTACAAATTGTTTAATTTTATTATGTGACACCTTAGTCTTTAAGTTATACAGGTTGGTAAGAGTTACAGGTTAATAGTCACCCTTGTTTGTCAAACTTATAGTCATGATAATTGGGTTTTCTAGATGAACAGAGGTATTTTTGATGAAAGGTAATCTTCAAACACTTCATAGACCTAGAGAATATGGAATTTAAATGTTTTAATAACTTAGAATTCTGTTGACATGAGACATCATTGCTCCTGGCAGCACTGTCCTACTCCTGAGAGGATTTTAGGCATTGAAGATACTCCATATGGAATTTGTCTTCTTGGCAAAAATGGCCTGTTGAGCAAAGAAATGCCCTTTCCTCAATAGCTGACAGTAAGCATGCTGTCCAATCCAGATGAGCAAGGCACAAGGAAAGGTGATTGATTAACCTTGCCAATTCAGGGTGAGACAGTCTTTCAAATACTCCTGCTTCTGATAATAGTCTGTCAGATATTCTAGTCCTATGGCCAATAGTGAATTCCCCAACATTGCAGAGAAACAATGGATGTCTGTCCAGGCAGCCAACTGTTTCTGTCATTTCTTACATACTTCAGAAGTTTGTTTGCACTTTCTGCTTACTCAGGTAATATCATTTTCCTTCTTTGGTCTTTGATGGGGTTAAAGCCTAGATAGTTACAGTTACAATGCTCTCATATCTTAGCTAAGAGCATATCAGGTACAAGATTTAGATCCTTCAGGATAAGACAGCTATTGGAGTAACCTCTGTAATTTACCAATTACCCTGGACATTCAATATGTGTTTCTTGCTTGACGTTGTTCTTGTTGATTGTAGTTCCACTTTTGTTTATGTTATTATGCTTTCTTTCTCCTGGAAAATATTTGATAATTGTTCTTATTGTATACAGTTTTGTATTAGGTTTAGAATAGTTTTCTTTAGACAAAAAAAGGGCAAGTGTTGTGGGAATTTGTTCCATTCAACCAGTGACCTTTGGACTATCTGACTTGACAGGCATGGCCCTTTCTGGATAAATACCTGGTTAAAACTGAGGAGGGGATGCACTCACACTCTCTTGGGTGGTCAGAGACATGATGGTGGGTTCTCATCACCCTCGGGCAGAATGGAGGACAATGACAGCTGGATAAGTGGTGGTGTTTATATCATTTTTGTGTCTGTTAGTGTATCATCCACGTTTTATATCCTAATAAATTCCTGATATCCTTTAACACATTCTCATGGATTCACATAACAAATCCTCTTAACTAAATATGAACACATCTAATATCTCTTGGAACCTAAATTGTTCTGATACTAATAAATTCCACAGTCCTGTTCTCTCATAACCCTTTAGACTAGTAGTTCTCAACCTGTGGGTCATGACTCTTTTGATGGCCACATATCAGATATCCTACATATCAAATATTTACAATATAATTTATAATAGTAATAAAGTTACAGTCTCTAAATAGCAACAAAATAATTTTATGGTTGGGGTCACCACAACAGGAGGAATGGTATTAAATAGCCCCAGCATTAGAAAGGTTGAGAACCACTGATTTAGTCTTACCATCACACATCCAGACTTGAAGGGATCCTCAACAGAACCAAAGAACTTTTGTTTACCAAGGTCCCCTTTCCTTAAGTGTTGCTCCTTGCTCTCAGATGATGTATTCAACCTAGCAGACTAATGCAAAGATGTGCCCCTGTGGTCATGATTTGATTGTTCCTATCAGTATGTAAACTCTTTCTAGACAAATTGCTCTGTTTAGTGATGGATGATAATCTCTATTGTGACAGAAGGACCTTGGGCTGAATTAAATGGATCTCATGAGTACTATCATAAGGAGAAAAATCTTAAACAATAAAAACTATGAAAGCTTACTCTTATCAACTGAGTTTGAGATATTTTATCACCTACTCCCCTAGTGTAAGAAATGTCACAGTGCTGCAGTGCCAAATAACAAATGTTACAGTTTACCAGAGACATCAGAGAAGCTAAAACTTCTGAAATTAGTTCTACAAATATATCACATAACTCCTGAACTTATCGTCAAATTTGAATTTTTAATGTATATTTTTACAAAAGCATCATAACTTAACAATAATGTTCAATTGAATATGGCAATTTCTTTGTTACAAATCATTCGTGTGAGCAAGGACACCATTTCTCCCACCTGTGTACTGTTCTTTTCCCACACTACTGTCATAGGCAAGGAATTCTTTGTGGCTGAGGCTACCTGGATGGGCTCACAGCTGAAGCCCATCTCCCAATAGCACTGCAGTAGTTAAGGGCACTTCTACTATGGAAAGACCTGGGTGTCATGTCACAATGTCCATCACAGCTTACAAAGCCCAGCCCAGTTCCAAGACATAGTGTTATGTGGACCTATTTTCTTTAAAAAGCCTGTTCTTATAATATAGGATGAATGTTGATGACTCACAATAATCATGTAATACCACCCACATTTTAGTGGACTCTGTCTACAATAACAGAAAAAAATCATACTTTAGTAAATGTGTCAATCACTGACTTAGAGAAGCAATATTTTATAATACTGTCACAAATCTACATGATAATCCCCTGTGCCAGATTTCACTTTTGCCTAGCTGAAAAAGCTAAAATATTCATAAATTCACATGAAGCCAGATGGCTTCCCACTGAATATTCATTTGAATGATCTCTTTACATTATTTATTCTGAGAAGTACACAAAACATACCATCATCATGGCACGGACTGCTAATAACTTTGTTGAAGAAAGGAATCAGAAATAACAGGTGTCCAATGCTAACTATATTTTATACTGAACCTTGATTTCACATGTATGTGTGAATTACAGTAAAATCAATATAGTTATTTTTTTAGTCCATGAAATATTCAGAAGATTAGATAAGGTGTTTGAGGAAGATGAGACTTTAACTTTTTGATTAGAATTTTTATTTTTATTAAGATTTTTCATAATTAAAATTAAATGATAATTTTTAAAATAATTTTCTTTGGTCTCTAAAATTTCACATGTATAACACTTAAGGAAAAATTCATTCTTATTAAGTTGGCAAACCATTTTGGAGAATGTATGTCTCTTCTTTTCCAGGCTGAAATTACACATGGAATTTGAAATGAAAATGTAATTTTCCCTAATGGAGGTAGTTCATGGATGTATTCTGCTAAAGCAGGGTGGTCATTTAACTCACAATATTTTATTCTTAGATGCATGTAAGTATATGTTCATGTTTATGTACAAGTATGTTTAGAAGCCAGAGAACAATCTTGGGAACACTGTATGCCTCCTGTGAGACAGTGTCTCAGTGTTAGCATGGAGCTTGCTAATTAATGCCAGTCTGGCTGGGCAGCAAACCCAAAAAGTTCTCCTGTCTCCACCTCCCCAGTTCTGGGATTACAAGAAGGCCAATGAATAATGCTTTTATATATGAATTCTAGTGATCGAACTCAAGTGTCCACACAACTGAGGTGAGCATGTTATTGACTGAGCGATCACAAGTCCTCGGGGTTTCCATATATCTGCTGTGTCCCCTTTTAGACTCTACCACTCAGCGCACATAAACATCTGTTCCGTACACACACACACACACACACACACACACACACACACACACACGCATCTGTCTTACTTCCTTTTAAACCTTGTGAGTGACCACCACTGTGTTAGAAACTCCACAGGGTTGTTCTGTGCTCAGAAGCTAGCATGTGTCTGTGTATGGAGATGGAACCTTGATTCGTGGCACCTTGGCACCTTACTATCTCAAACAGCTGGCCATGTGTTCAAGTTCATTGCCCTTGGTAAATCATAGTCTAGAATTTCTGTATGGCCTGAGATAAATGTGCCAGCCCACAAAGACTTTGCATTTGCTTCTATCTGGAGACTAGAGAGGCACAGCTCCTTATTAACAACGTTAGACTAATTTAAACCTGTTTTCTTGTCCACCAAGTACTTCACAGCTGTATGTGAGACTCCATAATGACTATAATTATACCAATGATTTCTCAGGGTCCTTCTTTTACTTTTTCTTATCCTTTTTCTTTTCTGTCCTCTACACCAAGGCAGCAGATACCATAATACCTTTTAGTTGGAATAAAGGATAACAGGCTTACTTCTGGGTGATCTCTGCTTGAGGCATATTTTTTGGAAGATCAGTTGAATGCTTAAAAGTTCCCCTATGAGAATCTGCAGACCCAGAGTTCTGTGTACCCTCCACTCAGAATGGAAGTCCCAAAGTCGTTTTTGGCAAATACCTTAGAGGAAAGACCTAGTCTGTTTTCTGCCCACATTCCAGGTTTTGAGCTTCATCCTAAAATGGTTTGTTTGCACATAAAACCTGATTATTTCAGTTTTCAGTGTTCTGTGAACATGATGAATTTCACAGTTCACATAGTGTTAAATAAATGATCCATTCCCATTCTTTTAAATATCAACTATTGCCTTGTTGACTAGCTACTTATTTTTTCCCTAGTGATAGAATATTTTTGTTAGTAGAGAGGGCTTAGTAAAGGGGATAGTAACAATAAATGATAGATTTATAAGAATATTATTACTGTGGAGTATAATGACCTAAAAGTGTTACATTTATGAAGGGAATGAAGAAAAGGACCAAGGTAGAGATGTAGACCCTACCTTTCTCAGTCCATGTAAAATTAAATCTACCAGGGTTTAGAGAGCCCATCTACATGAAGCCTGAGAGAGTGAGAATACATCACTTTAAATCTTTTTCAGAGGAAGTCAAAGCGGCATACAAAGACAAAGTTATTTTCAATGTAAAGTTTGGGGCCTAGAAAATGAATTTATAGAATTTCTTCAAAAACAAGGTCATATGAAATAGATAAATTAGATAGACAATGATACAGATTCTGACTTCAAAAATCAAACATATTTCAAATATTATGTGTCAGTTTTTTGATAGACATGAGGGATCTTGCATCAATATTCCACATTATTGATTATAAGACAGAAAACTGTCCCACCAATGTGTAACTAGAACTATACAAAAATAAAGGGTGTCATCAGAGCAGCCAGCCAAAGTTATTAGCAAAGGCTACATTCCCTGGGGAAGCTGCCACAGAACTGACCTAAAGGAAAGTTAAGAATAGTTTTGATTTTGTCTTTGGGTGGGAAAATTGAAAATAGAGGGTAACATTGGGTCACCATAAACTGTATATTGAACTATGTAGAACTGAATGTAGGCAGCATTCAAAAAATTTCACAAGGACATAATAAATATTGACTAGTAGCTTGAAAATTTACTCTCACCTGAAAAGTTAAATTTTAAAACTTAAGTTTTCAAAAGTGTATTTTATATTCTCTTTTAAGAACAATTTCTATTGTTTAGATGTAAATGTCACCTCCACTCTTTACAAGAACTCATCATGCATATGGAAGTAAAGGTTCCCTATGAAGGTGATCCCTTTGATACAGAAATGCCACTGCAGGGGCTACTGTAGTGCCCATCTGTGTTTGTGTACTTAGCTTCTCTGCACAAATGTCTTCTGCCATAGCTCTCAGAAATAACATCTCAACAATCAAAGTATTTATATAAATCTGTATTTTATAGTGCATCAAAAATTAGTTAAAATGCTGACATTGTCTTCGAAGTTGTTGAGTGAATAAAAGTAAAATATAATACTTCAGGCTAAGCAAATGCTCAGCGGAGGAAATTGTCCAAACTGGACACAATCTCACTCTGACCTCAGCCTCACCGTGAGCTCACTGCTACCCAGTGAGACTCAACGTCAAGAGAATGAACTCAGACCTTACCTGGTAATATGCTCTGAGGTGGTTCCATCAGAGTTGTTAAGACATATTTTTGAAAGTGAAAGAAAATAATCCTTCCAAAAGTGTGAAACATGTTGTCTTTCAGCCATGCTGTCTAGGAACTTCTAATGAAATTATTTAAAACACATCTAAAAGACAGGACAATACCCCATGTGGCTAGAATAGGTATCTCATGAACCATATCCTTATTTCTAATAAAAATGTTCTCTCTTTCATGATAATGAAATGGATGTCCAGCATCAAAAACTACATCTCAAAGATAAGCTCTACATATTTAAGTAAGAAAACTCTTCGTTTCATTTTCTCCTTTTAAAATTATGATGTCTCTGTTTAAATCACCCATCTTCCTCAATGTACCATAAATTTGCATGTAATTTACATGTTCCTCCCATTCATCAGAACTGGCTCTTGCCTTCCCCAGTTCTTCTCTCTCCCCATAGCCCTGGTCTTCTTTGCTTTTCTGGGCTGTCTTGGCTTAATGGTTTTTCCTCTCAAAACTTATTATCTTTTATGCTCATATTTCACACCATTGCTGCCATTTTATGTATAATTCCTCTGTCATTTGGTATTTATGACTTTGTCTAACTTAGCCTCATCAATTTTTACTCTCAAGAAAAAATCCAAGATGAAATTTAAATTGCTTTGGTCCCATCAGTTTTGTTTAATTTGTTTTACTGTGTAAAGCAATAATGGAGATTTTAATGAACATCATCTTAATAATTTCTCTGAATCCTCTAAAGTGATATAATGATCTAAATAGTGTCCAAGCTCTCAATTTATCATATGTTGGAGATTAACTAGTATTGCTTTTTTAAAGATCTTTTTCCTCTAAGATTTCTAAACTTCAGAAACAACAAGAGGCATTTCTGTGATTCTTATTCTGTTACCAGCCCAGCTCAGTTCCTCCCTTCTTAAATATAGAGCATGCAAGTTTCGTCACCACTCGTTACTAATCACTGTACAGGAAGGAAGATGCTCAAACCATGTTATGAGCTCTACATAGCAGTGGATATGTTTTTGTCATGTCTCTTATGGGCAAGCAATACACACAGCACTTTGTTTGGAGCTTGGCTTTGTTTAATCTTAATTCAATGCATTCTAAGTACAAAATTTCTAATGTTATGTCCTGGAGGTTCTGGTGACATAGCTCAGCAGGTAAAAACACTTGCCATACAAATCTGATAATTTGCATTTGACCCTCACAAACCCCAAATCTGGGTTTGAAAAGAGACCAGTTGTGACGCTCATAGTGCAGTTGGTCTGGAGCTCTGGGTCAGTGAAAACTGGCCGTGGACCAGCCTGGACACGCAGTGCATCTGAAGGAGTAAGAGTGACCTTTCCCAAGGTAGCGGAAGAGGAAAGCTGACTCCGGACAGCTGTTCTCTAAATTCCATGCCCATAGCATGTCACATATGGACAGGTGAGCACACACAAACTAAATATGATAAATAGATGACAGATGCAAAGATGATTGAGAGGTAGATGACGACAGAAAGGCAGGTAGATAGATGATGTATTGATGATTGATAGGTGAATGGATAGATGAGAGGGGGGGAGGGAGAGGGAGGGAGAGAGAGAGAGAGAGAGAGAGAGAGAGAGAGAGAGAGAGAGATGAATGAAATTTTAAGTTAAATAAAAGACCTGTGGTATAGCTCCACAATAAAAGATACTTGCCAACAGTCCTGACTATCTGAGTTTGATTCTCAGGTTCAACAAGGTGGAAAGAGAGAACCTGTAGACGAAATGCTAAATGGTCTTATTAATGAAAAACCCAGAGCCAGATATCAGGGTTAAAACTTGAGACATCAGAGGAATAGGAAAAGCCACAGCTAATCTCACCTCACCAACTCCACAGCTTCCAAAGAGACCTACTTCCTGTATACCCACTTCTATATGCTTTTCTGTTCTGCCAACTCATTTCCTCTGTTGGCCCAGCTATATCACTTCCTCTTCCTGCCCAGCTCTGTCACTTCCTGTCTGTTTGAACAGACCTCCAGTCCTTTATGGTTAATGCTGGGATTAGATGTATGTACCACCATACCTGGCTCTGTTCCTAGTATGGCCTTGAACTCCCAGAGATCCAGACAGATCTCAGCCCTCCAAGTGATAGGATTAAAGGTGTGTACTACCACTGCCTGATCTCTATGTTTACTATAGTGGCTGGCTTTTCCTCTGATCCTCAGATAAACTTTATTGAGGGACAAAGATAAAATATCACCATAAGAACCAACTCCCAAACTTCATCTTCTGACTTCTGCACATGTGCTGTAGCACTCACACACCATAGTACACACTTGCCTACAGACATATAAACATAAACACATGTGTGTGTACCCACACATAAGTAATTTGATTTAAACATAAATTTAGGAGGTGGGAGAGATGGCTCAGTGATAATGAGTATGTGTTGCTTTTTCAGAACTTTTACCACTGCCTAGAAGTCCAGCTCCAGGGATTTGATGCCCTTTTCTAGATTCTTCTGGCACCTGCTCTCACAAGTGCACATAACTACATATAGACACACATGTACACCTAAGTTTTTATTTGGAAAGTAAATAGTACATTAAAAATTAATTATTAGGTTCTGGTAGTATATCTTTTAAACATTTCTCTGAAAAGTATGATGTGTAAATAAAGCCAGCAACTCCAAACTTTACAGGATCTTAATGGATAGTGAAATATTTAATGAAAAAATAAAAAATTGGAAGTTGACAACACTATTGTATTTAGTCTGTGGGATGGACGTGTTGGAGGCTTACAACACTGTTGTGTTTAGTCTGTGGGATGGACATGTTGGAGGCTTACAACACTGTCATGTTTAGTCTGTGGGATGGACATGTTGGAGGTTGACAATACTGCCATATTTAGTCTGTGGGATGGACATGTTGGAGGTTTACAACACTGTCTGTGAGATGGACGTGGCCCCTCTGTAATCACCGTACACTGTGCAGACCCAGCTATATCTCTTCACCTGGGGGGAACTAATTCCAGTCAGTCTCATTGCTTCATCTTCTCTGTGGTTCAGTTTAGTCCAGTTTAGTATAAAACAGTAAAATTCATATACAAATCTGTCAGGCACTTAGCTAGGCTGTTTTGAATGTTAAGGTTACTTTTCTAAAATATCTCACAGCCTAGCAAGAGAAGGAAAAAAAAACTGATTTTATGTTATGTTATGTTATAACCTGCATCTGGAGACTCAGCTTAGAAAGTCTTTAGGAATGTCAGTTTTGTTTTTGTTTGCCCTTGGAACATCTCTGTGTGTGTGTTTGTGTTTGTGTGTGTGTGTGTATGTGTATGTGTGTATATGTGTGTGTGTGTGTGTGTGTGTGTGTGTGTATCACATACTCTTATATATGCCTAGTCTTTATATTATATATAAGGTGTATAGCATGTGCATATTTACATGTATGTATATGTGTGCATATCATGTATATATTATATCATATGCATAAATAAACATTATTGGCAAGCTAATGGAAATAGTTACTGAAGGCTGAGTATGGTGTCACTCATATGTTGCAATTCCAGTACAGGAAGGTGAAGGCATCAGGATCACAAATTCAAGGCCAGCCTTGGCTACCTTATGACTTCAAGCAAACTTGGGATACCTAAGGCCCTGTCTAAAGAATAAAAAGAAAACTTATAGTTCCTAAAAGCCACCTGTGCTAGTTTGTATATAATTGACCCTCATAAGCACATAGGAAGAGGTACTATTAGGAGGTGTGGTTTTATTGGAGTACAACAAGACACGGCCTTGTTGGAGGAAGAGTGTCACTGTTGAGGCAGGCTCTGAAGCCTCATATATGCTCAAGCCAGGGCCAGTATCTCAGACCACTTCCTGCTGTTTGTGGCTCAAGATATATTAACTCTCAGCTCCTTCTGCACACCATGTCTGCCTGCATGCAGTCATGTCTTGCCATGATAATAATGGACTTAACTTCTGAACTGAAAACTACCCAATTAAACATTTTCCTTTATAAGAGTTGCTGTAGTCATGGTGTCCCTTCACACCCCTGATTCATGCCTGTCCTCAGTGGTTGGTGAAGCTGTGAAGGAGAAGTCTGGATTGCCTTAGAGAATGCAAGATGTTAGGGCTGCCAGAATCATGGGATACCTGCCATGGAAAGTTACTAACAGGGAGTGGAACTAGCCTAAAAATAAATAAATAAATGTGTTGTAGTCAACAAAACTGAAAGAAGTTAGAGATCTGAAGAGTGTTTTGACATTAGACATGAAGATGCAGAGTTTGGAGTTTTCGTGGCTGGTTTTCAGTCTCATTTCGGTCCAGCATTTCCTCACTATGCTCCCTTCCCTGCATTTTGGAACAGTAATGTATTTCCTGTGCCATTACATGTTGGAAGTATGCTATATGTTTTTTTATTTTGATTTTATAGAGGAATACAGTGAAGAGATTGTATGAATCTCAGAAGAGACTTTGACCTTTGGATTTTAAAGCTTTGTTCAGACTGTGGTCGACTATGGGGACTTTTGAAGTTGGACTAAAAATGCATTTTGCATTATAATATTCTTACATTCTTAATATATGGGGGCCACAGAATGTGGTAGTTTGAATAGAATTGACCCCCATAATCTCATAGGGAGTGGCACTATTAGGAGGTATGGCTTTGTTGAAGTATGTATGGCCTTGTTGGAAAAAGGGTGTCTCTGTAGAGGAGGGCTTTGAGGGCTCATATATGCTCAAGCCACACCTAGTGTTTCAGACCACTTCCTGTTGCCTATGGATCAAGATGTATTAACTCCTTGTCCAGCACCATGTCTGCCTGCATGCTGCCATGTCCCACCATGATGATAATGGACTAAACCTCTGAAACTGCAAGCCACTCAGTTAAATGTTTTCCTTTATAAGAGTTTCAGTGGTCATGGTGTCTCTTCACAGCAATAGAAACCCTAAGACACCACCCTTAGTGAAGCTAGTTTTGGGTCAAGAGGATTCCATGCATTAACTAGTTCAGATTCTGCAGAAGAAATGAGTACTATGTGTAGTGCAAAGAGAAGCGTGGCCTTTGGGGGATCCACAGGTAAGTGTTCTGCTTTTCCAGTAGGCCAGCTCTTTTTTTAGCTACATGAAATGGTTGCTTCAAGAATCATGAAAGGTATTCAGTTTCAGAAAGATGTTTTTTCCTATGGATTCATATGTAAGGTAGCAAAACATTAAAAATGGATTAAAGTAACTACTTATGTGTTGCAGAATATTTGTTTACAAGCAAGAATTAAAACTTTTCCCTTTTAATTAGACAAGAGGGGGAATGTTGCAAAATATCTGCTTACACTGTAAATATGTGTCTCTGCCTAAGGCACTTTCTATTTGGTTTAATAAAAAGCTAAACAGCCAATAACTAGGCAGGAGAGAATAGGAGGAGAGGGGGGAAGAAAGAGAGAGAGAGAGAGAGAGAGAGAGAGAGAGAGAGAGAGAGAGAGAGAGGACTGGGAGGAGGAATTTAGGTGTGGGATTTTTCCAGCAGACTCAGATCAAGTTGGATGTGCCATACTAAGAAGTAACCCAGCCACTTGGAAGAACATAGATTTTAAAAACATGGCTTAATTAAGTTATAAGAGCTAGTTGGGAAAAAAACCTAAGCTAAGGCCAAGTTTTCATAATTAATAATAAGTCTGCATGTCATTATTTACAGGCTGGCTGTCTAAAAACAGTCCAACAAGAAAGCTTGTTACACTCACGTAGTCAGACTTAGGCCTGTGCTTGGGAGAGACATATCATGAGAACCACAGGAGAGTCTGGCCAAAATAGTTTGTAGCATTGGTTAGGATGCCCCAGCAATGCTGACATGTATTGCATCCTGAAATAGCAGCATGATTTTCCACAAGAGCAAATACAGCAGAGACCTTTGCTCTTCACACTCGGGACTAGGAGAGTACAATAGAGGCTCATTCCCTGGCTCAGTGCTAACTTAAGTCTTTTCATAAATTAAAAAAAAAAAGAAAAGAAAGATCCTGAAGGGCATAGTATTATTCTAGATTTTCCTTGATAATGTGTACCAGAGAAGACTAATATTGTTATATAGAAAGCATGTGCAAATTTTTCAGGAGTACTGATTGAGTATGTAAATAGTTGCTGTATCAAATATTCTAAGTATTTGGCTTTAAAGGTGGGGGTCTCTGCCTAATGGTCAGAAAATCCTGTGGCCATGAAATGTACTTTCTGTTGACTCCCTGAGTCAAATGCAGTGACCTGATCACAGGGTCATGGTTGTCTTTGACAGTACCAGCCATACTAATCCTAACTCCTCTTTGTCCTTTCCATTTTTGATTTGGGATTCCAAGAACATATGTGTGGAAGTTCCGCTGTTAGCCACTGAGCCTAGACCTACAACTGAAGTGTGAAGTGGAAAACTAGTGGGGGCAGTTCTGAGTGGTGGAGCACTGAGATGCTTGCCCTGCTCTGAGGATACCTTCGGGCAAATGCAAAAGGCTGATGCACAAGCTGAGACTAGAGAGTGAATGCAAAGTCATGGCTACCAACTTTCCATGTGGACAGTTCCAAGGAGACAGGTCAGAGTAGTGGTGGAGCAACTGGTTACTGAGACCACAAACCAGACTCAGCACTTTATGATGCTCTTCCATCCCAGGGCCTGGAATATGTGAAGGGGTAGGTTTGGAATTCCCACAAACTTAAGGACTGCCACAATTGACTTCCCCATCTTTTGAGGCCACAGGACACCTCAGCAGATTTAGCAACCTGTGCTTTTTTCTAGCTCTGGTGTCATCAATTTGAAAGAACAGGGAAACAGCTACTGAATCAGCCCCCTGCAAGCCTCCCAAACTTGTCTAAACTACCTACACTGTAGTTAGCTACATGTCCACGGATTCCCTAGCAACCAATATAATGTGGAAAACCTTTCTGAACTTTGAAATAATTTGTTGTTCTTGAATGAGATTAGTATTCTTTGCAGTCTGAGGCACAGCCTTGAATGAGTAATTGGTATAGAAAACAAGAACTCAATATAAGTAAAACTAATTCATTTTGTTTTTATCTTCTGTTTGTTTGTTCTATGACAGAGAACTTAGGCATGGAAATGATTGCCCAGAACAATACTAGTTACTTATTGAATTGTAATTATGAACCAGTGTCATTTCCTTAGCAATCCATCTCTGAGGAAGGAAAAATGAAGTCTCAAGGGGGAAGAGTTGTGAAGTTTGTATTATAAAAGTGAGGTGCTTGAGAGACATTTTTTGGTTGGATCTAAACTTCAGAATGTGGTGTTTCTCCTTTCTAGTCCTGAGTCCTCGTCACAGAATCCTTACATGCTTCATCTGCCTGATTTCCTGCATCTCAAGAGCTCATTGGAGGAACATGGGCACAGTGCATGTTCGCAGAGTAGACAAATCAGTCAACTGATAGCTGAGAGTATTACCCCTTAGACAAATGGGACCCTGACACCATTGAATTTATATTCTTCATAAACTTTACTGCATACTCATCTACCAAGAAATATGGTGTTCTTATTACCTTTTTTGGTATGCTCTCCCAGTTAGGGACTGCTCAAACTGGTATGTAGCACAGGGCTTCTCAAGTCCTGTTTATTTTGAGGATTAATCTATCACCTCAACAATGTTTGCACATGAAGGCAACTTAAGTGCAGATATTCTAGAGGTAAGAGCATTGACAAGTAAGAACATTATTGATTATGCTTACCAATGCACAGAAATATTTAGTTTATAATCAAATAACTTGTATAAGCTAGAATAGTTTCAGCTCTCTTAGGCAATGATAAACTTCTGGAACTCACCATGTGGATCAGGTTGGCACTGAACACATTAATCTGCCTGTCTCTGCCTCCTGAGTACTTGGATTAAAGGCGTGCACCACCACATCCAGTACCAATTTCACTTTTGAAATGACTGTGTTTCAATTGAGACTCATCATTACAAGCCTACTGCTTGATAACTGGACAACTTTATGCTACACAAAAGAAACAAAAAGAAAACACACCATAAAATGTTAGAAGTTCTTGTTTCTTGTTTTTGTGGCAACTGTTGTCTTACCAACTAACCAGATGAACATGTCAAACTTCTTGACCCCTCTGACACTGTGAATTTATTAGTAAGCACTCACACAATGAAAGAATGATCTAGGTTTTTAAGTCTAAATTAATTCATATTTTAAATGTGACAAAAATTGTTTCAGGTACACTAGATTTATTTCATAGAATACATGTTTTTATAATTTCTCTATGAAAAGATAAAGGTAAAAGAAGAGCCAAGGTTAATATTTGTCATTTCATCTTGAAAGCATCCTCTTAAATATGTATGAAGAAAGCAGTATAAAATATAAATAGCATGCACATAAGAGGAGATTGGGATAAATAAATCATATGAACTCAAAATGAAGGAATTGGGGGAGAATGTAAATTGGCTCATTGGGGTATTAGAGTGGCTCCATTTCTGTGCAGATAAATAAGGTGAAGGCAGTGCATTTGTGTCAATAGGCCATGAAGTTTAGTCAGGAAGGGGAGACTTGGAAAAATAAGATGCTAACTAAATCCCTCTGGCATTTTAAAATGAAAGGACAAGTCGGACTGAGAGGAAACACTAGCAATCATAAATTTTCTCAATTTTACTTGTGTTATAGACTGTCCATGAAGAATCAAATTATCTTATTAAGAAATCACATCTTTTTTACATTTAATTATGTAGTATGTGTGGTGGTATTGTATTCCCCAAAATATTGTGTACCCTAATAAACTTATTTGGGGTCAGAGACAGAACAGCCACAATATTATACATAGAGGATAGGCAGTGGTAGCACACGCCTTTAATTCTAGCATTCCAGAGGCAGCGATTTACCTGGATTTCTGTTCAAGGATATAGCCAAGCGTAGTGACTCACACCTTTAATCCCAGAAATCAAGCCTTTAATCCCAGGGAGAGATGGTAGAAAGTAGAAAGATATATAAGGCGTGACCACCAGAAACTAGAAGCATTTGGCTGGTTAAGCTGTTAGCCTTTTGAGCAGCACAGTTCAGCTGAGACCCATTGGAATGAGGACACAGAAGCTTCCAGTCTGAGGAAACAGCATCAGCCGAGGAACTGGCAAGGTGAGGTAGCTGTGGCTTGTGTTGCTTCTCTGATCTTCCAGCATTCACCTCAATAACTGATTTGATTTTATTAATAACACCTTCTAACAATTCCTGCTACAAGTATATGTATGTATGTATGTATGTGTGTTTATAAGTGTATATATGTGGGTATCTTTGTGTGTGTGTGTGTGTGTGTGTGTGTGTGTGTGTGTGTGTGTGTGTATACATGTATGTCCATGTGTACGCATGTGCTTCTGTATGTGTGCAGGGGTACATCCATGCCACTGTGCACATAAGAATCTCAGAGGACAATTTGTGTGGGCTGGTTCTGATTTTTGCCTCCAACCACGTCATTTTACAGAGAGCACTCAGGTCCTGAGCCTTGGCAGCAAGTGCCTTCACCTGCTTAGCAATATTTATTTGTATCATTTTTCTTAATTTTTGAGATTGATACATGTTTTTGTTATAATGGTTTTGTTCTCAGAAAATTTGATCCATAACATAAGTTCCTGCTTACCCGTTCATGATTTTCCTTATGAAGAATTCATATCTTCGAAGCTCATTTGTTATCATTAATGGAGCATTATTCACTGAGTACTGGTATGTTATGACTAACCAAAGCCCACAGTTGGCATCTTTGTAGTTCAAAGGATTTTAGTGAGAGTGCTGTGCATGTCATAGTGTCGTTAGAGTTCTGTCCCTCCTTAAGCCTCCGTCTCATATTCTTTCCTCCCTTTTCTCAGCAACACCTTGCTGATCTACTGATTTGCCTTTCTCCAGAACGTCATGGAGTTGGGCTGGTGAACTGTGTAGCTGAGTTAAGTTGACTTCTTTCCCTTGTAACATGTGAATTTCCCCCATGAACTGGACATGGTTTCCCATCCCTAGCCAAGAAACTATCTGCTGTTTGACTGCTTGCAAAGGAAAGATCAGCTTTCTCTAATGGAGTTTCCCTGGGTAAAAATCACACTCAAGGGCAGGCCCCATACCCATCAGTAGATGGCCAACAAGAGATGAACTCAATAGTGGTTTTGGTGCCTTTTTGTCTCTTTGCTTTGTTTGGCCTTTTTTTTTTGCCTTGGTGATCTTTTGATCTTTTGCTTGTATTTTAACCTTTCTGATTTTGTATTTTTATGGGTTTTGTTTGTTTCTTGTGCTTTCTCTTTGTTATTTGTTTTATTCTGGTTTGACTTTTGTGTTTACTTGTTTGTTTTCAGAAAGAAGACATGATGTCTAGTGGGTGGGGAGGAGGGGTGAATCTGGGATGAGTTGGGGGAGGGGAAATTGTGATCAGAATACTGTATTAAAATATTTTCAATTAAAATAAAAGTTCTGCCATAAAGTTTTATAGCCAGAAAGTAATACTCTTCTTGTTGCTGTGACCAAATGCCTGGGAAGAGCAATACAAGGAAGAACAGTTGGTTTTGGTCTATGGTCTGTGAGGGTATTTTAGACCACGGAGTAGGGATTCATGGCTTATGGGTGTCATGAGGTAGCAGGTTGCATTGCATCTGCAATCAGGAAGCATATGGAAAGTAGGAGAGGGAGGCAGAGAGACAGAGAGAGCATGAGAGACATAGAGATAGAGACAGAGAGGAGGGGTGTTGGACCCTCATTTAGGGTGGGTCTTCCCCCCTTACTTAAACCTCTCGGGAAACATTACCACAGACACACCTGTAAGTGCTCCTCCTTGGTGATTTTAAATCGAGGGAAATAAACAACGGAAGCATACCATCAGCATTAGAATCACACCCGCCTTTTACTGCTGAATTCAGAGAATATATGTGTTTTCCCAGGTCTTAGAGATTCCTGTGAAAGGGTGATTCAAACCCCAAGGGGTCACAACCCACAGGTTGAGAACAGCAGCTCTAGACTATGTTATCCATTTATCTTCTTCCCAGGACTGCCACTATGCATTATTCTTAGATCTGGTTCTGGGGACTCTGGGTATCCACATGCAGTACAGTGAAACTGAATATTTTCATTCCTTCTGCATAAAAAAATTCAATTTGAAGTAGATCAAGGATCTGAAAAAATAATGACCTGAAATTTTGAATGTGCTAGAGGACACACAGGAAATACTCTTCAGTGCACTGTCCAGGGAAGGACTTTCTGAATAGTATGCCAGTACCTCAGCAATAAGGAATAGCACGTGGAATTGCATTTATCTGGAGACTTTACATAAAGAAAACATTCTTTAATTAAGGAATGTTTTATTCATTTTTCATACCAACAATAGATCCCCCTCTCTTTCCTCCTCCTGCCCTTTCAACTTTCACCCCCAATCCACCCTCTATTCCCTCCTCCAACAGGGTATAGCCTCCCGTGGGGAGTCAGCAGAGCCTAGTACATTCAGTAGAGGCAGGTCTAAGCCCCTCTGTAGTTGGAGAGCTTCTCTCCAGCCCCCGCCAAGCCCTATTAGTCCAACAACCCATTTATAAAGTAAACACACAGACATTCATATTATTTAAACTGCTTGGTCATTAGCTCAGGCCTACCATTATCTAGCTCTTACTCTTATATTTAGCCCATTTCTATTAATCTATACTTTGCCACGTGGCTTGTGGCTTACCTGTGTCTTTACATGTTGCTTGTCATGGCATTGGGCTGGCAGTGTCTCCTAGGCCTTCCTGTTCCCCGCCTCCTCCTCTTCCTTGTCCTGCCTACCCTATCTTTCCTGCCTGGCTACTAGCCAATCAGCACTTTATTTATACAGAGTGATATCCACAGCACTTCCCCTTTTCTTTTTTGTTAAAAAAGGAAGGTTTTAACTTTTACATAATAAAATTATATATAACAAAACAATTATCAAGCAAGAATTATAGTTACAATATTAAAGAAGATATCATATCTAATATTTGTGAGTCTAAGGTTTTTATATCTAACTTATCTTTTATCATAACTGAGGAAATTATAACTATCTAGTCTTCAACCATATCAAAGACCTCAGAAGGATATAATATTACCTGAGAACCGGGAGAAGGATGCAAGCAACTTTCAGGAGCCTTGCAGGGTAGACAGAGACAGCTGGCAGCCTGGACAGTCACCTAATGCTCCTTTGTAAAGTTGGAGCATTTGTCTTTAGCCCACAGGGCTAGAGTCTCTCGGTCACTTCTCTCAGTGTCCTGTAGAATGTCTGGCAGTTTCCTCTGTGAAGCAGGAACCTGAAGGAACATTTTGTCAAGCAAAGTTTAGTGGTCACCTTTCTATGGGTCCTGTATGTCCAGTGGATCAAGCAGTCCAGGCAAACATAGTTTCTTGCCCAAATGGCTATTTTTGCCAAGGTGAAGATAAACTCCATATGAAATGTCTTTAATGCCCATCCTCCTCTCTGAAGTAAATTGGTGCTGCCAGGAGTAGACATGTCTCACTGTCCAGAAAGTCTAAATTTTAAAAATATTTTAAATGCCATATTCTGTAGACCTTTGAAGTGTTTGAAGAATACCTGTCTATCTGAAATATCTCTGTGTATACCTAGAAGATTTAACTAACATGGCTATGAGTATGATTATCATAGATGACCAGTTATTAATCTATTTTTAATTATCCATTACAATTTAAAATGAGCTATATAAACATAACACCTTAAACAAGAGTAGAAATATACACACAGTATAACAAAATTAACTTTGAGTTTGTATCAATAGACTAAAATCTATACCAATGTAAAACATTTTAAATGAGTTGTTGCTATTTAGAAGTAAGTTCATTAATCTACCCTTTCATCCTATCATACTATATCATATCCCCTTTTTATCTTTAGAAAGAGATTGTATTTATAATCAACCTGTTTTAAACAAAATATTGGTTTTTCTCTGTCCCACACCAGAGGGCTCTTCTGATTTGGGACACAGGAATCTCTTAACCTTTTCTTTTAACAATGTGCTTGGGTTTAGAGAAGGAGTGAGCCAATTCTATCTCCAAAGCTAGCTGGGAATTTGGGCATAGTTTTTCTTACTACTTCCTGCTGGAGGGGGGCACTGTATCTTATGGGGACACAAAGAAAATTTTAGGATTATGGAGTAGTCCGTGAGGGTAAACCTCTGAGTCAGTTGCCTTGAAACCATTTTGGATGTCGGATCATCTGGGCCATGGTGTCATCAGAGACCTTTTAGGTGGTCTTGGATGATCAAACCTGATGTGTCTTAATCTGGAACAAATCCATAGCCTCTGGCTTTCTGTGGAAACAAAAGCAGAGACTCTTTTCCAAAGCAACATATCCTTATATCCAAATTTTGAAGTCAAGGTACCTTTAAAATTTACATATTTGTTTAACTCAACAGCTTTTAAGATCAAATCTTTTTCTGCAGTTAAAAATCCCAGAGACAACACAAACCAGATTCTCTGTGTAATATCCATCTTTGTAAGACTGAAACGCCTCTGTGGCTGCTGGCTCTGCCCACCTCAGCTTCCCAACATGGCGGTGGTACAGTTTACTGCCAGCTCTGTGTCTGGAGCCATGTGTACCATCAACTATCAGAAGCAGTTCTATCAAAGCAGCACATAGCCCAGAAACCGACCCCCCCCTTTTTTTTTTAAATTCACGAAGGCTAAATCCACCATGCAGCAGAGTAAAGTGCCACTTGTAGACTCCTCATTCCCGCCACACTGCAGGTCAGACCCAAATGCCAGGAACCCGCCATAGTAGCTCAAACCAGCAGGCTGCCGCTAACTTGAGAGAGACAACTAGGAAGCTGTTTTTAGCTCTGTTTTAGAGGTTTTAGGTGGAAACTCTTGCCAATACGTCAGGCGCCATTTGTAGTTGGAGAGCTTCTCTCCAGCCCCCGCCAAGCCCTATTAGTCCAACAACCTATTTATAAAGTAAACACACAGACATTCATATTATTTAAACTGCTTGGTCATTAGCTCAGGCCTACCATTATCTAGCTCTTACTCTTATATTTAGCCCATTTCTATTAATCTATACTTTGCCACGTGGCTTGTGGCTTACCTGTGTCTTTACATGTTGCTTGTCATGGCGTTGGGCTGGCAGTGTCTCCTAGGCCTTCCTGTTCCCCGCCTCCTCCTCTTCCCTGTCCTGCCTACCCTATCTTTCCTGCCTGGCTACTAGCCAATCAGCACTTTATTAATACAGAGTGATATCCACAGCACTCCTCTCCCTGCCTCAAGGCTATGCAAGGTGTCTCACCATAGGTAGTGGGCTTCAAAATACCAGCTTATGCACCAGGGATGGATCCTGATCCTACTGCCTGGGGGCTCTTAAAGCAGATCAAGCTACACAACTGTCTTGCTTAATGATATATGCAATCCTCAACATCAGTGTATAAGTAGTCTTTTTATCTTGAGATCTTACCAGAATTTGTTGTTGTCTTTTTGATGCAAGTCATTCTGACTACTGTGAAGTGGAACCTGTGTCATTTTTGTTTGCAGTTTCTGATTGCTAAGGATGTTGAACGGTTTTCATACGTATATTGTCCAGTTCTTTGAGAAACATAGGTTCAATTTGTTTGGCCATTTTATTGATTGAATTATTTGCATTCTGAGCTGTTTAATATTTTGATTTATTTACACACTTGAATAGAAATACTTTGTTGGATAAATAGCTGATAAGTATTTTCTCCCATTCTATAGGTTGTTCCTTTACTCTGTTAAATGTTTCCTCAGTCTTCAATTCAATTCCATTGGTCCATATGTCCATTTTTATGCCAATACCAAGCTGTTTTTATTACTATAGCTCTATAGTAGAGCTTGAGGTCAGGGATGATGATACCTCCAGAGGTTGTTTTATTGTACAGGATTGTTTTAGCTATCTTGAGTCTTTTGTTTTTCCATATAATGTTGAGTGTTGTTATTTTGCCATTTTTACTATGTTAATCCTACCTATCCATGAGCATGGGAGATCCTTCCATTTTCTGATATCTTCTTCAATTTTTTTTTCTTCAGAGACTTAAAGTTCTTGTCATACAGGTCTTTCACTTGCTTAGTTATTTAGTTATCCCAAGGTATTTTGTATTATTTGTTGCTATTATAAAGTGGGATGTTTCTCTGATTCCTTTCTCAGCCCATTTATCATTTATATATAGGAGAGCTACTGATTTTTTTTAACTTAATCTTGTATCCTGCCACATTACTGAAGGAGTTTATCAACTGTAGGATTCCCTAGTAGAATTTTGGGGGTCACTTATGTATACTATCATATCATCTGCAAATAGTGAAAGTTTGACTTCTTCCTTTGCAATTTGTATCCCCTTGATCTCCTTTTGTTATCTTATTGCTCTAGCTAAGACTTCCAATACTATATGGGATAGATATGGGGAGAGTGGACAGCCTTGTCTTGTTCCTGATTTTAGTGGAATCTCTTTGAGTTTCTCTCCATTTAATTTGATGTTGGCTGTTTGGCTTGCTGTAAATTGCCTTTATTGTGTTTAGGTATGTTCCTTGTATTCCTGATCTCTCCAAGACCTTAAGCATGAAGGGGTGTTGGATTTTGTCAAAGGCTTTTTCAACATCTAATGAGATTATCATGTGATTTTTTTCTTTCAGTTTGTTTATATGGTGAATTACATTGAGAGATTTTCGTATGTTGAACCATCCTTGCATCTCTGGGATGAAGCTTACTTGGGCATGGTGAATAATTTTTTGATGTGTTATTGGATTCAGTTTACCAGTATTTTATTGAGTATTTTTGCATCAATATTCATGAAGGAGATTGGTCTGTAATTCTTTGTTTGATGCATCTTTGTGTGGTTTGGGTATCAGAGTAACTGTAGCCTCATAAAAAGAGTTTGGTAATGTTCCTTCTGTTTCTATTGTGTGGAACAAATTATAATGAACCTCATTATTTTATACAGTGAATATATGCTAATAAAAATTAATAAAAATAATGAAGCAAGTATCTGAAAAAGAAAGAATATTTCCAATAACTATGACATTTTCATTTCCTGTGAGCTAACACAATAACTCCAAATAAGTAATATAAACCATATACATACATGTTATATTGTCATTATCTCCCTGGAGAATCATTCCTAGTGCACAGTGTGTGGTTTAAGACTGAGAAGTACAAAGAAGTCAATTTTCTGAACTGATGAATCAGAGAATAGCTTATCTGAGGGAAGCTAAACTCTCCAAACAGATGGAAAGGGGACTGAGAACAAGCTAGATGGGGGTTGCACAGTACTAGAAACAAGTTGGTAGGAACAATGGTGTCTGGATTTGAAACTAAGAAATGGAAAAAAAAAAAAAACTGTAGACCAAGGTGAACAGAAGACCTTGCATTGTATAAATTATTCACACATGCAAGGACTGACAAAGAGAGAGTCATAATCACTAATGGTAGACACATGTACAAAACCAGGTACTGAGTCTTCCAGCTGGATTTTATCAGTCGGGCCGTCCAACTCCTGGGCCATTC
Source organism: Onychomys torridus (assembly GCF_903995425.1). Taxonomy (NCBI): domain Eukaryota; kingdom Metazoa; phylum Chordata; class Mammalia; order Rodentia; family Cricetidae; genus Onychomys; species Onychomys torridus. The sequence continues at coordinate 130,739,089 of NC_050448.1, read as the reverse complement.
ATTTACTTTGCAAAGAAGAGGAATGGGAACTTCGTAACTCATCCAAGCATTTATGAAGAAAGTGTCATTTGAATATTTTTCCATAGTAAATGTGAAATCTACACCTGATATATTAAAGCTATGTGTTGTTTTCAAGATTGGAATTTATATCTTTTATATACAGTCAGATCACCTAGAAGAAAAATTCAGAAAATAGCAAATAAATCTTCTATGTTATTTTCATTTATTTTTCACCACACACTGGGTTCATTTGTTTCCATAGAAATGTGCATAGAAAAAGCAGTGGCGTGAGGTAAAGTGCAGGTGCAAGAAGAACACAGCACACTCACATTGATAATAACGGCAGGCTTGGTGGTGTGGCATGGTGGTGTCGCATGGTCCCAGACTTAAGACTCCACTGTTTGGAATAGACACCAAAACATCATAGTATGTGAGCACTGCTTATTGCCTAGGAATGGATGAAACAATAATACTGAAATGTAAGCCCAAGAGGCTTTCTCTTGATCACAGCATTCTTACTGTAAATTGGTGTTTATAAAGTTCTGTGTCTTTTTTCTTACCCGCGACTATTCAAATTGGAGCAAACAACTGAGATGTTCACATTGTAGGTGAGGCCCCATTCCCTGCAGATAAAAACTCACGCCCCAGTCTCTCAGTCATAGCGCTATTTGATAGGAATTTCTGCTGATTCTTTACATGGGGAATTTACACCGTAATAATTGTTTCCCAGGTACCTTATTTGACCCAGAAGAAAAAGTTCCTGAACACTGGCTGTCTGGATTCAATCTCATTCAGTGGAGCTCAGAAGTCACCAATCACTTTCTAGATTAATTTGTTAAGGAAGTGGCCTACATGGAAGGGATGTGGGGACAGACAGGTAATCAACTGACGCGAACAACACAAGCGAAACATTCGCTGGTTGTCATTGTTGCGGCGTCCACAAAACACATCTAGCCGCCCCTCGCTAGTTCACTCTTGAAAGGACACTCTGTCTTGTTCTTTGTCATCCTTGCATGGCATTCCATTAGGCACTTGGCTTATTTTTAGCCAGGCTATCAAAATATTTTTCAGCTGGTCTGTTGCAGCACTAGAACTTGGAATCTTGTATCCTGCAGGGCCGCACAGAAGAGAAGCAAATACTTCTTAAAAATGGGGAATTACAAGTCCAGACCTACACAGAGTTGCTCTGGTAACTGTTTTACTTTCTTCATGTTTTGCTAACTATCTTCACTTTCTTTTTTTAAAATTTAATTTTACATATCAGCCACAGATTCCCCTGTCCTCCCTCCTCCCGCTCCCTCCACCCTCTCCCCAGCCCACCCCCCATTCCCATCTCCTCCAGGGCAAGGACTCCCCTGGGGATTCAGCTCAACCTAGTAGACTCAGTCCAGGCAGGTCCAGTGCCCTCCTCCCAGGCTGAGCAAAGTGTCCCTGCATAGGACCATGATTGGGAAAAGCACAGGGACAAATAGCCAAACTAGTAGAAACACATGAACTATGAACCAATAGTTGAGGAGCCCCCAACTGGATCAGGCCCTCTGGATAAGTGAGACAGTTGATTAGCTTGAACTGTTTGGAAGGCCCCCAGACAGTGGGACCAGGACCTGTCCTTGATGCATGAGCTGGCTGTTTGGAACCTGGGGCCTATCTTCACTTTCTTACATGCAACATGATTTAATTGTAAGTATAAATGAGCAATAGCTCACTGAGATTTATGCTTATTTCAATGCAGAGAATATTAAGTGTTTAGATGATCTGAATTTACTCTTTTTCTCTGAAAGATTATTGGCAGAAAACACAAAATGTCTTGTAAAGATATTAGCTTAATCCCTTGGTATAACATGGTAGAAAGCTTTGGAGTACTGCTGAATATAGATATTTTAGAATTATATCTTAAGTATCTAGTATTTAAAAGTTAAAAGACACTGTCTACCATCTAGAGATTGCTGTAATTAAAATGCAATAAAATCAAATGAAATAAGTCAAATATATTCTTTTATGTAAATATATTGTACAATATCAAATGGGTTCTTAATTACTACAATCCCGAAGTGATTGCATTATAAACATAAACATCTGCATTAAACTGACAATCAGTCATTTAAATTAAGTATTGTAGAATTGAAACTGGAAAAAACAGTTTTGATTACTTGTATGTTATGATCTGTGTCTACATTTTGCAAAACGCAATTATGAATCAATCCCATTTGTTTTTCCTTTCCAGATGAATGGAAGAAGAAAGTTAGTGAATCTTATGCTATTATAATAGAAAGATTGGAAGATGACCTGCAGATTAAAGAAAATGAATTTACAGAGCTAAGTCACATCTTTGGGTAAAGTTGTCAGAGTTTTTACTTCTTTGAATATGTGTCTTCATTATTTATCTTGTTTTTAGAAATGTTGACATGCAGATATAAAGCCTTAGGTATAAACAGTCTAAGGGTAGTCTTAGATATGAACAGACTAAGCTTCACAATGCTAAGTTATCCATTCATAAGTATTCATATGGCTCCCAAAATGGAAAGCTCACATCTCCGTGAAATGTAAAAGTTGAGGAAAAGGCACCCCTGGGGATTCATTTAAACCTGGTGGATTCAGTACAGGCAGGTCCTGTCACCTCCTTCCAGACTGAGCAAAGTGTCCCTGTGTAAGCCCAAGGTTTCAAACAGCCAGCTCATGCACTAAGGACAGGTCCTGGTCCCACAGACTGGGTGCCTCCCAAGCAGATCAAGCTGTTCAATTGCTGGGGGGAGGACAGGGGAACCCATGGCTGATGTATAAAATTTAAAATAATAGAGAAAAAAAAGAAACAAATCTCAAAAACAAAACAGAAAAAAGAGAAAAGTTAAAAAGAAGAAAGGAAAAAAATGAAAACGACAGAAAACAAGTCAGTTAACTGACCACAAGTCTAAAAATAAATGATATTAAATTCCTACCCCACCCCCCAAAAAAAAAGTTGAGGAAAAGGAGCTTTGGGGCCAGCCATTGAATACAAACTGTCACTCTTCCAAGTAACCTGCTCTGAAACTAATAACTACACTCTTTAGTTTGTGTCACCAAGAAGCAATGCTGCTAATTTCCTGGGGAGGTTGACGTGCATCATGAGTCTCCTCAGAGGGCTAGGATAAGTTTTACCAAACTCCTCAGTCTGTAGACATTGAAGGCTGTCTCCTGGGGCTCTGATTATTCCCCCTCGGACTGTAGACATTGGAGGATGTCTCTGAGTGAGATTGATTATTGCTCCTTGGATTGTAGACGTGGGACGCTATCTTCCAGTGGGACTGAGTATTGTTTTGCCCTCATGCTCTTATAGTGTGTGATCATAATAAAAAGAAAAAAAACATTTCCTGGTCTGGGACAGTGTCACAACACTGAAAGATACATGGTATTTAGGACCCTAATTTGTACCAACAACCTCCTAGTGAAAATGAATCTGATACTGAGGAACTAGGTGAATTTCAATATAGCTAGCTCTCCAGCTGGCTTAGTTAGGGTTGCGATTGCTGTGATGAAACATCATGACCAAGGCAACTTGGGAAACAAAGGGATTATTTCACTCATAGTTCCATTTAAACTTTCATCATCAAAAAACAGTGCAGACAGAAAATCAAGTAGGACAGGGACCTGGAGGCAGGACCTGATGCAGAAGGCCATAGAGGGGTGCTGCTTACTGGCTTGAGTCCCATGACTTGCTCAGCCTACTGTCTTATAGAACCCAGGACCTCTTGCCCTGGAATAGCACCACTAACAATAGTCTGAGCCCTCCCCCATCAATCTCTCATTAAGAAAACGCCCCATAGGCCTGCCCATAGGCCACTCTTACCGAGGTATTTTCTCATCTGAGGCTCTCCTATCCTGTGGCTCTAGCTTGTGTCAAGTTGATGTATAGCCAGTCAGCACACCAGCCAAAGAGAAGTTAGACCTGGGACAATTGTTTGTCCACTTTGGCTATCATTCACGTATTACACTCCTAACAAATAACATCCTCGGTTTTATTTAGAAAACCAGAGTTTAGCAATGCCAAAATGGCAAGTTTCTCAAAAGAAATTTCAGATATAGTAAGTGTATACATGCACCATGACTGGAAAATGATTTCCTGCGCTTGTCCTGTATTTTATCTGAACTTCACTCACAGAACATTCAGGGCTTTGACAGGGCTTCAGTTGCAGTTGGGAAGTTGGTACTTGGGATGAGAAGCCACTGAGGCACCACTTCCTCACACAACATCACCTCATGCTCAGGTACTAGGAAGCATATGAAATTCTCTTGGAGATGTGATGAGAAATTCAAAATAGCATATTCATATATCCATGTTTTATTTCATTAGAGAAGGAATGTGACAGTACAACTTAGTCATAAGTCATTCCCCACTTATTAATTCCAAAAAGTATACTGACTAAAATGGGATCATATGGGAAAAATTTTTTCAAGGTTATGAATTCAAAAATATCATTTAATTTTAGTTAAGGAACTATTTTGCTTATGCCAAGGCTATCTAGCAGAAACAATATGTATCTTTTAAGGATTTTACTTAACAAATGGACTTGAAGATTTTTCTCAGGCTGTATCAGCTGTTTTTCCAACTCCTGGTAGGGCTGCCTTTTTTTTTTTAAGCTTTCCAGTAAGTGCTACAAATGTGACCTTTTGACTAATCAGTGCTGAATGTGAGGTGCAGAAGTTGGTGCCAATACCTCATATACAACAAATAACTTAGTCTTCATCATAGTTTATGTGATAGATAATATTAATTTTGGTGAATAATAGGTGAGTAACACTACTTTGTGACCTGTCAAATCCTATGTAGAGCAAATGCTGGAATGTGACTTCTAAGATTTGCCTTATTCACAGACAGAGACCTGCCTCTTGTTCTAGTAATTTCTACTGTAGTTGGGGGAAAACCTCAGATACATGACAGGATATTGACACTTAATTAGCTAAGTGGAAAGGAAAAAGAAAACAAGGTGATTTTTAATTATAAAACTAAGATTTTTGCTGGACAGGCTCCAAAAGCGACACAGAAAAACCCTGTCTCAAAAAAAACAAAAAAATAAAAGTAAAGATTTATGACAACTGGTGTGAGGGTTTAACAAATAGATGCACTTGACTTTAAGCTTGAACACCAGAGTTCAAGCCCAAGACCCCTATAATGTGAGGAGAAGAACAACTCTCACAGTTATTTTATGACCTTCACACACACAATGTGGTGCATGTATCTCCACATAAACACACACACACACTATATACACATACGTACATAAAACATTAAGATTTAGGTATTGATTATTCATTAACTTCCAAAAATACATGGGTTAAAATGCAAACTTTCTTAATGATGTGTAGCAAAAGTGGATACGGTCCATGAAAGTGTAGGAGAGATAAGAGAAAGTGGCTTAGCAAGTTACTTGAGTTGAGCAAAGAAACATCTCATTAGCATAAGGGTTTTGCAGCGACCTACAATCTTAAATCCAGACTCTTCCATGCAGTCCTCATGTCCTAGATATGGTTCTCGGTCTCACTAAGCCTCACTGGAATTGCAAACTGAGGTGAGTGTAATGAACCTCAGTCTAATATAGCCTCACAGAAGAGGCAGACAGTGACATAAACTAGATACTGAGCCAGGGATCAAGTACATCTCAGGCCTTGTGCTATTGTGACTGATTTGTTAAATAAGAAAGTGTGAAAGACAGACAACTTCCTTATGCAGTACAAACAACAAAATGGTAAATTTAGTAAAAGTTAGGAGATATGATAGCTAAAATAAAATGACCTCACTTTATTTTAATATAAGAAAATATTTTCAAAATTAAAATATATAATGTTAGAACAATTCCTGATGATAGTAAATTTTGAAATATATTCTTTGATTATTATGAGTATTAGAAGGCTCTTCAAAATGGATGTCAAATTTCTTGAGAATAACAATTGTGTGTCTTTTAGACAGAGTGTCCAGTAGCTTTGTGCTGATGGTTGAATACATCTATCTATAGGAATGTCCTGTCAGTCAGAAGGATGGACGGATGTGAGATTGAGGAGAGGATTGTGAAGACCTTTTGTTTTAAAGTAGTGTTCAGCACCTGATAATGTTATGGGTTTAATGGGTCTATTTCTCATCCGAGAATCCGAGTCTGTAAAGATCACTTCCAAGAATCTGAATATCGTCCTCAGACAAAGTTGCAATGAAAGCTCTTTGCCTGTGATGAGCGACAGGTTGCAGGAAGTCAGTAGCTGGCTCCATCCAGTCAAGAAAACCACAGACAAAAGAGAGTGAGGGTGCTGTCTGTGTCTGTCAATGTGCATGATTCCATCTGGAAAGTCAATTGTTTTCAGGGCTGAGCTCTGAGAACTTTCTTCTGTTTGGATCAAAATGATGGATGACAGGGAAGAAAAAGGAGGCAGTGCCGTGAATATAAATTGTCTTACTGTTGGCTCATCAACAAAAGTGTTAAGGGTGGTTGGGGAAACAAGATGCATTATTACACAGAATCACCTTTGAGGACCTCCAAGATGAACACATAGTGTCTTCATTCTCCATCCCTACCTCTGGTTTGTGTAACAGAATGCTGCTGTGACAGCCATACCAGGTGCCTGCCATATGCCTTTCTCTAAAGATGCAGATTGCAAGAAGAGGAGGTTCCCTGTCCACAGAGGTGCAGATAACACAGTCATGGGTGAAGTTCTCTGATCAGTTTTGTTCCTTTGTCCATTTGCTGAAAGATTTGTTTATGGAATTATCAGTAGGTGCTATTCCATTCATTTAGAGAATGTAAACTACATGAGTCACTATCCTCATCAGCTCAAGTACACAATATCCCTAGCTTTTACCCAGAATATAGTAAAGACACACAGTACTAAAGCTAATTCGGTTTTTTAAAAAAGAGCTGCATTGTTCTTGTGTCTGTGGTAATTTATAGTGGCTTTGCCATGAGAACTTTATGTCGGAGAGGAAGGAAATGGAAATAGAAATGTTCTTTCCTCCAATGCAAAGTCACATTCACTTATAGCATTGGACATGTGTTGAAGACATGAGTAAGAGGCAAAAAAGAGATGAATATATGAGGCAGAATAATGGGAAAGGCAGACTGGTGCATTCATGTACAGTGTGTTTCCTAACACACACAGGTATCAGTACAATAGTGAGTTCTTCAGGATATCATACATCCATTTCTGGGTCACACTCCTCTCCTCCATGGTATATGTGATCACTAAAGATGCTTCTCCTTCTTGTGTGGGCTTTTTATATTTATATTTATGAATGATACTAGTAGCTTAGCTCTAGAAAGACAAACAAACTGATGTTAGTGTCCACCAGGCATGCCACTAAGGCACCTTTGTACTCTTGAATTCCATCCTCCTGGGACTCTGACATCTCTGATTAAGGGCAGCAAAATAAAGGAACTACTAGGGAGTAGATGGCTGCAATATTTGGAAGTCAAGTGCAATTCTAATAACACAATTATGGACTTAAATTAATAATGGGGATGCAATTTTTAAAAAAATTTACATCCTAAATTTCAGTCATAATTCTCACTTCCCATCAACTTCTAGTCAAATGTTTCTGTTTTGATACACGTAATCAAAACATTCAAGACCTCCGTAAACCACCTGTTTTCTCTCCTGACAATTTCTCTAAGACAGTTGCATGTGTCACATTCTGTGACAACAGGATATTGCTTGAATGTCCTAATGTCTTGGGCTCCATGTATTCTCTAATTTCTGCTTGCATTTTTTATAAGCTGTCATGCCCCTCACCAACAGTACATTCTAAAGGGCTCATAGTGCTCCCTGGAGCTTGGATGAAATTCCTAATTAAGATTAAGTCACCCTCACGAATATTTTTCTAATAGTAAATGATTTCCTTAACTATTAAATAGGGTAGCTCTGTACCTAAAGGTTACTTTCTGCCTTGAAGCATAGGGACTCTTTTTTAGCCTTTATCTTTTACCTAGAGAAGAGTGCAGTTGTGTGATCCAATTAAATATCTTACCCATGACCTCATCTCTTCAGAGGAAATGTGACACAACCACAAGTGGGAAATTATTAAAGTGAAATGTTTGAAAAGCTGGCCAAAATAATATTCTGATGTACAAAACATTGAGTGAGGTGTATACATTTTAAAAGTTAATTCATCTTCTCAAAAGTAGAGAAAATACAAGAAGAGCAGAGAGAAGGTGACCATCTTTCTCCCTGTTTCTCAAGTCTGGCTGTTCCTTCTCATGCATTGCTTTCAGAGTCCCATGGAGCAGTAGAAGCAGAAATCAACAATCAGGTCTTTCTCAATGAGTATCCACATGAATATCTACAAACATGCTTGATGAAACTTATAATAGAAATTATTTCCATTCATCCCACCTGTTTCTCCTCCCTCTGTTTATGGAAAATGGATTTTCATTTTTAGTGTTCCCTTACTCTGCTTCTTGGGTTATTTGTGCATTGGCAGTAACTTTTTAAGAGAAAGTAGAAATGAATTTAGGCTCTTAGGAAACATAAACATTGACTAAGATAGAGGGTAGGTGGTGGAAAGTAGCTAAACATTAGATATTTCAGATAATTATCTTGATGTACTGTTTTATGAGTTTCAAATGGGTTAGACATTGTAGGAATTTTACCAGGAGCTATTAACAGCATAATTTTATTAAAGTGTTGATTTGGGTTAGGTTTTGTTTGTTTGTTTTTTGAGACAGGGTTGTTTTTCTCTGTAGCTTTGGTGCCTTTCTTGGATCTCACTCTATAGCCCAGGCTGGTCTCAAACTCACAGAGATCTGCCTGGCTCTGCCTCCCAAGCGCTGGAATTAAAGGTGAGTGCCACCACCGCCCGGTGATTTGGGTTAGTTTTAATTCCATTATTGAGTATTGCTCTTGAGGAGAAAGATGGGAAAAGATATGTTAGAGATGGTATTGGCTAGGAAAGAGAAAGAGATGAGGAGAAGAGGAGGTACAAGTTGGGCATGTAAGGTAATAAGCTATGGCAGAGAAAGAGGCTGCAGGAGAGGGGGAGGGAGAAGAAGAGGGGCAGGGTAGGGAGGCTCCCTCAACCAACACACAGAGAATTTGAGATGCAAATCTGTTCAACCATGAATTTGGTTCCCAGTCTCTGTTGTTGGCAGTGTTTGCTTTTGTTTTGTTTTTTGTTTTGTTTTGTTTTTCTATTTCACTGATAATTGGCACAAACCTTACATTTCAGACAATACTTTAGTCTGTTTGGAAGACCACATGGCTCCCCAGGGATTCTTAACACCTTAAGAAATCTGCTTCCCTCTTCCTCAGTAGTGTTGGCTGCCTGGGTTCAGGGCTGCTCATGTAATGGCTACATTGCAGGTTGATGTAGGTTTGAAATATGCCTTGAGAGGAGTGGAGCTCTGGGCCCAGAGGGACTTTTCAGAAGGGTGAGTCAAAGATGCCTCTCTGGAGGCTGCCTTCATTATTCCTCCTTGTAATTCCTCACACACATTGTGCCTTCTCACTGAACAAAGCATTACTTTGAATGTTTCGTACCTGAACACTTTTCAAAATTCAATAGCTGTTGCACAAATTCCAACTCGTCTTCTGATAGAATCCCAGAGCCAGAGATCAGGGTAAACGCTGAAAGACAGAGGAGACAAGCCAGAGCCACTTCTCACCTCCCCAACTCCTCAGTGGAAAAGGAAAGGTCCTGTCTCCAAGAATCCTCAGACTGAATGCCCCTGAGTCCTTAGTTGGTTTATAGACCTTTCTCTGTCCAGCCATATCACTGCCTGTCTCAACCTTCCTAGTGCTGGGATTAAATATGTGTGGCTCCCAAGTACTGGGATCAAAGGTATGAGTCATCATCACCTGGCTCTATTTCTCTTTTAGACTGGATTAATCTTCTCTAGTCCAGGGTGGCCTTGAACTCACAGAGATCTTTCTGCCTGTGTCCCGAGTGTTAGCATTAAAGGTGTGTGACACCACTGCCTGGCCTCTGTGGCTAACTGTGTGACTGACTCTGCCCTCTGATCTTCAGACAAGATTTATTTGTTAGAGCATATACAAAATATCACCACAAATAGCATCATTATGAGCTGGTGTATGTCTATTTCATACCAAAATAGACTAAAGTTGAGAGAGAGAAAAAATAAGTCTTTGTTTTATACGTCATTGGCATTTGAAAATTACAATGTACCTCAAGTAGTATTACAGCACTTTAAATTTCATATTAAAGTTTAAGCTGATTATAAGGTGTTCTTGCAGGAACATTGGCACAGCGTTAAAGTTTCTCATGACGCAAAAACATACCGAAAGCAAGTGTCTTAGTGAGGGTTTCTATTGCTCTGATAAACACAGACTGAAAGCAACATGGAGAGGGAAGAGTTATTTGTCTTAAATAATCTTGGTGGCAGACACAGACCAAGGTAGGAATTTGAGGCAGGATCCTGGCAGCAGAAGCTGATACATAGACCATGGAGAGGTGCTCTTTACTGGTTTGCTCTGCATGGCTTGCTCAGCCTGCTTTCTTATAGACCCCAGGACCATGGCCCATGAGTGGTACTACCCACATTTGGTTAGACCCTCCTACATCCATCATTGTAGCAGGGATCTTAAAGAGTCTTATTAATAAAAACAAACCTGGAGCCAGGTACTGGGGTCAACAATGGAAGATGAGAGATGCAGAACAAGCCACAGCTACTTCACCTTGCTAATTCCTCAGTTCCTAAGACTGGAAACCTCTGTATCCTCATCTGAATGAGTCTCAGCTGAACTGCTGCCCAAAAGCCTCAAGCTTAACCGGCTCTAGTTCCTGGTTTTCATGTATTTTATACCTTTCTGCTTCCCGCCATCACTTCCTGGGATTAAAGGCGTGAGTCACCATGCCTGTCTGTTTCCAGTGTGGCCTTGAACTCACAGAGTCAGCTTTGGAATTCCTGGCTAAACGTTAACTTTCAGTGTATATTGTGAAGATTATATAGCAATGGGCTTGGCAAGGTGGCCAGACGGTATTGGCACTTGCCACCAAGCCTGACACTCTGGTTGCATCCCGGGGACCCACAAGCTAAAAGTGGGGACATAGGGCTCTGTGCTGCCTTTTGAACTCTGTGAACAAAAGTTTGTGAAAAACATATTCACTGAAGCTTCTGATGATTAGATTCCCAGTAATGTGACATGTTAGAATGTTGCAAGTCCAGAGCCATATCTTGAGGTATAATCAGTTCCCTAAAAAAGCCATTTATTACCCTCCTTTGTATGTGACAGAACATCGTTGCAATCACTAGGTAAATCCTCTAGTTTGGTTGGTTAAAACCAAAGGGGTAGGAAAGTTGTCAGATATCTTCTGAGTAATCTCACTCTCTCCCCACCCTGATGCTGTAACCTGCCCATCTATTTCCACCAATTGGAAAAGTGCCTTCAGGTTTTGGTTTTCTTCTGTTACTATAAAAACTTTATCAAATGGCTTTCACACTGTAGCATGGAAATTTGGCCTGACCTAAATCTTTGTTTCTCTTTCACATTTGCTCCAATAACATCCCCTTGAAAATAGCATGTGTGTTTTCCTGCCTGCACTTCCACACACATTCTATCACAAACAAGTACACACATACACAATCACAAATAGAGAGGTAATTTGTAATTTAAACTTTTGAAAGAAATATAATAGCAAACATACTAGTTGTTGATGTTTACAAAGTGGGAAAACTCATTTCCTTGGTATAGGGAACCTTTAAAGGGTGAGAACATCATAGTTACTGAGAGCTGAAATAAACAGAAAATAAAAAGCCATATCTACCATAAGGATTCTACAATGACTGATGAAAAAAAAGTCTCTCCTGGTAGTGAGTAACTGCTGATCAGGACAGATTAATAGGTCCAGGTTTAATCTGAGCAGATCATCCCTGAGTGGTTGCAGAAGTAGAGGAGAAACCACTAGGAAAAACCATGAGGCGAAGCCCATGGACCAGACCTTAAATACCCTCCCTTCCCTGGTCGAAGCCAATGTTTGGCAGGCTTTCTCGGGGGTGGGGTCTGGAAAGGGCACCTGAGGGCAGCATTTGGAGAGGGCAGCATTTGGAGAGGGCAGCATTTGGAGAGGGCAGCATTTGGGGAGGGCAGTTCCCCAACATCCTAACCTATTTGGGTATATATGGACACTGGTTCAAGTCTGGCTACTTCCTGCTGGCAATGAACAACATGGGGAGAGGGAAGTTGGGAGTCAGTGGGGTCATGCTCAACAGGAAGGTGTGGGTGAAGAAGCATTCAATTAGCTGCCATACTGGAGATCTCAGGAACCTGTTTCTTGAGGAGGGGGGAGAAGGCAGATTGCTAGGAAAAAAATAGATCACTAATACCAACCCTATGAATGGAGCTAGCCATGGGAAAAAAGAACAGAAAGGTAATGTTTTCTGGTTGTACAGAAGAGGCATAGGTGAATAAGCCAGATGAAAGAGTAGATATGCACTTGAGTTTGGAGAGGTGGTACCAGATGTTCCAGGAGCTTGGGGGGATGGCATGCCAAATTGGGGGATGCTGTGTTCAGGAGTACCTGACCCATCACATCTGCTGTTTCCCTGGAGGTGGGAAATGCCTCTATCCACCCTGTAAAAGTGTCAATAAGAGTTAAGAGACAACAGAGCTTTTCATGAGTGGATCTGTGGGTGAAATCAACCTGTCAGTACTACTCTGGTTGGTGTCCTTGGTTAGTGCAGGGGCTGGCATATCTGGAGGGCTTCCTGCCAGTTTTCCTTGGCACAAGCCTGGCAGAAGGGGTAGACTTGTCTAGGGACTAATCCACCAGGCCAGATTCCTTTATACAGCAGCAGAAGTCTCTCCCAGGAACACGTAGGTGTCTATAAAACATCCTCTCTAATATTAGCCAAAATGGCTACTGCCCACCTGTTGTAAGGTATTGGCAGACTATGTAGTGATTTCCAGAGCAGTTTTAATCTGGAGTTACAAGTTTTACAGATTTTAAACCATACCCATTTTTTCTTTAAAATAAGGTAGCACAGTATAAAATAATTTTGTCTGTCATTACATCAGATTCAGGGCCAGAAAATCCCAGAGGCAAAATCTGAGCCCAAGCACCTAGTTGTGAGCATAGATGAGCTGTTATCAAGACTTACAGACCACATCAACTCAGGCATTCAAAACCGGTCAAAAGCAAGCATTCTGTGGCTACATTTCCATTCATACACTTAAAGTAGATGGGACTTTTTAACAGAAAGATGTGCAAAACTTTTCCTGAGAAGCCATGTCAAGACCAACCTAAAAATCCTGAAATAAGAGTTTACAGTATAAAGTAGCTAGCACATAAGAAAATATAGGAGTAAAAGACACTTCCCTAATGGCAGTACACCAGAGCCTGGAGAGCAGGGAAGAGCATGGAATGAACCAACCCAAGGGCAGCACTGTACAGAGGGGATGTGGAGGGAAAACATGGGAATCCAGGCGAGCAGTTGGTGGAGGGATAAGACCATGTGGAGAACACAGTCAGCTGCAGATTAAGCTGTGCATCTCCCAGGCTGTTGGTGGAGGGGGAGCAAGCAGCTATGTTTTGGGCATGGAGCCAGTGGTATCAGGAGCAGAGAGCAGGGAGGAGGGGCAAGGATGCAGACAAACAGCTCCAGGGGAAAGGGATAGGAATGCAATGCTCTCAAACCTGGATGAGGGGCTAATTTAGATACATTTCATAATAATAGTGGATCAAATTTGACTCAGAGGCAACTGCTCACAAGCCATATGCTACAAAAATCACGTCCAATTTTATAAGCCAGTGGCTGGGGAATAGTATGTAGAACTGTCTCTGAGGGATGGTCTTCCAGACAGGAGAATATCAAGGAGCAGGGGCCATTCCTGCTTCGGCACTGGAAGGAGCTAACTGGCATAGCAACAACCTTGACAGGTGCTCCAGAAGTCTCTAGCAGAGAGGGTCAGAGGCTCGGAAGGGATCCTGGACCCCTTATAGGCATTTGGTTTGAAAATGGTGGCTTACTGAGTAAACTTGGTTTGATGACTTAAGAGTTTAACTGCACATACTGCTCTTACCAGGGATCAGTACAGGCCACTGATAACCACCTATAACTACGATAGCTCCAGGAGATTTGAGGCCCCTTCTAGATATATGTGCACATACATACCCACACACAGAAACACAAAACACAAACTTTAAAAAGTAAAGCTAAAATATTTTATTAAGTGATCTTATCTATGACCTTTGTTTTGTTTTGAGATTACAAAAGCTCCCATCTGACTTTTGCTTTGGAATATGAAATGTAGAGTGACCTAGACCTTCATTCCCAGGCTGTGACCACTCAACTTGGCTCAGAACAAACCATCTCCTGCTCCTTCTGAGCAAGGACAAACTCATGCAACTTGAATACATTTCTAGTGTGGGCAGCTGAGCCTGCTTTTCTCTTTGGAAGAATATCCCCATGTCTATGAAAACAGACCACAGGGCTTAGAGTTGCTAATTAAAGCCTTTCTTAGGGCCTCTCAAAGTCCCTGGATTTAAAGGCCTTCTCTTTTTAGCAGCACTCTAGAGAATGGAATTTTTTCTATTTCAAAATTCCAATAGCCTTTGAAGTTCTTAACTGGGAGCCTTGATGCAAATGGCCCAAGTTTATTAAGTCTTTCAAGTGTAAGTGCTTTAAAGGTGATGGGAATCCCTGGCTCCCCCACTAGAGAACAGTCATCTCTCTAGAGCTGCCAAGATTAAAATAGGCCCCAGGCCCCTTGAAGCTGACCCAGAGGCCAAGGACATGATCTCATTTCTACAGAAAAATGTCCTGGGAGTGCCAAGGACCCGAAGAGGTCAAGAATTTTAGCTCTAACTTCCTGTTGAAAGGCTACCTGTGGCTCCCAGGGCCCTCTTGGGGACAAATTCTTGGATAGTATAAAAGCAAGGAATTCATTAATGGGATCTTCCTCCCCTCAACAGCTACCATATCACAGCACCTCTCCAGGCATCAAACCTCCCTGATCTGAGGAAGCTGACCCAGTCAGAGCACAAGGAAAGTTGGCTGCAAGCAGGAATTGTCAAATATTTGGATTATAATCTTTTTCCCACCCTCTTATCAAACACAGCACAACCTTTTCTCTTTCCCTCTCCTCCCTTCCTTTTGTGAATATCTTAATTTGTCTACAAATATAATAAGAATGTTTGAATGTGAAAGAAATAATTTTACTTTAAGATGTCTGTGTTTTCTTTATAAGGAGCTTTACAAAATTAAATTATATGTTTATATAATTATATTATATTGGAGCACAGAGTGTATATGTGAGTCTTTACCTTAACTTGAGCCATTCAACTGATGAAGAAATGTCTTTCTGTATGCTGCAAATTTGTATTACTTTGATTGGTTTATAAATAAAGCCGTTTGGCCTATGACAAGGCAGCTTAGAGGCAGGCAGCAAATTCAAAGAGAGAGGCAAGAAGAAGGCAGGGAGAGATGCCAGTGAGCCACCCAAGCAGCAACATATAATAAGACGCAGATAAAGCCATGGAACATGTGGCAATACATAGATTAATAGTTATGGGCTAATTTAAGATATAAGAGCTAGCTAACAAAAGTCTTGAGCCATGGCCATGCATTTATAATTATTATAAGCCTCTGTATGTTTACTTGAGGGATGGGAGTGGGAGAGATTTGTCGACCACTGGCAGGCTGGGACACAGGAAATTTGACTACACTTCAATTGTCTTCATATAGAGGATTCAAAATTCTTCTAGCCCCAACATTGTATAGCAAAATACAGTTATAAATTTATAGACCAACATTTATTTCTCAAACAAATGGTAACATACTAAGAGACGAGTTTCTGATCGCCTGTCATGTGCGTTTTCAGCTCTGATGAAGCCTTCGGTGAAGTCAGTTTAAACTACCGCACAGAGAGTGGGTTGTCTCTGCTACACCTGTGCTGTGTTTGTGGGGGTAAGTGCCTGAAATCTCTTTAAGCCAGATCTATGCCTACATGGTAGAGGACATGAAGTGTCAAGTGGCCAGCAGAAAGACCCTATCAGACTCAATTTCTCTTTGGCTTCACTCCTTGCTGACATTTAGAGTGGTGCCCCATGCAGATCCTTGCTCTGCACCTCTGAATTTCTATTTTTTTCCTTCTTAAACTAAGTAACTCACTTTGCCTAGAAATCAGCAAACACTTTTTGTTTTGTTTTGTTTTTTTGAGACAGGGTTTCTCTGTGTAACTTTGCGCCTTTCCTGGAACTCGCTTTGGAGACCAGGCTGGCCTCGAACTCACAAAGATCCGCCTGGCTCTGCCTCCTGAGTGCTGGGATTAAAGGCGTGCACCACCACCGCCAGGCAGCAAACACTTTTTAATACTAGGCTGCCAGTCAGGAATTGGGTTTAATTGAGGAGCCCTTAAAGTGTTCCTTAATATATGATCAGGCAGCTGCTTTACTATAAGAAATAAGTGGTCATGTGAAGAGGAAGAAATATTAAACATAGACTCCAACGGGAGATTGCGCAAAGTGATGAACACAATTCTTAATCTGTTTGTATTTCATTTGATTTTAAAAGTATCCCAACCACTTAAGCTGAGTCTCAGTGTGTAGTAGCATCAATAAATTGTCAAATGGAAGTTGGTATATATTGACCAAGCTGAGCAAAGCATTTGGAAGCAGGAATGGAGTTGCATTACCAGTGGGCCGATGTTCCCTTGACTTTTCCAAGCCCTTGGAACAGACTCCCCTTCATTTCTTCTCCATCCTTCTGGGAGCTGGCTGCCTAGCCTCCTCCAGAGCGCCCTCATCTGAGTAGTTTCTACTGCTAATGACCCCCTGCAGAATCCCTTGTCCCTGGATTGTCACCTCAGCTCTCTTATAGAGGTTTACTAGATGGATTTACTTGTAACTGCATGGCCTTCTGTTTTATTTTGCTTGGCATTGTTGAGATAAGTTCTACTCTATAGTCCAGGCTAGCCCCAAATTTGTGGTAGTCCTCCTGTCTCAACTTCCCAGGTGCTGCGATTACACATATTATTTGCCATGCTAGTTACATCCTATAGTTTAAAGCAGTATGGTGTTGACTTAAACAAAGCCTGTGAGCCAAGTCTATCACAATGCACAGCATTTATGCAAAGCAGCATAAGTGTGATAAAAATATGTGTGTGAAGCAATACTGCCAGTGAACAGAATTGCTTAGGAATGGGCTTGAGTGGTGGGCTGACATTTTCACATGTCAGAATGGCATTTATCCTTATGTCAAAGGGAGACAGTGAAGTCCTTTAGGCCACCCTTGCAATAAATCAACCTTTATTATTTCTCTCTAGGCAACAAGTCACATGTCCGTGCCCTTATGTTAAAAGGGCTCCGTCCGTCCAGACTGACAAGAAATGGTTTTCCAGCGCTGCATTTGGCAGTCTACAAGGTCTGCCATTTTCATTCCTATACATACTTTGTTAAGGGCAGCATTTGTCAAGGACAGCATGGGTCCTAATTTCTACTCCACCCCAACCAGACAGAACTGGTATAAAATGAGATGGGCACCTTGGGATATTTGGTGTTGGAAGTGACCCTCAAGACTGCCATAAATGTGCATTTATAAAATGTGTAAATCATAAGTCACTCTAGTCTCAGCAATTCCCACTCGCTTCTGCTGCTCTAATTTCAGATGTTGGACATGTATTGTTTCATTAGTCACTGAAGAATTTCATAAGACACAAATGCTAGTATTTGTTTTACAGAGGAAAAAATGAAGATCGGAGTGAGATACCTAGTCAATCATAGAAAAGTTATACTCTACCACAGCTGATCGCAGCCCCAGATTCTCATAGCAGTGTTGAATATTTGTTCCTTCTCAATTTCATGAATGTCTATAGCAGACTTTTATTTGAGGTTTTGTGGGCAGGTCTGGGAAGAAGCAGTTGTTCACTTGTATAAAATCCCTCTACACACTCTAAACATCTTCAGAGTTTACATCATGAGGAAAGAGGACCACATTTTCCCACTCTACTATTTTCTTTTTTAATTTTGTGGTTAAATATTAGGACAAAAGCAACTTCAGAGAGGAAGAGTGTGTTTGGCTCATAATTTAAGGTTACAGTTCACCATTACAGGGAGTCTTGAATTGGCAGGAGCCAGGAGGAGCTGGTTACATTGCATCCTCAGTCAAGAGCAGAGAGCTTGCTTGTGCTTAGCTTGCTTTTCCCAGTCATAAGTAGCCCAGTATCTCCTGCCAAGGGAATGGTGATACCCACAGTAGGCAGTCTTCCTACTCCAGTTACTGTGGTCAGGATAATTCCCCACAGACACTTCCAAAGGCCAACATGGTCTAACAATTTCTCATTGGGACTGTCTACCACATTGTGTGGAATCCACAGTCAAAATTCACCATCGCTCATGATTCAGATTTTATTACTCTTACTTCATCATGAAGATGCCTTAAAGCTGATCTCTGCACCTGCAGTCAGTATCTGGTCATTGCAGATAGCTTGTAGGAGAAAGGGCAGCTAAGTGTTGAATTCTCTTTAATATCTGCTATTCATTCTTCTAAACTCAAACACAGGTTCGGATAATATCTGACAGACATTTTTCTTTCATGAAAGGCAAGGAAGGAACAATAAAGGAGCTACAAAGAGTAGGAAGAAGGTGATTGACAGCTCATGCAGTCCATGAGACACTGGACTCGGTCTAGGTCTGGAGATTCTTTCTGCAATGTCAACTATGCGAGTCACTATAACACTGCCACATAGTGGTTTCTGAATGCTGTGGGGCATGCTCATTTTTTACTGCATTTCTCCCACCTGTTTGTAGAAACCGAATTTCCATTTTAGATTTTTTCTATTGTTCCTTACATTATCTGTTAGGAAGGAGTGCATCCACTGTGCTTCTTCACAGAAGGTTAGGAGGGAGGCTCTGTGGATACAAAGTAGACAAACCTCCCTTTACAGCATCCATAGAAAACCTGGATTCTGTGCGTACCTAAAAGCAAGCAAAGTAGCTCATGTGAAGTCCCCATGCTTACCACAAGTCTTCACATCAGCTGACTAATACCTACCTGCAATAAACTCAGTCAGGTTAAAACATTAACCTTCACAGCCGAGTGTACACTTTTTTTTTTTTATAATCCCACACAGGTATTTTCAGGCTAAAGTTTGGGGAGCACTGCTTTACAATGCTTCTCTCTTGAAGCCAAACACTCTCACATATCTCTGTTTCTCTTTGTAATTTTCCAGCTAAAGTATTTTTTCGGTTTTTTTCTCATTGTATCATTATTAGTTACTTTAAATCAATTCGAACTGAGCCTTCTTAAGCTCCCTTGATCTCTCAGATTTTATTGCACTCAATTTTGGATTCCAACTTAAACTTTATATTATCTTTTGTAGCAGCACTCACAATTACTGGGTCATTTGTGCAGTTTGCACATTGCTCTGTGAACTATCAACAACAGAACTGAGGATTTTCCTTCAATTCTTCACCAAATCCAGAACCTCGATACTTGATGAAGAGTGTCCAGGACCTGACAAGTATCCTGGATTACCGTGTGCAGTCCTTGATGCTCATTGGTGTGGCACCGATTTAAAACTGCTCTCAGCCCAGCAGCAAAACTAGTTGTGTTCATCCACCTGCGTTAAGACTTGTAACTGTGGCTCTGTCTTCAGAGATCTTTTCCTCTGCCCTTCAGTTCTCTTTTCTCCAGAGCAGATGAGCACAGCAGGAGGGCTGTAGGTATGGCTCACTGATGGAGTCCTTGCCCAGCATGCTCATAGGTACTTAGATCTGCTCCCAGTGACACCTCTTCCACAAAAAGTAAAGAAAAACTGGAGTAACATAATTATCTGGTTTTTTAGGCTATTTGGGGTTTTAAAAAGGACAATCGTATTTAGTCCTAGCAAAATAGTGATTACATGGAAAATAGTAAATCAATTAACCAATATTGTGCAATTTAATTTCAAGAAACAATTACTAGACACTGTGTATTATCCATTTTACACAGAAAGCATGAAGAAATGGGTCTTGTTCTATGGCTTTTAAGTTGAAAGAGATGAGAAGTACATCAAAGGTTTCAGCCTGTACTTATATTTCCTCTCATGTTCTATAAAAATAACATCCCCTTGTGCAGGCATTTGCTCACATACATATTAAGCAAAACAATCAGTTAATAGCAGATAAGATATACTCTTTGGAAACAAATCCATATGCAACTATTTTGACAAGTTTACTTCAGATCCTGTTTGATTGCAAATTTGATATACAAAAACTCAGGATAAAGAAAAGAGTCATTTCATGAGAGCAGCAGTAAATTTATCCTTCTCCTTCCTCCAACTGGGAGCCAGAAGTGTGGTCATGGAGACAGATCCTGTCTCACAAAGCAAAACAAACAAAGCCACTCCAACTTCTGACATGTCTCTGTGCTGCTTAAGTTAACAGTGTGTGTTGTATGTTATCTCCACAGGAATCTTTTGAAGCCATTTGTCTTTCTGTGAGGTTTGATTTCCTGAAACTTAGTTGTTTAGTGATTAAATTGGCTCACCCAGCTGCAACACACATCTCCCTGTGCTAAACTGCAAAGGGAAAAGTGAGGTTTCTTCTTCAAACCCTTCCCTAGGGCTCTGAATATTCAGTTTTTATATTTTGATACTGTGCACCCCTAAAATGAAATACAGATGTTGGAGAGAAAACATTGAACCTTGATATGGTTTGGAAGAGGTTAAGTGGGAGTTCAGATGAACAAAACACTGACTTAGACACTCTAACTTAGACCCAAACCTGCCTCACACACAATGCATAGAAAAATCATTCCATGGCAGTTCATTAGTGGTTCAAAGGTAGGAGTTTTTAATTCAAGTCTTTTTTCAGCATTTCATAACTTAAACGTTGATATTGGACCTGGACGGTGGTGGCGCATGCCTTTAATCCCAGCACTCAGGAGGCAGAGGCAGGCGGTTCTCTGGGAGGCCAGCCTAGGCTACAGAGTGAGTTCCAGGAAAGGTGCAAAGCTACACAGAGAATCCTGTCTCGAAAAAAAATTTTTTTTAAAGTTGATATTGAAAGATAATGGTTTTTATTTTTTACTCCATTCTGTACATTTCTACCACGATCACATCCTAAATCATTTTAAATATTTATTACAAAGAGGAAGGAGGGCCCTGGGTTTTTTCTACAAAGCCAGACCTTTCAGTGACCTCTGAGGTTTCCACAGTGGGTCTTAAACTGGTGATCACTGCACTCAGCATCCTGATCCAGTCTTCCTTCCTAGCACATGTATTTTATTAAAAAATGGAGAGCTTTGTTTCAGTAATCCCAAGGTACACAGCCCAGAACAAGTGTCTCACAACTTCGAAAGGCTCTTCTACCAGAGTTATTCAGCCTCATGGCATGTAACATTGAAGGTCAAATAAGCCTGTGGTGAGGGTATATTCCACTCAAGGTAAAGCACTCTGTGGCATCTCTACCTCCTCTCTAAATATGGCCCTCGCTACTGCCCACATTAACAGTTCTGACAACCAAAATAAACAATACTATCCCAAGATGAAAATTAAGAGCCAATGATTTAGAGAGGAGATTAAAAGATTCATTAACTAAATTAATTTTTTAATACAAGTTGTCTTTCTATTTGTACAAATGAGTTGACTAAGTATTGCATTTTTCCCAAATGGGAGTTTGTCAAGAAAGTAGTCAGAGATTCTCTGAAGAAGAAGGAAAGACTATCCAAGAGAAGAAAATCCTATTTTTTGGCATACTTAACTATAATTTCCAAGCAATGATGACTTTTTAAAACAGTGTTTAATAATGGACCCTTTAACTAAACATTTACATTCACAAACTGTAGTAATCACTAACATACAAGTACTGTCTTCCTTCAGCTCTCACATGAGACAGCTTTATTTCCTGGAGAACCTACTCTCCCAAGCCTGAGTTAGCTGTGTACAGTACATTCTCCCATAATCACAGTATGGATCATGGGTTTATCTCTGCACTCATTTTATGTTGGGCCTCACAATCTCCAATCTCTGTGTGTTCAGTGATAAGACAGACGAGTAAATAAATGAGTGGAGACCGACACTGAGACTCTGTGCTTCCAAGATGTTAATGAGACAGGCACACTGTGTGACAGGGGCACTCCCCGGCCTGTCCCGCCTCAGCCTTCGGTGCAGTCCCCATTGTACTGCACCACCATCTGGCAACTGTGGCAAGGGTTGCATCCCTCCTTTGTGTGTTACAGTGAAAAGCTCACAACAAGGGCCTGACCATGAAATGGGAGTCAGGGGCTGGGGGTAGCTGGTTGTGTTCAGAAAAGCATCTGGAGTTAGTAGACATAAGTTCAAACCCCATCTCTGGCTCAATCTAAACTTCTAAGAAAGGAGTTGTCTTTGTGATCTGAAATGCCCATAAGGATGGCTGAAAAGCAGTGTCTAGGGACTGAAACCTGTAAAAAAATGACTTCAGGTGACACCTTCTGAAGTAGAAGGCAGAAACAAGACCGGGGAGGGGCCGATCACAATGCAGACCTGATCAGATCTGCACTACCCTTGAGGGAGTGCACAGCAGACCTACCCACTGCATGAGGAGGGCTGGCTCTTTAGCACTGTAACACACCCCAGAAGATCAGAAAATGAAGGCAAGGACTGAGAGGAAGTGCTCTGATCAAAGAAAGTTGCCGTGCTTTCTGAATGGAGAAAGGCAGGGTTTGTGTGTTCCTGTGTTTGTTGAGTCTGTCTTTTCCTTGTGGTTCATTGACCACCAGGCTACAAGGACAAAGGAGCAGAGGTGGCATGCAGGTCTTTGTGAGGCCTGTGAATACAATGGAAATAGCCTGCAGGGAGTCTGCTTTGGTGTTGTTCCAGAGTGAGGGGAGATATTTAGGATGGGAACAGCAGCTGGGGCATCACCTAATTGGCTTTGGGCAGCATGGTCTTATCACACAGCTGGGAACACAAAACTTAATTACTTTATGGGTGCCAGGGAGAGAGCATCTGCTGGGATCTGTGTCAAAGGTCATGCTTGAGATAAGTCAGGCATCTGGGCTTAGGCACAGCTTCTTGATAAGGTCAAGCCTTCAGACCTAGAGGCACTATCAAGGTTGTGAGGGAGCCCTGCTAGAAAGGGAGTCCTCAGAGACCTGTCCAGACATGGTGGACTGCAACCTTAAGTGCAGGGTACCCCACCTTCTATTTATTTGTTTGTTTTTAGGTGAAACAGAAAGAGCCCAGGTTTCCAAGTTACTTTTTGTTGTTAACACAGTTTAGGGTCATTTGGGAAGAGGGAACCTCCACTGAAGAACTGCTTCCATCAGAGTGGCCTGTGGTCATATCTGTGAGAAATTGTCTTGATTGATGTTTGATGTGAGAAGGCCTAGCTCACTATGAGCAGCACCATCCCTAGGCAGTTGGGCTTCGAGGTTATAAGAAAGGAAGCCTAGCAAGCCAACAAGCAGCATCCCTCCCTAGTTCCTGCTTCCAGGTTCCTGCCATGAGTTCCTGAGTAGGTTTCCTCAAAGATGGACTTTGGAGGAGTGCAAACAGCTAGCCTGATAAAACCACAGCTGCTCTGCCAGGAAGTGTGCATAGGCATGAGTGCTGGTTACTTCCTGCTGAGCCAACTTGGAGTCTGCTGCCTGCTCCTGGTGATTAGTGATACAGGACTATCAGAATGCTGGGGGCCAATGAGAAAGAGACAGCCCAGTTAAGAGAGTCTCTGGCAGCCAATGGGGAATTGGAAGTGGGTATATAGGTTAGCCCTATATCTGCAATAAATGAGTTCACTGCTTACTTCTCATCTGGCTTCTAGTGTCTGTGTTGTTGATGCCATGACTTCTCACCCCCTCCCCCAAGGAGTGTCTAGATAGGGCAACCTGCAACAATAGACTATAACCAGGAAAAGTAAAATGAAACCCTCTCCTTCCAGTTACGTTGGTCAAGACAATAGAAAAGCAAACTAGACAAGCATGCTTCACTCTCCATGGTCTTTAACTTTCTTGGTAGAGCAAGTAGGTAGAGGCAAAGATTTGCAGCATAATTTTGCTATTTGAAGATCTTTTCCTAAGTCTTAAACTTTGAAATAACTTTTTTGTAAACTTTTACTTGTATGTACATGACAATATTAAGACATTAACTTAGTTTTTAGCTATGGAATTTTATTATATTATGTAATTTGAAATTATGAGTTGTAGTCCATAAATGATCCATCTTATAAAGATTCCTCTTTTCTGCCATTCTATGTATCCATATGCCAAGTACTACAGACATTGAGACTATGTACTCATTTATTTATTCATGATTCATTTATTTATTGAAACAGACTGCCCTCAGCATTCTAAATACTGACATTACAAGCACATACCACCATGCTTTATTTCAGTTCTTACTTTAAGGCTTGAACACAGAGAACTTTGTGTTTCTACCAACATCTGGGAGGTTTGTGAATACATGACCTATCACATCACCCTTGTATGTTCTGAACCAAGTTAAGACAAATACTGATCTGTTCTGTATGTATCCCATGATGCCATTGTATTAGGAAGAAGCAAAGTGTAACTACCATGAAAGCCCAGGGAGTAGTGATTTGTTTTATATTGGTTATATTTTTATCTTAGAAGAAATATTTCATCTTCATTCTTAAAAAAATTAAACCTTTATACTCTTCCTGTAAGTTTTTTTTAACCTCTTTGGGGGTTAATCTTAGTTACTGGGAAATTATATTTGTTGGCATGACCTACTTGCAAGATTTATATTATTGCTAGAGCCTTGCCCTAGGCAGGTGCTCTTTCCACCTTTCACAGTTGTGTGGTAAGGGTTGGTGCTGCTGCTCCATCCTGCCATTTTTTCCTATATCGAAGCCACCTGAGCCACTCTGCTTGCTAATACAAGCGTGGGCCAGAAGTCACACTTGGGCTTTCTTTGAGCATCTGAGCCTCACCCAAGCAAAGAATCAACAGTTCGTGCACAGCTTCCCCACCTGGTATTAGAGGGAAAAAACACTCAAGTTGTCTCTCATTACAGGATAGCCCAGAACTCATCACTTCCCTGTTGCACAGTGGAGCAGATGTCCAGCAAGTGGGGTATGGTGGCCTCACAGCCCTCCACATTGCTGCAATAGCTGGTCACCCAGAGGTGAGTCTTGCCTCTCTCATTTGAGAAGAAAAAATGCAGCCTGCCTGTCTTTTCTAATTGTTCTTGGTTTTTTGAAACACTGGCTTTTCAGATCCTAGGAACTGTTTTATATTTTATTTAACTACTGGACATGCTCATTTACTCTGACAGTAAAATTTAGCTACTATATAAATGTGATTTTATACTGAGTTCAGCTCATTATATAACAATGTTCTGAACCATCAATTAATATTAAGATGTCTGGATATAAGAGGTGTTGTGTAGTGATTGAGAGCAAATGCTTTGGATTCAGGCAGCTCAGCCTCCACAGCTTTCTCTTCTAACTTTGAGGAAGTTACTGACTCTCATGATCTGCTTTCTTTATTTGGAAAAGAGTAATAGAAGGACTGGGAGATAGCTCAGTGGTTAAATATTGCCTTACACATGCAAGGTCCTGGGTTCAACTCCTGAAAAATGACTGTAGGCTTATTACAATGTTTAATTAAATTTTCCACACAACACTCTGAGGATTGCTTCCTACAGAGCGAAGAGAGATGCAAGTCTCTTTCTAGTCTATTCACTTCTATATCCCTTGAAGAAACATTTATTAACACAAATTATACCCCAGACTGTCTGAGTGCTGGGTTGGCAGCGCTATGACAGCAGACAAAATTCTCCATTTCTGTGCTGCAGAGTTGTAAACAAGAAGTCAGACAATGAAGAAAAGAAAATATTATATAACTTGAATTACCAGTGAGTATTATAGAATGATAAAATGGGAAGTAGGCATCATTTACATAAGCTCAATGTCACAGAGTCTGAAGGATGGTAATACTGAGCCAGAGGCCAGAGGCAGCCTTAACAGTAGAAGAGCACCAGCTGGAGAGCTAATACACACAAGGCTCAGAGGAACAGGAGGAACCACAGGAACCACAGGAACCACAGGAACCACAGGAACCACAGGAACCACAGGGGTTGTTCTAGATGCTGCACCAGATAAAGTCATGAGAACACATCCAGATCTTGTCTTAACTTTGTCAAAGTATTAAATTTTAAACAGACTACTGTGACAATATTGGTTAACTTTACAAATACTCATGAGTAGTTTTTATTGTCTCTGCTAAATTAGATATCATATCATGTCTCCTGAGAGAAATTGTCTTACATCACAGACCCTCTGGGTGAAGATCTGTCTGGAATCATGGCCATTGTTTTCAAGGACCCACTGCTTTCTTAGTCTGCTAAGACATGCCAGGCTGGGAAACTCATTGAAGTAATAAAGATGCTTTCCACCTCCTTATTAAATACTTAAAATTATCACCTTCCACATTAAACTTTACCTTTTTCCAGGGACACACAATCCGTTAACCAAGTATGAACAGAGACACAAATAAAACCATATATAACATCTATGGAATATATTTGAGCCATATCTCCAATGCCACTCTATACGTCCTCACATTTAACAGTCTCTTGTTGAGAACAAAAGAATTTCCTTTATGTTATTCTTTCTTGATACTATAAAACCTTACTCACTACAAAAGTAATCCAGGGATCCAGATATATTGTAAATATACAGAGTCATTTTGCACTACTTACAGGGAGAGAGAAAAATCTCAATAAATTCACTTAAATGCATTCTTCTCCTTCATAAAAAAGTTCAACTAAAGCCATAAACATTAAGAAATCTGAGTAGGAGAATTGGGGAATGGAGGCTGCACTCCCCTGAAAGTCCAACCTTTAGTGAGACTGTAGTTAGAGTTTTCCTGCCTGGCCCAGTCAGGACAAATCTCTCTTACCCGCCAGTCCCACAGTCGCTCAGACCCAACCAAGAAAGCACACAGAATATTACATTGTTTAGAAACTGTATGGCCGTGGCAGGCTTCTTGTTATCTACCTTTTCTATCTTAAATTAACCCATTTCTGTTAGTCTATACTTTGCCACATGGCTTGTGGCTTACCAGTGTCTTTACATGTTGCGGTGTCTCCTCCCAGCCTTCCTGTTCCCTGCCTTCTCTTCCTTGTCCCGCCTATACTTCTGGCCTGGCCACTGGCCAATCAGAACTTTATTTACACAGAGCAATATCCACAGCACTTCCCCTTTTCTTTTATTTTTAAGGAAGGTTTTAACTTTTACATAGTACAATTACATATAACAAAACAATTATCAAGCAAGAATTATAGTTACAATATTAAAGAAGATATCCTATCTATCTTATATTTGTGAGTCTAAAGTTTTATATCTAACTTATCTTGTATCATAACTGAGGAAATTATAACTATCTTGTCTTCAACCACATCAAAGACCTCAGAAGGATATAATATTACCTGAGAAACGGGAGAAGGATGCAAGCAACTTTTGGGAGTCTTGCAGAGTAGACAGAGACAGCTGGCAGCCTAGACAGCCACCTAATGTTTCTTTGTAAAGTTGGGGCATTTATCTTCAGCCCACAGGGCTAAAGTCTCTTGGTCGCTTCTCTCAGTGTCCTGTAGAATGTCTGGCAGTTTCCTCTGCAAAGCAGGAACCTGAAGGACCATTTTGTCAAGCAAAGTTCAGTGGTCACCTTTCTATGGGTCCTGCATGTCCAGGTGATCAAGCAGTCCAGGCAAGAACAGTTTCTTACCCAAATGGCTATTTTTTGCCGAGGTGAAGATAAACTCCATATGAAGTGTCTTCAATGCCCATCCTCCTCTCTGAAGTAAATTGGTGCTGCCAGGAGCAGACATGTCTCACTGTCCAGAAAGTCTAAATTTTAAAAATATTTTAAATGCTATATTCTGTAGGTCTTTGAAGTATTTGAAGATTACCTATCTATCTGAAATACCTCTGTGTATACCTAGAAGACTTAACTAACATGGCTACAAGTATGATTATCATAGATGACTAATTATTAATCTATTTTTAATTATCTATTATAATTTTGAATGAGCTGTACAAACATAATACCTTAAACAAGAGTAGAAATATACACACAGTATAACACAACTTTAAGTTTGTATCAATAGACTAAAATCTATACCAATGTAAAACATTTTAAACAAGTTGTTGCGCTTTAGAAGTAAGTTCCTTAATCTACCCTTTTATCCATTATATCTATATCATATCCCCTTTTCTTCTTTAAAGAAAAATATTGGTTTTTCTCTGTCCCACACCAGAGGGCTCTTTTGATTTGGGACACAAGAATCTCTTAACCTTTTCTTTTAGCAATATGTCTGGGTTTAGAGAAGGAGTGAGCCAATTCCATCTCCAAAGCCAGCTTGATAATTTTGGGAATGTGGGCGTAGTTTCTCTTACTACTTCCTGCTGGAGGGGGGCACTGTATCTTATGGGGACACAAAGAAAATTTTAGGATTATGGAGTAGTCCGTGAGGGTAAACCTCTGAGCCAGTTGCCTTGAAACCATTGTGGATGTCGGATCATCTGGGCCATTGTGTCATCAGAGACTTTTCAGGTGGTCTTGGCTGATCAAACCTGATGTGTCTTAATCTGGAACAAATCCATAGCCTCTGGCTTTCTGTGGAAACAAAAGCAGAGACTCTTTTCCAAAGCAACATATCCTTATATCCAAATTTTGAAGTCAAGGTACCTTTAAAATTTACATATTTGTTTAACTCAACAGCTTTTAAGATCAAATCTTTTTCTGCAGTTAAAAATCCCAGAGACAAGACAAACCAGGTTCTCTGTGTAATATCCATCTTTGTAAGACTGAAACACCTCTGTGGCTGCTGGCTCCGCCCACCTCAGCTTCCCAACATGGCGGTGGTACAGTTTACCTACAGCTCTGGGTCTGGAGCCATGTGTACCATCAACAATCAGAAGCAGTTCTATCAAAGCAGCGCATAGCCCAGAAACCCTTTTTTTTTTTTTTTTTTTTTTTTTTTTTTTTTAACTAGCAAAGGTTAAATCCACCATGCAGCAGAGTAAAGTGCCACTTGTAGACTCCTCATTCCCGCCACACTGCAGGTCAGACATACACGCCAGGAACCCGCCATAGTAGCTCAAACTGGCAGGCTGTCACTAACTTGAGGGAGACAACTAGGAAGCTGTTTTTAGCTCTGTCTTAGAATCTTTTTTCTCAGGTTTTAGGTGGAAACTCTTGCCCCATGTTGGGCGCCATTTGTAGTTAGAGTTTTCCTGCCTTGCCCAGTCAGGACAAATCTCTCTTACCTGCCAGTCCCACAGTTGCTCAGACCCAACCAAGAAAGCACACAGAAACTTACATTGTTTAGAAACTGTATGGCCATGGCAGGCTTCTTGTTATCTGCTTCTTCTACCTTAAATTAACCCATTTCTGTTAGTCTATACTTTGCCACATGGCTTGTGGCTTACCAGTGTCTTTACATGTTGCTTTTCATGGTGGCTGCTGGCGGTGTCTCCTCCCAGCCTTCCTTTTCCCTGCCTCTTCCTCTTCCTTGTCCCACCTATACTTCCGGCCTGGCCACTGGCCAATCAGAACTTTATTTACACAGAGCAATATCCACAGCATGAGACCATGTATTTACAAGGGGTCTTTAGCAAGCTGGTCTCTTCACGGCATCTTCAAATGGCTGTGTTCTTGGGTTATAACTCGGACACAGACAGAACATCACACTGATGTCACCTGATCAGGGCAAACTCTACTGAAATTATTTCAATAAGGTTTCTACCAGTTTTAATTTCTTGGTGTGTTACCCAGTTTCCCTCCTTACACAGTGGACAAAGCTTAATGACTTCTATGGTAAATAACTGACTATTTGTGAAACGGGTTTAGACAGAGCATCTTTGTTCTCTTCTTATACCTTACTAATTAAGTTATTGATCAGATAAAAGTAATGAGTGAAATGCTACCTACAAACAAAAACAACCCTGAAATCACCATATTCAATTATAAATTTTTAAGCTGGAAAGATGGCTCAGCAATCCTCTTAGAAAGGAGCTGAGTTCTGTTCCCAGCAACCACATCAAGTAGCTCACAACACTTGTAACTCCAGCTCCAGGGGATCTGATACCCTTTTCTGGCCACCAAAGGCCACACAAATTTGACATGGACAACTGGACAAATGTGCCATTTACTCACATAGACAAACAAATACAAATTTTAAAAGTATGTTTAAAAATGTAGAGTTTGTGGCTTATTCATTTCAGAACTATCAGTTGGAGTGAATATTTTCAATATATTCTTCTCTCAGTCCACATAAGAAGGAGTCAGCCACCTCAGCATGTTGGTTTGGGAATGAGTTTCCAGTGTAGCTATACAGTATTCATGTCATGGCCTCTCCTTCAGTGTGGTTTCCCTTCCTGAGTTTTTAGTCAGCCAGAGTCAACTGCTGTCTGGAAACATTACATGAGAAATTGTAGAAGTAATTGTTAAGGTTAGATTAAGTTTTATTGTAGTATGTTGCTGTAACAGTTCTATCTTATTCTCTAATTACTCACTGCACTTAGCTTATGAAGTAAACCAAACCTCACCATAAGCATGGATATCTAGGAAAGCCATGTGCAAAAATGTCAGTGCTGCCCATTGTAGATGTAACCATCTTATTAAATAAGAAACAGAGCCAATTGCAGAGTTAAAAGCCAAGAGGTCAGAGCAATAGCTGAGAGCTGAAAACCTTACCCTTCACTGCTGCTCTGTCTTTCCTCTCTGCAAGAGAGCTACTTCCTGTGTCCTGTCTTTTATATAGACTTTCTGTTCTGCCTTCTCATTGGTTGTAAACCAGCCACATGACCTCCTCATCACTGCCTGTCTGTACAGACCTCCAGGTCTTCTAGGGTTGGTGTTGAGATTAAAGGTGTGTGTCGTCATGCTGGCTGTCTCCTTGAACACACAGAGATCCTGCCTAGCTCTGCCTTCCAAGTGCTGGGATTAAAGGCGTGCACCACGACTGCCCAGCTTCTGTTCTGGCTTGCTCTGACCCCAAGGCAACTTTATTAATATACAAATAAAATCACATTTCAGTACAAATAAAATATCACTATAGCCCATAGGTATCACAGAACTCACATTCTGTGAATAAGGGATGCTAACATTTAAACTGGTAATTAACTAATGGAGAAGTTTCCTTTTACTATATATCCTTTAAAGTTGTATGTGTAAAAATGGAAGTAGAAATCATAACAACAGTTGAATTAGGCTGAAGAATGGAAAAATGAGTTCAAAGAGAATCTTCAAATCAGGGGGCCCCTGATGTTCAAGGGAGCTGAGAGAGACTGCTGTTCCAGCACTGAAGAAAGCCAGTGGGGTGAAGCATCTGGGTATGACATGGTCAACATGTACCGTTTCCTTACTGAGCCAAGCACAGGTGGTACACACTGCTCTATTTTACTCTTGAGACAGTGGGTGGTGTGATGCCATTGGATGAGGGGGAGCTGCCTTTCATCAGTAGTGAAGGCCTTTATCGCCCACCTTCTCTGTGAAACAATGTGTGATGCTGGGTCTGACAGGACCCTTTGTCTCCACATATCAAATTCAGACCTTCTATTAATGTCTGTCCTCCTGTAATTACAGTGGATTCTGTTAAACAATTTTACAGTGAAATCTCCATTGACTTAGTCAGCTGTCTACTTCAATAATGGAAGACCGCACAGGCTGCAGGTTTTCAGACATGTGGATTGCAAGCTGAGGCTCAGACGTGAATTTACTATGCTGTAAAAGGGAGGAAAATATCAGTTATCTATGGCTCCAATGTTTCTCTGATTAATCCATTTATCAATTCATATGCATATATTGATTCATACAAGGCCCAAACAATCAATAAACATGCACTGAACCCTCTTCTCTTGGGGTACAGGCATGGACATACATCATAAAATCTCTTGAGCATGGAAAATAGAAGACAATGGCTTAGGTTTTCTATTTCTCTGTTGCTGCTGTAATGTGCTGTTTGGTGTCCTCTGAGACTAGCTAATATTAATCTCAGCTTATACAATGAAGAAACTAAGGATTGGAAAGTTGAATGATGATCACTGTGTAGGGCATTCAGATAATGAAAAAATTAGCAAGGCAGGATTTTACCTGATCACTGTCAAAACAGAGCTCTCATCTTAAGGAAGATTGAGAAACAATTTATTCTGGAGTCATTTTGTGTGACTGTGGCCTGGGAACACACATTTAAGCTACCCCAAATTCTACATTCTGAAATAGAAGCAGCTTCATGAAGTTTTTAGAAATTCATAGATCAAGTCAAGTTTAAAATACATTGGTGGTTACACCAGAGACACATGCACACTGAGATTGGGGAAGCAATTCTGTAAGTCTAAGATACTATCTGATGACATTCTTAGTGTTCTGCAGAGTTAATAGCTTCCAAAAGGGTTTTTATTTATTATTCATAGATGTTAGTGCAGAGTAGGGCAAGAAACAACTTTCCAGAAGGCTAGTACTAGCTGAGGATAAAGTAATTACACTCTGAAGATGCAACATTCCAACCTCTCCATAGTCCTGAAATCCCAATTGTCCATCAGTCTCTGCAGACACAGACTCCTGCCAGGAGTGTTTTGGACACAGCTGGACAGAGCTTCTTTTTCAGGAATTTTCATCACATAATCCAAATTCAAAGACACAATTTTATAAATAATGGGACAGTATTTCACAGTGACTCATACTTATTACTAAAGCAGGACTTATCTTCACAAAACACAAAGAAAATATTCATGTAGCCATAAACAAAGTTCAGGAATCACTACACCAACAATTAAAGCATCATTGATTGATTCAAAGAGAAATTTACTTGGTCCTTACTATCTTATGGCAAGGACTCAGTAAGATATAATGCATACATACATACAAATACACACACACTCACGCACATATATATGTGTGTGTGTGTGTGTGTGTGTGTGTGTGTGTGTGTGTACATACATACATACATATAGATATTTAGGTAGATGGATAAATAGATATAGATAGATAGATAGATAGATAGATAGATAGATAAATGGATGGATGGATGGATGGATGGATAGAAGATAAAGAGACTCATATACACATACAGAGATACACCCACTCTGAAAAACGCACATGCATATATACACAATAACATGCATACATATACAGATACAAACACACACACACACACACACACACACACACACACACACACACACACACACACAGTGCTCTGTTCCTAATCATTTAGCTCTGTAGAACGTTGTCAAACTGTTTTCCCTGCAGTTCTTTCTGCATCTACCAGTAGATTAATCAATCACCAGTAGCAGTAAGTTACTTTCCAACAGCAAAGGAAAACAAGACAGCAACCAAGATCTCATACATGATGAAGAGGGTGGAGGGATTCATTTTTCAAAGACAGGCATAGGTCTGGAGAGACCCTGTGAAGGTAAGTGCATCACATTCACACTGAAGGTATTCTGTCCTGTGGTGATACTGTGTTTCCCAATATATTGTGTACCCTAATAAACTTATCAGGAGTCAGAGAACAGAACAGCCATAGACAGACATAGAGGCCAGAAAATGGTGGCAAAGTAGGCAAAGGAATTCCAGATTGCAGAGAGCCCTTGGCTGGATTACTTTGTTAAGTGCTTTTAGATCTGTTACCATTCTCCATGTACCAGATTTCTTTTTAATAACAAATACAGAAGAATTCCAAAGGCTGGTTGATTCTTCAGTATGCTGAGCATTTAACTGCTCATATCCAGCTCTTTTAAAGCCTGGAATTTCTCTGTTGTTAAAGGCCATTGCTGAACCAGTATGGGTTACAGATTTAACACCTCTGTTGTGCAAAACCATACTGCACAAGTCAATGCCGCTTTAGGATGGTCACAGAGCTGGATAGATGTCTTGACAATCTAATTTCAGAACATGTTCATTCCTCTGGAAGTAAGACCTATAGTCTTTATCTGCCAATTTATCTTACTGACCCTCCCAGCCTGGGTACTACCAAACATTCTAATGTATGATATATTGCCCTAGACTTTATTAGGATCAGTGAGATTAAAAAGAGACATCTGCTGAATGAATATTTGGAAGAGTACCTTTAATTGTCAAACCATGGGCTAGGAAAGTTTGTTTTTCTCATGGACCTGTTCCTTGGTCTGCAGGTGGGGACTTTCTCACTGTTGTTATAGTCACGCCTCCACATTTGCCTCTGTGAGCTCTATCTCTGTCCCTGTTTTCTCATCTCATAATAACAATAGTCAGTGGATCAGAGCTCACTTAATCACATTTTAACTCAATCACTTGTTTAATATATAATTTATAAGTAAGTCCCATTTTTAGAGTATGAGAGGTAGGGCTTCAAGATACAAGTTTGAGGTCACCACAGGTCAGCCCCCAGCAATTACCCCTGTCAAATTCCAGAATACATCTCACATGGGTATTTTAAGAAGAGTTTGAAATTTTTCATATCAAGAAATAAATCCTACATTTTTTCCATAAAATTTGAGCCCTCCAGACCACAATAATTCAGATAGAGACCAATGTGAGCAATGAACTCTAGTCCAGCATACAAGTTATTGCTTAAATATCACACTAGTGAATCTCATCAATGATCTAATTCCCATAAACCAGAATTAGTTGTACATATTTCCATGTGTTCTTTAAGCCACCACTCACTGATGACAAAGCTGACATCCATTATGTCACATGGTTAGTTTATGTAGCTGAACCTTTATTGAACAAACATACAGACTTAAATAGCAAAAACCTAATTGAGGAACATTATATCTTCTGTGTTATTCAAAAGTGGTTTTCTCATAAGTTAAAGTAGAGAGTCTGTGTTCCCAATTCTTGTGTCTCATGCTGCAGCATCTTCTTTTTTAAAGGTAGAGGCCATGTCTTGCTGTCTAAGCTTTTGATCTGGAGACTGAGTAGGATAATAGGTTATTCCTTATAATCAGCTTATTTTACAGTCTTACAGGCAAAGCTTCAAGCATGTAAGATTTGTAAGACATGAATTAAGAGAGCCCTAGTGTTAAGAGAGACCTTTGACATAGCCTGCATTAGCTACTATTAGATGGTAAGTATAGCTTTGGGCGTGAGATAGAATGATACATGCCAGCAAAGCTTTATGGGCTAATAAAAATGTAAATGAGATGATAATCAGCTTGCTACCCTGGAAAGTGACGAAAAGCATTACCTGAGAAATTAGATTCAAAGATTATTGCTAATCAAATCAACCCCTAATGAGACATCCTTTGTAACCAGTTAATGTTTTCTGAAAATCTGCTTCTATCCCAATTTTCTAGGTGTGAAGATTAATTCATACATTCTCAGTCTTCTATACATCCTACAAACAAACATATCACACACACATATACATACATACACACACATGCATACATACAAATGAACACAAACATACACATGTGCACATGTACTTATATACACATATATGCACACCAACATAAACATGCACCTACACATATACCTCTGTACATACATACACAGATGTACACATACTCACACAGTATGTGATACATCAGCAAAGTGGAAATAATCCTTGCTGATCATGAAGTGGTGGAAAGGCCAGTATTCTCTAACAGACTTTTGAATGCTGTAGTAGACAGTGAGATCTATCTCCCTCCTATGAGGAATGACTGATTCTTGGGGGCAGGGGTTCCAGGGAATTAGTGATGAAACATTTGGACCTCTTAAGAATACCATGTGACTTGTCATCCATAGCTCACTCTGGGAGAATGTCTAGCCAGCCTTAAGAAAAGCTCTGAGATCGAGACAGATGCAGTTATCTCTCATGGCTTCTCTCTTCTAAGGTGTTCCTCAAAAGCATGTGTTACCTTTACTTCATATTTGTTCTTACACAGTTGTATATCAGCCAAGTATAGCCACCATAAAACATGCAGGCTCTCACTTCTGGAGGTTCCCAAAACCTTCTGGAGCTACCCTGACAAGCAGCTCAATGGGAACTTTGTAGCATATAAAATGTTGATACCTTTTCCTTTTCCCTGTGCATTCAAGATTGCTGGATTCTAACTCTCTTAGCTCCAAACCAAGCAGTGTAATAATTATTATATTTACACACTTTAATTCACTAATGTAAGTCCTCTCTGAAAAGATATACGTAGAGCTATCTGGGAAATTTAGCAACATAAAAATAATAACTGGAAACGTTGTTCAGAACTCCTCTTCCTTTGTAGCTAAGAGCCATCATATTATTTAGTTTGCAAGACTTGCTGTGAATGGAATTAACTCTTCCTGTTTTAACTGTTCCCTGCTTTTTATCATACTGTAGTCTCTTTATGCTGTGCCTTCTAAGAATCCTCAAATACTAGAAGAAAAGATATATTTATCACATTATTAAGTCCCTCTAGCCTGAAGTATCTCTGTCTTCTAATCAACCAGAGCATTCTAGATACCTTTCTGCATAGCATTTAAGTTCACCTGTCTCAGAAGCATAGCTTGATTTGGTCCCTTATTACATATGTTTTTGAGTATGTGAATGGTATGTTTAAAAAGTCTTCATAGACTTCACAGGTTCTTGGAATATATTAGATTCTTTGTATATATTAGATTGTTTTGTTTGTTTGTTTGTTTTTCTGCTCTGAGACAGGAGCCATGCCAGGTAACTGAGGCCAGCTTTGAACTCATGATCTTCTTATCTCGGCCTCCTGGGTGCTGTGATTATAGGCATGTACTACTATGTCTAGCTCTGCAGTAGATTTTAATAAGTGTCTGCTAAGTGACTTAACTTATGATTATTGAAGTGTTTCAGAAATTATATAGGATGGGGAAAATTAGTTGTCTCTTCCTTAAAGGCACAAGAGATAGATTATAATAACACTGTTCATGAAGAAAGGAGTGTATGAAATCATAAGCAATTTTCATAAATACCTTCATACATATTAGTCTTTTAAAAAACACAAAATGCAAGTGAATATCACAGCGTGTACAAAGAAAATACTCAAATGATATTCAGGATGGAACAATTGCAATTCCATATGATAGTTCCCTCACACAATTATCAATTTGAACAACCATTCCATACTAAAAAATACCTTCTCAAAATCTTAGAACTCCAGAAGAGCTGTTACCACAACAGAGTGGAGTGCCGCAATAAAGGAAAGTATGGTGAAGAAGTTAGGGAGACAATTTCATAGAGTGGAGAGAATTACCCCACTCCAAAGCCCAGTCACAGTTAGTACAACACAGGACAGAGACACTCCATGTAGAGGTGGAACATATGGAGGGAACATCCTCTTCACAATAGACCTCAGTGACCTTGTGGTGTGGCAAGCCCCTGTGGTCACAGGTTCTCGTCCTGCCCCAGTGCCAGGCTGTCTTCTCCAAACTTTAGGCTCAAATCTAAGGGGCAGATGAGGCTTCAGAGACTGAGGCTCCGTCATTACCACGGTTTCTAGTCCTACTCCTAACAATACATATTTTAGTCCAAACCTAAAGCCAAGCTGTCTCCATAACTGAATTTCCAAGTTGAGCCTACATACTAACCTTCTAAACTAACTGAAGATGTAGGTCAGATATTGTAAGCCAAGATTCCAGGCTGATTTTGGAGATCCAAATTCTAACATCTCTTATCCTATTATCGATCAGGACATCAGGAATGCTCATGGAAACTCAAGGTCTAATCCTACACCAGTTGACTTGAGTTTCAGATCTGGCCCTAAGAACGAGACACAATATGGACACTTGGGAACCCAGGCACCAAGTCTGTCTATCTACTGACCTAAGATCAGCATGCCTGTCTAAAGACTTGCAGAAACACTCTTTGTGATCTAACCAGATAGCTGGCCATCCTAGAATCCTTGGGCAGACTGACTAGTAAAGGACTTCACACATGTAAATCAATCTTAAATCCTAGAAGAGATGCTCTGTCTACAAATGTACAAGTATCAACATGAAGTCACAAGGACCACAGATGGTCATAGACTGTGATGCTAGAAAAGCAACAAGATAAAATCCCCATACCAGGCACTAATGAAATGAACACCTACACACTCCCTAATGAGGACCTCAAAATAATCACCTTAATGAAGCTGAGGGTCACATGAGAAGAGGGTTGAACTACCAAACAGAACAGTGAAACACAAGCAAACTTGAAGTACAAAAAGTTCATCCCAGAAACCCAGGAGCCAAATAGAAATAAAAGAACTCAAGGAACACAGTGACTGAAATAAGCAACTTCACAGAGAGCTTCAGAAGCTGAGGCAAAAGACTCTTCAAGTTCAGTCAAGTCATTTGGAACCACCTAGTCGGAGGGGAAAAGAAAAGAAAAAACAATGGAAAAGAGAAGAAAAGCTAGTTTTCTATGTGTACACCCAGACATGCACAGTAGAAATCCAAAGAGAAGGAGAAAAACAGCCTATTTACAGGAATAATGGCAGGAAACTTCCTAATCTGGAAAGGAAAAAGAAAATCCCTACCCCTCATCCCGGCAAAAAAAAAAAAAAAAAAAAAAAAAAAAAAAAAAGCATATTAAACAGGAAGAGCTGCTAACTCAGATAATTTAAGACCAACCTCTCAGAAATCAAATGTATAGATGTGGATAACACCAGCAGGAAAGAATATTTCACATATGAGGGGCTGCCAAAGACAGCACTGCCCATATACAGGTCCCACACACACTGGGGAAAGCTGCCCTGTCAATATATGATGTTGAGAAAACTATCTACATGTGGAAGGATAAGACTGGACCCTCAGAAACACCCAACATGTATGCTGGAGAGGTGGCTCCATGGCTGAGAGCATCTTCCAGAAACAAGCTACATTTTCATCACATCAGGTAGAGGCTCATAGTCACGTAAACTCCAGCTCCAGGGAATACGGCATCTCTGGCTCTGCAGGCACCTGCATTCCTGTGTACATATCAGAATACAGACACACCACCTACATAAGTTAAAAATAATATAGCAAATGTAATTTAAAAAAAAAGAACTGGGCAGTGGTGACGGATGCCCTTAATACCAGCACTTTGGAGACAGAGGCAGGTGGATCTCTGAGTTGGAGGCCAGCCTGGTCTATGGGGCCAGTTTTAGGACAGCCAGGACTACACAGAGAAACCTTGTCTTGAAAAACAAAACAACAACAACAAAACAAAACAAAGCATACACACAAATAGTAAAAATCAACTCAAAGTAGACTAGACTTAAACTTTAAGACCAACCAAGAACTGAAAAACCACTAGAAGAATATATAGTTAAAAACTTTATGTTATACTTTTGATATAATCTCAATGTAGAGAGAACAGAATCAAAATTAGAAAATGAAATCACACCTAATTAAAATAGTCAAGAGAAAGAAATTCTTTGTCACAAAAGAAGATATTTGCTAGCCATCTACCTGATGAGAAGCTAGAGGCTAATGGCCAAAATTCATAAGGAACTTAACTCCTCAAAGAGCCTATAGATATACCAATTTAAAAATAAGTCAAACACCCAAATAGTTATTTTTTAAAAGAAGAAATATAGATGACCAATACATATGTGAAACTAATGACAAATATATAAATTAGCTCAATTACAATGTCATTATATCACATTGAACAAATAGTTACATTTTGTTTGTTACTACACCATAATAAAGCCATAAACTATTTTTAACAAGAATTTATCTTCTGCAAGATAACAAAAAGGTATATGTGAGTGGTAGGAAAAGCAAGAGGGAAGCTCATGGCATCATCTGACACATAGCATGTTTTTAAGAAGAACACAGCAATACATTTTTAATAACTATATACATTATATTCATATATAATATGAATTCATATATATGAATATTGAATATAAGCCCTCAAAGAAGTAGTCAAATAGTTAAGTGGATATCTTTGGGGTAAAGAAATAGAAAAGGGGCCTAGAAAATCTAATTTTTACAATTGACTTTGTAGAGAATTCTGAAGTTTTGAAGTATGGCCCAAGGATGCCCTGAAATTGTCTGTTTAAAATCTACCCCATTGTCCGCCCCTCCTCTAACATACTTTTCACCTATTTAAAATAGGAGGAAACTTGACGTCATCTGATGATAGATTTTCCCCTGGAAAGACAGCATAACTGGGTTTGAATTGATGACCTGGCAGTCACAAGTCTGCCACACCACGGGGAGCATGGTTCATCTTGTAGGTGTGCACACATCTCTCTGTGACTTGACAGAACTTTTCTCACCTCTATTCT
This sequence comes from Onychomys torridus, assembly GCF_903995425.1. Classification (NCBI taxonomy): domain Eukaryota; kingdom Metazoa; phylum Chordata; class Mammalia; order Rodentia; family Cricetidae; genus Onychomys; species Onychomys torridus. Next base: position 130,699,017 of record NC_050448.1, on the reverse strand, counting down.
AATCAATAATGTTGTCTCTAACATGAGAATCACTCTCCCTGGCACAAAATCTGTTCTGCCATGCAGCCTCCTCACGAGCAGCCTGGTATCCACTAGAAACTGTCAGTGGAGATAAAGATCTTGAGATTATTTATACATATTCCGTTCTTCAATGTCCCCACACTTACAGAACAACATTAAATCAATCTGGTCTCTCTTCAAACTTTATATCTTTTCAATGAATAAGTTGCTCAACTAAATACATAACCTTCAGATTAGTGATACTGGGAAAGTTGTAAATGCGTTTGCTGTTCCAGCAAGGAAGAGTCACTGCTGTAGAGAAGAGGGTACACCAAAATAACACAGCCTTCTGAAATCTAAAGCACAGTTCTGAGATTATAAAAGGTTATAGTGAAAGCCCCCAGATTTTCTCTTCAGTTTGATGTCTCATTTTCCCCCAGGTAATGCCTTTAAACTTTTCTAGGCATTCCCAGAAAGTAAGACCTTCTCATGTGGCAGCCACCCAGAACAGGCTGCACACTCTGAGCACCTGATACACAGGAGACTCAGGGGTATGTTAATGGTCCAGTTTTTACCTGACACAGTATGGCATTTTACACTTCTTATCTTGCTGAAGTGTTAGATTTATGACTCTGGAATCAATGGTGGAAACATGTTAATGTAGACATTATTAAGACACTGATACTGGGATTTATTTAATTACAAATGTGAAGTAAGGTCAGTAAGACTTAAAATGCTTAGTTAACTAAATTAGACAAAAATCTAACAACTCTGTCAATCTTCAGGAAAGGTTGTGTTCTTTTATTCTTTTAGCTTCCCCACATGAGTCAATATGTGTTAGCCAATGTGATCCCAAGGAAAACAAGAATTGCTAGAGGTTCCTACACTGGTCTCAAGCAGCGTCGCAGCCCTAATAACAAAACCAGCGGGCCATGGGCGCAAGAACAGTCACATGAAGAGAGGGCTCTACATTCAGCCGCTATAGCTATAGACATCGGACTTGTGACACAATTGTCTTAAACGCCATGGGAGAAAAGGCCCCTTCTAACAAATAGTGCTGACAAAACACATTTCCACATGAACAGGATGAAATGAAGCCTCTTCTCTCTCATCCTAAATGAAAAAGTGATTCAAAATTAATGAAAGTCTTTAAGTCCAGAAACTTTAAAAGTACTCAAGAAAAACACTTCAAGGCACAGGAGTAGGCAAGGATTTTCCTGCAAGGAATATAATACTTTAGGAAATAAGACCAACAATTGACAGGTGGGATTACATAAAATTAAAAAGTTACTGTGTAACAAAGGAAGTTGTAGAGGGAAAGGGCAGCCTACAGGGCAAGAGGATAATTTTGCTAGCTACACATCTGACAGAGGACTAATATCTAGCCTATTCAAAGAACTTAAACATTAAGAAACCAAGCAATCCTGCTGATAAATGCACTAATCAAACAAACAGTTCTCAAGAGATGAAATACAAACCACCAATAAACACATAAAACAGTGTTTAACGTCCTTATTCATCAGAGAAATGCACATTTAGACATTGAGAGCCTATCTCACCCCAGTCCAAACAGCAGTCATTGAGAAAAGGAGGGAGTCGCAGAGATAGCCCAGTAGTTAGGAGCACTTGCTGCTTTTCCAGAGGAGAGGCCTGATTTTGGTGCCCAGCACCCACCCACATCAGTCAATTCACAACCTCTTGTAAAACTCTAGTTCTTGGATGACCTGATAACCTCCTCTGGCCTCTGTGTTCATCTCCCACATGCTGCTAGTGCTGTCACCAGAAGCTTGGATGAATCCTCACACTCAGAACAGTTTCTGTTTTCCCTGTGATTTCTTTCTTTGTCAGTGGATCCTGAATTTGTACTGCTTAAATACCAAACAGTTTTGGAGTTTATATATATATATATATATACAACTTATCTGTAGTGTGACTCCTCTATGGGCAGAGATTTCAGCCTGAATTTGAATTTCAGAATGGCTTGCATCTGGACTCAGCTATGGTCAGTTTGGCAGGTGTCCCTCCGTAGTTCTGCACTTGCCACCAGTGCCCGTTTTTCTGAGCATGTTGATGGGGTTCTGTTCCACACATTTCTTCCATCTGTTAATGAGGCAGTTGCTTAGGCCCTCCCACTGGAGAAATGGATGTCTGTGTTCCCTTTGGGTCCTCATCACTTTGTTTCTGTTTTGCAGCTCATGTTAATGAGGTGTACATGATATATTACAGAATTGTTGTGCCTTTCCAGTGACATTAGCTCTTAGGCATTATAAAATGGTCCTCTTTATTGCTAGTACCCCTTGCCTGAAAGTCTCCTTTTTCTCCCAGCAGGGTCATGACATGTTAGACATTTCTGTTTGATGCTTTTGTTCCCACATTTCCGTGGTTTTGTTTGTTTGTTTGTTTTTGATTAAGGTTCATCTCTTGCATTTTGAGCATATTATTTGTTATTTCTTACTTTTAAAATTTATTATATTTTAATTCTTTAGGAATTTAAAATGCTTCAAGTTATTACTATTTTCAAATGCAGTCAATGTTCTTTCGGTTAAATGTGTGCTCAATATTTTCTGTTTGTTCCTATGTCTCTGTGGTTCTTTGGTATCATTTTGTGTGTGCCTGAAGAATTTCCTCTAATATACCCTTAAATATTTTCTCTCTGGAGCTTCAGAGATGGCTTAGTGCTGAAGAACACTTGCTGCTCTCGCCAAAGGCCTCAGGTTGGTTCTCAGCACCCATACAGGATCTGACGCCCTTGTCAGCTTCCACAGGCACAAAATACACACGTAATGCACATATATACATGCTCATGCATACAAAATAAAAATAAATAAAATGCTTTAAAATAATTTCCTTGTGTGCTCATATGCTAAACATACACTTTCTGTTCTTGTTAGAAAAATGACAATTTTTACCACCAGATTTTTAAATTTATTGTATGTATATGAGTATTTGCCTGTATATTTGCATATGCACCAAGTACTTGCAGTGCCCATACAGGCCAGAGGGGGCATCAAATCCCTGGGACCTCAATGCTACAAGCTGGACAATTTACCTGAATGCACTGCCGCAGATGTTTCCCACAGTCCTATAGGGAACATAGATCCTTAGCTTGATAGTGTTGGAGAAGGAGACTATGAAGGCAATTAGGTCACCTGAAGGAGTCATCATGAAGGAATCATCATGGTACATGAAGAAGATCCCTACCAGAACCTGACCATGTTGGCGCCTTGATGCTGGGGCTCCTAGACCCACTGTGTGTGTGTGTGTGTGTGTGTGTGTGTGTGTGTGTGTGTGTGTGTGTGTGTGATTATCTTTATCCATATTCATCTGTGGATAGACAGCTAGGTTGTTTCATATATTAACTATTGAGAACAACAGTACACTAGGCATAGGGTGCAGAATGTTTTCAATATATTACTTTCATTTATTTTGGATTGGTTTTTCTCACAACAAGCAAGAGTAGTCATATTTCTTATGAAGTGCCACGGGGCTACAAGTGTTTCTATTTCAATAAATAAGTTAGAAGTTTCATGGCCTTTTATGACCTCAAGAGCTACAAAACACCCCCTCTGAAGCCTATTAATCAAGGCAATCAAAACCACTTGATTTCAAAGGGAGGAGAAATTTTCTCTACTTCTCAGTGGTGTCAAACAAGTTGTTACCATATTTTAAACGTCTCTATTCTCTGCTGTTTAACTATAAATTGTTTACTCCCCAAAGGAAATCTACTTACCCATTCCAGACTCATCCAAGAGCCTAATGCCAATTCAGGCTCTTGTCAGGTCCAAGGAAGGTGAGGACCCCAGAGCTTCAGTCCTCCATGATGTCGTTTCTTAGCCTGATTCTGAATGTATTAAAGAGACGAACTGCCTGTCTCTAACTCACGCAGCACACGAGGCAGAACAGGCACAGAACCAACAATGCAATGCTCATTCTAAAGGCAGACCCACCCCTGCTGACACCAAGACTCAGTCAGACAGAACAGATGGGAATGAGGAGTGCTAGGAGACAGGCCTCCTGATCACTTTCAAACTTTGGGATTAGGAATTACAGAATCATCAACTACACATCTGTATATGTGAGTGCACATCTGATTTAAGTAGGCTGTCACTGTGCATGCTTCCACTACTGCGGACTGGTTGTATGGATGCTTGCACTATTGCAGGCTGGTGGTGTACATGTTTGAACATGGTGTGTGTATGTGTGTGTGTGTGTGTGTGTGTGTGTGTGTGTGTGTGTGTGTACCATTGCAGACTGGTGGTGTGCATGCTTGCACTGCTTCAGGCTGTCATGTGCCTGCTTGCAACATTGCAGGCTGGCGATGTATGTGCTTGGACTTCTGTAGGCTGGTGGTATGTATGCTTGCAATAATGGAGACTTGTGGTGTGTATGCTTGCACCATTGCTGGCTGGTGGGGTGCATGCTTGCACTACCACAGGTTTGTGTTTTACATGCATGTACTACTGCAGACTGTTGTGCATGCTTGAACTGTTGCAGGCTGGTGGTGTATGTGTTTACACTACTGCAGGATGATGGTGTGCATTCTTGCACTATTACAGTGTGGTTATATGCATGCTTGCACTATTGTTGGCTGGTGATTAAACACTTTAGCATGCTGTGTATTGTTTCTACTCTTTCATCTTTGGAGATTAAATCATCTAAACTTTATAGGTATCATAAATCTAGACTAGGTCATATCCTAGACATCTGATTAAACAATCTTATACTGCATGCAGTTTTTCCCCTCCTTCAAATCTTCAAGGCATATTATAGTTTTGTATTTTCCAAGTTTGGTACACAAAAATGGAGGTCTTTCTCTAACATACAATGTTGACCATGCTATATTGGTCCTGTATTGATGAGTGTAAGCATACTTTTAGAAAACCACTCTGAAGGTCATAAAAACAATAGAACTTAGAGACTAATCAGAGTCCATTACATATTTCAACTGTTCTCATTTCAGTTCTGAAGGAATAAGAACATGTCTGTCCAGTTAACAAAAGGGCATCAATGTTTCTTCTAATAGTGTCATAAATAAGGCAGCCATTGACAGATTTACTGTTGATATGTGTTTAATTTAAAAGTGTTTTAGAATATAAGATACGTGGTGAAAGGAGGCTGCCAGCCCCGAAAAGATGGATGGCCTGGAACTCAACACCACATCACTCATTTTAAATTAAGATGTGATATTATTCTTTCTGAGTTATATCAGAAGTGGAAAGAGACAGAGAGAGGTCCTGCTCTTCAGAGGAGGAAATACAGCAAGAAAAAACTCTCCTGAATCATGGACTTAATGAAATATGTCAAATTTCTTCCCACTGTAAATATAGCAGTCCTTGACTGAAGTGTGCCAACAGCAGAGGTGCCCATGTTTCCTGCCCGTGCCAACTGCTTTTTGTGTCTTTATGATAAAATGAGTATTCTAGGAGGTTTATTTTTAGTTACATGATTTACCAATATATCAGCATGATTCTGCTTCTCTTTGCTATTTTGTCCTGTTGTTAATAGGAGTCCAATCTCTCGTAAACTTGGATATCAAGTAGACTTTGGCAATCTGGAAAAGCATTTTCTGTTAGATTTGGTCATAGTATATTGTAAAGTAAAATATAATACATACTAGGTCACCTGTTATTGGGAAATTATTTCTCAAATATGCCAGCATTTTCTAAACAGTTTTTATTGAATATCTCTTTATTTTTCCCATTGTCCTCATGTTACAGTTGGGAAAATGATGTCACCCTGCTGGATATGGGCACATTCAAAGTGGAGCAAACAGCCTATTCAAAATCTCATAGGCCTTGTGGCATAGGGCAACTGTTGGCAGGTCTATGTGGCTGGGCTCTAAGGTTTACCTTAAGGTATCTTGGAGACATTGGATATTGGAAGGCAGGCAGAGGTCTTTCTCCATACAGCCTAAGGAGGGGGAACATGAGGTTTGCTATATCATATTAACTGAAAATGGAATTATTTGCTGATCTTAACATTACAGTAAATATATTAAGAATTAGACAAGATGTAAGTAAAAATTCCATTTTCCTTCATATTTATTTTCTAACCTTTCTCATTTTGACTTAGGATTTTAGACATTTTTGTCTATTTTGAATTTCTTCACTGTATAACTATCTTTTTGGCCAAGTAATTTTGAAGACAAATGCAATTTGTCATAAGTTATGAGAAGAAGAACTCTAAGCAATGTATTGGGAACCCAGGGACATAGTTTAAAAAACCAATATTTCTGAAGAACTTTCAGAGAGGGGTTGTTGACCATGAGACTTTTCTAAGTGTGAGGATCTAACTCCAAACATATTAAACACTCATTTAACAAGTGTTTCTTGGTGGGCCAGAATCTCAGCTTTCTATGAGATTAAACACTGCCCTTGCCTGACACCAGCTTGGTTTACTTACAGTTGCTGGCAGAGTGGAGCTATGGAACTTCTATGTCTGCATTAGAGTTGTAGACAGATGGGTAAAAGTGATTTCACAGAGGGCAAAGTATGTCAGGAGAATGCCTGGAGGAGCTTTGAGTGCCAGATTTCAGGCCCAAACCTCAATAAAGACTGTGCTTTCCCTGGTGTACTGGAACATGCTGTAGTGTAGTTCTCAAACTCTCTATTTCTAGCCAGAACATTCCTCACATTTGTGTTTGTCCCATAGATGCCAGATATAACACAGGATGACTAGCTATAAGTGTCAACATTCTGCTGAGGCAAATTAATACAAGCCTAAATCCCAACTCTGTCTTTTGTTGTTGTTTTGCTATCCTGACAAAATGGCTAGTTCATTGATTTATCACCAAAAGTCTCTTACACTGTACTAATAAGACTGATTTCTTCTGAAGTTGTAAGTAGTGAATATAACTAAGGTTCCAGAGCCATGAAGAGCTTAAATCAACATGGTTATGTTTTCTTTCTGAAGCATAAACATGCTGAGAAAGTGTGTATGTGCATTTTAACAGCAATGTACACAAAGAATTTGCTGAACTTATGACTACCTGTAAGATATATATGCTCATTTCTTCCTTACCTATATAAGCAAGAAGATAGGACATAGAAGATTAGGGGTAAACCAGGTCATTCTAAGAAAGGCAAGAACAGAGGAGATATCAGCAACAGACCTCTCTTCAATTACTCACACAGAGAGCACAATACACAGAAGTTTCGATGGATAGTAATCAAATCAATAGGTAAGTCACAGGTCCCTCAAAGACACTTGGTTACAGAGAACTGATCTACTATGTTTTATGAGGTAAGGCCTTGGAATGATTCTGACATGACACAGTAATACTCTCACCTTTTCCTTGGACTTTCAGAAAAAAAAAATGAATTTCATGTGTCACTTCATGTGTGAAAAGAAGACCCAGTGTTTTTACTTATGGCCTCTGAAAATGTGTGCAACTGATGTTCATGCACTTGTTCTACTGAAATGAAACTAGCTCTCATGGAAACCATTTAGTGAAGTCTTGCACAGGGTGGTATGAAGGAAAGGTGATCAGAAAGCCTGTTTTCCTAGTGATTACTGATAAATGGACAAGGTATATTACTTCTATTGGGTTTCATATACCACTTTGGTAGTCTGCTGGGTTGTAGTAGCTGGTGCTGTCCTGCAAAGATACTAATTATAGTGATCTAGTAAGGAATACAGCAAAAGCTGAGGGAGAAAAACCTGATAACCACTCCTGTGTCTTAGAGATAGCACTTTCATGGGAACCAGGGCAATGGAGAGAGGGTGGAGAATGACCTGTGGTGGTGCAGTGGTCAGGTTTGACAGTGATTCTCAGGCAGACTGCAAATTGGTAGTCTAAGAAATGAGTTAATAGAGAAATACTATAGACTTCTGGGTTCCAGCAACACAGATCCTTCAGAACCAGAGAGCTCATTGCACCAAGCTCTGAGGATAACAAGAACGAGAGGAAGAGAGGAAGGAAGCATGGGGAAGGGTTCATCTCAGTCAGTCCCATGACAGGAACTGGATTTGGAGTGACTCCTCATGATTTCTCAACACAGAATGAATCAGTCAAGCTTATATGTGGGACTTCACTACCCAGTAGATGTTGGCTGGTCTCTGAGGGGATCACGTGACTAGACAAGGCAGCCCCCTTCAGTCGGGTCTCATGCAGAGAAGGCAGGTGGGTAAGGACTTTGCTACCTGTTCTGCTCAGAAGTCCTCCCAACAGAGTGAGGACTAACTCCACCAAACACAAAGACACTTCTCTTGAGGATCAGAACTGAGATTTCCTTGATTATTTGAAAAAGATATTAAGAGTAGAGAACTTATATTAAAAATACATTAGTTCGATATTTTAACTTAGCATACACCTACACACTGTCATGGAGATAAAAGGTTTGCTTTAAATGTAAGTATCTAGATGACAGTATTCCTTTGTGTCATAAACAACACACAACATCAGCTACAGTTAATCGTTTCATTGTTGTTGAATTAAGCAGATGTGCAAAGCCGCCTGCTCACGTGATCTTCACAGATAGCTTCTCACTGTCGCTCATCTTTCAGGCATTTTGTTTCCCCCAAATCTTAGATCAAGAGGCACTGCTATTTTCTGCTCACACTTCATTTGTTTCCTTTAATACTTGGAAATTAAATGAATAAGGTGTTGTCAGATTTAAGATTCCTCTTGGATGTATTTAGAATCTCTGCATTCTCCCTTGAAACTCTTTTTATAGATAAATCTTTCTAAGGATGTCTGATGAGATTTCCTATGTTGAGAATGGTTTGATATGCTCATCTGTTTATTTATTTGTTTAATTTAATATGATCATTCCTTAAAGGTCTAGAACCCACCCACATCAGAGAAAAAGGATATTCAAGAAATTGATCACAGCTGAAATGCTTGTGTGAGGCAGAGACCAGACTCAGTTTTGCTGCACAAATGGCAAGTGCTTTGGGGACTAAGTAGGTCAGCCCCTGCTGCATTCCCCAGTGCTCAGAGGTATGTGGATTGTAATATGCCTTTGAAAGAATGACTTCAAAGAACATCCTAGGAAATCAGCTCCTCCTGTCCATCACAGCATCCAGCACGACTTCTTTTGTAGTGTTTGTCCACTTGGTGCTTTCCCCTTTTACATGGCATATAGCCAAATTCAGCAACTCCTGACACCTCAGGATGCCTCCCATAACTGTTTACAGCCCAAACAAGGCTGGCTTTTAGACAACTCTGAGTTACCTGGTCCCCAGTGAAACATAGTTTTGGCCCAAACAGGGATATTCTGCTTCATGTTAGACAGGTTCATTTTATTATTTTTATTTTTTTGCAGTCTCCAAAAGCAAAGATCATTGCCTTTGAATTACAATGTATTCCAAACTTAGAGCTGCTGAACATTTGAAAATAGAACTTTTAATCATTACTATTATTTCTCAAGTGTGAAACAATTTAGGAGCTAGAGTGAGATACACTAATAAGTTTGCCATTCTTATAACTAGACAAATTAATTCAGAACTTGTAGGCTTCTAGCTGTCAAGGAAAAAAATCTGTCATGCAATGGAGGCTTCTAAAACTGATTATTGCTTAATTAGCTTTCCCTTATTGAAAAAAGTCATTAGTCCAATTATAAGTTCCCCTGGTTCTAGTGAACTGGGACTTTTGTTTTTCAAATGAAGACAGCTAGAAATGTATTAACACACAACAGTATGAAGCCTGAAACTTGGCAAAAAATATATATGAGTCCTTTATTTCACAAGCTCACAGGGTATATATTCTCTGAAAGTATAAATAACAGGAAATAGTGTTCCATGTAATTGGGAAATGTTTGTTCTGTGGACTGACTTGAAGACTCTTGCTCTATAGTACAGGACAAGGCAGAGCTTCCACCTCCAGTCTCTTGGTTTGAGTCTCTTCTCTGAATGTATCAGATATCGTATGCAGAAAATCCTACCTTCGTCATGAGAAGTCTTGAGAAGTATAAGTGTCCCATGAAGGAATATCCAAGTGTCCCAAGCATTGTGGTTTGATAATAATTAACAGAGACTAGAGAGCGTTGTATTATGCTTCTCTGACTTGGTGAAATTATAGCATTTAAATATGATAGCCTCCATGCTTTCTTTATTCTTGCATGCATTTAGAATCTCTGTGTTCTGCTCCTGGCTCTTTGCATAAATAAGCAGAGCTTTGGAGCATGTCTGATGCTAGACTTCCTATGCTACAAGCTGTGTGTGCTGGTGTGCTCATCCATTCACTTCTTTAATTTTGTGAAACACATGGCAATCAAAAGGGAAGAGGAATGTCAAAATCTAGGAAAACCATGTGACAGATTGCCTGGCTTTGGAATGCAAGTTCAGAAGCCACCACTTCAAATCACATGTAGTCAGTGACTGGAAGTCCTTCTGGCTTCTGACTTCTCAGCGATGTTCTCCTGCATTTTGCCTGGGAATGTTTGGTGTGTGCCAGTGTGGGTCCATGGCAGTGCATTTGTACAAGGTAGAGGACACAAGATAGAACATGTTAATAGAATTACAAATGAACTAAAATGAAGAAAATAAAAGTGGATAATGTTCATCAAAGTTATTTAGGTCTTATTTTTGTTCTTTTGACTTTCCTGGGAGACACAAGGTCTTATATATTACCATTTAAACAAATTTATGTTAGAAAAAATGAGTGTGTTGACTTATGTCTTAATCCTAGAATTTAGAAGGAGGTGGAAGGAGACCAGCATTATTTATACAATGAAGCTTCCCCTCTCTCCAATACATACGTATGTGTGTATATGCACACAAAGTATGTGCATATATGTATGTATATGTACATATAAATCTATTATTTAATGAGGACAGACTAGAACAGAATGTTGATTCAAACTATTTCCTATTGGCAATTTCCAAGCTAAACTTTGACCTTCTTTCTTTTCTCATGACCTTAATGAAAGGAAAAGAGAGACCTGACATGTTGCCTATTCACTGGTTAGTGATTAAAAAGCCCCATATGGAGGGAGGGAAATCTTCAAGGGAGAGTTAGGGGTGTTTGTGGCTTTCCCACATGCCTGCTACTGTCTCCATTTGTTTTCAGTTCCTTTGCCCTCATTTTAAATGTCGTCGGTGTTTTCACTGTCCCTCTAGGCTACCTGCCCTCTTCTGAGAAGGATGCTTTGGGGCCAATATGGATTAGTTAGTCACTATTAAAATAGCCTTGGCCACATGCTACCCATTCTCTTCCTGGGAAAAGATGTATTCCTTCGTGAGTGGCACTGAACAGTATGTTGTAGTCTCCAAACAAGAGTTGCAGGTATTTGGTATAGAGTGTTGTGATTGTTATAAGTATGTTTCAAATAATCACAATTTTGAAAATTCTGAGAATTCCTGAGAATACTGATTTATTATCCCCAAATCTCAAAGAACAACATCTTAGGAATTTGAAAGCTCCAAGAAACTTGCTATTTCACTCTATACTATAACTCTAAAATGTATCATTGTTGATGAGTAGGCATACTTTATTTTTTAAAATTTCAAAGAAATATTTACAAATTAAGAAAGATAAAGAGGAATAATTTCAAGGCAATGACAACCAAACCCCAAAAGAAGCCCATGATCACCACAGACATGAGGTGTGTGGCTCTAAGATGCTCTCCAAGGAGAGCAGTCCTTAAACTCCCTCAGCGTGACAGTACCAGATGTCTAGTTTTAAGTCAACTTCACACACGCTAATGTCACTGGAGAGATGGGAGCCTCAGCAACCTCATGGAGAAAATGACTCCATAAGATTGGGCTGTTGGCAAGACTGTAAGACTTTTTTAAAATTAGTAATTGATAGGGGAGGACAAGTCAATTTTGGGTGGGGCCACCCAGGGCATGTGGTCCTGAGTTCTATAAAAAAGCAGGCTCAGTAAGTCATGGGGAATAAGCCAGTAAGCAACACCTCTGCATGGCTTCTGCATCAGCTCCTGCCTCTAGGTTCCTGCCTGCTTGAGTTCCTGCCCTGAATGCTTTTAATGATGAGCTTTGATGTGGAACTGCAAGTAAAATAAACTTTTTTCTCCTCAAGTGTCTTTTGGTCACGGTGTCTTATCACAGCAATAGTAATACTAAGATGATGGCCAAGGCCATATTGAGAGGTGACATAATATATGCATTAGTTACTCCTTTTAAAACAAAACACTAAGAACACAACTTAAAGTCAGAGGATTTACTTTAGTTCACAGTTTGGTTTCGCATTCCGTCCTGGTCCTGAAGGCATCCTGGTAGGAGTTTGAGGCAGCAGAGACCCATGCTGGCACTCAGCCTGCCTTCTCCATTTTATTCAGTCCAGGACAGCAGCCCACAGGATGGAATCACCACATTTAATTTGAGTCTCCCCTTCTCAATGGACCTAACCTAGATAAATGTCATAGGTTTGTTTCCATGCTGATTCCAAATGACAAACAAGATTAACCATAACAGTAGATGAATTAAAATAGATTATAATTTGACTATTGTTTGGAGGAAAACAAACACTTGGTTATATGAAGTAGTAACATCATTATTTTTTTCTAGAACTTAGCAAAATGATTTTGAGCATTCATAGATTGTTTTACCTAAAAAAATAGACTTAGGAAAGGAAAAACTTTGACTTAGTTTTAAATCTCCATCTCACTTGCAGTTTGTTCTGTCCAGGAAGAAGCACAGAATGCCTTCTTCTGAGCCTTCATGAACACTGGCTGAGAACACACGTACTGCAGGTGTCATTTTAAAAACTGCAGCACCTTGGAGCCTCAGTGCTATGTAAATTTTCTATAAACATGCAAATTATATACAAATTGTTCAGGAGAGAAATAGGGTTTTAAAAACAAACAAACAAAAACAAAAAAACTTAGCCATGGCAATTTGCTGGACAGAAAAAAGGAAACACTTCAATTTTCCAGGTAAAGATATCTTGAGAGGAGAGATGACCGAAAGGGTGGCACTCCATTGTGGCTCTATTTTAAATTCTTTTCTTGATGTTAGTATATAATAATAAATCCAAATTTCATCCCAGGGAACAATCCCTAGAGAATAAAGTCAACTATATTTAAAACATACTGGGTGTTGACAAGCAATTGTAATGCATCACTGTTGTGATTTCCCATCCTCCAGCCATACCATGTTTGTGTACTGTGGTCCCATGAGGTCAGGAAACCCGACTGGAGTCAAATTTGGTGAATTCTGTAGACTTGATTCTTTCTTTCCATTGGTGGATGGCAGCTATAACTGAGATTTCTTTCTTTTTTTTTTTTTAATTAGATTTTTAAGGAAACAAGATAGCTTGTCCCAATATTATTGCTTTCCTAAAGGCATGTTATAGCTCTGACTATAAATAGACTTCTATTATCAAGTTTTATTTCCCAGAGGACAGAGAAATTCATCACATGCTCTCCCTTGTGTGAGTTTAGTTTTTGGCAGTATGTAAACCTTGAGAGTCTGTGTCCACTACTTAGACTTCACAGAGCTAACCTTAATGTTCTAGAAGTTATTTTTTCTATTCTACAAATCTTCTTCAGAGACATTCACATAGACTGTGAAAAGGTTGGGTAGGAGCAGCAAGTAATGTCAGTGAGATTTACTGAATGCAGATCCACAAGGAGATGGGGCAGTTGTGGGAAAGTAAAGAAGTGTAAAATACAGCTTCAATTGTGGACTATTCATTCCTCCCTTCACCCGATTACTAAACAGATGGCTTTCGAACAGCTAAGAGATTGCAACGTCTTTTCTTTACTTCGTGCATATGATTCAAGGCTTGAAAAAAAAAAAAAAAAATTACTTACGGTTGCCGAATTGCAGAGCTCCTCCTAGGGGAAGAGACAGGCATTGCAGTCACAACAAAAGTCACCAAGGTGGAAAAATGATGGTGGCCCTGTGCTGTGCTGGAAGGGAGTGTCTTGGTGTCCCCTCTCTTTTCCCCTGTTTAGCCTGTGGTGATGGGTGCCACAGCGCATGTTCTCCACCCTGTTTCAAAGCCTTCATGCATTATTTGGAACAAGCACGTCCATGTCTGCTCTAACCTCAGTACTCACTCTTTCTTGATCCCTCTTCTACCTGAAGTTCTCCATCTGTGCCAGGCATGCTGCTGCCTAAGGAATCTTTCCAGGTCTTCAGTCTGTCTGTCTTTCATGAGAAATTTGCTGGAACCAGGACCCAAAGAAGATATGGAGGATAGTCACACATTCAATTGTCCAATATGTGTGTATTGGAAGAAGATAAAACAGTATTTAAACAATGAGAACATTTTCCCAAATTAATAAAATGTGTAAGCTCTCCTGTACAGGGAACTCAATAGCCTCAGAACAGTGGAGGTTGAAAGACATCCAGATATTATTATGGTCAGTAAACTGCTCAAGAAGATGATAAGGAGAAAAAGCTGTAGAAGTCAAAAGCTGAGGCAATGAAAGCACACATGTCCTCAGGGGCAAAAGTAATGAGGCCAGCAAAATTTCTGTCTGAACACATGGAAATAAATGAGGAGACAGAATAACAGTTTTAATGGACTGAAATTAAAGAATGCATAATTTAAAATTCTAATCCCAGTGAAATATCTTGTAAATACAATAATGAAATAAAGTTCTTTCAATCAAATATTATTGTGATCCAAAGATCTGAACAAGCATTCCATAAAAGGAGATAATGGAAGAGGATACAGAAAAGGCCAACACACATGCAAAAATGTGGATGACACTGCATACATTGGCTGAAGTCTCAACAGTGCTTCTCATTTTTAAGGAGTTCTCTTTCCTCTCCATATTTCCTTTACATATTGATAACTATGCTATCAAAGTTACTCATATATTTTTCTATAGAATGTATATTATCTATACCATCTAAAATATTTTAATTTTATATATAATAGTTTTATCTTTCTAAGTTGGAGATAGGTCTCTATTATATGTTCATGACTCTTCTGATCTGTCTAACCACAAAGAAATATTTCAGTATCTATTTTCTTATCCCTCTTGGCAATTCTGACTATTCTCAGTTCTAGGTAAGACTTGATTGCTTACTCCTTTCACTGTATGCCATGTTTCCTGTCTGTGCATTCCTAGTAATTCCTTACATATTCTATACACTGAGAATACTATGAGACAATGTACTGGATGTTTTGAATTCCTATAGCAAGGAATTTTCTATGCGTATTGTCAACACCCTCACTAACTCACAAATAATGTACGTGGATACTCTGTGATTCTTTCAGGCCTAACTTTGAAAAATTATATGGCAGGACTGAAGGAAACCATAGGTGGAGTTTGTCACCCACTACTGTAGCCATCTCTGCTGAACACTTCACCTAATGCCCATGAATCATAAGGGTTTTCCATTTTGGGTGCAGAAGCAGCCTTGCATTATACCTGTTGGGTTCTGGACAATGTTATCACTAACCTCTTCATGGTTCACATCCTAGTCAGCAGTGGTTCTCTGGGGCATCTTGTGCATGAGAGGGAGTTTATCTTTGTGGAGCTCTCAGATCACTGGTACTTTTGTATGAACTACAATTCTCTACCCCTCCAGCTCCTCCAGCCTCTGAACTAAATGCCCTTTCATCTCCAGGAAGTGTCTAGCAACCATCTGAGTGTTCCCTGGTATGCTACAGCCTGGAGATCTTGACAGGGATGGGCCGTTGCAAGGCTCCCTGAATATCCTATCTCAGTGAACTTTGTTATTCAATGCTGATGCCCAACCAGTTCTATTAAGTCACCAAACCTTTGAGCTATCTATGATTACATTAGAGATTTGCCAAAACTTTGAACTATCTAGGTTATGTCAGGGATTGTACCAAAGCTTGATCTACCTGTGATTACATTAAAGATAGCACTGATATTTTGTGACTTGTAAATGAACATTTATTATCTTGCAGGTCTTTCATGTCTCGAAGATAAGGGTGAGCTATCTGGGGCCCCTGAATTGACTGGTCTTACAAAGCTGCAGCATATTAGGCAAGACTGTGCCTATCTCAGTAACTGATGGGAAGAGGCTCTGCCTCCACACTCCTGTAGATGCTGACAGGTTTGCAGTGTTCTGACATCATCCAGTGCCCTGTAGCTCACACAACCAAGTATACTGTTTCCTTTAGAAAAAAAAGGAAAGGCACAGATCAAAAAGAGTGTCAAGTGAAGTCACAATCAGATCTTCCTAGTACTATCAATGGCATTCCATACATTTCGCCTCATCTTAGTCAGTAGAGATAAGTCATTATGTAAGACCACACTCAAAGGAATCAGCCTCATGGATGACCAATACCATTTTTATTATATAAATATGTAATATCGCTCAGTGACTCTAGCAGACAGATGCAGGGATGGATGCATAGAGGGCTTGCTATATCTAAATAATGAGGGATCACTACCTGAGGATACTTACATGGCGCTAGCTGCATGCTTAACACCATCTTTTCCTAAAAAGAAGCAGGGAGGACCATGAGAGAAGCTACTCTGGCAATTCTATTTTTCTGAGCTAATAGTGCTTCTGCTTGGAATTGTGATTCCCTCTGTGTGTCACCTGGGTTTCTCTGGTGCCTGTAGTGTTTAGGAGTCATTTGGAGAGTTTGCTAAACCTATGCACATGACATAAAACCCAATTCTATCACAGAATTTATGGTGAGTTCTGAGCTGATTACATACTTAAAAAGGAAAGATTTACAATGAGAAAACTCACATTTCTGGTGCTGCTTTGGACTCTTGATTGTTGCTGCTCTGCAGCAGCATGACACAGTGTGCAGATTAGGCATGAGAATACTGGGACAAGACTGCCAAGGGTTATTTGTGCCCAAGTTCTATCATGGGCTAGCCACGTGGTGAGTTTGGAAAGACCAAGACTGAGTCCAAGCCATGGGTATATTTTATACCTTTCTGAAGCAAAAACTGGATCTGAGTTTTGTCACTGGGGTTTTGGTTTATATGCCTGCATTTGTGTGAACAGGGATTGGGAGGATTAGTGAGTTTATTCCCATGTGTCTTCTGTCCTGTTATAGATCCCTGGTCAAGGCACAGAAGGTGTTTATTGTCACAGGCCTTAGTCTAAAAAGCACATGATCCATTCTACTGTGGTTTCTGTACCTGTCAAACTGTGGTGTTCCAGGTACTTGGAGTGCCTCTACCACTGTGGGCATGCTGGTCTCCTTGTGCCACTTATTCTGCGGAATTGTAGCCAATATTTCCAACATTGCTATTAAATAAGGAACCCTTAAGGAACAATGGAAGACTAACATCTGTTGTCCTGCAGCAAATTAGCACGGTATCCTGCAGTTCATCAGGTAGTCAGTTTTCTGGCATTAATTAATGGGGAAGCTCAGAAAAGGAATTATTGGGTACCCTAGATGTGTGCTTACAATTGTACTGACCCTGAAACTTCACTGTTCATGTCATCTCTTTTGTTTTTAAACCCAGCTGCTAGGACCCATTAATTACTGCCGTAATTCCTTGGAGAGGCTCGTACCACTTCGTCTTGTCTGAGAGGTGCTCTCTTTCTGTGCCCCTCAGTTGAGTCAGCTGCAGAACATAATTATGAAGTCTCACACCGAGGCATATCACTTTTGTTTCCAAAATACTTCTCCAAAGGAGCTTTCTTTGAGTAGATAAAGGAATGGGAGGGTTGGTTTGAAAAAAAAAAAAAAGTCCAGAGGAAATTGCTTGCCAGGTATGAATTCCTCTCCCGTGTGATGTCCAGGCTGCACGCCAAGGATTTGGGGGACATCAATGAAAAGAAGAACTGTAATTCTTACTCCAACTTCCAAGTCTTAGCAATTGTAATTCAGTGGAATATGTGGGGCCTGTGGCAAGCTATGTAAATACATCTCATAAGAAAAGATTGAGGCTTTAGAAATACACAAAACACTGTGTGTTCCTAACAGCAGATGCTGAAAGCCTGGGTTATCATCCAGGGCTACTAAAATAAGACTCTCACACGAAGATGCGATCCAAAAGGCCTGTGTCTCAGGGAGCCAATGGTTCAACACCACGATGGCTGAAGAGCGGCTGCAGCAGGTGTGAGCCCTCCACTTACAAACCTTTCACAGGCTCTTTTTCTGGGAGCTACTCCTTGGGCTGCTCTGCCTTCCTAACTTCTACTTCTTATTCCCTTTCAGGGTCCCTTCCTCTCAAGTTTTTAACCATAAATATCCTACATATATCTCCTCTCACTCTGCTGTAATTACATTATACTCTTAATTTATTCTGATATTTGGCCACATAAAAAACAAAGGGTCTTACCAGTTCACCTTTGTACATATATCATCGTACCCTGGCATATTCACCTCATTAAAACTCTCCTAGGCCCTTCATCTTATCCTGCTGGTCCCCTTGTGCGTGCGTGCGTGTGTGTGTGTGTGTGTGTGTGTGTGTGTGTGTGTGTGTGTGTGTGTTGGGATGCATGGGTTTTCAGTTTCCACCTCCATGGAAACATAACAGAAGAATCTTCAGCCTTGCTATGATTCTGTTGTTAGTAAGGACAAGGAGTCATCAGCCTCACTGCTCTCATCCATGTGGTCTTTCACTCCTCAGCCGCGCTCTTCTTCTCAGGTTCACATCACTTCCTGAAAAATGACAGTATATTAATATACTTAGTAGAATCTGTTTAACACACACATATAAACACAAACACACAAACACATACAACTGTGTTTTTAAGCTTTATTTCACAACTTAAAAAATGATGACTTTTTTAGTGTCTTTGATAATAATTACCCATGAAATCACCTTCTGGATAATTTTAAAATCAAATTTAATTTTAATGCGAAGTCATAAGGAAAGATTGGAGAAAGGGAACCTTGTTTCTGTGACAGCCTGGAGAAATGATTTTCCAGTAGGATTCTGTAGTCAAACACTTAATTAGAGCTGTACCGGGTTTTCAAAGGTTATTACAGAAATGTTCAGCAATGACCTATGTGGAAAACTCTACAGAATATAGAGCGTGGCTTCCTGACCTTTCTCATCCATGAACTGTTTCCACCCAAGAGATTTTCATGCAAGCCTGAGTATACAGTTATATAAAATCAGTGTACAAATAAGACATATATTCATAAGAAATCATGAAGAGATTTATTCCATAACAATTATTTGGCATACATATAACTTTACCATTTATTGAAGACAGGCACATTTGCATACTAATGAAGTAAACATGCTTGTTTAACTTAGATATGATTGAAAGATATAATAATTTGATACTTATATGTTGGGAATGATAGATAAATATTAAACATCCTGTTTGGTGTTAAAAATATGTTTCTAGTATATAAAAGGAAAACATTGCAATGGATAGCATATAATATTCTCCAATTTGATTTGAGACATCTCAGTATTCAACTGCTTTATTGATGCCTTTGACATCATTTTGAACTAATGAGGCATATACTTTGAAACATGTTTTCTCTTGAAAGCCTTGAAGATAAGGATTCCCCATCAAAGATCCATTTTCTGGTCCTTCTTCTTCATCTCAGTAGTAATGGTCAGGTGTAGGCCATAAAACTATGGCTTTGTACTAACTACAAATTTTAAGGAAACCACAAATATAAACATGAGTTTAAAGAGGACTCCAAAGAAGAAATTGGAAATGAATTATCACTTAAGTTAGGAAGTCATAATTTCAAATGTAGATATTTGTTGATGTATGACACTAAATTACATTTTGGTCATTGCAGCTTACACTAATTGATATTTTATATAATCAAGAATTACCTTGTTTTGTTTCTCTTTCCTGGAGCATCTAGTTCCTCTTTGTGTTATTATATTTTCCTTCCATTATACCCACCAAGTGACTACCATAAAACAAATGATAAAAAAGTTGCTGAATAGTATTCTAGAATGAAGAGGCAGAATGTGCCCATGAGCATTAAAACTACAAGCTGAAGAAGGAAAGGCTTCCTTAGACCTCTCCAGGGATAACCTCGAGAATTGAAGTATCTAAAATGGGTAGTTCATATCATGATTGTTCCACTCTCAGAATAAGGAGTACTGATCCAATTTCTGTGCTAATGAACCAACCCTTAACGGAAAGCACTTTGTGGTCCTTTTCTTCCTGTTACTTCGAGGTACTATTACCAGTTTATACTTCAATAATTATTGCTGGGTATTCTGTGTTGTGTGGGCTGTTCAAAGAAGGAGAGTCACCCCAGAATGTAATTTTAGACTCTGACAACAGGGAAGAACAGTTTCTGTTAACTGAACCTCTAGCCTCCATTCAGAAGCATATTTATTGATTGTACATAAAGGTTGTGTTTGGGGTACAGTGAATTCTTCACACCAAAACCCCTTTGATCTATTCTATATGTACTCTGATTGAAATTATCACATCCCTGCAACTTTAACTCTTATTGTGAACTGTTTGCAGTACCCAATAACTCAAGACCTCCTAGTGTGCCTGGATAGTCTTGTGACCAAAGTCATGCAATGGATGGAAAACTTCCTCAGAAAAACAACTCTACAAATCATAGAAAACAACCACCTTTCTTTACTGTGATTTCTTCAAGGCCTAGGAACCTTCAACAAACACTAATATGGTCTACTGTTACCCTAGATACAGTAAGAAACAACTCTTACATTCTTATGTTTACCTCAGATACAATGACTACTAGGTTCCCACTGCAATTATATGTCTGTCAGCTATACAAATCTAAATCTGATACAATTCACAGCCTGAAAGTATCTGTAGTCTGCTCAGAGCTTATGAGATAACACTTGTTTCCACTTTACTATTTTCTAAGAAATTTTATTATAGCATTTTGAGGAAAAATATGAAGACAGCATTTTCCACAATAATTTGAAATAGCAGAATATATGTCATGTGATTACTTTTTTGAGATTGAGTCTCATCCTGTTGGCCAGGGGCCCTTGAATTTGTGGTGATCATTCTGCTTCACACTTCTCAGGGTTGGGATGGCTGGTATACACCACCACACCCAGATTATCCAAAAAAATCTTTGTGAGATGATTTGAATAATATTTAAAAGCCCAGTTATACATCCTGCCATGAATCAAACACTTAGGAATTGCGGAAGATTTGAAATAAAAGTTCAGTAGCATTTAATACATTGCATTGTTTAACATTCTTATCATAAAAGCAGATTGTCATTATCTACCTTTAAATTCACCTGTACATGATAGCAGATATACCTTCCTATTTTTCTCTTTGATTAAAAAGAGTCAATATCCACAATTATTGTATACCTACAGGCATCTTCTATAGCAGCAAATAGAATGGAGTCAATATGTGACTCCCTGGGACTGTAATAGGAAGAGTATAAAGTAGATTTATCAATGCTTTCCTGTTCTGGGTAGAAGAAGCTTGGGTAAAGTGATTGTATAGCTTTTTTATTTAAATGTATACATAAATACCTTTGTGTTAGCCTGATTGGCAGACATGATCACACATCAAATATTCCATAGTCCCCTGAGTCCTGGAAGGAAGTCTGTCTAGAATGGCACTGAAAATTGCAACATGGAATAATTTCATATAACTGAAAACACAGAATTCCCACAGACAGTGCTCTCGATGGATAAGTATTTCCTTAAATTTAAAAATAAGCTATTAAAAGCCTACAGTTCAATAATGACTCCATGTGGTTTCATTAAAACTTACATTTTGACAGATTCTCAGAAGGCCCACAATTAATGGATGCCTAGCCCAAGGACGACCTGCTTGGTGGATGGATGAGTGCAAACTTAGTGGAGTAGAAATCTGCTTTTGACTATTTATCTTTCTGGAAGGAAAGTAAATTATGGAGCCAAGTCCAAGAAATTGGCTCTGCATATTAATATTTGAGAGTTCTTTTTATAGTAAAAATTCATGATATCCACTTTGTTTTATGCAATATTTAAAATAACAGAAATTATAAAGAGCCTCGCCTCACTGGCTGATTAACAGCCTCATTTCAGAGTGCCTGAGACTGGACTTGCAATTATAGGAAGTCTCAGATACCAGACATGTCATACTAATGACCCTGGCATTCATTTCCTGCTGGTCTACAGAGTCTTGCCAATAGGTGACTTCTTCCAGTCTGGATTGTGCATTGTTCCCTTTACTTAATGGTGATCAAATCATGCTCACAGAAGCAGCCTGATGGAAGCAAAATTTGGAGTGGGCAGACCTTAATTTGTATTTTGCCTGCCATACTACTGGCTGGTTGACCATAAGTGTGTTACTTGGCCACCCCAAGGCTCCATTTAAAATGGGAGAGCAGTGTCTGTCTTTCTGTATAAAACACAGAAGACTCTAAACTCTGCTGAAAAAGTTCAGTGCCTGATATATAACCAACATTCTGCCAATAAAAATTATAACTTCAACTTTTATTAGAAGAACAACTTACTGCATATACCATATGTTCTACTGATCATCAACTTGAAGTATCCAAACATAAACTAATGCTCAATCCAGGAAATGTCTAAAAACAGAAAATGAAGCACCTGCTTATATTTTTGGAGCTACCCAGAACTCTGTAAGTCCAAAGTCAGTCCCTTATCTTTGGTGTGTGACACTCAGATTTAGTTCTGTTATGACAATAAAAGTGTAACAACAGTGGCAAAGGGGTAATCTACCTCATCACCAGTCAGGATGCAGAGCAGGAGACAGATATGGCCAGGGACCATGTCACCCCCGAAGCTCATATAACAAATAAGGGAATGAGACTAGAGAGTCACCGTCCTCCCAATACTGGCCTGACCTCTGACCTTCAGACATTTCTTGATTTCTCCATTCCTCAATGGCTACCATTTTAAAATCTTGGGCTGTGGTTGGAAATGCCCAGCCTTCTCCAGCTCTGACAATCCCTGGCTCACATGAGGATTCTGGCTTATTGGGACACAAGTAGAGTTAGGAGCCTATGTCTCCTGAACGTCTGTTTCCCATCTAACAGACTTTGGAAAATTTTCTCCATTGTGTATCAGCTGAAGACTAGCCTATAAATTAGGAAAGTCCTCACTGAAACCACATATACTTTGAGGAATGAATATAACACTATGCAGAAAAAAAGTATCTGAGGTCATTCTTTGGTGAAAACAACCTAGAGAGTCATCAGGCTTCATATGAAAGACAGCAGAACAGGGTACTCTAAATCGAGCTACCTGGGCACATCAAGAAATGACAGAGAACAGGGAAAAGCAACAAAAAGCAAAGCTCTGTTCTCTTTCTGTTCTCCTGTGAAGAAGACAAAATCTCCTTTCTTCCTCCTCTACATGTGTGGATAACAGTTTTTGCCCACTCATAACAACCCAGACAAGATTGACATGTAAGAGGTACTTTTGTGTCATTGTAACAAAATACCCAAGCAAAAACAACAACAACAAAAGAAAAACATAAAGGAAGGAAGGGTGGGTTATCGTTTCTTCAGGCTCTTGATTCCAAAGGGTCCAGTCTATGCCTTTTAAGGGTTCACATGATTGGGAAGGACCTTGTAGAGTCTAGAGCAAGTGAAAGGACTCTTATCTTTACCACCAACTAGGAAGAATAAAGCAAAACAGAAAGAGATCTGGGATAATATAACCCCAAGGGCCTGCCCCCATTACTTCATTCATCCCTACCTCCCCAAACAGCACCTCCTTCTGGGGATCATCTTTGCAATCATGAGTCCAAGCAGGACGTCTGTGTTCAGACCTCAACACAGCAGAACCTGTGAAATCAACCTTTCCTAGACAAGCAGAGGAGATCTAGTTTCAGCCAAAGAGATTGCAACGAAGAGAAAGAAACTGAGGAAACCTGAGAAGAGGTGGCATTTTGGTTGGGGTTTAAAGCTCTGTAGACAGGAAGGAAATTCTGACTGATGGCAATATGAGAACAAAGCTTTAAAAAGGAGGAAACCAGATGCTCTTTCATTGCATAGAAGAGAGGGTTGAGAGACATGTTGGGAAGGATACCATCAAGGCTTTCAGGGTGGGCCCACAAATAGTCACTTACTGCTAAGCCTGATGACCTCAGTTTAATCCCAGAGACCCACATTGTAGATGTTGTCCTCTGACCTGCACATAGCATGCATGAATACAAAAACACATATGCATACAATCAATAAAGCAAACAGTGATACTATCAGACTGAGAGGGCCTTTAAATGCCATATATAAAGTGTTGATGTTTGTTTTCTAGTCAAAGGCAAGAGGGAAAGGAGGTGGAAGAAAGATGTTTCAGAACAAACTTCCTGATTGGGATCTGTGCACAGTTACTGACAAACTAAACTCAGATGTTTGGCCTCCCTAGGAGAGGTCCCTAACAAGTACCTCTTTCTCATCTAGGCTGCTGAAGTATTGCTGAAACATGGAGCCAACATTAATGTTCAAGATGCAGTCTTCTTCACCCCACTGCACATCTCAGCCTACTATGGGCATGAGCAGGTAGGTCTATACTGAGAGCTACAATGGCTGGTGGGCTGCCACAGGGCTGGCTGCAATGAAAGGATGTTTAAGGTGTTCTCCAAACATCAGCATAACTCAGTGATAGATAGAGACTTTGTCTCATATGCTCAGAGTACATGGGTAATTTGTACAATATTCTCATCAGCTTCAGGCATAGGAGCTTGTAGATCACACCGACATTACAGTGCTATGCCAATCATTGTTCCTGTCTTAGCACAGGAAGCAGTCACAAGGGTATGCAATGTGGATTGCAGAAATGGGAATCAGGCAGCCTGAATTTAGAAAAACAAATGTTTTCCAGTTTTATGGCTGTCTGTAATCTATATAGTACCTCTGATATTCATTTCTTAATGGGAAAATATTTATGATATGGACTTTCCAGGGATGCCTTTACATAGAAATGGGAGCCGCACAGTGCATACCACTGTTGAGATGCTAATAGAGTAGGCACAAAACATACCACAAAGACCCTGCCAGCAGTTCTCTGAAGCAGGTGTCTTGCAGAAATGTAGTTCCTCTTTTCTGCTCTCAGGGGATGTTGGAGGATGAAAAATCTCTCCTGAAATCAGTGCCTGCTCTGGCTCTGAGCCTGTGACTTTCCTTAAAAAAAAAAAACAAAAAAAACTTGAGTTTGTGATCAGGTTCAAAATTTTCAGGAGATTGACTCAGGTTTACTGTCAGGCCTGATGGTTCCCCAGGGTCTGTCTGTATGAGAGGGGAGGAAATGAGAGCCAGCTATGGAAAAGGAAATGGGAGTGAGAGGAGAGTCACATGGTGAAGAACTGAGAATGCCAGAGCTGCCCAGCAGCCTTGCAAATAAGATCCTGTGGTATCAGGGGGTTCAGATCTCCAGAAATATTTTAAAATTTGGGTGTCACTTGCCCCCAGTTGACAACATGACATCCACAGCCCAGCAGAGCAGGTAGCATTCCAGTCAGACGGCTCAGAAAAGAAGAGCTGGAGTGTTCACCCAGGCTGGCTAGCGTTCAGCCCTGTGCCGTCTCTATCAGGCTACAAGCCCCTTCACTGTGAGCCCATGCAGAAAACCATCACAACCAGGCAATTTAACTAAATAGTAAAGTCAGAATTCAAAACAGTGTGTTCTAGCTCCAAAGTCTATTGATTTCCCATCTCTGCATAGTGAAAGACAAACACTTCCTGTGCTGATTTCAAACACTATCCCTTAGCTATTTTGAAAAAAAACAAAAACAAAAAAACAAAAAAACAACTAAAAAGAACCAAATAAACTCAGAAATGCAAAAGTAAGTAGAAAACCAAACAAAACTCCCCTTCATCTGTGTAGTCTTTATCTTCCTGTGAATTCTTCCACAGCAATCTGCTGGGGATGCTCTGATTAATTGATAAATAAAATGCTGCTTGGCCAGTAGCCAGACAGGAAGTATAGGTGGGACAAGCAGAGAAGAGAATTCTAGGAGGGGGAAGGCTGAGTCAGGAGACGCTGCCAGCCGCAGCCATGAGAAGCAAGATGTATGATATGGGTAAGCCACAAGCCATGTGGCAATTTATAGATTTAAAGAAATGGATTAATTTAAGATATAAGATCTAGCTAACAAGAAGCCTGCCACGGCCATACAGTTTATAAGTAATATAAGTCTCAGTGTGTTTAGTTGGGTCTTAGTGGTTGTGGGACTGGTGGGTAAGAGAGATTTGTCCTGAGCATGGGCCAGCAGGACCAGGAAAACTTCAGCTACAGCAGTCCCATTCCAGTGCTCCCTGAAAGGTCCATCCATGCCTTTGTGTCCCTGCTAGCTGGCATATGCTTTCACACTCTTGAACCTCTGAAGCATGACCTGCATAGTACGAAACTTGGCAGTCCATTAATGTGCTACTCAGAGTATACCCAGGTGCTTGGGGAGCCAGGCACTGGCCATAGTATGTGTGTACGCTCCAAAAGTTGGATGGCAAGAAAACCCCACATGTTCTGGAACTAGGCGGGAGGAGGATGTGTAATGTACACACTGTTTGCAGAGTCATCAACTTTGCTGATTAACCTCATCACCCAGCAGAGAGATAAAGAGCCTCTATACATGTTAGTGAAGAGCTAAATTTGTTTACTTTTCCTGAAAATATAGTCACAGACATACAAATTATGCTAAAATATGGATGGCCCTTTTATGATAAGGGACTCACTTTCTGAGTGAAGGCAGCACACCAGTAATTTATGGAAACTATTGTCATTTGTTGCAATACACTGATGCGGAGAGGGGCAAATGTAGCCTATGGGTGTGCGGGTGCACCCTGCTTCTTGTCTTTTCACTTAATTGTAAGTGGAGGAACAGGTTCTTATAGCAAGAGCAGTATTTCCTGCATATGTAATAATAGCACTTAATAGACAATTGACTTCCTGGAGAGCTTAAGCTGTCTGTTATGAAGTCATAGAGATGGCAGGAGTAGGAAGATCTGCTGAGCTGGCAAGGTTTTGATGGCCAAAGTGAGTGTAGATCTGCTCATTAGCCAACAGAAGGGTAAAATGCACACAGTTATCGGGCATGTTGCCATTTCTGTGGATGGATGTTTAGGGCTAAGCACTATTCTGCGTACCTTACGAGCACTAACTTAATCCTCACAGCAGCATGAAGAGATAGAGCATTTCTGCTCCCATTTTAACAGTGAAGAAACTGAGATCTCAAACGATTAGCTCATTGGATCACAGTGACATCTAGTATGCATGAGCTGGGCCTCCAGATCCACGCTTCTGCTGGCACACTTCACCATCTGCCACCAGATAGTGCTTGGTTGAGGACTTCTATCAAATGTCTATTGCACTATTGCTATATGTTAGCCACTGTGCTTGGCACATTAAACATATCATCTCCTCTGGTCCTCACCACACCTGTAACTTAAGTCTGACCATAATTTCCACTTCATGTCAGAGGCACTTGGCATGAAATTAGTAAAACTGGTTAGTGTATGTGTGTGTGTGTGTGTGTGTGTGTGTGTGTGTGTGTGTGTGTGTGTCAGGGTGGTCATTGATAAGACATTTGCCTAGAACGTGTGAGGTCCTGGGTTCCAATCCTAACACTGAAAACATCAGACAGTGGTAACTTAATTACTCATCTGAGGGTCCAGAGCCTATGTAGGTCAGACTGTGATCCCAGCTACCAACCCTGTCCCCTGGGTCTTCCAGTCTGTGTGTGACACTATGCTGGTTAGTTCTAAGTGTCAACTTGGCACACTCTAGAATCACCTGAGAAGAGCACATCAATAAGGGATTGTCTATTAAAAGTTTGCCTGTGGCCCTGTCTATGGAAGAATGTCTAATTGTTAATTGAAATGTGATATTGCCACTGTGGGTGGCAGCATTCCCTAGGGAGGAACTCTATAATGAAATTGCTTTACCATTGGACTCCTTTTCAGTGATAAAATAAATTCTTTACTATTTTTAACTAGTTGGTTTAGGATTTTCTGTTATTTTGGGATAAAAGTTAGACCAAGAGGTAGTGTAGGTGTTTTAGATGGTAAAAGTTGTGCACTGTGTTTTTGGGGATTTGGGGCTTAATGTAGCACAGGCCAGCAAAGAAGCACTCACTCTGAAGCTGAGGATGACCTTGAACTCTGAATCCTCCTGCCTCTACCTTCCAATGCCCCAAGGAACACACAATTTTTTCCCCAAACTAATTTCAAATGATGGGCTCTTTCAGGTAACCAGCGTCCTTTTGAAGTTTGGCGCTGATGTCAATGTAAGTGGTGAAGTTGGAGACAGGCCTCTGCACCTGGCCTCTGTCAAAGGGTTCTTCAACATTGTGAAACTCCTGATAGAAGAGGGGAGCAAAGCAGATGGTAAGGCTGAGTCTGCCACCTCCACGTCACGTGGGTGTGTCTTTCCCTTGCTCTCCTAGGAACAAGCTTGGAGTTGGCTATTCCTGCAGATGTGTGCTAACAAATGTGTGCCACAAGTCATAATTTATTTCAAAAGTTTATTTCTTAAATTCCAATGAGAGTATTTCTTTATTCCCCTCAGTTCAGTTTCCCAAACACCCAATACCCTGGTGTTAGGAAGCAATGCTCCAGATAGATTGGTCTGTCAGTTGTTATTCACTGAGCTTTTCCTTCAGCTGAGGTATAGTTAACATACAGAAAATTCAGTAAATTTGGAGTCATTAGCTCCAAAGGTAACTGATCTCCCAGGCTTTCCTGGTTCAGGTCAGGTCCCTTTATCTCTACTTAAATGCCACAATAATGTTGTTCTATTCCATGATTGTTTTTAATTTTCGCTCTCTGTGTATATGTGTGTGATGCATGTATATAGTATATGCCTGTCTGTGTGTGTTCAGGTCCTCACAGGCACTTGTAGAGACTGGAGAAACATTTGATATCCTGTTCTATTACTTTGATGTAGTCCTTTGATATAAGGTCTCTCTATGAACCCAGAGCACACAGCTAAGAGCCAGAATATACCAGCAATCATCCTGTTTTGGCTTCCAATGGCAGTGGGGTTACAGGCACTCCTGAGTAACACAAGCTTCTTACATGGATACTGGAATTTGAACTCAGGTCCTCCTGCTTGCTCAGAAAGTGCCTTTTTCCTCTCTTTTTTCTTTTTTTGTTTTTCGAGACAGGGTTCCTCTGCATAGTTTT
Source organism: Onychomys torridus (assembly GCF_903995425.1). Classification (NCBI taxonomy): domain Eukaryota; kingdom Metazoa; phylum Chordata; class Mammalia; order Rodentia; family Cricetidae; genus Onychomys; species Onychomys torridus. The sequence continues at coordinate 130,670,141 of NC_050448.1, read as the reverse complement.
GGTGCCTGTCCTGGATCTCACTCTGTAGATTCAGCTGGCCTCGAACTCACAGAGATCCGCCTGGGTCTGCCTCCTGAGTGCTGGGAAGGCATGTGCTACCACCATCCAGCTCAGCAAGTGCTTTTACTCAATGAGCCATCTCCCTGCTCCACACTTTGCTCACAAGGGTAATCTTGTGATTACCCATATTCCTGCCGCACACAGAGTCTTACCTTTTAAACTGTAGAAGACTCCAAATATGCTACCACCTGCATGTCCAATTTCCTCCTGACTGTAATTTAATATTTCTGCCATCTTGCTATTATATAATTACTTTTGTTAGCAGATGCACTTATCTCTTTGATACATACATAAGTGTAGAATTGCTGAACCCACGGGTTCACATTTTTAACTGTTAAGGGATTTCTGGACAACTCCCAAGGCATTTGTACTTTTGTGCAATCCCATGCCAATGTATTCCATGTCCTTCTGACAGCCTGCCCAACAAGTGATGCTCTATTGTTACACTGTAACTTGATAGGCATAAACTCTTACGGTCATCAGCTTTGTGGGATTTTTTGTAATTCTTAAAATTGTAGATGAACAGTCTTATTATATAAGAAACACAGAGCCAATTGCAGAGTTAAAAGCCCGAGAGGTTAGAGCAATAGCTAAGAGCTAAAAACCCTTTCTTATCCTTCACTGCCGCTGCTGTCCTTCCCTTCAGCAAGAGACCTACTTCCTGTGTGTCTGTCCTTTTATTGACTTTCTTTTCTGCCTTCTCATTGTTTGTAAACCCAAACACATGACTTTCTCATCACTGCCTGTCTGTACAGACCTCCAGGTCTTCTATGATTGCTACTGAGATTAAAGGTGTGTGTCTCCATGCTGGCTGTGTCCTTGAACTCACAGAGATCAGCCTGGCTCTGCCTCCCAAGTGCTGGGATTAAAGGCGTGCCCCACCACCGCCCAGCTTCTGCTATGGTATTGGCTCTGACACCAAGGCAACTTTATTTATTAACATACAAATAAAATCATATTTCAGTACAAATAAAATATCGCCATATAAAATTATTAAATAAACGTTGGAAAGTTGACTGAAACTAGCATTAAAGAGGAAGGACTCCCTCCTAGACTTTTATTTTTGACACAGATTCACCCAGAGCTACAGCTGGCCATAAAATTCTCTCAGGCATATCCAGCCTCCTCTGCCTGCCCCCCTAGAGACCTAATTAAATGCCTATCACTGAGAGCTACTGGCCTTTGCAGCAGGAAAGATGCACAGCTCTAAAAGGACATCGTTGTCAGGCCCATAGAGCTGCTAGATCCTTGGGTCCAAAATTCAAATTGGTAATCACTTACTGAAGCTACTACTGATGCTTTCATCTAGTAGTTAGGAAGTCCAGTGACTCACAGACACACACACACACACACACACACACACACATACACACACACACCTGCAACAGTGATAAGGAGTCCAGTGAGACACACACACACACACACACACACACACACACACACACACACACACCCCTGCAACAGTGATAAGGAGTCCAGTGACTCAGAGACACCTGCAACAGTGATAAGAAGTCCAGTGACTCACAAACACCTGCAACAGTGATAAGGAAGTCCAGTGACTCACAAACACACACACACACACACACACACACACACACACACACACACACACCTGCAACAGTGATAAGGAGTCCAGTGACTCACAGACACCTGCAACAGTGATAAGGAGTCTAGTGACTCACAGACACACACACACACACACACACCTGCAACAGTGATAAGGAAGTCCAGTGACTCACAGACACCTGCAACAGTGATAAGGAAGTCCAGTGACTCACAGACACACACACACACACACACACACACACACACACACACACACACACCTGCAACAGTGATAAGGAGTCCAGTGACTCACACACACCTGCAACAGTGATAAGGAGTCCAGTGACACACACACACACACACACACACACACACACCTGCAACAGTGATAAGGAAGTCCAATGACTCACAGACACCTGCAACAGTGATAAGGAGTCCAGTGACACACACACACACACACACACACACACACACCTGCAACAGTGATAAGGAGTCCAGTGACTCACAGACACACAGACACACACACACACACACACACACACACACACACACACACCTGCAACAGTGATAAGGAGTCCAGTGACTCACAGACACGTGGACAAGAACCTGCTACAGCTTGTAGATCATGTCAGAATCAGCTACTTTAGATTGTAGAAATTGGGGAAGACCTTCTGCATTGTTTTCTATTGCCTTTATGCATCAATCCTGGCATCTACATGATAGTCATGACAACCAACATGACTGTCAGGAGAAAAGCAAGGTGTGGATCTCATGTATGCAGTCTTGGGCAGTCATTCATTCTCTCAGCACAGACAAGGCAGAGGTGCACCTGTAGGGAGCTCTGCAACATCATTGCATTTTTGAAACTGCTTTGCTTTTCTGTGGGATCAGGAAGTGCATCACTCTTCACTCTTACTGTTCATGCCAGCCTCAGCTTTTTGTTCTTCTGCACAACTCCAAAGCCTGGCAGTGTCAAATGAGAGGGTTATGATCAGCACGTCTCCAGGATCAAAGGACTCTTCTGCAAAGGCATTGAAATCTGTGCCACCCCATACTCCCTCATACACCTCAGCTGCTCCGTATAATTTCTAGAGTTTTCTTTCTGACACACACAAGTACCACATTCTTCCTATCATCTAAAATAAAAAGCAGCATGACTCAGATGCTTAAGTATTCTTATTTCCTTCTAGTATACTTGATATTAAGCCCTCCTTGCACCCCAGTGCTTGCAGAAAACACAGCACACCCTTCCCCATGTGAGGGATAGCATAAGACTCACCATCAGCAAACTCACCCTTTCAAAAATGTAGCTGACCCTCAAGATGATTTACTTAAACCCTAGACTTTTCTTGCAGTAAATGAACATACGAGAAAGATTAAATGAATGGCCCTAAAAGAAGAACAATTTGCAGTCTAGTATTTACAATATGTTTCCATGGAAATGGAATGGCATAAATGAGAATATATTCAAGTTACAATATTGCCCCAAATGTAATTCAGAAGGCAAGATTGTCAGTTCACTGTATTTAAGTGGCTAGCCTATTCAGTCAGATGTTTTCAAGTTCCTGGTTTGCTTTAGTATGTCTTTTTGGGTAAGGAGAAAGAAAAAAATCCTCATGAAATGATGTTGAAAATACTGAGATAGTCTTTAAAATGAATCTTCTCAACAAAGATGAAAATGAGAATTTTTTATTTTACATTCACTAATATTTTCTAACTCACTGTTAAACACGTAAGCTCTTTAATAAAGGCCCTTCTTTGATATGCCACAGGCTACTGCAGAACTCTATAAAAATCTGCCAGGCTGGAGGCTGGAGACATGGCTCAGTTACTAAAAGCATGTACTGCTCATTCAGAGGACCTGAGTTCAACTGCCAGCAGCCACATCACATGACTCCAACCACCTGTTTCCTGGATTTAAGTGGTCTGCTGGTACTCTCACCTCTTTGAACACCTGCACTTGTATGTGAACACACACACACACACACACACACAGATACATACACACTTACACAGAAACACACACAAATATACATACACATACACACAACACACAATACACAGAAACACACTAAATCCACATACCCACAAATACATATGCACACATATGACTCTCTCTCTCTCTCTCTCTCTCTCTCTCTCACACACACACACACACACACACACACACACACACACTCACACACACACACACATACACACACACACATATAAAAGTAAAAATAAATCTAAAAAGATCAAGTAAGATCGTGGTTAGCAAGACCGCTTTATTTTTTAAACATATCTCATTGGAATTATACAGATCTATTACTGAAAGTTTATTGAAGACACATGTGGAATTTATTTAAACACTGGCTAGTCTTAGAAGTATTGCTGACTTAGTCTGGGAGTTTTTGTTTTATTTTTAAGATCAGTAATCATGAATAAAGAAGAAGTAGGTTCCAAATAACCTACCATCCAACAATCTTTCAAAAACCACTGGCACTCAGTCTTTTATGAAATGAAGGAGAGCATGAAATATTTTCCTGATAATGAATTACATATATTCTTTTGTTTAGAAGTCTCCTTTATTTAAATATTGTGATTAGAGATTTTTCTTGCTTTGCTAGGGATTGAGCCTCAGGGCTTTGTACATACTGCATAAACTACCCACCACTGAACAATAACCCTAGGCTTCACATTATTTTTTAGATAGGGTCTCATTAAATTACCATGCTGACTTTGAACTCACTCTATAGCCCAGGCTTATCTTAAAGTTATATTGCTAATGTCTCAGCTCTGTCTGGGATCAGAGACCTACCTGCACTACCAGACCTGGCTTTAGAAAAATACAAAGCTACTCAAAACAGAATTGATGCATATCATCATGTCTCATTGTTCCTAAGATAAAACGCTAATTTGTAGATTTTAGTCTCTAAATCAGTCAAAGATAAAAACAAGCATCTCACAATGACTGCAATAAAGCTATGTGATCCCTGTGTCTGATGCCACCCCCCTTGGTGTATAGTGGAAGGAGAAATGTCTGCAGCACAGAGCAGTGTCCAATAGGTAGGGACCTTGAAGTTCCCTTGGTTCTGTTGGAGAGGAGTCACACTGAGAGGGCTGAGTTTGGCCAGGTGGCCCTTCACAAGCTTACATAAGACTGTTTTCCACTATTCTTTATTTAGTAGGGATTTGGGAAACCTCAGAGGAGGCTCCTGATACCCTGTGCATTGAATTTACCAGAACAGACCCATGCCATTGAATTTACCTGGATCCTCAGAGAACATGAAAAAAAAATCAAATGGTTATAGACAAGCAGATAATGAAAAGAGTCAGCATGTTCTGAGGGAAGGGTATTCTCCTGAGGGAAGGGTGTTCTCCTGAAGGAAGGGTGTTCTGAGGGAAGGGTGTTCTGAGGGAAGGGTGTTCTCCTGAGGGAAGGGTGTTCTCCTGAGGGAAGGGTGATCTCCAGAAGGAAGGGTGTTCTCCTGAGGGAAGGGTGTTCTCCTGTGGGAAGGGTGTTCTCCTGAGGGAAGGGTGTTCTCCTGAGGGAAGGGTGATCTCCTGTGGGAAGGGTGATCTCCTGTGGGAAGGGTATTCTCCTGAGGGAAGGGTGTTCTCCTGAAGGAAGGGTGTTCTCCTGAGGGAAGGGTATTCTCCTGAGGGAAGGGTGTTCTCCTGAGGGAAGGGTGTTCTCCTGAGGGAAGGGTGTTCTCCTGAGGGAAGGGTGTTCTGAGGGAAGGGTGTTCTCCTGAGGGAAGGGTGTTCTCCTGAGGGAAGGGTGTTCTGAGGGAAGGGTGTTCTCCTGAGGGAAGGGTGTTCTCCTGTGGGAAGGGTGTTCTCCTGAGGGAAGGGTGTTCTGAGGGAAGGGTGTTCTCCTGAAGGAAGGGTATTCTCCTGAAGGAAGGGTGTTCTCCTGAGGGAAGGGTGTTCTCCTGAGGGAAGGGTGTTCTCCTGAGGGAAGGGTGTTCTCCTGAAGGAAGGGTATTCTCCTGAAGGAAGGGTGTTCTCCTGAGGGAAGGGTGTTTTCCTGAGGGAAGGGTGTTCTCCTGAAGGAAGGGTATTCTCCTGAAGGAAGGGTGTTCTCCTGAGGGAAGGGTGTTCTCCTGAGGGAAGGGTGTTCTGAGGGAAGGGTGGTCTCCTGAGGGAAGGGTGTTCTCCTGAGGGAAGGGTGTTCTCCTGAGGGAAGGGTGTTCTCCTGAGGGAAGGGTGTTCTCCTGAGGGAAGGGTGATATCCTGAGGGAAGGGTGTTCTCCTGAGGGAAGGGTGTTCTCCTGAGGGAAGGGTGTTCTCCTGAAGGAAGGGTGTTCTCCTGAGGGAAGGGTGTTCTCCTGAGGGAAGGGTGTTCTCCTGAGGGAAGGGTGTTCTCCTGAAGGAAGGGTGATCTCCTGAGGGAAGGGTGATATCCTGAGGGAAGGGTGTTCTCCTGATGGAAGGGTGTTCTCCTGAGGGAAGGGTGTTCTCCTGAAGGAAGGGTGTTCTCCTGAAGGAAGGGTATTCTCCTGAGGTAAGGGTGTTCTCCTGAGGGAAGGGTGTTCTCCTGAGGTAAGGGTGTTCTCCTGAGGGAAGGGTGTTCTCCTGAGGCACTCCTCCTCACAGGCTTTGCAGGACTCAGCTAGTTTCTCTATTTGCTTAAGACCTTGCAGGGCAATAAAGGAGAGAGGCTACCAACAACTTTAGCAGCTATAAGGCAAATCTGTATTCACAATCCTCCTTCCCTAAGTGCTACATATAATGTGCCAACAGTCTGAACAAGCTATGTGCACTTTTGAGGCCTCACTTCCCTTGAGATTCTTCATTTAAAAACGTATCCTTATATTTCTTCTGCTTGTACAATGTCATCAAATAATACGTGAATTTGGACAAGAAAATCACCAAAAACAATAAAAATGTGTCTAGAACAGCTGATCAACTATTTTATTCTTCAGATACTGAGTTAAAGTCAGACCTAGAATTGAGCAGTTTCATGTTTAGTTATTATTAAGCCTGTCTTGCAATGAGATTTTATGTTATTTGAAGATATATATTATGAGTTTATAGTTCATTTGTTTTAACAAAAAATTATAAGAGAAATTATGAAATAGGTGGAATGATCTTCATTAAATGTGTGCACAAAAAATATACTGAGGAAAGGCACAAAGCTACATAGAGAAACCCTATCTCAAAAAACAAAACAAAACCAAAACAAAACAAAAGTATAACACTAAATGCCTTACAAACGTTCTGTTATAGTCACAATGTCTGAGAAGACAGGAGTAATTTAACACTGCTCCAGAGATGGACCTATAGTGGCCATTTAAGGGATGAGACACTGCAGTTGGGTTTTCCCAAGCATCCAAAGCTAATTAGTGTTGATTTCAGCATGAAAGGAATATATTAAAGGTTACATACCTTGTAGTGGGTAGCTGTTCTAGGTATGACCTTGAAGCACTGCCACTAGTCAGGCAGCAGGAAACTTCCACACTTGCCTATAACCTTGAAGTACATGCCCCTGGGGCATGGCTGCTCCAGGACCATTAAGACCTGGGATGTACCTATGGGGCACTCTCTTTGCTCCCTCATGGTTCCCATGCTGGGACTGACCAGGTAGATCTTGGAAAAAGATCAGCATAGGACATAGCTCTACTTTCCTGGAACATATGATAAATACTCACACTGTATTGAGTTATCCCCTAATAAATTCCTTTGCTTTAAATAGACTCAGTGGATTTCTCACATTATCACCTGGTTAGTTTTCACTGTAAACTACATACAACCTAGAAACACCTAGAAAGAAAGGCCATCAGTTGAAGAAATGCCTCTGGCCATGACTGGGAGAGACTGTCTTGATTGATGATGGATGCAGGAGGACACAGCCCACCATAGGCAGCACTAGCCTGGAGACAATGGTCCTGGGGATGTCAAAGAAAGCTATCTAAGCATGAGCCAGAATCAAGCCAGTAAGAACCATCTTCCCACAGTTTCTATTTAATTTCCTACTTGAGTTCCTGTCCTGTTTCCTCAGTAGTAGATTTTGACTTGGAACTATAATATAAAGCCTTTCCTCCCCAGGCTGCATTTTGTCATTGTGTTTTCTGAAAGGAAACTAGAGCAAATATCAAATAGCACCCAGTGTCTACTCCAGAGCAAAGAAAAAAATCAGGCCCAGAGCTCTCACAGCAAAGAAGCATCTCCAGTGTCACACCCCAAAAGGGGCCCATGGGGACACATGCAGACATTGGGCTTCTAGAAACAACCAGTCATGACCCTGATCCTGTGAATGTAATTGCTACCAATAGAAACTGGGTGGCATTATTGTCACTAATGACCATATTGACAGGATAGACTAGGCCTACACTCCTGTGTCAAAGTCAGAGTCTAATGTGGTGAGTTGATTTGAAGATGCCATACACAGGTGTCTGAGCTGGAGAAGTGTGGAGAGTGAAGGACCATTGCTTAGAATTACCCCAAGGCAGCATGAGTAACTTCACTGTGCTTTCCACTGTACCATTCAAGGAGAAACCAGAGATCTGCCTTTGAGTACCCTCATCTAAATGCTTCTCCCTTTGTGTAGTGTTGTGATTCCCAGCTAGGGAGTACAGCACCTCCCATCCAGTGCCCCAAACATCCAGACAGCTGGCTTTTGCCTCCACACACTGAACCAGCACTACTGAATTTAGTGATCTGGATGGGATCTTAAAGATTTTAAGTTACAGGGATTGGCCGGGGTAGGGTGGGGGACATGAACCACAGCTTCTGTGAGGATGCCAGAGAACAACTTATAAGAGTTAGTTTTGTCTTTCAACCATATGGGGCCTGGCAATAGAACTCAGGTCTACAGGCTTAGCTGCAGATGCCTTTATACAATGAGTTATCTCAACAGTCCAGAACTATCAAAGTTAAAATCCTTCAGAGGAAAATGGGGGTTAATTGGAAGGGATACTGACCGGAATGAGGCCACAGGTGCTTTGGATGTTTGTAGGTTTCTCCAGTGCAAGACAAATTTGATTAGTTGTGTTCCATAGAATTTATGAGCACTAGAGAAAAGCCTATCTGATGTGGCAATAGGCAATAGAATAGAATTATAATGTTTTTAATTGGCTGCACTTAATTTCCTCTATTATAAACAGTAATTGGCAATTTCCAAGAGTATCTTAGGCACTTAGGCAAAGCGCATGGCACTGTGCATATAAAGGATGAGAAAGAATGAACTCCAGATGACATATCTGTGCTTTCTCACCAATGGCAGTGAATGCTCAGGACAATGAGGACCATGTCCCCCTGCACTTCTGTTCTCGCTTTGGACACCACAACATCGTGAACTACTTGCTCCAAAGTGACTTGGAGGTTCAGCCTCACGTTGTTAACATCTATGGTGACACTCCTTTGCACCTGTGAGTATGACCTAGCATTTCTCATGTCCAGCTCATGTCCTCTTAGTTGTCAAAAAATCAAAATATTTTCTTCCCATCCAGGGCATGCTATAATGGAAATTTTGAAGTTGCAAAGGAAATCATCCATATAACAGGAACTGAAAGTCTGACTAAGGAAAACATCTTCAGTGAGACAGCTTTTCACAGGTAAAAAATATCTCTGCACTAGCCACTGAGCTTGGCTGACACCATGCAGCCCCTAAAGTCACGTACACAAAGCCATAACAAATAGTGGCAGATGTTGCTATTAGTGAGTGAGTGCAGAGGCAGGCAAAGGACAAGAAGCCTGGCTGGGTGCAGGAAGAAAAGGTGGAGGCAGACACTGCCATCAGTATAGCAGATGGGGCTAGAGCCAGATGCTGCATTTCCAGCTGGAGCCACAAAGACAGGAACTGATGTTGCCAAGGCAACAGGCCTATCAACATCTGTAAGCATATTGCTCCTCACTCTGTGAAAAGCTGCCAAAAGGGGCTGTACCCATAATCCTCCTCTGACAAGAATCTCATTACTAGGATTCATCAGCATCAAATATGACACTTTCTCCCTCACTTTCTAAACCTTATGTGCAAATGTGTCTACCCAGGATATCCATCTGTCAGCTGCTAAAAGCCTAGTCAGGATGGTGTTGGGATGCCTAGGATGTAGCTCTTTTCTTGCCAGTGTGCTTAGGAAAGCATCCTGCAGGGTCAGCTGGAATTGGGAAAGATGCATCTGAACTCGGCAAGAGAACAAAGCAAGGGGCTGCTGGTAACCCAGACCACAGCAGCTTCTGGGCCATCTAGGGGGAAGATGGGTGCTTCACAACATTAGGATCCCTAAAAGGTTGTCATTTTACTGTAAAAATAATGCTTTGAATTTAATAAACCTTGAATAGAAAGATCATTTACTTAAACATTATGTATTTCTCAGCTAATTTGCAACCTCTAAAACTGGTAATCCAGACTTATTTGTTGTCCCCATATCGTTTGGTTTATGTTGGTAAATAATAGAAAGGAAAAAAAATTCATTAATCCTAAAATAACATTAACCTTGTGCTTCTATATCAGGCATCAATCCTTCAAATATAGCATGAAATCAAAGATTTGCTTTTTCACAACCTAACAAGTTGCAAAGAAAAATTATCACTTAAGGAGGAAGCAATGTTTACACTCCAGGTTATTGTATCTGTTATCTCATTTAATTTTTATAAATTCTTTTAAAGTTAAAGAAAATCTAAGTATCTATCAGTTGCTCTTTGTATTTCTATGGCCAAATAAATAAATGGAGCAGCTAAATGAGGAAGGACCTATTTTGTCTCAGTTTGAGGTGACACAGTTCGTCATTGTATGAAAGGCAGGATGGCAGGATTCTGAGGTGGCTGCTTGCCTTGCCTCTGAAGCCAGGGAGCAGAAGTGAGTGCTGCTACTCAGCTGCCCCCCTTTCTCCCTCTGTATTCAGTCTAGGACCCCAGCCCATGGGGTTGTGGTACCTATAGTCAGGAGAGGTCTCAATTAAATCTCTCTGTGAAAGTCTTCACAGACACATGCAAAGGTGTTCTTCATTAACATCCCAAGGGTCTATTAATACAATCAACTCAACAATATAAATTAACCATGATAGAATGTGTGTGAGTCCACACATATATGGATATATATATATATAAACACATGCATGTGAATACACAGACATATTTTTTAACATGCCATGTCCTGTAACTAATTGCTTTGATAGGACTAATAAAACAGCTTGAACAATGAACTATGAAGTGTGTAGTGCTGCTGGCCCTATTTGTGATATAAATAGTTGAAAATAATATGATATATTGTACCAAGATAGTGATGATTTATTCACCCAGTCATTCAAAGAAGAATTACTACAAACCTGCTCTGTATTGACTGGAGTAGGAACATTACCATTATAAGATCCTTTCTTTCCTTAAAGGAGCCCCTTTGTAAGATGTGAAGGCAGTCAGAAGTTTTTCCACCACCAGGCACAATGGTGTGTGTTCCATCCTTCTGAAATGAAGGAGACTAGGAGACAGTGAGCTCTGCCTTTTTTCATGAGAAGGCATAACACAGGGGAAAATGATTTAGGTGTACAATGCAGGGACAGTTTTGTTAAGAATGACTTCCTCAAGGCCATCCAGGAGGAGGAAGTAGTGAGACCCAGGAAACTGCTAAACTGAGTGCCTGTCCCCTTCCTCTAGACATAGTTATATGTAGCTGTTCCCTGTGCTAGATGAGGAAACCTAGTTTCCCAGGGTTTGGGAGGATGGATAGAGTGATCATTTTCTATAAAGAGAAAATACAGGAGAGGGGACATTTCTGACACTTGCTAGTTAAAAACAAAAGACAATTATCGTTCAAAAGTGTGGTGTAAAATCACCCCTGGATGTGGGGACATTTCGAGAAGGGTTTAACTGGGGGAAGGGAAGACCCATCTTGAATGTGAGTGAAACCTTCCCAATCTAAATAAAACACACAAAAGAAAGAAGCTAGGTGAGCACCAGTCTGTGTCTCCTTCTGCTTTGTTTCTTTGTTGTTGTTGTTGTTGTTTTTATTTTCCTTTTTAAAAATGTATTATATTTGTGCTTTAATTTTATACATCAGCCATGGGTTCCCCTGTCCTCCCCCCTCCCGACCCCATCCCCAACTTCTCCCCAGCCCCTCCCCTCCATTCCCATCTCCTCCAGGGCCAAGACTCCCCTGGGGATTCATTTAAACCTGGTGGATTCAGTACATGCAAGTCCAGTCCCCTCCTTCCAGGCTGAGCAAAGTGTCCCTGTGTAAGCCCAAGGTTCCCAACAGCCAGCTCATGCACTAAGGACAGGTCCTGGTCCCACAGCCTGGGTGCCTCCCAAACAGTCCAAGCCACTCAATTGTCTCATTTATCCAGAGGGCCTGATCCAGCTGGGGGCTCCACAGCCTTTGGTTCATAATTCATGTACTTCCATTTGTTTGGCTATTTTTCCCTGTGCTTTTCCAATCTTGGTCTCAACAATTCACGTTCTTACAGTCCCTCCTCTTTCTCGACAATTGGACTTCTGTAGCTCCACCTGGGGCCTGGCTGAGGATCTCTGCATCTACTTCCATCAGTTATTGTATGAGAGTTCCAGCACGACCATTAGGGTGTTTGGCCATCTGATCACCAGACTAGGTCAGATCAGGCTTTCTCTCAACCATTGCCAGCAGTATACAGAGGATGTATCATTGTAGATTTCTGGGGACCTCTCCAGCACTCTGCCTATTTCTGTTCTCTTGTGGTCATCATTTATCATGGTCTGTTATTCCTCATTCTCCCTTTCTTTTCTAGATCCAGCTGGGATCTCCTGCTCCCCTAAGCTCTCTTTCCCTCAAACTTTGCCCTTCATTACTCCTACTGTCATCCAGGTTTTTCATGTAGATCTCATCCATTTCTCTGTCATTAGGCGATTCCTGTGTCTTTCCTAGGGTCCCATTTTCTAGGTAGCCTCCCTGGAGTTGTGTAGCAGTCTAGTCATCTTTGTTTTACATCTAGTATCCTCCTATGAGTGAGTACATACCATGTTTGTCCTTCTGAGTCTGGGTTACCTCACTCAGGATGATTTTTTCTAGATCCATCCATTTGCCTGCAAACCTCATGATGTCATTGTTTTTCTCTGCTGAGTAGTATTCCATTGTGTATATGTACCATATTTTCTTTATCCATTCTTCAGTTGAAGGGCATCTGGGTTATTTCCAGGTTCTGGCTATTACAAACAATGCTGATATGAACATAGCTGAGCAAATGCCCTTGTGGTATGATTGAGCATTCCTTGGGTATATGCCCAAGAGTGCTACAGCTGGGTCTTGGGGGAGATGGATTCCCAATTTTCTAAGGAAGAGCCATATTGATTTCCAAAGTGGCTGTACCAGCTTGCATTCCCACCAGCAGTGGAGGAGATTATTGAATATAGTACTTGATGTTCTAGCCAGAGCTAAAAGAAAACATAAGGAGATTAAGGGGATTCAAATTGGAAAGGAAGAAGTCAAGCATCTCCTATTTGCAGATGACATTATAGTATACATGAGTGACCCCAAAAATTCAACCAAGGAACTGATACAGCTAATAAAAACCTTCAGCAACATAGCAGTATACAAGATCAACTCAAAAAAAATCAGTAGCCCTCCTATATACAATAGACAAACAGGCTGGGAAGGAAATCAGAGATACATCACCCTTTACAATAGCCACAAATGATATAAAATACCTGGGGGTTACTCTAACTAAGCATGTGAAGGACCTATATGACAAGAACTTTAAGTCCCTGAAAAAATAAATTGAAGAAGATGTCAGAAAATGGAAAGATCTCCCATGCTCATGGATAGGCAGGATTAACATAGTAGAAATGGCAATCTTACCAAAAGCAATCTACAGATTCAATGCAATCCTCATCAAATTACCAACACAATTCTTCACAGATCTGGAAAGAATAATACTCAACTTCATATGGAGAAACAGAAAAAAACCCAGGATAGCCAAAAGAATCCTGTATAATGAAACAACCTCTGGAGACATCACAATCCCTGATCTCAAGCTCTACTATAGAGCTACTGTAATAAAAAAGGTTGGTATTGGCATAAAAACTGACATGTGGACCAATGGAATCGAATTGAAGACCCTGACATTAACCAGCACACCTATGAACATATAATTTTTGACAAAGAAGCCAAAAATGTACAGTGGAAAAAAAGAAAGCATCGTCAAAAAATGGTGCTGGCATAACTGGATGTCAACAGGTAGAAGGCTGCAAATAGATCCATATCTGTCACCGTGCACAAAACTTAAGTCCAAGTGGATCAAAGACCTCAACATAAATCCAGCTACTCTGAACCTGATAGAAGAGAAAGTAGGAAGTACTCTTGAACACATTGGCACCAGAGATCACTTTCTAAATATAACACCAGTAGCACAGACACTGAGAGAAACAATCAATCAATGGGATCTGTTGAAACTGAGAAGCTTTTGTAGAGCAAAGGACATGATCAACAAGACAAAGCGACAGCCTACAGAATGGGAAAAGGTCTTCACCAACCCCACATCTGACAGAGGGCTGATATCTAGAATATATAAGGAACCCAAGAAATTAGACATCAAAATGCCCAACAGTCCAATTAAGAAATGGGCTATAGAACTAAACAGAGAATTCTCAACAGAGGAAGTTCAAATGGCTGAAAGACATTTAAGGAATTGCCCAACATCCCTAATTATCTGGGAAATGCAAATCAAAATGACTCTGAGATACCACCTTACACCTGTCAGAATGGCTAAGATCAAAAACACAGAAGACAGCTTATGCTGGAGAGGATGTGCAGCAAGGGGAACTCTCCTTCTGCTTTCTGATTGCAGCTCTGGCTGCTCTGCTGCTCCAGGCACTGCTGCTTGCCTTCTGTACAATCAACTGTCCCCTCTTTAACTGTGAGCCAAAAGGAACCCTCCCTCCCATAACCATATGGAAAGTATTAGGCACACACTATGTTTATCTCACACAAACCCTTCCTCCTTGTATCTCAGCTTCCACAGTAAGCACTGGTTGTCAAAGTTCCATTTAAGTTGTTCAACAGATATATTGCAAAATTCATCTGTAAAAATCTTAGTTCTTGACATTCTTCTGTTGAGAATTCTCAATTTAGATCTGTACCCCACTTTTTAATTGTGGTACACTTAGTTTGTTGATATCTAGTTTATTGAGTTCCTTATATATTTTGGCAATCAGCCCTCTGTGAGATGTGGAGTTAGTGAAAATCTGTTTCCATTCTGTAGGCTGCCACTTTGTCTTATTTATGGTGTTTTTTGCCTTACAGAAATTTTTAAGTTTCATGTGGTCCCCTTTACTAATTATTGATCTTATGGTCTGCATTATTGGTGTTTACTTCAGGAAGTTGAGTTGTAGGCCAATTAATTCAAGGCAATTATTTTCTGCTTTCTCTTCAGGTTCAGTGTATCTGGTTTGATGTTGAGGTCTTTGATGCACTTGTACTTGAGTTTTGTGCAGGGCAATATATATCGATCTATATGTATTCTTTTACCTGGCAACATCCAATTATGTCACCACCATTTGTTGAAAATGTTTTCTTTTTTTTCCATTGTATATTTCTGATTTCATTATCAGAACTCAGGTGTCCATAGGTGTGAGATTTACGTCTGGTTCTTCAATTCAATTCTGTTGATCAATGTGTCTGTTTTTATGCCAGTACCATGTGGTTTCTTATTACTACAGCTCTGTAGTACAGCTTGAAATCAAGGATGATGATAACTCCAGAAGTTCTTTTTTAATGTATAGGATTGTTTTTAGATGTCGTGGGTATTTTTGTTTTTCCATGGGAAGTTGAGTCCTAAAGAATTGTGTTGGAATATTGATGGGAATTGAGTTGAATCTATAGATTGCTTTCAGTAGAATGGCCATTTTTACTATGTTAATCCTACTTATCTATGATCTAGGAGACCTTTCCATTTTCTGATATCTTCTTCAATTTCCTTTTTCAAAGACTTGAAGTTTTTATCAGGCATGTCTTTCACTTGCTTGGTTAAGGTTACCCTAAGATATTTTCTATTATTTGTGCCTATTGTGAAGGATAATGTTTCCCTGATTTGTTTCTCAGCCCATTTGTCATTAGTATATAAGAGGGCTACTGATTTTTTTAGTTGATCTTATATCTAGCCACTTTGCTGAAGGTGTTCATCAGATGGAGCAGTTTTGGTGGAATTTTTGGAATTGCTTATGTATAATATCTTATCATCTGCTAATAATGATACTTTCATTTCTTCCTTTCCTATTTGTATCCCCTTGATCTCCTTTAGTTGTCTTATTGCACTATCTAGAACTTCAAGTACTATATTGAATAAATATGGGGAGAACAGACAGCTGTAGCTGGAGTTATCTCCAGTCCTGTCTGGGCCAGCAGCCACTCAGACTCAAATAAACACAGAAATGCATACATTATTTATAAACTGTATGGCTGTAGCAGGCTTCTTGCTATCTGTTCTTTTGTCTTAAATTAACCCATTTCTATTAATCTATAAGTTGCCATGTGGCTTGTGGTTTACTGGTATCTTAATATCTGTTTTTTATGGCAGTGGCTGGAAGCATCTCCTGACTCAGCCTTCTTGTTCCCAGAATTCTCATCTCTCTTTGTCCTGCCTATATTTCCTGCCTGGCTACTGGCCAATCAGCACGTTATTTATTAACCAATCAGAGCAACACATTCACAGCATAGAGAACATCCCATAGCAGACAGCCTTGTCTTGTTCCTGATTTTAGTGGAATTGCTGTGAGTTTCTCTTCATTTAATTTGATGTGAAATCAATATGGTGTTTTCTCAGAAAATTGGGAATCTATCTACCTCAAGACCCAACTGTACTACTCTTGGGTATATAACCAAAGGATGCTCCATCTCCTCATAAGGACACTTGCTCATCTGTGTTCATAGGAACTTTATTCACAATGTCTAGAAACTGGAAGCAACCTAGATGTCTCTCATCCAATGAATGGATAAAGTAAATGTGATATATTTGCACAATGGAGTATTACTCACATGTTAAAACCATGACTTCATGAAATTTCCAGGCAAATATATGGAACTAGAAAAAAAGTCATCCTGAATGAGATAACCTAGACCCAAAAAGACAACCACAGTATGCTATTAGCTGTGGAGTATAAGACAATCATACTATGGTCCACAGAGCAAAAGTCTATGTAACAAGAAAGGCTTAAAGGAGAATGCAAGGATCTCCCTAAGAAGGGTAAAAATAGTAGGTTTTGTGGATAGACTGGGCGCAGGTGGGTTTGGGAACAGGAGAGATCAAGTGGCCATGGAGAAATGCCTGGAACTGGGGGGCATTTCAAGGGTGAGGTGGAAACCTAGTGCAATGGAAACTCCATAGACTCTATGAGCTTATCCCTAGCAAAGCCTCCTAGTAACGGGTGACACAGAGCCTGAATGGGTCATCTTCTGCAACCAGGCAAGGACTCGAGTGGAGGGATTAAGACACCAACTCAGCCACAAAACCTTTGACCTACAGTTTGTCCTGCCTGCAAAGTGTTCTGGGATTGGAGCCTAGCAGAATAATCATCAAAGAGACCAGAGAGACTTCATCCAGAATCTGATGAGGGCAGATGCAGAACCCCACAGCCAAACATTAGGCAGAGCTTGGGAAGTCCTACATAGGAGGAGAAGGAAGGATCAGAGGAACCATAGGAGTCAGGGACACCAAAAGAACAGGACCCACAGAATAGACTGACCAGAACTCAGGGAGGCTCTCAGAGATCAGAAAGCCAGTAGGGATTTGACCTAAGTTCTCCACATATGTTATGACTCTGTAGCTTGGTGTTCTTGTGAGATTCCTAACAGTGGGTATGGGAGCCCGTTTTCAGGCTCCTCATGGCTTTACCCAGCAGGTCCACATAGAGGATGGTTAGGGCCTGAGTGCAGGTGTCTGAAATAGTCTGCACTTGGCTGTGCTGGGAGAGGAGGTCTTTTGCTCCACCCCTTGGTGTCTCTATAAATACCTGAGGCAGAGACAGTCAGGGCCCTCTCGAGGTTATCCTTTATTTTCTATCTGTTTATCTCTACAATCTAAATCCATCTACCTAATATTTCCTGCTGCTCACACTTAAGAAAACTCTGGGGAGCTGTGGGGTTGATTGACCAATCCTAGGAATCTCATGCACTCCTTTGCTTTGCTCTAGCTGTTAAGCAGTGCTTACAGGGGCTCTGTTGCTTTTTCCTTCTCTTTTCTCCTCTCTCTTCCTAGCCTATCTCTCTGTTACTTTTCTACACATACCAGTATCTAGATTAGCCAGAATTAACCAAGTTTATATCATTTGTTATGGTTCTCATATTAGCATATAGCACCCTGTGTGACCTAAACAAGAGTGATGGATCATTTCACACTTTCAGATCTATAAGATCCATGTACTGACTGCTCTGACCTCCAATGCAGATGTTCTTTTTGGATTGAAGATGGTCAACTTCTTTCTACTTTCCTGTGCCCAACCTTCTGCTTGTGTAATCTTTGTTCCAAGTTCCATTTCCCATAAGGACACCAATCTTATTAGAATCTACTGTAATGATCCCACTGGGCTTCAACTACATCTTGGAGACAATACCTCTAAGTACAGTCCACACTGAAAGCCTGGAAATTAGGAGTTCCTTGGGGACATGACTCAACATATAAGGACCCTCTATCTTTCTCATTTGTACTTCTGTAGTGCTTGTACCTATGGCAAGAACATTGATCTGGTCAAATTTCTTCTTGATCAGAATGCTGTGAACATTAATCACCGAGGAAGAGATGGGCACACAGGTAAGACTGCACCGAGAACATCATGTACACAAAGACCTGTCAGTCATCAAGAACAGTGTTGATCCAAGGGGAACAGCATATTGAGAATGGCCAAGCCCCAGAGGCCAAGATATTGTATCAACTAGAATAATTTAGAATTAATGGTAAATGCCAATAACAAAAACCAGATTGATTTTAGTTCAGTTCCACTGTTGGTTTAAAAATTTATGATATGTAAAATTAAATTATAAAATAAAATTTAGAAAAAGTCTTTAAAAAAGGGAAGTCTAATGTTACAAATTAAAAAAAAAAACCTACATACAGTCTTTGCAACCTGTGTAGCTGGAATCATGATACCTCTGTTGCTGAACATATCACTTGTTTTCTCAATAATAAAAAATAATTTCTCATCACATATCAAATATGGCTTTATATTTCTAGAAACAATCTTGTTTGTAAGGATCACTCTTTT
The DNA here is from genome assembly GCF_903995425.1 of Onychomys torridus. Taxonomy (NCBI): domain Eukaryota; kingdom Metazoa; phylum Chordata; class Mammalia; order Rodentia; family Cricetidae; genus Onychomys; species Onychomys torridus. Next base: position 130,651,388 of record NC_050448.1, on the reverse strand, counting down.
GACATCAAAGCACCTTTTCTTCTTTCTTCTTTTCCTCCTTTTGCATCACAGGATTGCACTCTGCTTGCTACCATGGCCACATTCGCCTGGTTCAATTCCTACTGGATAATGGTGCTGATATGAATCTAGTTGCCTGTGATCCCAGCAGGTCTAGTGGTGAAAAGGATGAGCAGACATGTTTGATGTGGGCTTATGAAAAAGGTATGTTTTTAATCATTGCATCTCTGCAGTGACACATTGAACTGTGTGCATACATTATGCCAATGCATCAATAATCCCTTTGCTTACATGTCTTACCCTCCCACTTTCTCTGTAGATTGTGTGTAAATCTCTGGGAACCTGGATCAAAGAGTCTAACAGACCATTATTAGAGAAAGCAACTTCGGGGCTGCAAATGAGCTAATGTATTCTCAGCATTGACAATGAAAAGGGACTGGGCTGCTGCAATTCTAGGCTCTAGATAAACAGGACTAAGATAGATGACCATAGCAGAGTGGTCTTACAGCTGGTTTCTGTATCTTAGAGGAAATATTGAAGTAGATCTAAATTTTCAGAATATATATGGGGGAGGGCAGAAATATCTATTAAAACCCTATTAAAAACATCTATGTTACAATAAAGCAAGGAAGAAAATACACAAAACACACAGCTCTCACCTTAAAAAGAACAAGAAGAGTTTATTCCAGAGCCAAATTGAGTTGTTATGACCCAGAAACACAGATTTAGGTTATTCCAAATACCAAATTCCAATGTGCTAATAGTCTCATCAAGTTTTTGTAGAAGCAGGACAAAATAAAGTCACAGTGGAAACATTTTCCAAATGTATTGATGGGAACATTGGTTAGGCTGGTTACAACCATACAAGGACTTCTCTAGGTCTCCAATGTGATGCAATACCACTCCCAGCCTTTGGGGTGGTGGAAGCCAATGGGGCTGTTCATATTCATCAAAAGGGTTTATCTCATCATTAAAAGGATTTGAGGTCACACACAGAAGTGGGTAGTAAGTATGGGGTCTGTCCTGGAGTATGGTTGATATACCCAATTTCTCAATTGGAGAAAAACCTATTTCCCCTTTACTACTGTGTACAGATTGTAAATCACTTCTTGGTTAGGGATGTAACTCCGTGGCCACTTCCTCCTCTCAGTGCTGGGAACTTGTTGAGCTTGAACCTGTGCAGGTCTGTGTGAGCTGCCATAATCTCTGAGTTCATATGTGTGTCTGTCCTGTTGTGTCTGGAAGACACTGTTTCCTTATAATCACCCATCACCTCTGGATCTTACAATCATTCTGTTCCCTCTTCTGTACTGATCCCTGGGGTCTGAGGGGAGAGGTTTGATGAAAACATTCCACGTAGGGCTGAGTGCTCAAATCTCTCACTCTCAGCACAATGTCCAGTTGTGGGTGTATGTTAATTTCAATCTTCCACATCAAGAAGCTTCTCTGGTGTGCATTCAAAGGCACTGATCTATGTGGATAGCCATATGTCATTAGGAGAAATTTCCACCTTGTTGCTTTAGCAGAATGACAGTAGCAGGCATTCTTGTAGGCCCATGACCAATCTAGCATCAGGTTGTAGACCACATAAGCAGTGTCAGGCATGGGTTCCCTGTCATGGAATGTGCTTTAAATCCAATCAAAAAGTGACTGATCACTCCTATGACATTTGTAACACGATTGTGCCATGTTTGGAAGGCATCCAGTCTGTGGGACCTGGACTTGTCCTTAGTGCATGAGCTGGCTGTTTGGAACCTTGGGCTTTCACAGGGACACTTTGCTCAGCCTGGAAGGAGGGGACTGGACCTGCTTGTACTGAATCCACCAGGTTTAAATGAATCCCCAGGGGAGTCTTGGCCCTGGAGGAGATGGGAGTGAAGTGGGGGGGATGGGCAGAAGGTGGAGGTGGGGGTGGAGGCGGGAGGGAGGGGACGGGGGAACCCATGGCTAATGTGTAAAATTAAAACACAATTATAATAAAAAAGGGAAAAATTATTAAAATATAATTTATTTATTTTAAAAAAGACAGGAAAATACACAGGTCTGGAGATTGCTAGTGAAAAATTATGCAGGATTACTTTTACAAGGGTGGGTAAGTAAAGTAGAGACAAAACAGTGAACACTGTAGGTCCTTGCACAAATCCCGTCTGTATCGCTCAGTGAGTTCTTACCTAACCCAAATGAAAAAATGTATCAGCACTCAAGCCCAGAAACACTAATGAACTTCTCTTCCAATCCCTCTCGAAAGAGTGTGCCACAGCTTCTTTTTCTAATTTATGGATTGGAATATTATGGTATATTCCACCGTATCTGGCTTCTGTTGGCCAACAATTTGCAAGATCAACCCATCTCTTTACAGGCAGTTGTATACTGTCCATTTATATCACTGCATAATGTAATGTTTTGAGGCAGAATTGCAACTCATTTAAACTCATTCTACCAACAATGGACATTTGGTTAGAGCTTTAAAGAATACTGTGTCATGGAACTCACTTATGAGTGTACAGTGTATGTGTTTTGGTGGCTATGAACACACTGCTGTAAGGTATTATGGCCTTCTGCTTTGAATTATGAAACTCTAAGTAGTTCTATATTTAAGCATCAACTGGTGAATCTTCCACAGTTTGAAGCTTGGGAGGCCTCACTGATTCCTTTTGCTCAGCATACCATGTTTGTTCATGAATTCTCAGACGGTTTTTCTCAAGGGCTGTGAGATTCAGAGCAACAGTGTTTACCAAGCATTAGTCTTCCAGAAAGCTGCTCTGGAATTGCTGTTTCACATTTGTCTTCACTGGGCCTGATTTTGTTAGTTTTCAGTTGATTGAGAGTGATAGTCGAAATCTGACTTTATTTATTTTATATTTTGTTTGAATCAACTCCTTACAAAACGATGGATCATTGCACAGCTCCTGAGACCTCTTACAGCACACACCGTAGTTCAGAGTGCCTGCCCACTCATCTCTCCAGAACTGGTCGTATATGTCACCTCTATTTGTCCAACTAATGTGCCAGGAACCAGCATGGATTCCCATAATTACTGTGAACTTTAGCAAACTGACTGTTAGTACCCAGGAGACAGATGGATGGTTTGCGTATGTTGGGGCAGAGCAAGTCAGACCAGCAAGATGACATTGTTGCTGTTTTCCTCAGCATTGTTTTCATGTGCTCTGTGAAGACTGAAATGCCCTTGTTAGCGCTGTCAGCCGGGCAGGTTCTGTTTGTTTCCAATGAAGATGTGCCACTTCTGTCCTTTGCAGAGGGGTTCACCAAATTAATTATGGCTTTCAAAAAGGACTCTTCTGTAGGTCATGCAGAATTCCCACAGGACAGAAAGGATTCGAAATGGCTACATTCTGTTTGTCAGGGACCCTACCCTACCCCAGGCCTAGGCAGGGGCTCCAAAAGCAGAGTTTCTCTGAAAGGATACTTCTTTTAGGGGAGTCAGACCTAGGATGTTTATGGATATGGACCCACACAAAACCCCAAGCTTACTTAAGACAATATAAGACATGATTTTGTGATATTTCTGTCACTTGGTTGTGCAATTCCCAAGCATGGACTTTGTAGATGACAACATCATGTGGTAATGATAAAAGGTTGGGCCCTGTTCTGAATATCTCATCCAAGACTATACTCAGAATAGAACAGTGTTTCATCTTTCTCAATATCCCTTGTGACTTAATGGCTCTAAGCTGCCTCATCTGACATGAACTAAATTTTAGTTAACCTTCACTGTGATAGTCTGATACAGTGACTCCAGGGGTGCTTTAATATTTGAGAAAATTCATTTGTTCTTTTAGAATACATTCTGAAGAGTTTATTCACCCTGCTTATGTGGGGCCATATAGAATGAATGTTGTATATATAGATGAACCTTTTAACTCATGGAGACCAAAATCAATCCCCTAGTTACCTCAGTTTTTCAGATCTACTGTTGAGAATTAACCATGTTTGGCTAGACTGCATCAAGCTCCAATTTAACAGTATTTCGAATGTTCCTCTTTCCCAGGACCCCTCCTCTTTTTCTGTAATTCTGCCCCAAAGTGAAGCGATAGCAGTTTTTCTTGGATTTGTTCTGCCCTTTCTCTAAGGTACAAAGTGCTGTATGATTCAATTTAAATTGTCCAGAAGAAGTAGCCAGCAGCCTGCTTACGTTCAAATCTCTGCCCTAAGCACCAGTATGGAAAACCCATTGAAAAGATCTGCACGTAATCCTACATCCATTGCATTAAAGATGAAACTGCTAAATGGAAAGATCTCAGCCAATTAGAATTGAACCCACAGCTCAATGGCTTGTCTGGCAGTTAGATTTGAAAAGGCTTCCTTTGACAACGAAAAGCACTGCTTTATGTCAGACTGTGTAGGGTCAGAAAATAACCCAAAATAGAAACAGAACTAAAAACTTCTGATTGCTTTGGTGCTGACACCAGTTAAAGTAATTTATAGAGGTTCCTTCCCAATATTTAATTATCCACAATGCAATATTTACATACAGCAGAGGTGCCATAATTCCCAGTGACAGGAAGCTGGGGTTAGAGAATTAGAAGTAAGTGAGTAAAACAATAAAAACTGAGGCTCCTGCCCTGAGATACATGCTTTGTTTATTCCTTCTGACAAGTGGAGTATGGTGTGAATTATTTATAGTAAATGTGCTATGGTGTACTCGCTAACAGTAATGAAATCTTGTAGTCATGAGTGCCTACAGATTCTAGCCCATAAAAAGTAGCCAAAGGATGGAAGTTAGGGAGAAATAGAAGTAAGAAATGATGGATTCATGAGCCATTCTGCAAACTTTCACCAATGCATAGTGAAATCCTCAAGCAGCTTTCAACTGAATTCTGAGCCAGCTGGAGTGCAGGCATGTAGTTAACAAGCCTGGTGTAGCATGTTAGAGTGGACTGGAAACAAGAGAAACAGAAAGGAAGGACTAACAGAAACTTGAGGTGGTATTTTTAAATCTGTGTATGAGTATTTCTATATTAGCTCTCTTTCCACATATTTAATTACTCTTTTAAATATAAATAAAAGCACTAGCCTTCACTTAAATGGAATTTATTGTTATTATGAGAAGGTAATATATAAACATTTTCTGAAGTGCAATTGCTATAAGTGTTGGCATACTTAAATGGGCAGACCATAACTTATATTTGTTACATCTATGTAGCATATGTTTATATAAGTATATGGTCCAACACTCAAAGTAAATTAATTTTTCTTCCTTTGATTCTTTAAGTAAAGTCTCATTCTATAGCCCAAGCCTCTCTGGAACTCAGTACGTATCCCAGGCTGGCCCAGTACTCAAAACAATTCTATTAACTACAGCTCCCCAAGTCTGCACTCTGGAGGTGAGCCACCAGGCCTTGCTGAAAGACTCTTGAAACAGGTGTTATCTTCCCACTATGAAGAACTGGGGAATTATCTGCTAAGTCCCTCCTGCCTGAGACACACAGGTGCTCACAGAGAGCAGGTGCGGACAGAACTCTGCCTAATGCACAGGTCAAATTTTTGACCACACAGTGAGAAAGGAGGCAGCAGGAAGCACAAACACCACTCTGTTACCAAATGACCCCAAGCGCATCCTTTAATCTCTCTTTACCTTCATCATAAAATGTAAGATGAACAACTTAGCATTGACTTTGCCAAATTCTGACAGGAGCTGAGAATCAGATACGTTTAGAATGTAAGAGGCTCTGAGTGGAAATTGTGATCTTTGCTATTATTAAGTGGAATGTAATATTTCCTTATTCACAGTATGCTTCAATTATATATATATATACATATATAGGATGTGAGAAGGCCTTTGGAGCCTCTACTAAAGGGTTTTGTCCAAGCCAAGCTCATTATTCAAAACTTGGAAAATCGAAAACTATATGCCAAGTCACATAACTGCTTGGTGGTTCAAAACGCATTAAAAGAGCAGTGGTGGCCTAAACCTTTCCTCCAGGCACTTGGGAGGCAGAAGCAAATGGATCTTTGTGAAGTCTACACAAAGAAACCCTGTCTCAAAAAACCAAAAACAACAACTAAAAGCTTCAAGACTTAAGAGTTTGCTTAGCAAAACAGAGAAAAGAGGGTTTTCAGGCTTAGTAAAGGAAGATCCCTCATTGAGCTCCCCATCGGGTCCCAGACCACCACACTAACAGGTGACTTAATCCCTAGACTTCACTGTCTAAACAACACGTGAAACTTGAGATCAAATGTCATTGGCTTCCTCAACACCCCTCTACTGTGTATCCCTCATTCATCTGTTTTTTTGGTGGTACCATTCACTACCATCCACAGTGTCACTTAATCCAGAAGCAAGGATACTCCTTGACCCTTTCCTCCTCCAGCTCCCCTCCCCTAGCACACATGCCATTCAAACGAGAAGTCCCCATACTCTATTTTAGGGTGTTTGAGTATACCCTTTCCTCTTTATTTTATCACCGTTGTTGTAGTTCAAACCCTTCTTATATTTTGCCTGATTAGTTTTAACACCATTAACTCATTTTTTCTTTTAATATTTTTTTGATCTCTGTCTCCAGTTATAGTCTGATGGGAGCATTCAAAATGTAAAAGCTTCCAGTGACACACAAGCATCTACAGGAAAAGGCTGTGCTTGCCACTATGCCCAAGGCACTCCCTGCTTCAAAATCATCATTGGCAGTCACTCTTTCATAGGGATGTTCCCACAAGTGATAACTATTACCATATTTACCAGGTCATCAGTATTTTCTCAGTGTCTACTCTGTGTCATGCATATTCCAAACCTGACTCACTGTTCTATGTAATGACACCAAGGAGCAGCATCTATGAATACAATGGTAATAAAATCTCCCATTTTATCCCTAGGCACACCTGTCATCCCATCTTCCTTTCCAATGTTCTTCCCACACCTCTATACTATAAAAAATTTCTGATTCCCACTTAACCTTCATGATAAGCACACAAATAATCTCTAACAGAAAGCCTGGCCTGGCATCCCAGACTCATAAATGTTTCTTTTAATGCTTTTATTAGCTGTATACTGTCTCTCTGCTTTCCATTTCATCCTGAAACACCTCATGCCTAGTAAATTGCCAGCTTTTGTACAACAAGCCTTTGGGGCTGTTAGTCTTAGTCTTCCAAAACAAGTTAAATTCAATGGCTAACTCCAAACAGAAGTTCAGGGCAACTTTGCTGAGATGAAATCAAGAAAGAAGGAGCCATTAGACATGACAGTTTGTACCATCACAGGGCTTCTCATGAGAGATGTTTTCAGGAATACTAATTACCACTATTCTGTTGCCTTTGTAGCTATGTCTGAAAGTAGGAGAGCTGACTTAATTGCAGAGTCCCTATCAATGTTAGTTTTAATTTTCAACTTGACAGTCTCAAGTCATCTGAGAGGAAAGTCTCAATTGAGGAATTGCCTAGATCAGATAGGCCTGTGGGCACGTCTAAGAGCAACCCTCACTGATGGATTGTGGCCTAGAAGTGCAAGCCAAACAAAGTTCTCCACACATTGCTTTTTGTTAGAGTGCTTTATCACAGAAAGGACACTAGACTAGAAATCAGTTCCAGGCATGGAGTGTTGATGTGGTGGACCCTGCTGTTTCACTGAAAGACTGTGGAAATATTTGCAACTCTGGCCTGGGAAAGCCATTTAATGTTCAGTGCTCAGTGAGCTTCTGCCATGAGAGCTTGAAGGATAAGAATGTTGAGAGGAAGTCTTCCTTGTGAATTTTTCATAAGAGAGTCGGAGCAGAAGCCAGGAGGTAAAACAGTTGGCTGGCTTTCTCTCTGCCTTGCTTCTGGGCTCATGATTAGCTAATTTTCTTATTCAGCCCAGGACTATTGCATTAAGAATGATGCTACTTACAATGACTTGGGTCCTTCTGCATCAGACAATAATCAAGACAATCCCCTACAGATACACCTTTAGATCAATCTGAGCTAGGCAATTCTTCAATCAAGGAAAACGCTAAGCTGTGCCAGGTTGACAGCTTACTAGGACAGTCCTCATGGTCAAGTAAACAAACAGTTGACTGGAAATTTTTATTGGCCAGAATCTTTTTCTCTCTTTGCTTAATCAACTCAAGTTCAGCTTGTAACTCATCACATAGCCCTTCCCTAGCTCGCAGGCATGGCAGGACATTGCTGGGATACCCATTCACAGGATCTTCTGCTTTTCTCCCTAAAACTTGGCTAAATAAAATCAAGATAAAGCATATGGTGCAAACAAGAGATATAATTATTTTCCTTTGCAGCTAGCTAGCATTGCTATAACAGTGAGGGAGAGCTGCATTTCAACAATGTGTCTACCATACCTATTACTTTATTCCTTCCACAGAAATGCATTGGCAGCTAGTCTGCCATGTGCCGTGCCAAGAACTGAGGTGAAGCAATGAGCAATACCAACAGCATCTTCAAGCTGTGAGAAAGGCCATAGTTTTAGCATGAACATACAGGCTGAAATCAAGAAAATGAATGGAAAACATCATATATCATAATGACATAAGTGCTGTCAGCAAAGTAAGAATAAAAATGTAGTAATGAGTAAAATGTTCAAGGGCATTATCTCAAAGTGAGTAGTCAGAAAGGCTTCACTGGGAAGAAAGAACCTGAAGCTGGCCTCTGGCAGGTGCATAAAAAATCATCAAAGAAGGAGAGGAAATGGGGATGGCAGGTGAGATGGGAGGGAAGAACAGAGGAAGGAGAGTGGAAGATCTTAGCTGTCAGTCTCATGGTAAACAGTTATGCTTGCCAATCTCTAGTAGTGCTGAAGGGCTGGTGGCATTTTCACTTGGCTTTGTGATGGAGGAGCAGTAGGTGAAAGGGCAGGTGGGTTTCAAAGCTGTGGCACTTGACAGAGTTGACTCATGTGAAGACAGAGTAAGCCAGGAATTCTTTTTGCCTCTGGTCTTATTGAGAGTCTGAGTTCAAGACTCTCTGCTGGAAACCAAACTGTGGAAGGACAAACTTCAGAAGTAACTGTCTGACTCCACTTCTCAGTGCTTCTGGGAAATGAGATTTTATATGATAAGAGTGCAGCTGAGACACTGGGCTGAATCTTGCATGCGACACTGCTGGAAATTGGATCCCTCTGAGTCGGTGTTACAGAGCTATGGCTGTGCCTTTAGTGATCTGGGCAACTGAAACAATACAAAGTCAGTAAAACTTCCCTGGAGACGGGGTAAGAGATGGATCAGTGGGTAAAGTGCTTGCTGTATAAGCACAAGGACTTCCATTCAATTCCCAGAACCTAATTATTAAGTCAAGCATAGTGGTGTGCACCTGTGATCCCATCACTGGAAGATGAAGACAACTATTATACTTGGTGAGCTCCAGGCACGTGAGCAACCCTGTCTTGAAAAATCAAGGAGGATAGCGTCTGAGGAATGACAGCCAACATTTACCTTCCCCCCATGCTCCCCCACACGTGCACATACATACACACACACACACACACACACACACACACACACACACACACGTGCACATACATACATATACACACATGTGCACATACACACACATGTGCACATACATACATACACACATGTGCACATACATACACACACATGCATACACACATGTGCACATACATACACACACATGCATACACACACATGTGCACACACACACACACTTCTCTGCTTTCTGTAATCAAATTCTTATGACTTTTCTAATCCTTGTACACAGAAGAGCTCCTTGTCCCAGACTCCGGCTGATAGTGTCATCACTGCTGTCATTTTACTGATCTCCACAACTAATTCTTTTTTTTTTCAACTTTCTTTTTATTTGTTCTTCATGTGTTTTTCATCATGCATCTCAATCCCTTTCCTTTCTCTGTCCCTTCATATACACCTGCTGTCCTTGCAACCTCTCCCCAAAAATAAAATAAAATAAAATTTAAGAGGGAAAAAAAGGAAAAATCTCATTGTGGAAGGTGTAGTGCGACACTGTGAGTCATGCAGTAACCCTTGTAGCCATATATCTTAATGTGCAAGTGTTCATTGCAAAGAGTCATTGGTCTGGTGCAAGGCCTCTGGCTTTTGCTACACTGTTGATACTGGGCCCTCACTGGTACTCCTTTGGATATCCTGTTGTTACCCTGTGTTATGAAAATCCTGCAGGTTTGGATTTGATGACCGGCCTCCTCATGTGTTCCAGCAGATCATAGATGGGGTGGATGTTGGGGTGGGCCAAATCATAATCCTGGTTCTGGGCCTGAGTAGTTGCAGGGTTAGTCAGCCTGCATCTCTCTGCCTTGTCCTTACCACCAGGGTGAGCTCTCTAGCATTGCCCTGGCTAGTTGACCCCCTTGGTCAATGGGCAGGGGATGGAGCCAGTTCTCCTGCTTTTATACCCTCGAGAGTGGCTCTCCCACACCTACCCCATCAGTGCTAGCTCTTCTGGGTTGCCCAGATGAGGTGCAAGAGCCACTCTCCTGAATGCTGCATCTGGTGATGGACAGGGACAGCTCTCCCACTCTGATGACTTTGGAGCCAGCTCTCTACCTGCCACAGGTGATGAGGGACAAGGTAGGGCATCCCTTCTCTACCCCCACCATTATATAGCAGATGAGGGGCAGGTAGATGAGAGTTGACCCTGTTGAGGGGGGCAGGGCGGGGTGGTAGGGTAAGCCTGCCTGAGAATATGAGGGTGGAAGATCTGGCCCCACCTTTCATCTGTCATATGCAGCATGGGTAAGGGAGATGCTGCCTATCCCACCCCCACACTCTTCTATGCCTGAGTCAGTGGGAGAGCTGCCCCTGCCCTGCACCAGCTGAAGCACTCAGGAGAGCAGGCCCTGCACCTCACCTGGGCATCACAGTAGTAAGTTGGCTCTGGGGGTGTGAGAATGGGATAGGTGGCCACACCCCCTCATCTGCCATATGATGGTGAGGGCAAGGGAAAGATGCCCTTCCCCCCTTGCCCTTACCAACTGTGATGGGCGAGGGTACTGATCCTCCCCCTTACCAGCTGTGACACTTGAAAAATTGGGCTCTGTACCTCACCTGGGCAGCACAGTAGAACTGACCCTGTTGGTGGGGTGAGGGTGAACTGGCCAAGAAAACATAAAGTCTGGGAGAGCTGGCCACAGCTAGTTCTTAAAATAGTTCTCAGGCAAGGAGTGTAAACATCATTCATTTAACTCTTAGTTGAATTAGCAAGGATGGAGAGATGTTATGAGAAGATAAAATTTTCTTCCTCAAGAGCCACTTGAAACCTCAGCTGTGTCCATGATCATGATGCATTATTGGGCCATTGCCCTAACATCTCTGGAGACTGATTTAGACTCTCACAAACCTGGAGAGTAAACTACTCAACAAGGTGAAAGTTGTGAAGATTGACAGGTGCCCCCGCCCCCCAGCACTGAAGCTCCAAAAGTACAGCCTGCTGTTATAACTGAGCTGGTGGCACAGCAACCTGACATCTGTTTACGACATTTGAGTACTAAGTTCTTAGCCATAGGAAAATATCTTATTTAATTGTTGGAAGTTGGGTTATATATGGACATGTTGGCTTAGTGTAACTTGAGTATCTGCCTGCCCACTGTCAGGGGTTTGGTTGGTGAATTGATTGGTGGTGCTCCAAAGGGAATGTTTCTGCTTCGCTCCTTCAGATCAGGGTTGGGGAAAAACCCTGATATTCAGGGTTCCTTCCTTTGTCTGTTGAGGGCTTCCAGCAAAGGAACTCTTCCTACACGTGTGCCTTCAAGACTGTCAGCAGAAGGAAGGAAATGAGGTAGAGATGTCCTGCAGAGCAAAGGGGCCTCTTGGCACCTCCCTGGCAGCCTCTGGCTTATCACCAGCCAGAACCTAGGCACTCATTAGGCTCTTGATGAAAAGTATTACAAAGAAAATGCCAGCAAATCGTGCCACCACACTGGCAGGAAATTAAAACTGCTCAGAGCAAGTGGAGCCAAGAGAGCTTTTACAATGAGAGGGACATGAAGGGTGTGATCAGCTGCTCTCACAGGCAGTTAGGATTCACAATGCTGCATCTTGCTCCACTGGGGGGAGCATCTAGGCCCTCTGCCATCAGCAGAGTTAGTTCACAGAGGTGCCAGAAGGATGGGGAAGGAAATGTGTGAACTAGGTTCTGTTATGCCTGGTTAAGTGCTGGTGTGTGTGTGTGTGTGTGTGTGTGTGTGTGTGTGTGTGTGTGTGTGTGTGTGTAGTATCTCCTAAGAGAAACAGAAATAATGAAAAATATTTTGATTTGGTTCTGTTGTTGTATTTTCTGGATCCAAATCCATAATGATAAAGTTATTAAAAGGAAGGTTTCCAAATTCATACAGGGTCACAGGGTCAAGGACAAAGCTCAGAACCTATGAATGTAGTGAGAGACAGTTGACAGGATAATTTAATTTCAAATTTATTGTCTTAGTTACTGTTCAATTGCTGTGAAGAGATATGACCAAGGCAACTTTCAAGGGAAAGCATTTAACTGGGGGTTTGTTTATAGTTTCAGAGAGTTAGTCCATTATTATCATGGCAAGGAATGTGGCAGTGGGCAGGCAGGAGCGGTCCTGGAGCAGTAGCTGATAGCTCACATCTGATTGGGAAGTTCCAGGCAGAGGCCTTTGAAACCTCAAAGCCCACCCCTAGTGGCATATCTTCCCCAGCAAGGCCACATACCATAATTCTGCCCAAACATTTTCACTAACCAGGGACGGAGCATTCAAAAGTAAGCCTATGGAGGACATTCTCATTTAAACTACCACAGTATTTTGCTGTCATGATCCTTCTTATACCCTGAGGCTAAAGGGATGATAAAGAGAAAGGGACACTTGTGCTGGACACTGCAGCTCAGAAACTATCATATTAATGTGGAAGAAGAAAATTCCTCAGGGACAGGTGAGGATACATGCCTGGACTGCATGCAGGCTGTCTTACAGGGCAAAGGAGAATGACACTTGCTATTAGACAACTTTGACAGAGAAGTTTGCCCTGTGTTACCCACTGAGCCACTGCCCCAGGATGGTTTAAGTGTACAGACGTGGGCTCACAGGAGTATGAGGAGGACTTGGCTACACTGCTAGCTCTGAGGCTCTGGGAAGCAGGCTTCAAGCAAGAATCACGGGTACACCCTGAAAGCGAGAAAGGAAAGGTGGGGAAACTGATTACGTTATCAATGAACACCATGAGCACCAAGGATCCACCTGTCTCCTTTTCCCAGACCTGGCAGTACTGATGCACAAATGGCTCTTTACCCAGGTACTCATCATTCAAACTCAGGTTTCCATGGTGGTGAAACAAACAACGTATGGGCCAAGCCACCCCCTGACCCCACACCATTACCTAATCTTTATGTCAATCTTACAAAGACGTTTTCTTATTTCCAAGCTAAACATTAAGATCTTTTTCTTTAACATGTGGATAAATTAAAATGGACCTTAATTTCATGCCATGAACAAAATGCAACTCAACACAAGCTCAAGACACAAAGCTGTAAAACTATTAGAAGAAAACAGGAGGAAAGGATTTCCTTGCCTTGGTCTGCAAAGTATCTTTTTGGATAGGTCACTGACTGAATGTACAGAGAACAAAGGAAGTTTGGACAAATGGGACTGCAACAAGTGAAAACTCCTTTTTTTCCCCTGCCAAATCACACTTATATTTTATTCTATACTGATACATAATATATAGCCATCCATTTAAAAATAAAACTCCTATCAAAGCTAATTTTGGCAGGCCAAGATGAAGTAAATTACAGAACTATACTGAAAGTGCAATTACAGAATTTCAAAAATAAATCTTATACATTTTATTTCTCTCTTTTTTTCTGCTGTTTTGAGATACAGTTTCACTGAGCATTCCTGACAGTCCTGGAACTCACTCTGTAGACCAGGCTGCCAGGCTGGCCTTGAATTCAGAGATCTGCCTGTCTCTGCCTTTCTAAGTGCTGGGATTAAAGGTGTGCACCACTACTACTTGGCTATATTTTCAAGTATATATTAATAATATACATTTCAAGTAATATATCAATATATAATATAAATAAGATGATATAATATATTAAGATGAAGAAAATATAATAAGGTGAAGAAAAAAACTATTATATTGAAGTTGGGCATAGCAAACCAACAGAAGGAAGAGTCCAAAGAGCAGGTCCAAGAGTCAGAGACCCACTTGTTCTCACAATCAGGACTCCACAAAAACCTAACCTGGTAACTATAATATATATGCAGAGGACCTGGTAAAGACCTCGATAGGCCCTATACTTGCTGCTTCTGTCTGTTAGCTCATATGTGCCTTACAAAGCTGATTCAGAGGGCCTTGTTCTCCTGGTGTCCTCCATCCCCTCTGGCTCTTACAATCTTTCCACGCCCTCTTATCCTGCATTCTGTGAGCTGAGAGGGAAGGAATTTGATGGGGACCTCTGATTTAGTCTCTCTCTGTGAATAATGTCTGGCTGTGGGTCTCTGCATCTGCTCTCATCTGCTGCCAGAGGGAGCCTCTTTGATGATGACTGGACAAGGCACTTATCTATGAGCATAGCAGAATATCATTAGGAATCTTGTCACTGATTTTATTTTACCAGCAGTGTTTGTTTTTACCCTATGTCTCTGTGATGTTTAGTCTCTGGTTTTTGGTTACCCAATCAGTTCTGGGTTGGGTATAAGTTCCTGCTCATAGAGTGGGTGTTAAATCAAATCAGTCATTGGTTTGCTACTCACACAAGTTCTGTGTCAGCATTGCCCTAGCGTATTTTATAGGCAGGACAGGTTGTAGGTCAAAGGCTTTGTAGATGGGTTGGTATCCATGTTTTTCTTACAGCAGAATGCAAAGTACCTTCCCACATCAAAGGGACTAGGCCATAGGGATGAGGGCTCAATATAGGCACCAGCTTAACATCTCCATGTTCAATAAGTCCTATGAGTGTTGTCCTCAGTAATGGTGCTCTGCTGTCAGGTTGCTGAGAGCAATCTTTCATCTTAGTAACTGTCTGGGTTGTTTGGGAATATCTATGGGACCCTATTAGTCAACAACTTAACTGAATGTAACCTAGTCCTGCCACTGATAGCTTCACTTGGCTACAAGAATGGCCAGTTGAGACTCTGTGCCCCCATTACTAGGAGTCCTCATTTGGATCACCTTCATAGATTTCAGAAAGTGTCCATTGTCCTAGGTTTCCACACTAGCCCCCAAAATGGCCCCAATTCTAACACATTTTCTTCCTTCACCATATCTCCTCCTACATGATTTTCCTTTCCTGTCTCCACCTACCACAAGTCTGTCCATAAAATCTATTTTATTTCCCCCTTCCAAGGAGATCCCTGCATGCTCCTTTGACCCCTCCTCTTCACCTAACCTCTTTAGGTTTACAAAATGTAGCTTGTTTATCATTTATTTAATGGCTAATATCCACTTATAAGTAAACACATATCATATTTATCTTTCTGGATCTGAGTTACCTCACTCAAGATGATTGTTTCTAGTTCCACCCATTTGCCTGCAAATTTCATGATGTCTTTTAGCTGAATAGTACTCCAATGTGCAAATGTACCAGTTTTTCTTTATTCATTCTTCAGTTGAGGGACATGTAGTTGTTTGTAGTTTCTGGCTATTATGAATAAAGCCACAATAAACATGGTTAAGCAAGTGTCCTTGTGGTAGGCCTGAAGGACCTTTGGGTCTATGCCCAATAGTGGTATTGTTGGGTCTTGAGATAGATTGATTCTTGTCTTTCAGAGGGACCACCTCCCTGATTTCCATAGTATCTGCACAAGTCTGCACTTCCACCAACAATGGGTGAGCATTTCATTTATTCATACCCTCAGTGGCATTGCCTCTCAATTATATTATTGATCTTAGCCATTCTGACAGGTGAAAGATGGAATCTCAAAATAGTTTTTATTTGACCCTGATAGCTAAGGATGTTGAACATTTTGGAGGGGGTAGAATTTCAATTTATTTTTTTAAGAAATATTTTACATACCAACCACAGATCCCCCTCTCTTCCCTCCTCTTGCCTCCCAGCCTTCCTCTCCAATCTATCCCTGAATTCCCTCTGACAAGATAAGGACTCCCATGAGGAGTCAGCAGAGACTGATACATTCAGCTGAGGCAGGTCCAAGCCCCTCCCCCTGAACCAAGGCTGTTAAGGTGTCCCACCATAGGTAGTGGTCTCCAAAAGGCCAGATCATGCACCAGGGATGGCTCCTGATCCTACTGCCAGGGGACCACTTAAGCAGATCAAGCTATACAATTGTCTCTCATATGAAGAGGGCCTAGTCCAGTCCTGTGTTGTGTGGTATTGTGTTCCCCACAATATTGTGCACCCTAATAAACTTATCTGGGGTCAGAGAACAGACAGCCACTAGATACAGAGCCACAAATGGTGGCTAGAAAATGGGAAGAGTAAGCCATAGGAGAAGTTGGGTGGTGGTGGTGCACACCTTTAATCCCAGCACTTGGGAGGCAGACCTAGGAAGATCTCTGTGTGTTCAAGGATACAGCCAGCGTGGCGACACATGCCTTTAATCCCAGAAAACAAGCCTTTAATCCCAGGGAGTGATGGCAGAAAGAGAAAGACATATAAGGAATGGAGCCCAGAGCTAGTTAAGCATTTGGCTGGTTAAGCTTTTAGGCTTCTAGCAGTAGTTCAGCTGAGATGCATTCTGGATGAGGACTCAGAGGTATCCAGTCTGAGGAAACAAGACCAGCTGAGGAACTGGCGAGGTGAGGTGGCTTGTTCTGTGTCTCTGATCTTCCAGCATTCACCCCAATAACTGGCCTCGGGTTTGATTTTAATTATAAGAACCTTTAAGATTCATGCTACACTGTGTAGGCTCCACAGGTGTTGATCTAAATTTCATGAGTTCCCACTAGTTTGGTTTGGTTGTCTCTGTAGGTTTCCCTATCATGATCTTGATGTCCCTTGCTCATAGAATCCCTCTTCTCTCTCTTTGACTGGACTCTTAAGTGTTTCTCAGCCATTTGAGTTTCATCTATAGAGAATTATATGTTTAGAACTGTACCTGATTTTTAATTGATTTTTATATCTAGTTTATTGAGTTCTTTACATATTTTGGATATTAGTCCTGTATCATACATATAATTGATAAAAAAAAATCTTTTCCCATTCTATATGATGCCACTTTGTCCAAGAGATGGTGTCATTTACCTTACAGGAGCTTTTCAGTTTCATGTGATGCCATTTATTATTGTTGATCTTAGTGCCTGTGCTATTGGTGTTCTGTTCAGGAAGTTGTCTCCTGTACCAATGAATTCAAGGCTATTCCTCACTTTCTTTTTTATTACATTCAGTAGATCTGGCTTTATGTTGAGACCTTTGAGTCTCTTGGACTTGAGTTTTGTGCAGGGTGATAAGTATGGATATGTTTGTATTCTTCTACATGCAGACACTCAGTTTGAACAGCAGTGTCTGTTGAAGATGCTGTATTTTTTCCAGTGTTTACTTCTGGATTCTTCAAAAATCAGGTGTTCATATGTGTGTAGATTTATGTCTAGGTCCTCAATTTTATTCCATTGGACAGTGTATCTGTTTTTATGCCAATGCCATGCAAGTTTTATTGCTATAACAATGTAGTACAACTTGAAATTGGGAATAGTGAAACCTCTAAAAGTCCTTGTATTCTTCAAAATTGTTTAACTATTCTTGGTTTTTTTGTTTTTCCATATGAAATTGATAACTGTCCTATTAAGTCCATGAAAAACTGTACTGGAATTTTTATGAGGATTTCATTAGATCTATAGGTTGCTATTGGTAGGATGGCCATTTTTACTATGTTAATCCTATCAATATGCAAACAAGGGAGATCTATTATCTGCTACTTCTTCACTTTCTTTCTTCAAATACTTAAAGTTTGTTTTTAATTATATAAGTCTTTTGCTTTGTTGGTTAGAACTATCCCCAAGATGTCTTATATTATTTGAGGCTATTCTGAAAGGTGTTGTTTCCCTAATTTCTTTCTCAGTGTTTGTCATTTGTGTATAGGAGGGCTATTGTTTTTTGTGAGTTTTTTTAAATTTTTATTTTGTTTTGTTTTGTTTTTAGTTAATCTTGTATACAGACAGTTTTCTGAAAGTGTTTATCACCTGTAAGAGTTCTCTGGTGAAATTTCTAGGATCATTTATATATACTATCATATCATCTGAAAATAATACTTGACTTCTTGCTTCCTAATTCCCCTTCATACAGTTGTCTTATTGTGCTAGCTAAAACTTCAAGTACTATATTGAATAGATATGAAGAGAGTGGAAAACCTTGTCTTATTCCTGATTTTAGTAGACTTGCTTTGAGTTTCTCTCCATTAAATTTGATGTTGGCTTTCAGCTTGCTGTAAATAGCCTTTATTATATTTAGATATTTCCTTTGTATCCCTAATCTCTCCAGATATTTTATCATGAATGGGTATTGGATTTTAGACAAAGACCTTTTCTGCATTTAATAAGATGACCATGTATCTTTTTTTCTTTTAGTTTGTGTATACAGTAGATTACATTTACTGATTTTATACACTGAACCATACTTGCGTCTCTGGGATAATGCCTACTTAATTGTGGTGAATGATCCTTTTGATGTGTTCTTGGATTTGGTTTGTTAGTATTTTGCATAAAGATACAATTCATAAGGGAAACTGGTCTGTAATTATCTTTCTTTATGTAATGTTTATATGGCTTGGGTATTATTGTAACAGTGTCCTCATAAAATGTATTGGGCAATGTTCCTTCTATTCATGTTTTGTGGGATAATTTGAGGAGTATTGATGTTAACTCTTCTTTGAAAGTCTGGTAAAATTCTGCACTAAAACTATCTGGCCCTGGGGTTCTTTTGTTGGGAGTATTTTAATTACTGCTTCTATTTTACTGGGCACTACAGGTATATTTATATTGTCTATCTGGTCTTGATTTAACTCTGTTAGGGAGTACCTATTAAGAACATATCCATTTCTCTTATGTTTTTCAACTTGGTGATATACAGGTTTTTTAAATATGTCCTTACAATTCTCCAGATTTCCTCAGTGCCCATTGTTATGCCCCCTTTCATTTCTGACTTTGTTCATTTGGATTTTCTCTCTCTCTCTGCCTTTTAGTTAGTTTGTTAAAGGGTTTATCTTCTTGATTTTCTTAAAGACCAACTCTTTGTTTCATTGATTCTTAGTATAGATCTCTTAGTTTTGATTTTATTGGTTACAACCCTTAGTTTGGTTGTTTCTTGCTATCTACTCCTCTTAGGTGTGATTACTACTTGTTGTACTAGAGCTTTTCATTGCTAAGTTGCTAATATGAGATCTCTAATTCTAACTTTCTTAGTGCTATGAACTTTCTTATTAACACTGCTTTCATTGTGTCCCATAAGTTTTGGTATGTAGTGTATTCATTTTCATTGAGTTCTAGAAAGTCTTTAATTTCTTTCTTATTTCTGTCTTGACCCATTTTTCATACAGCATGAAGTTGTTCAGTGTCCATGAGTTTGTAAGCTTTCTGCTGTTTTTGTTGTTGATGACATCAGGTTTTAATCCATTGTGGTATAATGGGATAGAGGGAGTTATTTCAGTTTTCTTGTATCTGTTGATGCTGGCTTTGTGACCAAGTATGTGACCAATTTTGGAGAAAGTTCCATGAAGTGCAGAGTCAAAGGTAGATGCCTTTGTATTTGGGTGAAATGATCTTTAAATGCCTGTTAGATCATTTTGGTTTATAATATCTGTTAGCTTCAGTATTTCTGTCTAGTTTTTGTCTGGATAATCTGTCCACTGATGAGTGTGGGTTTGAAGTCTCCCATTATTAGTGTGTGGGGGTTGATACATGATTTAAGCTGCACTAGTGCTTATTTTCCAAACTTGGGTGCCCTTGTGTTTGGGGCAGAGATGTTAAGAATTTAAATGTCCTCTCAGTGGATTTTTCCTTTGATGAATATGCAGTGCCCCTCCCCATCTCTTTTGATTAGTTTTGGTTTGAAGTCTAATTTGTTAGATAGTAAAATGGCTACACCAGCTTGCATATTAGGTCCATTTTCTTGAGTATCTTTCTCACCCCTTCACCCCTTCTGAGATTATGTCTATTCTTGATTTAGAGGTATGTCTCTTGGATGCAGCAGAAAGATGGATCCTGTTTTCATATCCATTTTGTTAGTCTGTCTCTTTAAATTGGAGGAATAAAACCATATATATATTGAGAGATATGAATGACCAATGATCATTGAATTCTGTTGTTTTGGTGGTGGTGATGATAGTGATGGTGGTGGTAGTGGTGGTGGTGGTGGTGGTGTGTGTATGTGTGTGTTTCCCTTCTTTTGATTTTGCTGATTTTTTTTACCTTATCAAGGTCAAATTATATTTGATTATAAATAATTATAATTATTTATAATGATTTCATGTGTGTAGCTAACCTTCAGTTGGAGTTTTCTTTCTAGCACTTTTTTGTAGGGCTGGATATATAGATAGATATTGTTTTAATCTGAATTTATCATGAAATATCTTATTCTCTCCATCTATCATGATTGAAAGTTTTGCTGAATATGGTAGTCTGGGCTGGCATCTTTGGTATGGAGCAAATTTGTCCAGGCCCTCTGGATTGAGCATCTTCCTTGAGAAGTCTGGTGTTAATTCTGATAGGTCTGCATTTATGTGATACTTGGTCTTTTCTCTTGTTGCTTTTAATATTCTTACTCTTTATTCTGTATGTTTATTATTTCAATTATTATGTAGCAAGGGGTCTTTCTTTTCTGGTCCAATATGTTTGGTGTTCTGTGGTTCTTATATCTTTATAGGCATCTCCTTCTTTTGGCTAGGAAAATTTTTTGTCTATGATTTTGTTGAAAGCATTTTCTGATTCTTTGAGCTGAGTTTCTTCTCTTTCCTCTTAATAATAATTTGATTATTCTTAGATTTAGTCTTTTCATAGTGTCCCAGATTCCCTGGATGTTTTGTGTCATGAACCTTTTAGATTTCGCTTTTTCTTTAACTGATGTATCTACTTTTTCTATCATATCTTCTAGGCCAGAGATTCTCTCTTCCATCTCTTGTAATCTGCTGGTGAAGCTTGCCTCTGCAGTTCCAGTTTGAGTTACTAATTTTTCATTTCCCTAATTCCCTCAGTTTGGGTTTTCTTTATTGATCATATTTCTAATTTCAGGTCTCGAACTATTTTATATATTTCCTTACACTAGTTTGTTTTCCTGGATTTCTTATTTATTAGTTTCCCCTTTAAGGACTTCCATCATATCTTAAATGTTGCTTTAAGATATTTATCTTGTGCTTCAGCTATGGTGGAATATTCAGGGCCTGTTGTTGCAAAACACCTAGGTTCTAGTAGAGACATACTGTCCTTGCTGTTGTTGATAGTGGTTTTATGCTGGCTTCTCCACACCTGGCTTTGGAATGATTAAAGGTCTAAGTGCTAGTTTCTGGATTTGTCTTCATTGGGTGAGTGTCTTGTTGCTTGGTTTCTGTTTCTCCTCTGCATTCTGGAGAGGTGATAGCTATGTGTTGCCTGTTTTCCTGACCTGTTCAACTGGTGTGTTCACAGGGAGTGCATAATGGTGTTGGAGCCTGCGATACTGGGGTGGATTGGGAGAAGGAATGTTGGAGAAGAAGATATTTGTGATTCCTTGGGGATAAGGTTAGAGGGGAAAGGGAGTCCACAGGAGGTTTCTATCCACAGAGCTGAAGATGAGACTGGGGATATTGGATCTCAGGAGCAGCAGGAGTGGTGTGGGTCTAGTTTCCCTGGGAGGAGCAGCCCTTAGGTAGCAAGGGGTGCCTGCTGGAGTTGGGGTCTGGGATACAGTGATGAGTAGGGAAATGGAGGCTAGGTGGGGATGATCAGTAAGATCCAGAGGAGATGTAGGCAGGAGGGAGGGAAGGCTGCAGCAGGTGTTCTGTTGCAGTGATACAGATGAGACTGGGGTATTGGGGCTGGAGCAACAGAGAGACAGAAGGTCTGTGGGGAGCCTACCTGGTTTTCTGGCCAGTATGGCTTGTGTTTTAGCAAGGATGCCTGCTGGAGTTGGGGGTGGGGGTACAGTTGATGAGTGAGCATGGGGAGTTTGGGAGGGGGTCTGCAGGACTGGGACTAGACTGTAGGTTGGGTCTGAGGAGACAGAGAGACAGGAGAGGGTCTGTGGATGGCCTACTTGATTTTCTGACAGGCTGGTTGCTGTGGGATTTTCTGACAGGCTGGTTGCTTTCTGTATGCAGTGAATATGTGTTGCTACCATTAGTTAATAAAGAAGCCTATGGCAAGACAGGTTAGAGCCAGGCAGGAAATCCAGACAAAGATACATAGAGAAGAAAGATGAATCAGGGAAGATGCTGCAGGCTGCTGAGGGAAGAAGATGTAATGAAACACAGGTAAAGCCACAAGACACGTGGTAATACATAGATTAATATAAATGGATTAATTTAAGATGAAAGAGCTAGTTAGCAATAAGCCTGAGCCATAGACCAAACATTTTGTAATTAATAAAAGCCCCTGTGTGTTTAATTGGGACTGAGTGGGTGCAGGACACAGGAAAACTTCCTGCTACAGCTTGTCTTTTTTTTTTTTTTAATTTTAAATGAAGTAAGGCATATTCTTCCACAGGCACAGAACCATAGGAACTAGTAGCTCTAAAAATGGCCTACACTGATCCTGTCTTTGTAAGCTCTGCATTAGGTGGTCCACTAAGTGCAGGCCTCACATCAGCACCACCAAGTAGCTCATTAGGAAGCTACCAGTCATGTCCTACCACACAGCTTTCCACTCATAGTCTCTGGGGAATCTGTGCTCACTTCATGTTGTGTGTGACACATTCTGATAGCCTGGGAGGCCCTGTTCACCCATTGTTCTTGTCTCTCCTCACCTGCCTAGTTGTACCATCCTCATGCACTTCTGCTCTGCTTCACACATGCCTTCTTTAGTTGTGAACAGGTCATGGTCATGTCATGTTTGCTCCCAACTCAGAACTTTTATGTTATGTACTATCCCTTACTATTTGACTCTCACTAGAAATGTGCCTCTTGGCTAACATCATTCAGCCTCTGAGGTTTCTCTGATTCTTGTTACTCAAATCCAAGCAAACAAGTAATAATAAGTGGGCTTGTCCTCACCATTTCAACACAGCCTGTATCCGTGGTTTGGGAAAACAGAAAACTCATTATTTACAAACAGAGAACAAAAGGTAATTTTAAACAGTAGACCCTAGTTGTTAACATCTTGATAGCTAATATATACATTTGCTTACAATTTTCATTATTTGTATGCAGTATTGTTTGTTTCCTTAAGGAGTCTGGATCTAGAATATTACCTTCAGAAACAGTATTAGTACATGTGCTGACTTCTCCATTCTGTGTTCTTGCACATCCTTCACTATTCCTTGGGTTCTTTTAATAGGAAAACTTGGTAAGTGAGATCTACTGTGAGCACTCTACATGTAAACTGGTGTGTTCAGCCAATGCTAACTTTCAGGAATCTGTGATAGGAAAACATTTATGCTTTTCAGTTTCTAAAGTTGGCCATTTTTACAGTGGGTTCGATTGAATTTCACATGGCTCTGGGCAAGATCTCTAAGGTCGACTATTTTCCTCTTTTACAAATTAGCTGCAGTAGATTATTTTCATAGTGAAAGCATACAATAGTGTCAAGGTTTAATTCTATTGAAAATCAATGGTTTTCTCTGAAAAGCATTTAACATTTTTCATCTTTTGCAAGAGTAAGTGTTGGCACATTTAATAAGTCCAGAATTCTAGAAGTGGTGGCTTATAACTGAAATGTGTCCCTCAACCTTGTGACATTCCAGGACTGGTAACAAGGGTGAGGGAGAAGCTTTCCAACCCCTTACACCTTAGAGCCCTGGCATGCAGCTGGCAGCTTGGAGAGTAACGGCTTCCTGTATCTTAACGCATAGATGTGGTAGTGGCATTGTCCCTCTGTTCCCAGTTAGCATGTCACAAAGCCACGGTTGGATGGAAGACAGATAGAAAGATCCCAGGGAAAGCAGCCATTCCCAATGACAGATTCACCGTGAAAGAGGAACAAAGGTATCTGTGTGCAGCATGCTGTCTCCACCACAGAAGCCTTAGTGCTGTGTTACTGGCATTGCCGACCACGTGCCCAGTCACAGCCTGTGCCCTTTTCTTTCAGTTGCCCTGTGTGTCTTTCAGACATTCAATCATGTCCTGACCACATCCACTTACACCACATATGGTTACTTGGATGTTTTCATTCATCTCACAATTTCTATTAATTACTTGCTTGTAGTCCTCTTACAAATAGGAGCAGAGTCATGTGTCCATTGTATCACTGCTGCCCACATAAACTACCAGGAGACTCTCAGCAGGTTATTTTAAATTAATGAAGTATTAAATCCATATTGTAATATATTATCTCCTCAGGAGTAACCTATGTTACAAATGTTCTCCAGGTTTGTTTGTTTTTTTTTTGGGGGGGGGGCAGGGGTGTTGCTGAATAAGCCAAGACAAAAGTAAAGTTCATTCTTTTTTCTTTCATTAAGGACATGATGCCATTGTCACACTTCTGAAGCACTATAAGAGACCCCAGGATGAACTGCCATGTAATGAATATTCCCAACCTGGAGGAGGTACCCCTCTTTGCTAGTGTGTTTCATTGCTGTACAATATTGAATCCAATGGTAAACACGTGTTGCTGTTACTATCCCTGAGTGTTGAGGAAGGAAGATGCAGCTAAGTGATGAGACTTGTTTCTGGAAAGTTTATATCCAGGTGGTGAGACTACACAAAGAATAGCCACCACCACCAACTGTGGTTCCTTCAAGCTTAGCATTCCTTGGACTGAAAGGCATGCAGCTTGTGCAATGCTGGGGAGGCCTGGGGAAGCAGAGAACAGTCATTTCACACATCAACAATTTACTAAAATGAGAAAAGAGATACAAATTACATCTGCTGGAGTCTTCTAAAACAGAATTAGAAACGTTTTACTCAGACTCTAGACAACTGTGCACAGTGCAGCTTCCTATCCAGAAGGAGATTCAGACCTTAAGCTTGTTCACTTCAACTTCACTGTCTGCTTCAAATTTGTCATGCTGAACTTTATGGAGAAAGAAATGATGCTGCCTTCAACTCCACTGTATAATTTGATTCTAGATGGCTCCTATGTGTCTGTTCCATCCCCCCTGGGGAAGATCAAAAGCATGACAAAAGGTACTTATCAATAGGTGGCTGTTGTTTTGTTGCTGAGGGTCATTATTGTTTGTATGTGACGAGCACATGCTTTGTTTTGTTGTGAGTGATGACAACTTCACTAGTCTAAGCAATACTGGCTGCAGTCCACTCTCTTCTCATAATTAGTCTTGTCTTCATGCTCTTCAGTCAACGGTTATAAAGTACTATTCATATATTTATATTTTGAACAAAATATTAATTACAAATACTAGTATTTTAGAAGAATTGAAAATATATTTGCTTTAGAAAATAATCAGATTAATAAATTATTATTTTTTAAATATCTCAAAAAAGGGACACTCAGGTACTTTTTTTTGAAAGCATGCAGAATGTTGAAATTACCTTCACTAAACCAGGCAAGTATAAAACACAATTCCATGACAAATTAATATTTAACCACTTGGAATTTGTACTTTTCAAAGTCCTTTGTGGTGTGTGGTATTTCCTCAGATTGTTTCCCGTGTTTATTACCTACCATTGAATGGGTATCCCCTAAAGGCCCAGTTTATCAATAATAGATACTTGACTTCCTTATTGATGTAGGTTGAAGGGATTGGCTGGGTTTCTCAGGCTGTGAAGCAAGCCATATTGGAGAGTGGCTGTGTATCCAGCCCTGTTAGCTGAAGATCAGATGAGCAATAAGCTCAGCCTTGATCACAGAGATTGTCTGAGACAGAAGAAGGTGGTTCTGGTGATAGGAGGCCCTGGGAGCATGCATGCTTAGTTCTTAGCATCTCCAAGTGAGCTGGTGCAGTTGGGAGGAAGTGGTTGTGGAGAAGCACCTGTCGCCAAGCAAGCCCATTGTGTATTCACATCCACATGTGCACATCCCCCAAGTAAAAAGGCAATTACTGTTTGCAGAGAAAGCTGATGTCCTCCTCCTGAGGGCTGGATTGCCCTCCCGTTTCCATCTCCAGCTCTCTGAAATTGAGTTCCACGAGATTATCGGCTCAGGTAAGCTAAGAAACCAGAGCTCTGCTACAGCGTAACAATCTCTAACTCACTGTAGCGAACATTTACCAACTTCTCTTAAATAATTGTAGGTTCTTTTGGGAAAGTCTATAAAGGGCGATGCAGGAATAAAATAGTGGCGATCAAACGGTAAGCAAGTAGATGAAAGAAATCTGCCTCGTGGGCTGGGAAGGGCAGAGGCAGACTCCTGAAAAATGCTGTTGACAAGAACGTTTCTCCACTCTTCTAGATACCGAGCCAACACCTACTGCTCTAAGTCAGATGTGGATATGTTTTGCCGAGAGGTGTCCATCCTCTGCCAGCTCAACCACCCTTGTGTGGTTCAGTTTGTGGGAGCCTGCCTGGAGGACCCCAGCCAGTTTGCCATTGTCACTCAGTACATATCAGGAGGCTCTCTGTTCTCCCTCCTTCATGAACAGAAGAGGTATTGGCTCTGTCCGCACAAGAATCATCTTTGCCGTATTGCCTGGGCTGTCTGATCAGTGGTCTTTGGCCTTCTGACAGCTCTGAGTGTTAACATGTGTGGCATTTTAAACACAGCTGATGATTTATGAATAATTGTTATATTTCAAGAAATGAAATCAAGTAATTTCTCAACAGGAAGTCAAAGGTGACAGATTCAAGGAATTTAAGTTGCTAATGGAAGTTTATAAATAGACTGACCTTGACATACCAACAAAGTGGATGTATGGAAGCTCAGAATAAAATAACCATCCAGGGTCACAATACTTTTTCAGAGAAAGCCTTCAAAAAGAACGCTCTTGTCCATGTCTAACCCGAGTTCATGTTCTAGAGCTGTATTGATAGAAACTAGGAAGTGGTTTGCCTCAGTGGCTCCAGAACATTCCATTTGTGTCTTATTATCATGAATTTTTGTATGACACAAATAAATTAGAAAATCAAGAACCATATTTTTAAACAAATATCTGAAATGACAGTTCCCAACTGTGCAAGCCATTTGCCAGGCTGAATTTTTAGCTCCATCTTCAATGAATGAAAAACTAGATAGAGTTACAGAAAATAACAATCATGGGCTGTTTTCTTTCACAAGACATGCTGAGTGTTGGCTTCAACCAATTCATATCCATTCAATCTATTTTTCTATTCTAGAATTCTTGACCTGCAGTCTAAATTAATTATTGCTGTAGATGTTGCCAAGGGTATGGAGTACCTGCACAGCTTGACCCAACCAATCATCCACCGAGACCTGAACAGGTATTTGGCTTTCCTAAATGATGAACTCTGTGATTAACAAGGAGCCCAACATGACATGATAAGGACATGTTTTAGATTTATCTTAGGTTAGAGTTTTCTGCATACTCTCTGAAAGGGAATGGGTCACTGCCATTGTGTCCCAGAAATATAAAGCTGTATAACTGCTTTCTCAGGGACTGTCCTAATCTGTGGAATGTTCAGAAAGATGGCACTGTGCATAAGATGTGGGACATGATAATGTTTCCATCAAGGATAACTGTGCCTCACAAAAGATACTTTCTGGCCTTGCTGACAAAATACTTTAGGCTGCCAACCAGACAAAAACCCAGCACCCATGGTTATCTACAGCACTTGGAATTTGATAATGATAATTAAAAAATAAATTGCAGATTTATTTACTTAATGCACTATAATTTCTGCCATATTTTAGAATTTTATCATACTTATTGTAAAACAATACAGCATGTTATGCTGTCAGTAGCCTCATGTGCCTTGTATCAACTGCATCTCTTGGTTGTATCATCAGGCCACATGTATGGTCTAACCAACACCACCAAGATTTGTGCATGTCACACTGTGACAAAATGTCCTAAACACATTGACAGCAGTGCCTGCTGTCAGGTGGATATGTGACTGGAATTATCATGCTAGTGGTTGGGTCAGTGAGTAACCTCGGTGACTATAAAGGATGCCCCCCTGTCTCACAAAGCTGGGGATTAGAGGGTCTTAGCTGACATGCTCCTTGGTGCTGCCATTTTGTATTTTAGTGCTAGTAAATTCAGCCAAACCACAGCAGGATAGTTACATAGTTTTCATGCCAAATGCTTTCATGTTGAATTGAGCCTAAGACAAATATAAAATCAAAGTTATGCACAAAGCTGGGACCCCAAGAGGTTTCAGTGCTTTACTTAAACAGTGAAAACTTTCTCTGAATAAAGTCTTGGTACAAACCATGGCCAGTATACAAAATAGAGCAGTTTTGAGTGAAGGCTGATTGTTAAAGTGGAAAACTTCCTTCACTTACCCATTTTCCACTGCTGAGGAGTCAGACCCACAGCAATGTTGGTGGGAACCCCAGTCTGCTGTACAGACAAGTAGACAGTCACTGGTCTGTGCCATTCCAACAGCCCCCACTTCTTGACTGTGAGGAAGAGTCATATAAATCGTGGATATCATTAAAATTTTCAAATATTAAGAAATTGCTTTATTTAATCACTTGGTCAACAACTACATGGGTATGGGCTATGCTTACAGCCAGTTACATTTGGTGCATTTCCATGTAAAAAATGAAACTTACACACATCCTACTCTCAAACTTCCCAGGAGATTTCACATCAAAACAAAGATTAAAAAATACTTAGCCAAATATATTTTAAGCAAGTTAAATATATTTAACATCAAGCTCTAAAAATATAAGAATTGAAATTTTCTATAAAATTCAAGAAAGAATGTTAATCAGTTCAGAGGAGTTTAGAGCTAGCTCCATGGATGAAGTGACATATTAATCATTCCCTAGGGATGGATAAATTTGGAAGAGCATCCCAAGGGTAGGGAGAAACTTATCAAATAGAGATTGAAAGGTTAAACATATGTATAGGAACTATAAGGCACTCCGTTTTAATGTACAAGATAAAAAGGTGCACATGCGTGTGAACACTGGAAAAGAAGTAGAGAAAGGTAGAGCTAGAAATAAATCAGTGCATTTTGGACAAGGAAGGCTGGTTCAATGCTCTTCTGTGAGCAAGAAGGAGCCCTGAGGATGTTTCTGCTGCAATCACAGACCAGAGGTTTTGTTATGGAAAGACCAAACTGTCCGGTGGATTCTCTGCGAGGATCCAGTCAAGAACCTGATGAGATAGCTGCAGCAGTCTAGACAAGAAGTTAATTACAAACAGGGTAGCAGTGGTAGGAAGTGAAACAAAAGGAAAAGATAGGCGTGAAAAGCAAGAAAGAGAAAATGATCTGAGTGGAGTTGGTAGGTTCTAATGTTGGAAGTAAATAGTACGAGACTTATAGTTTCTTAGTTTTAAACTAGAAATCATGTCTTCACTGTTGGTTATTAGTTCTTTCCTTTGCCTTTTCAAACTTACTTATTCTTTGACCTTTAGTAACAATATTTAGGGAAATTATTTCAATGTGGAACTGATAGTTAATGAACTGGGGACTTTGGGCATGGAGGTTCTCACTGTCTGTTCCCATCATCTTGTGTGGAAGCAAAGCACAAGTGGCTGCTACCAATGTCCTCCAGCGTTCATTCCCAAAGTGTAGCATATTGCCGTGTAAGTTGTTAGCATCAGTTACTCATCAGGACCAAACATATAAATATTGATTAGATATGAAAATAAAACATTTATTAGATAACAAAAGCAAGCTTATTTTACCTTACTTTTCTGGACTATAATCTAACCATAGAGCTTAAATTTTCCAAAACTCTTCAAATTTTATGAAACATGCATAGGGACCTAACTATTGTATCTATTTTTCAGTCTTTTCTATCCATCTTCAACCAACAACAAGAAAACTTTCATATTTTATATTTATGTAGATATGACATTGTACATGACTCAAAGTCACATGCTTCATATACCATGGGGGCTTACTACAATTTATTTATATATACAATAAGTCATAAACTAAGGAAGCCACTAAGTCTCCACATTGAATAGGGCGTGACTGAGGATTGAAATGACTTGAAATCAGCTTTCAAGAGAATCCAAGCACACAAAAGATCCAAGTGTAGTAAAAAGCTTGCTTAGGATGCAATGCTGGAAAAATAGGCCTGGATCTTTTCTAAGGATACACACTTTGCAATTCCTCTGTATTCAAAAGTCTACCTAGAACAGGCAGAGACGCTCAGATGCCAGCTTGCCTTTGGATTGATGTGATTGTTGATTGCTTATGGTTTTATCTCCCTAACTGCTCCATACATCAGAGGGCTTCAGGGTCAGAGAGGCTGCTCTCTGTCCTCTGACCTGCTGAGATCAGAGCCTTGTATTCATATGTGGAGATTTCTCAATCAATGTATATTTAGATAAATTCTTGGAACATTAGGGATGACACTGTAGTAATAAAAAAAAGTTTTTTTAAAAAGTGGAGGGGCTTAATTTATATACTTATGCCTATTTCCCAATAGAGTTTTGAGGAAACACTCAATGGCTTTCCTAATTATAAAGGAAGTGGCTGTAGGAGATGGCTGACCAACCTGCAGAAAGGGGACACTTCTGTATTGAGGATGAAGGTTGTTAGTTCAGCAAAAGAAAATAGAAAACTACTTTTCTCGTAGCAAAAAAAGATCTCTCTGCGGCTTTTTATTATATCCCTAACATTAATTTCAGTCTTCAATATATACTAAAGGGAAGGTTCAAGGGATAAATTAAACACAAGAATGAGGGAGGGGTGAGCTGCCATGTTTTTAATACCTGCAGTGAACAGGAGAGCTCTGCTTAAGAGGTGGCTGTGCTCTCCGGGGTCTGTAGTGTTGCATATCCCCATTGTATAGACAATGAGCTGAGGAAAGAGACCAATCTAGACTCACTTCTTAGAACAATCCTCACTCTACACTGTAATGGAACATAGAGTCTTTTCAGAAGACAGAGAGAGAACAGTTGGTAGTGATGGTATTTGTCATGATTAACTTTAATTATCAAATGGCATCACTTAAAATCAGCTGAGGAGATGTCTATGTTCTTTGGCCTGTGGGGTATATCTCTGGGAATTGTTTTAGTAAACTCATATTGAAGATGCAGCCCTCTATGAGCGGTCCATATAGTTTAAATATTTTTAAACTATTCACAGTTTTATTCAGGAGTGCTCTGATTTCTTAAGGATCAACTTAAACCTTAACCCAATTTACATATTCATTTCATGAAGTTGGTTCTTAAGGTCACAGTTACAGCTAAGGGCTTTAAAACTTTGTGCTTGTCTGTTCTCTTGGACAAGCATATTTCCAAACTGTTAGAAAATGGTGACACCATTGCAAATAGATGTGGATTAAATGGGTGGTCTTCTCTCCAGATAAGTCTACTTTATCATTTCACAGCACCATAGGAACTAAATAGTGGCACCTGCTTCACAGTGGCCGTATGAATGTGTGTGTGTGTGTGTGTGTGTGTGTGTGTGTGTGTGTGTGTGTGTATTTTGTATACTACTAAGCACACAGATATGCATCCTGTTCTTATAACCTCATTTATTCCCTTATATAGGAAGGGGCTTATAAAAGCACTCCATTAAGCTGGATATGGAGGTAAATACCTGTAATCTCAGATCCTAGGAGGTAGCTGTTGGATTATGTTAAGAGGTCTGGGCTGTATAGTTTGAGACCAGATTTGGCTGCATATTGAGAGCCTGTCTCAACTGAAACAAAATGAAACAAAACAGAAACCTCCACATCATGTTTAACAAATATTTCTTTTTATAGAGTAAAACCAAATTGTCTTCAGCGTAATTCTGAGGACTCTGCTGGCATTTTGAGAACCATCTTATTCCAGTAAATATAAAGGAAAAAATTACAGATAATTTAAAAACAGAAAACTTTTTGGTGATGAGTGACAGGTCATTTAAAAAGACAAGCCTGGTAAGGGCTAAATGGATTTTAATTTTGAAGATGACATTTAAATAAGTTTGTGAAGATTTTAGGAAATAACAAAGAAAAAAAGGAGAAAAATTTAATAGTTGTTTTTAACTTGACATGTGCATTTGCCTTTCAATTGAATACAAAATACAAAACTGCAATTAAAACACTCAACAGTCAAACAAAGTAATTTATGGTTTTTCTGGTTATCCATCAGGCATGGTCCCTGTTTGCAGGGATGGAGTCTGATGACTGTCCATTATAATATGTGGTGATACAGAAGGATATTAGCATTTGTGGACAATGCTGTCTTGAGAATTCTAATGCCCAAATACAGACCAAAGAAATGATCCAGCTGCAGGTATCTGAAGTCCACAGGACCCTGTGAACACTTATAAAGCTGCTGGCAGCTCTGGCTTCATAGATATCTAGTTTAAATCCATCACCACAAGAAGGTCTTTGAGATTTTCCAAGCAATGTCTTTTTCTAATTCTTTCCACTTTTGAACTGCATATCAAATGTTTCTTGAATGTTTGAGATTATCTAGAGCTTCTGCTATGCTATGGTTGTGTGTGAAAATGATAGACACTAGGACTTTTCTAGCAGAGTTTAGAACATAAAGGAATATATCCCAAACTTTTGAGTATCATATGGAGTCCCATACTTTAGGACAGACTTGGAGATTTCAATCATAGAAGGGCTGATTCTGAATGCCTCAGGTTGAGCTTGAGGGTAAGATGAATTGTTAAACAGTCTTATTAATAATAATAATAATAATAATAATAATAACAATAAACAATGCAGAGCCAGATATTGAGGTGGCAACTGAGAGATCAGAGAAGCAGAAAGAAGCCAGCCATGTTCTCACTGCTCAAAAATCCTCAGCCCAAGAGAGAGCCACTTCCTGTATCCCCACGCCTATATCCTTTCTGTGCCCTGCCATCCCACTTCTTCTCTCTACCCAGCTACATCACTTCCTCTTTCTGCCCAGCTCTGTCACTTCCTGTCTGTCTGTACAGACCTCCAGACCATTATGGTTAACTAGTGCTGGGAATAAAGGTGTGTACTACCATGCCTGGCTCTGTTCCCAGTGTGGCCTTGAACTCACAGAGATCAGGATGAATCTCTGCCTCCCGGATGCTAGGATTAAAGATGTGTGCTACCATTGCCTGACTTCTATGTTTAATACAGTGACTGGATTTTTCCTTTGATCTCCAAATAAGCTTTATTTATTAGAGCACAAATAAAATATCACCACATTTGAGGCTGTGCAGATTTGAACAAGACTGTGACTCATTTCCATGATCACACAACCACTGTGATATGGGGCTTTGAAAATTATTATACTAAATAAAATATGGTTATTTGTTCATCCCATCAAGGAATAATGCAGAAGTCAGAGATGTGTAAATCCTTGGTACATGTGCCAGAGAGTAAGTGCCAAGACTCATCAGTTTCTAAAGGTTCATAGCCTATATTATGGATGCTGAGGTACAGTCCCTGAGTGACAGTAGAAATTTCCAAAGAATACATATTCTTGAAAAGCAGCCAAAACAGAGGAAATGCTTCCATATTAGACATAATTCATGGATATATTCAGGGTCACAGACTACAGAAGAGTGCAGAATTTTATGATGACTGAATATATCTATGCATAGGACAGAAGTGTTTCAGGCTTCTGATGTTCCAGAGCTTGGAGCCATAGCTGAGAGTTTGCCAGTTTAGGAGTCTTTGCTTGGAAACCCAAGCACAAAAGTGCCCAAACTACCTTCCTTGAGAGTCACTGGGTCCAAGGCTTAGTGATTTTGGAGTATTTGGGATTTCAGATTTCTGGCTTGGGGATGCTCAATATGCAGTGGATTCATATATATAAAGACCCATATATGTATACATATGTGTTATATATCAATTAACAGTAAACATATATAGTCCTGTTTGCTGTGATGATTCCAGTGCTTAGTAACTGTGGTTTTGCATTTTCCTGTAAATGTCGTATCATTTGTCTTAATGACTGAACAAAATTCCATTGCATATAGGTAACATACTTTTATTACTCATCTTCTAATTCAAATATTAGTTAGATTTGAAACATAGAAATGCCTTTGGGAAAGTGGGGACATATGTTCCTGCACCAGAACATGGTCCAAGTAGCAAAGCATGTGACTGGCTGAGTGCCAGAACATGAGTTGGGTTGTTCAGTCTAAAAGACTCAGTCACACATCCATGCAGCCCACATTAGACAAAGTATACACACACTCTTCATCTTTAAGAGAGGAAGTTGAAACACAGGCTATGACTGCAGCATTTAGAGAGCCTCACTGTGTCACGCAGTAGAAGGGTACCTCAGCCACTCTGCACAAGTCACTCTCTCTTCTGTGTGAACTCGCTCATATTTCAATGTCTGGCCTCCACTCCAACACACACTTCTGACTTTGGAAACCTATGGATTTGTTCTCAGCTCCCAGAACTTGCAGAAGAAACCATGATTTTCCTATGATTCTGCATTCCCTGCCCATTACCTAAACAGAGCTTCTCCACCTGCCTCATCCTGACTTTATGTGGATGTCCCAGCCCCACCACAGTCCTCACTGCCCAGAACCAGAGGCCGGTTATGTCACAAGTACCCTCAACACATTGCATAGGCTTAAGCTTCCACAACTAGGAGCAACTTTGCAACCTGATTCCCTGCACTGTCATCATGCCATAAGGCCTGAATTGTTAGCTCTCTGTGCATCTACAGAAATAGCTGAAATGTCCTCTGAGGGCCACTTAAATTCCTTCCTTTCTTACCTGCCCCCATTAGAATGATTCATTTAATTTTGACTGCGCTCACTGGTTCTAAAAATAGTTCTCTTATGCAACACCTCATTAAGTACCTTCCCTTCAACACTAAACACCTTTAAATCTGAGGGGTCATCTTGATGTCAGTGTTCATCCTCTGTCCCACTGGTGTGGTGTTGTCAGATCTGCCCCAGTGGATCTCTTGGGTAAGTGACATCAGAACCTTAGTTCATCTGCCCCACTTAGATCCTCACTCCCGCACTCAAAGGTAGGTTTTAAGCCACATGTGAGATTATTGTGTCTTTCATAGAGCACTGAAACTTCTGAGCAGGAATTCTGTGATGCAAAAATCCACATTGTGTTTGACAGAAATTTCAGTGTTTTTTTTCTAAGTAGTTTGTTTTGCTCCTTTTCCTGAACACAACACAGCCATACCCCCAGGGACTTCCAGGCCAGGGTGTAGGGTACTTTCCCTTCTTGGAACCTCCTCTCCTTCCCTCACTGAAGAGCCAAGTGTGGAGGAGTGGAAAGGGTGCCTCTCTCTGGCATGCTTCCCTGAGGCTGCTGCTGAGCTCACTGACCTGCAGTTTTCTACTCTTGCTTGCTTCCTATTTGGCTGTCTTCCACTCTCCAGAGACCCAGCCTGTACAAAGGCTTTTGAAAATGTCAACAAAAGCTTCTCTCTGTCTGGCCTCATTTCTCTCTGCTCTTGTTTCTTAGGAGACTCGGCAGATGCCTCCTTGGTGCCTTGTCGATTTCCCGGGCAGCTAACCTTTCAGTAATGATATTAATGCTGCCTCTGGCATCTCTGCCTTTCCCACTTCATCATTTTCAACCTGCACACACTGAAATGCATTAATGTTGGATTCTGAAGATGCTAAAGTCTCAGCACAATGTGTGAAAGGACCCAGTCAGAATTAATAGTTAAAAGCAGGCATTATGCTTGATAATGGAGTAATTCTTTCCTACTGATCACATTTCCAGTAGCTAGTATAGCATGAATTTGACACAGTGAGACAGACAGACATCAGTCAGTGAATGTGTAAATAATCTCACCTTCTCTAACCTGTGTCAATGAAAATTTCCTTAACAGAACTTTCAGGTAACAATTATATGATCTTGGATTTAAGTGAAAGAATATATTAGCAATTATTATCATCTTTCTGAAAGAATATT
The DNA here is from genome assembly GCF_903995425.1 of Onychomys torridus. Lineage (NCBI taxonomy): Eukaryota > Metazoa > Chordata > Mammalia > Rodentia > Cricetidae > Onychomys > Onychomys torridus. The sequence continues at coordinate 130,615,554 of NC_050448.1, read as the reverse complement.
TTACTATTTAATAAGGTTTTTTAATTATTACACTTTAATTTTGCATGAGAGCTGTGCACATGATGCAATGCATATGTAGATATCAGAGTACAAGTTTCAGGAATCAGTTCTCTTTCCACCATGTGTACCCTGAGATGACACTCGGGTTGTTAACCTTGGTGGCAGGTACGTGAACCTACTGAGCCATCTCTGGTACTACTTAGTACTCTTCAGGGTGGAGTGTGCTTCTGGTTGTTTGTCTCCTTTCTGATTGTATGGCTATGGTTTTGCTTATCATATTGAAGATGGATAACTCTCTGTAGGGTTGTGGGGAACATGTGGACTGCATATGGATCTTTTCTGTGAAGAATGGGAAAAGGGCCCAGATCACATTCCTTCTTCCATAGAACCCTTCAGTTGAGCTTTCCAGTATGGATTACATTGACAATCCAGTTATATAGACTAGTAGCTGGGGCAGAATTTGAGTTATATGTGTCTAGGGTCCTCCTCAGTGACTTTCCACAGAGCTCATTCACACAATGGTGATGCCTACCTTTTCCTTACTCAGCAGCTGGGTAACAAATTTCACGGTGAATAAGAGTCATCAGAAGTACATTCTGGAAGTCAACAAGACTAAGCTGTGTTGTTTTGGAGACTGTGTGGGACATCAGCATTGATATACAGCTTTTTTTCCCAGGGGCCAACCAGCTCACTTAACATTACAGTTCAGTGAACGTCCAAATTAATGTGAAGAAGGCTATTCTGCCCTTCATTTAATAGTGACAGGAAAGAAGAATTCCACCCAGTCCCAGCTTCCTGATTCCCGAGAGACAACTAGCTTTCTCACTCCTCCTATTGGTTCATCTTTGTTACATCACTTAACTAGCTAGGTCTCTCCTCCCATTGGTTCATTTTTGCTACATCATGTGACAAGCTTTCTCACTCCTCCAATTGGTTCACCCTTGTTGCATCACGTGACTCACTTCACTTTTCTCTCTCCAATTCAAGTTCTTCATGAACAAAACAGAGACAGTGTAGGCTATGTGTATCCCTGTTCACAGAAACACCCTTGGGGTGAGTGGTAGAGTCGGGTCATAAATACATTAGAGAACGTTTCCAGAAAAGAAGTTTGCTTTTAATCATCAAATCAGAAAGCATTCATCTTAAAAGGATGAGACAGTTTCTTGTAGAACCAAAATATGAGTGGCCATGGCCTAGAAATACAGATTTAAAGCTCCCAAATTCTAATTTCTGAGATGATAACAGATTCATGACATTTTTATAGTAACAAGGTAAAGTCATAAATCAAGATATTTTTAAGTCATTGGTGGAAACAGCAATTCAACTACGTACAGCCAAAGGGGTAAGTCTCTGCCATCAGCCTTGGGTGTTAAGACATCATGGCTTCCAGTTAGTAGAAGCTAGAGTTCTGCTTCGATCTTCCTGAATAAATTTTTCCTTATAGTCATGAGTTACACAAAGGAATGGGCAATGCATATCTGTTCAGGCATGTGTGCTAGCTCCAGATAGTCTGGCTGTACCTACAACACAGCAGCTCTGCACAATCACAGCAGATCAAATCAACCAGACAGCCTGGGAGGTGTTACACAGGTAAGGCTCCTCCATTCCACCTGACACAGGGATGTCCGTCCGTTTATGTTCTGTTCATTGCAAGCAGATGGAGAGTCTCTCAGTATGGCTGGTTATTTGTAGAACACCTGGGGTCACCTTCATGCTGAAGGTGGAAGGTGTTGAGGTGACCAGACAGTTCAGGGACATCACACTCCTTTTTTAAAAGGTTTATTGTTACCTGCAGCAGCTGGGGAGAAGATCGGGGCAGCCTCACATAGTGCTCACAGCTCTTGAATGCTGCAGTGGCAGTCTTCGTATCAATTATATTTAACACTTTTCCATGAAGAACTGTACTCTCAGTCACTAGACCCTCCTCATATAAGGGCTTTGAAACCCTACAGAAGTTGGTGAAAGGCACCCAGTGCTATGGATGAAACAGCCAGGACTCTGATGAAGTTGGCCTTCTCTACAATGGGGAAGGAAATACTATGTCTGAATTCTTAGAGTAACAGCTTGCTTTCATTAGTCCATTCAGAGCAAAGGGTCAGGGTTCTTGGGTGACCCCTTTCTTTGAGATTGGAGCACATTTTAATAGACTTCTACTGTGTGCGGTCTCAGGAAGGCTTGTCCTCCAGAGGCCTTCCGACCCAACAGGGCTTTTGAAGGAAACTAATGATCACAGACATCTTCTAATTCTTCCACTTTCTTTAATTTCTTTTTTCTCATTTCACATAAAGAATAAGAAAGATACACTGATCTTCCTGTTGGATGTGGGTGGCCTTGCAGGCAAACATTTCCCACTGAACTCTTATTAACCTTGACAAAGTTCCTTTTGTATTCTAAATATGAAGCTAATGAGCTGTTAATTAGAAAACTTCTCTCACTCTGGAGCAGCAGGGAGACAAACTAAGAATTTCCTTGTGGCCTCAATTTTTGTCTTTTTTGCTTGGCTACATCTCTAGAATCCATCTGAAAACATACCTGGCATAGATCTTACCCTGGGCTGTTTGTTCCTGACTGATTCTGGTGTACCCCTAGTGCCTCCTCTAGGAATCCCACCCCAATGGTGTATATCCCTCATGCTGATGTGAATCTTGGGTTAACACATCCCAGTTAAAGTCACTCTGGACACCAGCATATTGCCTACTGGACAGGAGATTCTCTGTTAGGCCAGGCACTGTGTATGTTATACTGTTCTATCCTGAGTACCTTAGTAGGCATTCAGTTAATACTTGTCAAATGCAGTAAGGAATTAATTATAAAGACTCAAGGGTCATAGAGTAATATCCACTAATGTGGCTGTGCCCCAACTGTCAAATTCAGTGTTTCTCATGTCCTATCTAGTTAAGTGTTCCTAACTTTGAGGGTGCTTTTAAGCAGGAAATGGATGGAAGACTTAAGGAGATTTGCAGAATGACTAAGGCAATAAAGCTTGTAATGGGCTAAATTTGTTACCCATGCTGTATAGTTATACAGTCCAAAACATAGGTATAGATTGATACTAGTCCCAGTTAACCAGAACAACCATGACAGAATAACAATACAATGTACATACAGTGCGCCCCACTGTATGGGCCTCACATTGCAGAATTCGCAACAATCACGAGAAAGTAATTCTCACTCAATGTAAATGTGGTATTTCATGATATGAAAGTCATTCTTTTGCTTAATTACTATTGGTATTGTATAAATCACTAGACTAGATATTTTGTGTTAAGGATAACTATATACCTATTAGTCACTAAACTACCCTCCATAAAAACTAAGGTTGAATAAAACAAACACCCAACAGTGAGAAACAAAGGAAGAGTGATTAGTAGTTCCACTGATCTGATTTCCTAATTTTCTCAGGTGAAAGTTAGTCAAACAAACTTATTGTATAGTGTGGATATGGCTCAAGGCTATCTGTTAATTCATAAGCCAAAAGCAAGACCTTGAAACCCTAGTGATTTCCAGTCAATGCTGACCATGTACGCTTGAGCCAACACTTGCTTTTTCTAAGTCAATTGATTTTTCTTCTCATAGGCAACATACTTATTTTCTAACCTGCAGCATTTCTATGCCTGACTGGAATATTTTTGCATGTGATTAATGTTTTCATTTGACTTTCAATGAGGTCTCAAAACAGTTTGGCTTGTCACAGTCAAATTATTTAAATATTCCTGTGAAAAGAGTGTGGGAACCCAAATCAGGTTCGTGTGAACCTGCAGAAACAGTAGCAATGCTTCCCCCACTTGTTACGTTTTTACCTCTATTTTAATCAGTTCAGAATGTGTCTTATGATGATGCTTGGTTGCTTGAGCAAAGGGATTATTGAATGTTTTTAATGGAAAAGTTTTAATTATTTTTACTATGAAGTGACTCTTAAAGAAGCATTTTTGTGTCCTTATAAAATATGCCTGTGGTTTCAACAACACACATGTATGATGCCTTCTAAGCACAGATAAAAGTATTCATTTTCTCAGTCACTCTTCACTCTTACAAATTGACCAGAATTATCTAAATTATATATTCAAGTGTGGCCACAATTCTCTGACTAAATGTTACTTTAGACATGTGAAACAAAAATTGCCTAGAATAAGATACATAATGCATATATGCATACATATATATATAGAGAGAGATACAGATACATTTACACATGTGTACACATATACAAATATACATATGCACATGTATATGCTCATATACGCACACACATGTGCATATATGTGTTCATGTATGTGTGTTATAGTCTTGGAGAATCAACCCTAGATAGCATATGATAAGCAAGCACTCAGACACTATGCTGCATGCACAGTAACAGCCTCAGTGCTTTTTGAGAAGCTGCTGATTAACCTATAGTAGACAAGATTAATGGTTTGCTGGGACTGAAGGCTGAGAGCTGGATGAGTTGCTAGAGGGTCAAGGAATATTTCTGGGCTGGAAATGGTGCCATCTGTCTTGAGACCATAATTTTAATAGTTTCACAAGATTATATATCTGCTTAAATTCATTAAATTACAGCCTTTAAATAGATGGAGTTCCTCCTTCTAACATGAGTAAAAGATTAATTATCTAATGTAGAATACAGAATACAAACTCTCTAAAAGGAGATATGCAAAGTTATAGGAATTAGAACTGTTCCAGTTGTGAACAAAACATATATGACCTATTCATAACCTTAAGGAAGAGGAAGAGTCATTTGATAATCTCACTTTGTATATTAAAGCAAATTCCAGCTAAAGAATGGTGAACATAGATAATTGGAGAACCAAAAGTTTTCTCAAAGGCCATCAATGAATTTATACACATGTCACACACTCAGGTAGATGTCTGATAATGTGTTTAGCATCAAGACTGTGAACGGGGACAGAAAGGAAGAGTGAGCACTTCCTTGAAAAATGCATCTACCCTCTGTCCACTTTCGTAGGCTCTGATATGATGTTGGGGATGTTTAGTGCTAGCTTCTATTGATTATCCAAATACATACATTGACCAAGCAAAAAGGCATAGAGTGTCTATGTCCCACTACAAAAACTGGTGGATTAAAGATCTGTGACCTCGTAACTGTTGCTGCATAGTAAATATAATATCTGAGAATGAACTGAGGTATCCCTAAAGCATTTCATTCATCAAGTGTGTGGTGTTCAGTGTGCCACACTAAAATGGCTGAAAAGGTTTCCCTTGTTACAGAACATTGATGAGAGAACACATCTGTGAGATCTAATCAAAACTGATACAGCAAATAGTTTATAATCTAAATGATAGAAGTGAGGACAAATAGACAATATAGCTCAGGTGTAAGAAACACTTCAGAAAGTGAAAGGATGTACATCAAAGTAATCACTATGGAAAATACTTCCATTTCCACCCTGATCTTTAAGGTCTGTTTAACCCAAATTAAGATAGTATGATGGGACAATTCAAAATTAGTTCACAGAGGGAAATTATCTACAAAATAAACACAATGAGGGTTAGGGAGAAGATGTCTCAGTGGATAAAATGTTTGCCATAAACACCTGAGGACCTGAGTTCAATACCTAGAACCCAGGTAAAAAAGATGGGTATGGCTACACATACTTGTAATCACATATCTGGAGAGTTAGAAAAGCAGATCCATGAGACTCACTAGTCAGCCATGCTAGCCTACTTGGTGAGTTCAGTGACTTGTCCCAAAACAAACAAACAAACCAAAACAATAACAAAAATTTTGCATAGCTCCCAAGGAACCCCATGATGCAGAGAAACACATTTGCTTGTGTATTTGCTCAGAATATACTGTGTGCCAGCTCCTCTGTTGCCAATACAAACACTGGGAATGCAAAACAGGTCTTGTCTCAATGGGAAGTTGCAGTCTTAGAAGATTGATGATTTTAACAAAGAACATGCTGAAGTATTGTTGAAAACATATTAATACAGCCAACTATGGAGTCTCTAGTGCCATTACACATGAGACATGAGCCAGGACTGGCCTAAGGTCATAGCAGTGCAGACAGAGAAGTCAACAGATTTGGCAATGACTTCCATGTAGACTCCATCAGGTTGCTGGTAGATGCATGTAGATGATTCTGGGAAGATAAGAGCACAACAAATGAAGACAGCGTTGGTGTGATGTTAGTCGGGAAAATGTTTTTGAAAGAAGCTGGATGTGCTACAGCTATTTTGAACTTGAAGCTCCTGACATCTGAGAAGAGGCCTCAGGAAGGCTGTTCAATGTGAGTCTTAAGCACAGGGGGTTATCTCAGGTCTGAGGGTTCCAACAGAGACAGTTTTACAATCTGTGGAGTGAAGGAGATAGTCAATCGTGAGAGAAGACCTAAGATAGAAATCAGCACCATCAGAGAGACCAAGAAGCCCTGAAAAGCAGTAGGGAGAAAAGCACAGGGAAACAGGGTCTAGGGAGTTAAGAAAGCATGCTTTAATTAGCCAAGAGCTCCTCACTGAAAACAATGGAGAACTAATAAAGACAAAAACAGTGTCCTCTGAAACTGTAAAGACAAAAAATCACCTACACACCTGAACTAGAAGTTCCCAGTGCATGGTTGGCACCTCTCACAGCCAACATTATCACTTAGAAAGTGCCTCTCAGTCTTTATCTGCATGCCTTAAATATTCCATACTAATTGTAACTAAAACCCATGCAGTACAGTTATTCCATTTTCCTTCTGAAAAAACAGCCATCTTCACATCCATCTGCTGTATAGTTGCTAGGTGACTGTTCTGGTATTGGGATATAGTCAAACCAATTGCAGCCTTGAGGTCCTTTTGAGTATCACTGCACTGCTACTGCTTTCCAATTCAACTCAAGAATGTTGGTAGAACAGATAATCTAGCAAGCAAAATGTTTAAAGGAAGCTTTGAAGTCTTAGGCAACTGAGAAATGAGGGTGCAGTTGGAGTGCTGCATTTTGGGAAGGGATATGCAAGATAGGGGTGTTGGATCCCACGTAGCTAGTGAGCTACATGGCAGAGAAGAACTCAACCATACATATGGTGTCCTTGGAGTTAGAAGGGGAGCTGGCAGAGGGAAGGTGCTGAATGATAGTGGATCACTTAGACCTGGGACCCGATGGCACACCCTCATTGCTGAGTCCTTGGTTATTTGAAGGTCAGCAGAATGGTCATCCTCAAAGCCCTCAGTCTATTCCCCACCCAACAGGTCTATTCTGGAAAATTCATCCATCCTTTGCTGCTTCAATATCTTTCTGGAATGGACTCTCTACAAATGAGAACAATCCTCCCTCTCTGGTTGACTCACTCACTTGCCTTCCTGCTTTCCTCATTCTTCCTACAGCAGGTTTCTTCATTTCTATTTTCTGAGACACCCCAATAAATGTGAGTTGACATCATGACCTAGCACCACTTGAAATGTGTGATTTTCACCTCTTATCATTTTTTAAAACAAATGAAAGGATTGCAGAGGAGCTCGTCAGGGTAATGTTTAATTTGAAGATTTAATTTTCAAAGCTTGGAAACATGATTAAGGTTTAAACAATATACAGCTGCCTCCTGGAATTAAATAGACTGATCACAGCTAAGTTTAGGGAGTACTTGTGTGTAGACACAGACCGTTCATAGCTATTTCCCTGTCTTCCAGTGGGCATTGTAAAGACACGAACACAGTCCTCACCGAGACAGCAAATAAGTAATCACATAACTCTCATCACACCAATTAGCAGCAAACAATGCACAATGGGCATCCAGACACAGGTGAGAGGGAGTGGACACTGGCTTGATATTTCTTTTATTCTCATAATTGCCAGACAATTTTCTTCAATTACATTGGAGATGATATCAGGGATAATTAAAACTGTAAGGAAAGAAAGGTATAATGGGTTAGATGGGCATAGAGAGGGACAAAAAAGCTTAAAATAAAAACCAAATTGTTTACAAGCATTGTGTCTGAATCAAGAAAACTGAATTTTTTTTGTGTGAAAATAGAAGCAATTACACAGACCAGACCTGCTGCTGGTCCCATCAAGTTGGAAATAAAAGAAAGTAACTTTGCAAGAGGTAGTGGGGAAAGACCCACCTGTGCTCATGCACAGAGAATGGCTGCTGTTAGCAGCTGATGAGTAACCTAAATATGGGAGTTTTTGTCTCTTAGGTCATGTCTAAGCAAATGACCTGAAGCAGGTAAACTGGGATGTTTTTACAAAGCCTCCATGTCTACTTGTTTTTAAATAGATAACAGAAATAATAAACAAAAACTGATTTATTTATTAACAGTATTAGCTACTTTTCTATTGCCGTGATGAAATACTATGCCAAGGCAGCCTATACAATGAAGGGTGCATTTGTACTTGTAGTTTGGGAAGTATGAATCCACCTTGGCAGGAAAGCATGGAAGCCAGGTTCAGACATGGGAAGCTGAGAGCAGACTTCTTCAAATGCAAGCAGAAAAGCAGAGAGGTTGAACCTGAAGTGGTGTGTGGCTTAAAACTTCCAAAGCCCACCCCCAGTGGAACACTTCCTCTAGCAAATCCGCACCTCTTAAACCTTCCCAACAGCACCACTAACAAGGAGCCAAGTGTGGAACATTCTTATTCAAACCATCAAAGTGCTGTTTGACCAGGCCGGGCTGTGTGAAGCAGTCTGTGGTCAAATGTGGCCTTTAGTCAAATGGTGGTCCATCAATGGTGTCATGTAACTAGAGACAAAGATCTCTTAAGCTAATGGAAAAACTTTCATGTAATCTGCTGACACAGTGAGCTGCTTCCACTCTGTATTCAGCTAACTGCTTCAGAGTCCAAGATCTGTGCTCAGGGCATAGGTACTCAGGGCATAAATCATGTTAAGTTATGGTGAGAGTCAGAGGCCCAGTCTCATAGGTGTGGATCTCCAGTTCCCCAGTTATCAGGCACTGCCCTTCCTGTGGTGAAAGTCTTTGGTGAGAGCCTATTGACTGTAGAATCCTGAGCTTATTTCTGCAGTCTTTGTTCTATCCCATTGGTCCACATGTCTGTTTTGATGCCAATGCCATGCTTTGGGGAGCTACTATGACTCTCTAATATGCATGAAAATTAAATATTTTAATGCTTACAGCTTTATTTTTGGGATCAAGATTTCTTTGGCTATTAAAAAATAGTTCTATATGAATTTTAGATTGTTTTTATAGTTCATTCAGTAATGTCATTGGTACCTTGATGGGGGTGGCATTGAGTCTTTAAATTGATTTCAGTAATTTGGCACTAATTCTTCCAAGCCAAACCACATTTGTGTTTTCTCAGTGTCTTTCACAAGTTACCACAAAAGACTTTCATTTCCTTTGTTAGATTCATTCACTGGCATTCATCATTGGAGTCCAGAAAAGCTACTAATGCTCTGTATATTGAATCTACATCCTGCTGGTTTACTGAATTCATCAGATCTAGTTGTCTTTCTCAAGATCTTTAAGTTTTCCTGTTCATAGAATCATTTCATCTGCAAACAATGATAACTGGACATCTTCTCTTGCTATTTATAGTTCCTTTATTTGGTGTGTGTGTGTGTGTGTGTGTGTGTGTGTGTGTGTGTGTGTAAAATTCCTCTTGTTACAACCTTCTGTGCAATGCTGAATAGGAGTGGTGGCAAGGGAGCTCCTGTCTTACTCCTGGCCTTACAAGAAAATACACTTAGGCCTTCATCATCTCATATTATGTTGGTTCTGGCTTTCTCCTAAGTGGCCCTTTCTTGGATAGCCATTATCAATAACAACACAGTGGGCCTTCCAAAAACTAAAACTAGGCCTACCTCATGATTCAGGATTCCTAGATCTATATGCAGTAGAAATCAAATGAGATACTGAGGACATACAAGTATCCACATGTCCAACATTATTCAAAAGAGAACTATTGGATCAGTCGAATTACCTATCAACAATGAATAAAGAAGGCATGCCATGCACACAACAGAGCATTGTTCACCCATATAGAAGCAAGATAGATGGAACTGGAAGTCATCATATGGAGTAAAATGAACCAAACACAAAAGATAAGTCTATTTCTGCTTTCTGTCTCAACATATGGAAACTAAAAATAACATTCTGAAAGAGAAAGAGAGATTACTAGAGACCAGGCATGGAAATGACAATCAGATATGATCAGTGTATATAGACTGTGTTCATGAATGGAAATGTCACGCTTAACCTCATTAGTTTCTGTATTAATGCATGTTAATAAGGATTTTACATCTCGTGTCAATAGGTAGACTCAATAAGACCCATCTTGGTTTCCTATAGCCTCCCTGTGATCTTCTATGGTAGTTAGCCTAACACTACAGAGTTTTCATTTGCTGAAATGAATCTTTAGACACCTCTTTCCCCCATTTGAATCATTATGTAGCAGTGGTCTGCCCATACCTGGTTCTCCACAACTGTACATTGACACCTTTAATCCCAGCACTCAGGAGGCAGATCCAGGCGGATCTCTGTGAGTTCAAGGCTAGCCTGGTCCACAGAGTGAGATCCAGGACAGGAACCAAAACTACACAGATAAACCCTGTCTCAAAAAACCAAAAAGAAAAAAATAAAGCACAAAAGAAACTTTCAAATGTAGCTCAATCAATATGTGCTTACTGAACACAGATGTCCAGATGAGTGCTAGCAAAGCAGACAGTGTCTTTAGTGTTACAGTCCTCAGTAAAATTGCTGGACTCTGAGGTCCATCCAGTAAGAGGGTGCAGATGCAAACTGGTAAAAATTTAATAAATAATTCTACTATATATTTCATTATAGTATTTTCCATATATTTGAAAAAGGTATAAATATACATAGCTCATATATATCTAATCTGCAATCTGAAGAAAGCTGAATGTGAGTCCATATTGAGTAACTAGATGCACTTTTAAAGCTGTAAATGGCAGAAATTCAGTCAGAGCAGTTTAAGCAAAACAAGAAATAGTTCTCATTTAACGTGACTCAGAAATTCAGAAGTAAATGTTGTGAGAGTACATCAAGACCTAGAATTCCAAATATCACTGTGAAGCCTGCTGCCCACTCTTAGCTTTCTTGCCTCATCTCTTTACTGCCATTGGCTTCATAAACAAGTCCACCATGAAGCTGATCTTATGGTAGAACCAAGACTTCTGTTTATACATACCAGCATATGCCTTGCAGATAACATCTGTGGCTCTCGTTGGCAGAGCTGTGGTACATACTCATTCTTAATTCAGTCCTGAGAGGCAGAAAATCATGAAGTTATGAATATTCAGACAATTTGTGAACCACTGTGAAATCTAAGATATACCCGAATTTCAGGAACTACAAGTGAGGAGGGAGAATATCCAAGTGAAACTAAAAATCTATGCATGCATGCTAAACAGAAAAAAATCAAACAACAATAAAAACAGAGTTCCAAATGTACAACCCAGGCAGTAACTCCAGCAGCCCCTGGGGAATTGTGGCAGGTGGATTGGACATCAGTCCAAGAAAAGTTGTAGGAAGACAGATATTTCCTGGGCATAATGGGTTATCCACAATTCAGTAAGAATTAATTGTGAATTTCTTATGCTCTATGGCAAGAGATTCCCACATGATTAAGATGGGGGACTTGTCCATAAGGAGCCCTGAATCTACAGAAAGACAAAATTGGGTAGTAATGAGCCAGGCATGGTGAAGATGCGGAGGACATAACTGTCTTCATGCAGAGAGTGGGGAGGGGTTCATAGGCACATGGTGTGTCAGGTGGAACTTCAAGAAGTAAGACTGCATGACTAGGAAACTAAAGCTGACCACACCAGTGACTAAAACAGGCCAATTCAATCACATGTTAGGACACGTCAGCTCTCCCTGCTTAGCTTAGGCAGGAAGCACAGGACGACAGGAGGTGAGAAGCAAAAGGTGACATGGCAGGCATCAGCCCTGCTGGGCAGAGGGAGGCCCAGAGTATGGAGCAGTGGGGGGATGCATACAGAGATCCTCACTGGCATCCCAGATCACTCAGATGAATGTTCTCAGGGCCCATAAACAGGAGATGACCTGATTAAAGTGTGGAGTGGACCCACTAACACCTTCTGGTGAGAGAAAGAAAGGGAAGAAACTCAGCTCATTGCCAAGACATCTTAGGGAGCCCAGAACTGGACCCTTTCAATTTCCTGACACAAGAGGAGAAAACATGAGATGGTCCCAGGGACTTTAACATCTAAGAGGAGGGGATTTTGCTGTCCCTTAGCTAAGGGAGGTCAAAGGAATAAGGAAGTTTAGGAGTTCTAAATTCGAGATTCACTTTTTTCCTAATGCCTAGCAGTTTTTGATAAATGTAATACTGAAAGGCACAGTTGAGGTAACTCTCTTACTGGGAGAAAGTGAGCATGGGGACCCTCTTCCATCCAAATGTAGCTTGAATGGAGTGGTAGAAAGACATCCTTGTGTAAATCAATCCTGTTGCATGTGCGCACACACAGAGACACATGCTCGCACGTACACATTATGCAACAACAAATGCCATATTTTTTTATGTCCTAACATGCTTTTTATTTTGTATTGAACTAAAGAAAAGATTTTTTTAAATGCATTCATAGCCAAAAGTAAGATGTTTTAAGTGTTTTTTACTTATTGGTTTTGATACTTAACTCTATTCCCTGGCCCACTGTTATTCACAGGAGTGGTGATTCTTTAACCACAATTAGTGGGAAAGTATGTGCCCTTTCTGGTTTTGATACAAAGGAAAATGTATATAAACAGCTCCTCAATCATCTGGCAACCCCCACCATTCAGTTAGAGGAAGGCCAAACATTCTGTACTCTAGGTGAACACCTTTGAAAAGAGCAGTTAATGAGCTGCACAGGGGGTATTTTCAGAGTGCTGCACTCATTTCCACAAAGGTTCTGGAATGGCAATAACTCAGATACAGCTCTCTTATCAGGAGGTTGAAAGGTAATAACAGTTAACCCAGAGGACGTGGCTAAGGAAATAAGGCATCAGATATGACAGGTTTCATCTTTCCCACATAAAATCAAACAAGGAAATTTTATGTAATTACTTTGTAACCCTTCTGATGTTGTTTTTATAGGAAATTCTTCAACAGGAGTCTCTGTTATGCTAGGCTTCTGTTCACACACACTGCACATAGTACAATTTTACTTCCATTCTTACTATTTCTACCATAGACGGTACCATAATAGTAATACAAGGTTTAGGTGTATAGATTGAACAAGAAATAATACACTTCAATTTGAATCATTCAGAGGTCTCATCCTTCATATTCTATGGCTTATTTCTTTGTTTATAATAACTAAATTTGCCCCATCATAAAGAATTCTCCAAGTACGATTATTGAAAGCAGCTTGGAATCAAGTGATCTGACCCCTGTATCAGCAGGCTCCAATCACGACTCTTGTATTCCCAAGTAGATTCATATTCAAGACCTGTGTAGTGTATTTCCTTTTGGAAGGAGGTGTTCTCAGTAACTACCTAAAGTGGGACTCACAGGCACAGTTAAAACCCTTGAAACCTGTCAACACTACACTTCGAGTTCAATTCTATACAGCAAACTGGGTTAGACCTTGTTCTGAATTTTCTTAGTTCTGGAATAACATTTGTTTCTCTTGTGCACAGCTGCCAAACTTTGAGCATCTCATTACTAACTTAATTAGACACCGTTGACATAAAGGGGATTTCAAGTCACTCGATCTACAGATTCAAAGAAGCAAGTTATTAGAGGGCGGAGGTATTGTGCTAGGTGTGGGTTCCAAGACACCCATACAAACAAGATCTAAGTAAATTGGTGAGCAAACACCTTTTGCAGTGGCAGATATTTGGATGCTCATTCCTATGTGAATCCCAGCAAGCACACAGGCACACTGTGGGAATTGTGCTCCTACAAGCCCTCTTGTATTCATCCAGTGAGAAACATCATTGAAAGACTTGGCTGAGCTCCATGCTAATCACATTCCTGTGGATAATGAAGAGTAGTTGGTTTTGAAGCTCCCTCCCTCATGCTGTGGGTTGCCTACATCCTATGCTCATTACCATTTGAGTGGGGAACAGAGTCTTCCCCTGTCTTTTTATGTCCTATCTATTTAGTACTGTGTGTCTGTTAACAGCCTGGCTCCCTCCCCAGCATCATCCCACTTGAGTTACACTGACTGCTTCAGGCTTCTGAAGTCAGGAAATAGACAAAGAACTTGAGAAGGACTGCATGTCTCACCTAAGAGTAAGGCTGTGAAGAACCCAACTCCCTTAGCTCCGCTGAGGCTATGTCAGGATCAGTACTTCTCACAGCTAGGATAGCTGTCCAGACTCATCACTGTAGGGAGCAGGAACTTAATGTTAAGCAGCTACTTGCATGTGGCCCTTGCAGTTGCTCTGCCCCTCCATGCCTGTGCAGTCCCACATGGCTTCATAGTTTAACATTCTCTTTGTCACTTGGTTATGTGCCTAGTTAACAAGACTGATGTACAGATAGCTGCTTTCAATTCTTTAGGATGTTTTCCTAGTCATCTCACTGTCAACTTGACATGCCTAGAGTCACCTGAAAAGGGATTCTCAATTGCCCAGATCAGATTGTCCTTTTGGGATATTCAGGGAAGATTATCTTGTTAACTGATGTGAGGGTCTCAGCCCACTGTCGGTTGTGACACCCCCAGGAAGGTAGTCCTGGCTAGGATGACTAAAAAAAAAAATGCTGAGCATGAGCATGAGCCTGGAGGCAAGGCAGCAAGGATTCCTTATGGTTTCTGTCTTGACATCTCTGCTGGAGTTCCCTCTCTGTCCTGCCTCAATGATGAACCATGACCTGGAGGTATAAACCAAATTAGTCCCTTCCTAAGTAAGAGGCAGAAGAGGCAGGTTCTAGTAGAGCCTGTTGGTCACTGGGTGCACCTTCATAAAGGATTAAGTCATTTTCTTCATGTCTTCTCTCCTCTGCTTATAGATGTGAACATCTTTCTCACACTCTTTCCATCATTATCTGCTGCCCTGTAAGAACTAAACCAATTTAGTCACAGAACCTTTGATCCTCTGAAACTCTCCTGCCTCTGTTTACCAAAGTTAGGTCTGGGTATGAACACATTTCTATCAAAGCCTTCAGGTAATAAACAGTTGTCAGTCTGAGCTCATTTTAAGCTAATGATGGCTCAGGTTTAGCACATATATCGGACATTCATGATATTCAATGAAAGCCATGCATAGAGGGATATCAGACAGTTGAAGGGGCCCTTATAGTGTTGCCATCCCCTCTCCTTCCCACTGGAATTGAACATTATATGCAGATAATGTAACCACTGATGATGTAGAGAATGTGTCAGAGGCTTCTGAGACAAACACTGTGAACTCGGAACTTGGGAGATGTAACTATGCGGGTGGGATCCTTTTGTTGTAGTACTTAGGTCTCTCTGCTTTCTATCAGGGAATTATGATAATGGATGAATAGAATAATGAATTAGATACCTACTCAATACAGTGAATAGTTTTGACTAATATTAAGAAAAATTCAAGTAATATTATGTTTCTCAAACTTTTGTTCAGGGACCCAATGGGGACAACACAATTAAAATCTCACATTTCTGTTTGCAATGCAGCTGAAACTTTTGTTGATGTGTATATCTAAAACTAGAAATTTGAGTGAATCGGACTATGCCACTCTGTCTCCTCCAGAATTATCTGTGTTCTTCACTTAAAGGACTTGGATTGCATGTATGCTTTTCCTTTTATGTTAGGGTAAAAAATACTGGAGGCCCAGGCCATAATTTAGGACAATTTAGGACAATCTAGCAAGGCAAAGTTTATGCTGTTTTTGATAGTTGTCTTTTCTGTACTTTTATTTTAATTTCTAGGGAGAAAGAGGTCCCCCCCCCCTCCACAAAGCCTATACCATATGGTGTCAAAGGCAGGGGAAATCCTAAGAATGGCAGGGGATAGGAAGTTCTCTGTACTCAGAGCAAAACAGCATTGCACTCTGAGTATGGAGGATGAGGGACATCCAAGAGGAGATGGTGTTCTCCAGCATGCAGCCATCGAAGCCTGGCTTCCAGAAAGGAGAAGGGCCTGGCATGCAGCTTTCTTCCCTTATGCCTCCTGTAGGCTGTGGTGGTATTGTATTCCCCAAAATATTGTGTACCCTAATAAACTTATCTGGGGTCAGAGAACAGAACAGCCACTAGATACAGAGACTAGAAAATGGTGGCACTTATGCCTTTAATCCTAGCATTCCAGAGACAGAAATCCCTGTGAATCTCTGTGAGTTCAAGGCCACATTAGAAACAGCCAGGCATGATGACACACACCTTTAATCCCAGGGAGTGATGGCAGAAAACAAAGATATATAAGGTGTGAAGACCAGAAACTAGCAGCATTTGGCTGGTTAAGCTTTTAGGCTTTTAGAAGCATTTCAGTTGAGATTCATTCTGGATGAGGACTGAGAGGCTTCCAGTCTGAGGAAACAGGATCAGCTGAGGAGCTGGCAAGGTGAGGAAGCTGTGGCTAGTTCTACATCACTGATCTTCCAGCATTCACCCCAATACCTGGCTCCAAGGTTTGATTTTGTTAATAAGACTCCTAACAATTCATGCTACAGTAGGCCTTTATCATACAATGCAAGGAGGCATTACTTATGATGTCTGAATAGGTACAGGTGTAATGTTGGTGTTATTACAGCCACCGGCTTCTGTTGTTCCATATGTCCATGCTCATTTCGAACTTGTCATATTTCAGCTTCAGGAAGTCCTTGTCCTCACATGATCAGATTCACAAATTGGACACATCACTTGTCATAAAACTACAACCCTTGTTCATGGCCCCCTTTCCTTTAGAAATATCTAGACTCCTAGAAAACTCTCCTTAACTACTTGAAAATTAAGAATGTTTCATATACATTTATGTGTGTGTGTGTGTGAGTGTGTGTGTGTGTGCATGTGTACATATATATGTTTATGGAGTTTTGTCTGTAGAACAAAAATTAGAACTCACTTGTGCCATTAACCTGTGAAATAGATCAGGGCATTCTGTTCATTTTACTGTTTCTTACTCTATAAAACAAACTCCTATAAAAAAAACAAATAAAGATATAGTTCTAAACCACCTTCTTGAATGCCATATGTGTGACAGATATATTAAAAAAATTAGTTTTCTGACCACAGTTTCCTCTTTCTTGGCTATATCAGGTTTTTGTCCTGAATTTCCCAATCATCCATTCTCTCTAGACAACCCAGTGTGTGACCTGTCTTATGCCTTCCCAAAGGTCAAGTCCCCCCAAAGATAGTCACCTCAATTGCAAGCATTGATAACACAATCACAACACACACACACACACACACACACACACACACACACACACACAAACACAGACACACACACACACACACACACACACACACACACACACACCACAGAGAACACTTATTAGAACCCCATTCCCTGTTGATCATCAATCATACAAGTTAGTCACAAGTCAAAGGCCAGAGATGTTAAATCCTCCTGTGAAGAACTCTAACCAAATCTCCAACAAGCATGCTTGACATCCACATTACAACATTCAACTTAATGACTGATAACAAAGCCTTCATAAAACATGTTATGGCCTTGTGTTTGATTAGGAAAAAAACCACCAACTTCTCAAATATATCGCTATGGACATCTTTAAGAAAGACAGCACCAAGTGCTACCAGAGAGCTGATTTAGCAAATAAAACTGTGATGACATAGTTTGTAATTCATATACTTTGCTATGAGTCACCACCTCCTCTTCTGAGATTTGAATGACTCATTTGTCACTAATTTGAACAGAATGATGTCAAGGCTAAGAAGTAGATCATCATGGCTTCATATGTATAGAAAATAAGACTAAGAAAATTCATATTAATTGTTTAAGATCATGAATGAGTTAGTTTATACTTGACTCCTAATTGCTACAAGACTTGAGTAAACACTAAAGGAAAACAACCATGAGGGCTGTGGAGATGGCTTAACTGATAAATTGTCTGCCTTTCAAGCAAGAAGACCAAATATAATGGTGCAAGTTTATAATGCACAGCTAGGGAGACAGGTAGACTTGTGGCTGGCCATTCAGCCACCCTAGCTAATTGGTTAGCCCCAGGTCTCTCAGACCCTGCCTCAAAACATAAAGTGCATGGCTCCTGAAGAATGGCACCTTCTTGCCACCACATGCATACACTTCTGTGCAGGTGTGTGCACTGAAGGCACCCACATATCTCTACATACACAACCCCACACTGATCACTACTGGAAGCCAAGTTGACTAAAGAGAGATGCTCAGATCCTCACTCTAACGACAGGGAGACAGTCATGTCTTTGTGCTCCAGTGACATGCTTCTCACTCTAATTTGTGTAACCAAGTTTCCTAAATCATCTTTTTAATGCGAAAAAAATATGCAAAAGGAGTCTTTATTGTTTGAGTCTTTCTTGAAGTTCTGTACATAATACTTGACTACTATAAATTACATTGATTATTTTAATTCCTATTTCTGGCTGCATTAGTGCATATTTCTCATCTACATACAAGTTTTATTCAGATATTTTTATAGTACTTTAAAATTATTCTTTTCTTGGTATTTGGATATTTTAGTAACCTCTCTGTGAAATCCATAGACACTGTTTCAAGATCCCAACTGATTCAATGAGCACTTGTGGAAATGCTAAGAAACACACGCTGTTTTCATAAATGCTTGGACTTTGACCTAAATAAGCTAAGGCTGAAACAGCAGTTGAGGCCAAGTATGATGGTATGACTAATCTCAAAACTCAAAAGTCAGAAGCAAGAGGACCACTACAAACTGGAAGAGAGCCTGTTTTACCTAGTGATGTCCAGGCTACATCATAACACTCTATCTCAAAAATAAATAAAAATAAAAAGGCACAAAGAGAATTCTAAAAGTAGTTGGACTGGACAGGATTAATTTAAAGGAAAAATGAGAAAGCAGATGTGTTTAAAATAATTCTTGACTGATTAATTGAGTAACAGGACTCCATATGAGCTAATTCTGCCAATATATAAAAGCCTAGGTTCCTAATCACATCAATACAGGGACTTTCTACTTTATAATTTTGTATATCCACTTACAGAATCTGATGTCAAAATATCAAACTTAAGTAACTATTAGCACTCAATTTCTTATTTTAATACTGTAGAGCTAACATCTTCCCAGAGAGGTTTGTTAATTTCCCCCAAATTATACAGCTAGTTAGTGGTAAACTGAGCTGAGAACCCATACTGCCCAGCACTCGACCTCAACTCCCTATATTACTGCATTTTCTCTGTATGTTAATCTAGAAATTAAGATGAGAAAATAAAGTTTTTTCTCTTGAGAACTAAAGTATATTTGTTTTTTAGCAGAATTAAAAATGCTAGTTTAAGTCTATATTCTACCATATACCTCAAGTTGTAGCATAATTCCTTTATCAACCTTGCTTCAGCACTCATCTACTATTTCTCTATGACCTCATCAGCTGCAAAATTAAACCATGGAAGACTAGGAATATAAAGCTGGCATCTATGAAGAGAATAGAAGGGAAAATGCTGGCATTCCTTCAAGATGCAGCAGTGTAATGGGAAGATGATGAGCTAGCTGTCAGGAGCCAATGGGGATCTTGAATTGAGATTTATTCTTTGAAGGCCTAACTGTTCTCTTATGGTGCTCTCAAAAATCAGGAGTGTTTTATGAGCGAACACAGCCTGAGACTGGCTGTGAATGATCTCACTGAGTTTCAAACAGACTGATTCTCTTTAGTGTTCACTCCTGTCCTGTGGTGATTAAGACACTTTTGAAAAGAAAAGATTTTTCTCCTTGACAAATGGCAGTTCTTGTGGAAGGGATTTCTGTCTGTGTAGCTGTGCCTTGAGTTGTACATTGCATGCTAAGTTTTGGGGCTGTAAAAGTACAAGTAGCTGCCCATACTTCAATTTCATACCATAAAATTGAGTTGCTGGCAAATGGGGACCATCTGTGATGCTATCACCCCCAGGCTTTTGTGATCTTCATATGTTGTAGCATAGTATATTTGAAGTTTTTTTCCAATGGAAGATAATAGTGTGACCATTCTGTTAGGTAATAAGTGTGGCTATAACTCCTGAGCATGTGAGGTTCTATTTAAATGCTAATTGTCATAATTTCAAAGCATTTGGAATGCAGCTAAGGGTGGACAACCTGATTTTTTTTTAAAAAAAAAAAACCTTTTATTTTAAAGAAAGGATAATAACGAGGGTGAAACTCATTGGTTTTTGTAGGCATCAGCCTGAGAAAATTTTCAATAAAAAGTCCTGGTAGAAATGTAGCCAAAAGATGTCTTACTAGTAGGTCAAATAGCAAACAAATGTATTATATGCATTGAAGAAAGATTTCCCCATCATGCACATGAACACTTCTCATTTCAAAATAAAAAATTCTTCCAGTTCAATTACTTATGAAATGTTCCTTATAATCCATATGTATCTTTGCCCTAAAGGGAAATAATGTAGGTGAAAATCAATTATTTCCCTCTAGAAACTAGAAAGTAGCTATGGTGGTTGGAATGAGACATGTCCCACACAGGCTCATGTATTTGAACTCTTGTTTCCCAGACAATGACACTATTAGAGAAGGTTGTGAAACTTTTAGGATGTGGAGCCTTGCTGGGGTTGGGAGGAATTTGAAGGTTTACAACCTTGCCTCAGTTCAGTCCAGGCTCTCAGCTTCCTCTCTGTGGTTGAGATGTGATCTCTCAGGTCCTGGATCAAGCTGCCTGCTGCCATTCCTCTCCCACTGATACTGAACTATAAAGAAAGATATACTTTATTTTTTAAGTTACTTTTAGTCCTGATATTTTATCACAACTACAGAAAAGGAATTAATGCAGTAGGTTAAGAGCAGAAGTAAATGGTTACTCAAAAGAAAGAATTAAAGGATAACACTAAAACAAGGAAGTAGTCATTAAGGAAGAAATGGAAACAACAGTGTTGGATAATCTTCACTGTCAGCTGGACATCAAACCAACACAGGAACATTAAACTTATAAGGTGTTTCTAGGGTTAACAGGAAAGGCTCCCCCTGAAAATGGCTAACATCAACTCTGGAAGTGGAGTCTTGATCTAGGTAAATAAGAGAAAGTGAATTGGATGAGTAGGAGAAGAAATGAAACCATCAGTCATCTCTTTCTACTTCCTGCCTGCAGACACAATGTGACCGGTTCCCTTCCTTCTTTAAGGCGTTTCCTCAAGCACTTGGTGGTGGCAGTGAGAAAAGCCACAATACAGAAAGTGGATTTGAATTTGGCCCTGAAGGATGGGTAGAGTTTATTCACCCAGAGACATAAAATAAAGGGGAGGCACACTCCAGATAATGGGGCTGGATAACTTAGAGTGTTGTTTTCCATTCCTGACCAAAACTTCTGACAGCATCCCTGTTGATTGACAGCAGCTCTCTGTGAGTTCTGGACAGCTGGTAGCATTTGTATCTGCATCCTTTCTCTTTTCAAGTTTCTATCTGTAAATTTTTTTTATTTAAATATGTGCTGTCTTTAAGGAATAAACAAGCAAACATGGAAAAACCCACTGTCTGTACTCTCCCTTCTGCTCACTGGGTTCAGCTCACTCCCACAGGTCATCTCTTATTCCTTGTGTCTATGCTGTGCCCAGATACTGGCGCTTCCACCTTGTTTGTCCATTTAAATGGTTTTTGCAAAATGATATCTTGGCTTTGATTCAAATCTCAGTTGTTCATCTTTGGCACAGTTTTGCTTCTGAGTTCTAGACCTCCTCATCCAACTACCTAGTTGACATTTTTGCTCATATGTTTCAGGTCATTGTGTCACAGTGACCTGACACAACAATATATAGAATGAAGAATGTATTTTGGTCACAGCTTTAGAAAGACATATGTCCATCATAATGAAGAAGGCATGGTGGCAATAATTCTGTTTATGAAAGCAGAAATAAGAGACCTCTCACATCATGGCAGAGTAGGAAGCAGAGAAAGTAGGCAGTAACCAATGTTGGACCCTACCTTAATAGGCCTTACCTTATTGGGCTCCTTCTGCCAGAAATGCCCCACCTCCTAAAAGTTCTGCACTCACAAAATAGAACTACCAGCTGAAGACCCATGAGTCTTCATTGTAAGTAACCAAATATAGGTAACCCAGGAAAATAGTCATCACGGATAGAAGACAGTTTAATACTGGTGTAATAAGAGTGACAATGGGTTAGCAATACTTCTTCATGAATTCAAGAGTCAATAACATTCATTCATCCACCTGTTTATTCTCTCTGAGGTGCTATTTACCCTAACATTTCCTGAGTGTTTAATGTGTTGTGTTCTATAGCAGCCAAAAAAGGATAAAAATGGGCTCTTCTGAAAAGCATGTCCGAATGAGTGGCTCTGCTGATTGCATGTCTATTGTCTAATACAGTGCAAAGGACTGAGTCTTAGCACTAAGTCAGGAGAGGATGTGTTTTCTTGCCTTTTCTGCATACAGTCACCCTGTGCATTTCACATACAGAATGTGCTTCATGCCTCATCTCAGGTGATTCTGAGCAATGTTAAGGAAGCAAGGGTTTCTGAAATAGGGAAATGAAATTGTTAGAGTGAGGCCACACAATCTTCCTGAATTTGGACTACAAACAGTGAGGTAGGAGGGTGCTAGCCTAGCATGTGCAAAGCCTTGGTCAATCACCAAGACTGAGAAATGTTCAAAAATGTTAGAAGTATGATTTGTTAATAATCAAGATAATAAAGTGTATTCAATGTCAAGTATGTGCATTCATATGCTTAAAATGATAAATAGAAAACTGAACATTATACCTTATATAAATACAAACAAAAACCAAATACTGAATTTATTCTAGATTCCAATGTCCCATTTGGTGTTTTAGTCTGCACCAAATTATTTTACTGTTTAGTGTTGAGTCCCAAAAGTGTCCAGGGCATTTTCAAGGAGAATATTGTGTAGTTTTAGTGACTTCAGTTACAATTAGGGGCATGGTGGCAGGCAGCTTGCCTTCCATTTGCTTGGCTTAGACTCTGTCAGACATATACAGACGCATGGTGGCAGGTGACCTGCATCAGAGTGCTCTGTTCTGTGCAGGCCTTCAGATCCAGGCACACTCTGGCATTCCCAGGGATCAGCCCTGTCTCTCCCAGGGGTGTTTGCTGTGTAGTTGTAGAATGCAGCATTTTGGAACTGTGTGCTGCATCAAAATCCACTGCAAACATGGCTTATTCATCAGGCACATAGAGTAATGGTCTTATAATTGGGCTGTGTGCTTATTAGTGTTGTACTCAGAGAAACTGAATTAATCACACACTTAAAGTCCTTTGAAATTTGTTCTTGAAAATATTTTGACCATATGTAATAACCTATTGCAGTTTTCACAACAATAATTTCCATTATACCAAAAGAAAGATATTATGTACTTTCTCTAAAATTTGTATTTAGATACTCTCATGTGGAGGAGCATCTATTTTAAAAATAAGATTTTCATGTCTGGGAGACTGCTCACCAGGCAAAGGTACTTTGCAGGCAAGTTTGACTGAGTTCACTTCTCTGGGACTCAGCTTAGTAAAAGGAGAGAATGAACACCCATGAATTGTCCAATGACCTCCACATCCACTGTGGCATATGCACCCCTCATCACACACACACAAATCAATGAATAAATGTAATAAAAAATTAATAAAGAAAATAAAAACAGGACTGGAGAGATGACTTGGTGGTTAAGATGACCAGGGTTTGGTTCCCAGCACCTAGGCCCAGTGGCTAACTCCAGTTCCAGGGGATCTGACTCCCTCTTCTGGCCTCCTTGGGCACTACATGTACCTAGAATTACACTGAGGCACACGCAAGTACATACAACCCACTGCTTGTTACAGGACAAGTGCTCTGGATTGTATGAAGCATCTAATCTGGACAACATAACTGTCATCACGAAATAAACAAGCATATCAGTGGATACATAAGCCATTGGCTTCTCAGAAGCTCCATGAACCCTTCTGAATTCCTGTACAGAGCTGGATTAGTTTTCACTGTCTCCATCAGATCCATCCTGACCTAAATCACTCTGTCTTTCATGTGGACAGAGTGATTCCTTCATCCATCTCCCTGTCACTCTTTTGATTCCTTCTAATCATTTATTCTAACCTAAACAAAAAATACAAAAAAAAAAAAATCAACTTTTTTAAAAAGCCAGATCATGTTCCTATGCTCATGTTTCCAGTTGTTGCCTAGGTCACTTGCAGTAAAGGTTGCGACACAGTTTGCCTCAAAGCTGTATGTCAGCAGGTCCTTGCTCAGGCTGACCAGGTGGGAACTCTGGGGTCCTTCTGATTCATTCTACTGCAGCCACATGGCCTCCCTTCTATCCCTACATACATTAGGCCTTTGTAATTGCTACTACTTCTTCATAAAACTCCATTCTCTATCCATTGTCCAGCTTCTTCTTTCCCACCTCACACAAAGGACATCATATTGAGGCCTCAGGCACTCCAGGTTGTGTAACAATACTGCCCCCTTTGGCTTTTTCTGTTTTCTTCCCACTCTCTCTGTACATGTTCTAGTACCCTTTGACCTCATGCACTAATTGTTAACTATTACCATATGATATAATACTATGAGGATAGAGACAGGTACTCAAGAGCCCTGGCCTGGCCTGGGGAAGCCATCTTCTTCTGGTATTCTGTCCCCAGCTTCTCCTTCTTCACTGGCTTCTCAACTATCTCTCTAGCATTTCCCTTCTGCTTTGTGGTGTTCATGAGCCTACCATTGCTGGAGCAAGTGTCTAAGGGAAGTCTCCTCATAAAGAAGATTGTTTTGGCTCACATTTGCAGGTTGATGGCTAGACTCCACTGCGGTCAGCCTCTGGATGGATTGGGATGTCTGCATATCACTTCTAGAACATGAAGCATGTTGAAGTCATACAATTTCTTGCTGAGACATGAAAGCAAGAAAGAGGAGGATCTTAGGCTTCCACAGTCCTCTATAAGAGCATGTCCCCAGTGACCTGCAGCCTAAATGTTTCAGACACTACTATCAATTATGTCTTCACAATATGAGTCTTTAATAGACATTCACATCTGAACCGTGACATCCCCCACAATTTTTCTCACAGCTCTCCTCTCCCGGTGTATCTCACATATGTCTAATACTTTTTTGTCTTCTACTTTACAGAAGATAAGATATAATGATGTCTTCAAGTAGCTCAAGAAAACTGTGTGTGTGTGTGTGTGTGTGTGTGTGTGTGTGTGTGTGTAGAGGAGATGGAAGAAGAGAAAAGATAGAAGAAGGGAAGGAATCAGAAGTGTAAATGTCTCAAAATTAAATGACAAATCTGGTAGAATACTATGAGTCATTTATGTACTATTCTTTGAAAGTATTTAAATACTTTCAAAGTCTCCAAAGCAAAAACTGTAGTTCTGTAGTTGAGAGTAAAATAAAAAGTAAAAAATTTTTTAAAAAAGCTATCAGAAAAGATACAAAAAGCTCAATACATGTATCAAGAAGACAGTTGGTCCCGTATCAGTGTCCAGCCTCCTGTGGCGGCATTTTATTTCTGCCATATTGCACTTGGCCCAATTCTCATTCTGCTTAACATATCACCTTTCCCCTCAGTTCTGAAAGAGGATGTGCAAACAGACATGAGATGTTTCCTCATACACTCCCACTCCCTGCACCCTGCAAGGCTCTCTGAACTGTGCTTCTGCTTCCACAGTCTCAGTTGGCCATTCTAGGCCATGAGCCAAGGTACCCAGGAGAATAAGGCAGCAAGAGTGAAGGAGCCTTGGTTCGGATGTGGACCCAGAAGTGGATTCCCACCTCCAGGACTATTAAGAGTAAGAGGCAAAGTCCCACCTAGCTATTCACTGTCCTGAATTTATTTAGGGAGTACCACTCAATCTTCTTCCTCCTTTGTGGCAGTTTATTTTAGCATTCTCAGTGCTAACATGAATCTTCAATAAGTTATTTGAAGAGATATTGGATTCCAGGAGCATTTTCAGGAAAAGTTTATTATGGTATAGTGTACATCACCTATCTTTATTTGAATGTTAAATATTATGAAACTGGCAATTTTTCAAAGCAAAGAACATTGCTTATAGCCTTAAAATGTAAACAGAAGTGTGAATTTCATGGCTTGAGTTAATCCTTCACTGAAAAAGGGTGTAATTCTAAGGACTTGCCTTCCATCCTGTCATGATTTTTATAGAAAATATCCTCCAAAGGTTCACATGCTTGTCCACAAGAAGTTCATGACACTGTCCTCAGCTGGTGACATTATTTGGGAAGGTTTGAAATCTTAGGGTGTAGATCCTAGCTAGAGGATGCAGGTTGAAAAGGTGTGTCCATGAGGCTTGTGGCCTGGCTTTATTTTATTTCCTGTTGGGTCTCTTATTCCTGATGGCAACCCTGTTAACACAGCTGGGAAGTTACTCCCACCACCATTTCTTCCCTGGTATTACGGCCATTCCTCACAAAGCCACGAAAGTCAGAGTGAAGTCTCCCTTCCTTGCATTGTTTTGACAAGCCGTGTAGTCACAGTCACAGGAAAGTTGCAGTGCACAGTTCTGCCCGACACACAATCCTCCAAATGCTTCTCTTTTTTCTTATTTTCCTTTTTTATTTTCAAGACGGGGCTTCTCTGTGTAGCCTTGGAACTAGATCTGTAGATCAAGATAACCTCAAACTCACAGAGGTCCACCTGCCTCTGCCTCCCAAATGCTGGGAGTAAAGACGTGCTCTATCAGTGCTTAACCTTACTCTATTCTTATAGGTACTTCAGCTCTACAGAAAATTACCATGAACACCTTTATGTGTAATTCAGTTCTCTGTGGGTGATTATAGGCCATCTTTAATCCTTGTTGTGTTTAGACTTCCTTAGAGAGCATGTAGTGCAGTGACTGCCTGCGCTCAGTGGCTGGTGTTGAGAATGGGGCACTGGATGACTTCTCCTAGTCCTTTCTTGTTTCTGTAGCTGTTTTACAACATCTTCTGCTTGAGTTCCAGGGGATTAGAATTGTGTCCCAATACATACATGTTTGTTTCTGTGGTCACCACAACAAACTGTGTAAATTCTGTGGTTTAAAAATGAAAAAAAAAAAAAAAAAACTGCAATGGTTAATTTTTTAATATAACCTTTCTCATTAATTCTTTGGAAATTTCATATATTACATATGAACAACAAGTTTTCATTGTATTCACCATCCCCCCACTACATCCTCCAAATCTTCCTTGATCCCTGCATCTCCTTTCCACTTTTTTCTTTATAATACACAAAGTCCAGTTAGCATTGCCTGTGTTCACATGGTTGCTAGTCCCCACCCTGGAGTATGGCTGACCACCAGCAAGTCCAGCTCAGCTCTGAAGAAGACTGACTCTCCCTCAATGCAGCTGTCATCCACTGTCCATAGCTCCCCAGCCAGGAGTGGGGACCCACGAACCAATCTCCATGCATGCTGGAATGTAGCCTGACTTGATCCTGCGCAGGTCTAGAGCAGGCAACTGCAGCCCCTCTGAGTGCTGACTGCAGCGATCCGGACATGTTCAGGGGACACTGTTGCATGGCAGTTCTCCCCAGACTGCTGCTCTTTAAACCTCTGCTCCCTCTTCCAAGACGTCCCCTGAGCTGTGCATGCGTGTAGGGTGTGTGGGGTGTGTGTGTGTGGTGTGTGTGGGGTGTGTGTGGGGTGTGTGTGGGGAGTGTGTGGGGGGTGGGGGGTGAGGGTGGGGGGTGGGGGTGGGGAGTGGGGGGGGGGGGTGGGGAGTGGGTATAGTTACTCCATTTATGGCTGAACTCTCCTTAGACACTTGTCTGTGCTTTGACTGGTTGTGAGTCTCTGTATTAGCTGCTTGCTGACCATTTTAAAAATCAGCTGTTCTGACGAGGACTGAGATCTGCACTAATATGTGAGTAGACAGATATTTATTTGAAGACAGTTTGATACTATGTCTATTTGGCAAAATAATAGTAGTAGGATCTTCCATTCAGTGTATTTCTGGAGTCAAACCAAATGCAGGGCATACTTAGACATGCCCTCTGTCCTGAAGATCTGCAAAGCTCTCTTGTTGGCCTCCTCTAGTGTCTGTGGTGAGTCATGGTGCTCTTCTTACATCCTTCACCACCCCACTCTGTGTCCTCCCCTCTGTCCTACACAGGAAGGCTTGTGCTTGGTTTTAGATAGATACCTGAAGATGACTGAGCAACTTAGTTATATCTGCAAAGATAATTATAAAAATAATAGGACATCCACCAGGTATAGAGATTCCTGCCATCATTTTATACTCTATGCTATCCATGCTTTAATTGGCATGTTTGTGTTAACAGATGAGAAAGTCCTGACTTGTGCTATTTTAAATTAGTGCAAATCACTATGCTGTTGTAGCTTTTTGGATACATATACTTTTGTTGTGCTATTCTCTGATACTTCAAAAAGGAGTCTGTATCTGTGTCTACAATTTATATATTTGGTATGTGGACAAGATGCTATAATTCATTGCATTTTAGGCTGACATTTTCTTCCCTCTGTCAGAAGACTTTGATAGCCTATTAGTAAAGTAGCATATCAAATGGAAATGGATGAGAAAAGCAAAATATTAATCCATCTGCTTCCTACAGTCACATTTCTGGAAAGAACACAATACTGATAATTAAATGATTAAGGCACATTCACATTCTTGAAGAGTTCACATCTTAGAAGAGAATAACTAAAGTAAGCTACTATCTTTCCAAATAGAAGGTAAGAGGTATCCAAAGAGAGATCATTAGGTTTTGTTTTTTTTTTAATTTCTATACTAAAACCATCTAAGAAGTTGCCATGACCAAGGCGACTTCTAAAGGAAAGCATTTAGTTGGCTTACAGTTCCGGAGGGTTAGAGTCTATGAGCACAGAGGGAAGGGATGGAGAAAAGTGGCTGCAGCTGAGAGCTCACATCTTCATACACAAGCAGGAAGCCGAGGGCACACTAGGAATGACAGGAACTGTGCGGACTCCAAAGCCTGGCCTCAGCGACACACCCCTCTAGAAATGTCACTCCTCCTCTCTTACTCACTGTTCTGTTGCTGTGAAGAGACACCTTGACCACAGCAGCTCTTACAAAGGGAAATATTTAATTGGCACTTGCTTGCAGTTTCAGAGGTTTCGTCCATTGTCATCATAGCGGGGAGCATGGTGGCAAGCAGGCAGACATGATGCTGGAGAAGTTACTGAGAGTTCCACATCAGGATCTGCAGGCAGCAGAAAGAGACACTGGACTTGGAGTGGGCTTTTGAAACCTCAAATCCCACTTTGACACACTTCCTTCAACAAGGCCAAATCTCCTTATCCTTTCAAATAGTGCCACTTCTTGATGACCAATTATTAAAATCTATGAACCTATGGGGGCCATTTTCATTTAAACTACTGTACCTCCTAATCCCTTCCAAACAATTCCACCAGCTGGGAAGGGACCAAGTACTCAAACACATAAGCCTATGAAGACTTCTCACTCAAGCCACCACAAGAGGATAAGGTAAAATAGAGAGGGGCTTAGGAAGAACGAGGAAAGGAAGAAACTAGAGTAGCCAGGCATTTCAGTTATTTCCTATAGACAGGGCAAATGGATGAATAAAATGTGTGCATGACTACTAGCAAAGTAGAGTTCTCTGCAGCTAGATTAAATTAGCATGATGTAGAGTAACTCCTGTGTATTTGGAGGCATAAAACCTCAAGAATGTGATACTTAAATTGATGTAATAAAAAATGTTCAAAAACTTTCATGCAATCCATCCTAAGCATCCAATTGCTCAACAAAAGGCAGGAATTAATACTGAGGGTTCTGGAAGGATCCTGGGTAAGTGCTGACTTTCCTTCCTTGCGTACCATGTCTTCTTTGACATTTGCTTTGCCCGGAAGACAGACAGGACCTGGGAGAGTCTTCCAATAGGTTCTCCAGCCACTTTCTGCCTGCCAAGCTCTCAGAGCCCTCAGCATTAACACACAAGCTATGTTACCCACATAATGACAACACAATGATGGGCCACCTCAACAGCCTCATGGCCTCCAGAATTTGAGACCATGTCACAAAACAGCTTCAACAAGCCTCAGTGCCCACTTGCAAGGGAAGGTCAGCTTTGAGACAGTCTCCTGCACATGTCATTTGCAGGGATGGTGTGATAAGGGTCAGAGACGATATGTAGGGTAGCACTTAGAGGTTGGCTATGTGTTTTTTATCAGTGTTTAAAAAGTAATTATTTGGCTTCAAATATACTTGCCACCTTAAAAGGCTGAAATGCAGTGTGTGAAACTGGAGACAGACGACCTGAGTTCAATTCCTAGTACTCAAGTCTGATAATTCAAAACCACTTATAGTTCAAGCTGAAAGGACTCCACACCACCTTCTGGCTGTTGCAATCAACTCTCTTCATAAGCACATATGCACACAAAAATTTAAAATAAAAATAAATCTTTAAAAATCATTTTGCTTTTTCTTTTAAAAATGTATTACATCTTGGTTCATATGTGTGTGTGTGTGTGTGTGTGTGTGTGTGTGTGTGTGTGTGTGTGTGTGTGAATGCTTGCATGCTATAGCACACATGGCTATCAGAGGACAACTTGTAGGAGTCAGTTTTTTTCTCCCCACCATGTAGGTCCTGGGCCGGGCTTGGCAGCAATTGCCTTTACCTGCTGAGCCACCTCACCAGCTCCATCTGCTTCTTATTATTTTGAATAAACTTGACTTCCACCCATAGTGAGCTAGTCATGTATTTGCTTCTAAGTGGAAGGGCAATTGCTGGATCTTTCTTTGGGGTCTCTGTGACATTTAAGGGCTCCGCCATCTGTTGTGCCCTATAGCATAGGCAATGCAGACAGCATGCAAAAGAAGAGGATCAAACCGTCATCAGCCCTGACTCCCAGAAGATTTAAGTAGTTAAATCTTTAAGTAGTTAAAAAAAAATGGTTGATTACCACCATTGAGATGCTCCTAGCTGAATGTGGAGAGTGGTGTGAAATATGCAGCAGTCATGTTACCTAGTGCTTCAGAATCTTGGGGGTACAACTTCTTGTTCAGTCCTTGCAATAACCTGATAAGATGGCTCTCACATATAAGAGAAATTGAAATAACATACTGGGAAAAGAGCAGTTTGAGGCAAAAATGCTTCTTAAAATATTTATTAATAGAACTGGACCATAGTCTAAATCATGGTTTTCTAAATGCTCTTCCCTTTCTAGTACAAGCCAGAATGCTAAGAGCCATAATTTAAACTAGAGAGAATCATGACTTCACAGTTAAGATTCAGGAAGACAGCAGAAGAAGTTACAGCCTATTGCTAAGGGCGATAATAAGGACATTGACTGGTCAGCTGGCAGGAATAAGGACACAGGACACGTACTCAAAGGGGACTTGTGCTGGGCATTTGGAGTCACACTATATCCTTCACCCCAGGCACTCCTACATGGAACGCTTTCTCAGTCTTTCACCAAGTCCAGCATTCTATCGGCTTCTGTCTATGCTGACAAAAGCTTGGAAATGGGCAGTAACCTGGAAGTAGAAATGGAAACAAGAGCCTTTGTCCTAAAGGAGTTGTGCTTTCTTTCCAAGGGAGCCGATGCAGTCCTTAATTAAGAACCAAGAAAGAGCTTTTAAAATTGGAAAGGGGAGCACTGCCTGAACCCTGTGAAGAGAGGGAACTGTCTAGTGTTTGGAACCCAGAAGTGTAGGCACACTTGCTGGAAGACTCCACCTGTGAAGGTGATTTCTACCTCAGATCATTCATTCTCTGCTCACTGTATACAGCTGTTCAAGCAATCGTCTTCTGTGTGCAAGATCAGGAACGTGCTTTACTGTGGGATGTTCTGTATGTTACGTGTATTGCTCTGATTGGGTAATAAATAAAACACTGATGGGCCAGTAGCCAGGCAGGAAGTATAGGCAGGACAAAGAGAAGAGAATTGGAGGAAGTGGAAGGCTGAGGCAGAGAAACACTGCCAGCTGCCACCATGACAAGTGAGATGTATAAGGTACTGATAAGCCACAAGCCATGTGGCAACTTATATGTTAATAGAAATGGTTTAATTTAAGATAGAAGAAGTAGATAACAAGAAGCCTGCCACAGCCATACAGTTTATAAGTAATATATGTATCTGAGTGATTATTTTATATGTAGGCTGTGGGACTGCTGGGGCTTGGCGGGACCTGGAGAGAAGCTCTCCAGCTACAGTGCTTATTTCCCTCATCATCCCTTGAAGACTCACTCACTGTTTGGCTTGCCATCTTTCGTCTGTCTATGAGGAGCCAGCTGTTTAATTCCCAGTGCTGGTGTTCATTCCCATGGCTTATCTCTTCACTGAGGAACACCACGCTTCCAGCTGTGCTCATTAATATTGTTCTCAGGGATTATTTCGTTTATTCTTTACTTAAAACTCACCATGCTAAAGAAGAAGAATCTGAAACTTGATACATTAATTTCTTTCCCCAAATCTGCTAAAACAAATAAATAAATAGAGCTGGCATTTGAGCCCAAGTATTCCAATATGGTCCCAGACACACACAGCATGTCACAACACTCTAACTGAACTTCAGGTGTCTGGGGCAGGGCATCCCAGCCCCTCAGCACTAGAGACTAGACCCCAGAGTCTTCAGTGGCCCTTCGGTGAAGGGGAAATGGACACAATCTTTACAGATTATTGTTACCATTGCCATGGAGGTAAACAGACTTACCATGAACAAGCCAAAACTAAATCCAAAAAGAAAAGAAAGAAATACAAATGCTTTCAGAGCACAGTGTTCTGCAGAGCTGGAAAGTGTGGAATTCCACATATCTACCACCTGCTGCATGGCCTGTGGACTTCATTAGAAAGCTAATCATTTCTCTCTGTGTGTGATACAATGAGGCCTCAGGAGCTGTTCATGAGTAAATGACAAGTATCTTCTGACTTCATTTCATCTGGAAGCTTTGTAAGCAGCAGATTATATTAGGAAACCATTGTGAGAGGAATGTGTGGCTGAACTGCTCAGTCACATCAGTTATGTATTTGTGTGTGTGTGTGTGTGTGTGTGTGTGTGTGTGTCAGTGTGGTGTGTGCCCATATGTATGCAGTTGTGTACACATGCTCACAGAAGTGAGAGGAGGGTATTGGGGGTCCTGTTCTATCATTCTTGGCTATATTTGTTTGAGATGGGATCTCTTGTTAAGCCTGGAGCTGGGCTGGAGGAACAAGCTCTCAGAAGCAACCCTCCTGTTTCTGCTTCCCACAGCACTTGGAGTAACTGGCATGCCCTACTGGCTAATGCCAGGCTTTTTACATGAGCAAAGGGATCCAAATGCAGATCCTAGTGCTTACACAGCAAACACACTTACCCTCTAAATCCTCTGTCCAGTTCCGCTTACTTTGTTCTCTCCATTTTTGTAAACACTATCTGGGCAATTTACCTGGCCTTGCATCAACTCAGCTTCTCTGTTCACATCCCACAAGTCCCTTCCAGCATCATGACCTCCACCTCTCTTTGCCCTCCACTCCTTTCTTTTATTCCCTTCCATTTGCTACGTCTTCATTTTTATCCTCTGTAATCCAGATTTTTCTCCTAGGCACTATGTCTAATGTTTTTGCTGTAATTCTTTGACTTGTAATTCTCATTGTGTTAATGTCATCGATACCTCCACTGAAACTGTTTAAAGCAAACATTCCTGAGCTAATACAGCAGATTAGGTCATAGTTTATAATTCAACTTTATTTCAAGAAACTGTTGTGGATATCGCTCTGTGTAAATAAAGTTCTGATTGGCCAGTGGCCAGGCAGGAAGTATAGGCAGGACAAGAGAGAAGAGAATTCTGGGAAGTAGAATGCTGGGGAGAGACACTGCCGCCACTGCCATGAGAAGTAACATGTAAAGACACCGGTAAGCCACAGGCCATGTGACAAAGTATAGACTAACAGAAACGGGTTAATTTAAGATAGAAGAAGCAGATAACAAGAAGCCTGCCACGGCCATACAGTTTGTAAACAATGTAAGTTTCTGTGTGCTTTCTTGGTTGGGTCTGAGCGACTGTAGGACTGGCGGGTAAGAGAGATTTGTCCTGACTGGGCCAGGCAGGAAAACTCTAACTACAAGAAACTCTACGTTGACCTGTGAAAACATGTGAAGGAAAGCAAATGAATTTGGAAGAAGCCAACTCAATGGGAATTCTGATTGGGAATCTGACCCCTTTACCAAGTATGTGGCCTTAAGAAAAGCATTTTCAGCATCAGTTCCTCAATTTTCAAGTGAAGTATCAGCACTACTGTGTAAGATAGCCATGGAGGCTCTGGGAACTAACTCAGCAGAAAGAGCCCTGCTCTTGCAGAGGACCTGAGTTCCTGGCACCCACCTAGTGGCTCACAATCATTGACAGCTCCAGTGCCAAGAGATCCAATACCCTGTTCTGGCTTCCGAAAGCTTCTGAAGTCATGTGGTACATAAAGACCATGCCTCCTTCTGAATGGGGATGATCTGTAATGCTCTTTTCTACTAATATGCAAATTCTAAATCACCTGTAAAAGGGGAATGATTACCCTCTATTGAATTGGGAAAGACACAGAAAACACAAGAGATAGATGAGAACATGTTCCATAAACATAACAGGATATATGAACACTTGGTGAGGTGGTTTAAGAGGAAGGAGAAGCAAGGATGTTCCTATATTTTATTTTGTGGCTTAATTTGTGCTGATGTCAGGCACCAAGAGATCAGGAGCTAGCTTCAACCAAGGGGAACAGCCCAACAGTGTTTTGTGGCACAAAGACCAAAACACCTGGTGAGACTTAGTGTTTACCAGAAGGATTTAAGGGTGCAATGGGGGAAAGGAGCCACTGTAACAGGGTGAAGAGAGTAGCTTGTAAAAGATGCCAAAGCAGAAAACCTTACAATAACGCAAAAAGACAACAAAGACTTTCTATTGGTCACATCCTAAAAGCCTCTTGAGCTACTATAAATTCTCTAATCCTTGGAGATAAAAGGTACAAGTGGTGGTGGCCAATCCCGGCACTCCACTCTGGAGGCAGAGGCAGGCAGATCTCTGAGTTCAAGGCCAGCCTGTTCTATAGAACGAGATTCAGAACAGCCAAGGCTACACAGAGAGACCCTATCTTCAAATATCAAGACTAAAACCAAGACAAAACAAAAAAAGGTACGAAGTGGCTTACAAATGTTTTTAATACACTGGGGAAATAGGTTATAAGTCCTACATTATTTGTATGTCTATCCAATAGTATCTACAAAAACAAAATGATCCAGAAAAAAAAGTGTAATAATTGCTGAACATAAAATTGAACACAGTGACATGTATTCAATTCAGATCCACTGGTGGAAATTATATTGTTTGAAGAAGGTTGTCAAAAGCAGGCCATCCCTAAGCTTGCTCCTAAGACAAGGCTAGGAATTAGCTGGTCAAGAAAGGCATGGGAGATCTGGCTAACACAGAACAGTGGAGAGAAGTTAACTAATTTTTTTATCTTTACTGTAAAGGTGAATTGTTTGGAAAGCTGGCTCTTGTACAATATGTAACCATAGACTAAAGCCAAATAACTATCCTTCAAATATTTGTTGAAGAAATGTTGACCACACAGAAAGCATACAGATAAAACTAAAGAAGGGGGATTACGGTTTTAAACCCTAGAAGGTTTAAATCACAAATGTGAACATTTATAGAAAATACACAACAACAATTTGGTATGAATAAATGTCAGAATTCCATTGTAAAGAGTTTATAGATAGCTGCCCAGCATGCAATCACCACAAAAAAAAAAAAAAAAAAAAAAAAAAAAAAAAAAAAAAAAAAAAAAAAACTTCCCTGGCTCTCGCTCTTTCTTATCCCATATTCCTCCAGCATCAGGAAGAAGTTTTGAGGCAGGAATG
Source organism: Onychomys torridus (assembly GCF_903995425.1). Taxonomy (NCBI): domain Eukaryota; kingdom Metazoa; phylum Chordata; class Mammalia; order Rodentia; family Cricetidae; genus Onychomys; species Onychomys torridus. The sequence continues at coordinate 130,579,759 of NC_050448.1, read as the reverse complement.
GTGGAACATGCATTTAACCCCAACTCTTCAGATGTTCAGGCAGGAGGATCAGGAGTTTATGATCATCCTTGTGTAAATAGCAAATCTGAGGGCATCCTGAGCTAAATAAGATCATATCTCACCACCCCCAGATAAGAAATTTTAAATAATATATTTGTCACCAGTAACTTCCCCAGCTCCTAACTCTAGCTTCTGGGGTCTTATCATCTTACTGGTAGTAAATGACATGATCTCAGAGCCAGGAAGAGACTCAAACACTGAGCAGAATTCTGAAAAGTGGGAATATTCATTTAGAGGGAAAGATAGATGTGGATCCATCCAACTTGGAGGAGGCAGTGTAAGCAAGGAGAAGAATAAAGCAAGAAGGAGCCTGTGTTATTCAGAGGACAGTCACACAGTCCATTCTTCAGCCACCACAGCCCTCAGCTTACATCCCTGTGACTAATACCTCTGCCCCGGGAAGAGACTGCCTTGTGTCTGAGAAGAAATCCACAGTACATCTTCCTGACAGTCACAGAGACACTGAGTGGCTCAGTGAGTCTTTAAAACATACATTTGTCTGTTCTTTTTGAATTTTCAAAGTGCCCTTGATGGAAAGCCTATGAGAATAAGCACATTTCTAACCTATGTTCTTGTAGAAATGAAGCTTTAAGCTTCTCTGTGTTTGCTGAGCAGGGATAAAGGTACCAAGGGGAAGCATCCAGGTCAAATACTCCAATAGGCAAATGGTATTTCCTCCCAAATCCTAATCCCTGTTCTTAAAGAGCTGCATACAAAATCCCCTGAAACCAAAACATCTTAAAACCTTTACTGTGGAGCCTTCTGAGAGGTGAGAGGACACTCCTTGGAGGGTGAACTGTACAGGAGCAAGGCCTGTACATGGCATGGTGTGGCTGTGACTGCATACTTACAGTGACTTGCCCAAGTCTAGGCCTGCTTCACTCAGCACAGGAAGCTGAATTTGTTGATAAAACCCTGCTACTTCCCAACTGCTACTCTAAGTATTGCCACATTCTGCTTAGTGCAAGCATGACGCTATTATGGTGTGGTCACCCAGGATCCCAGGGATGGATTATTTTTCTCTGCTAATTTAAAGAATATACAAAAAAGGAGAATTAGAGGTTCAACATTCATCCAGATTTTATTTAAATCAAAAGCACATAGAGACAGAGGGAAGGAATCTGGACCAAGAATCTGAGTTTGTCTGTCAGAGCCCAAACTTTCATATATTTAGGGGTAAATTGGCTTCCTTTTTCCCTCAGAATTGACCAATGGGGCTATGAAGAGCATCAAATAATCCAGACAGAGAAGGAAAAGCTGCTTGGTTCCCACCACACTAGTCTACCTTCTACGAGAGTTTGAGTGTCCCCCACCACAATACTTCCCTTTGGCAGAAGGGATATCAGAAAGCTGGCCATCGTAATGAGAAAAGTACAGTGATCTAACCAAAGCTTCTTTCCCATTGGTCTGCCTTCTGGGATCTGAAGGGCTCCTTCTCTCTCTGGTACACTAACGTCAAGATTTCAAGGACCTTCAGCAGATAATATGGTAGACATAATATCAATGGTGTCTGCCATGCCACACTTACATAGTTTCCTTTCTCAAGACTGTCTTTCCCATAGGTTGTCATTTCTTTCCTGTGACCTTGTTTACCCACACCCACCCCTCATTTTCCTATTGCTATTTGAGACTGAATTTTAATATAACAGACAGACTTCTTTATGCCTAAGCACCAAGTAAGTACTCAAAAGGTCCTTGGCAAGTTGCCAAGGAATTGTCTTGGATCTGGATTCTGAGCTATGTTTGAGAGGACTCTTGTGACAAGACAAAGTCAAGGAATTATCTTTTGAGCATCTGTGTTTCTTCTTAGCATAGGGTGGAGGTGCTATGGTCCATGAGGTTTGGGAAATATCAGCTGAGCAGGGGGAAGGTCCATTGCTTTGCTAGGGGCTTAGGGAGAAGATATTAAGAGTTTTTCTTTTCAGAACAAACGATCATCTCAGAACCTCTAATATACCTCCTCTTCTGGCTTTGTTCTGTTGCTGTAATAAAACAGCATAAGGGAATCATAAGATCAAAAGCAGCATAAGGGAAGAAAATGGTTATTTAGCTTTTATTTCCAGGCCACAGTCCATTGTTGAGGTAAGAAATTCAGGGCAGGAACCCGAAGGTAGATAGGTTTGCTATTTAATGAAGCATTACTTGAAATCAGAAGATAGCTCATCATAACCAAGGAAGCACAGCAAGAACTACCTATGGAGGGAGTTTGATAGATTCCTTGAGCTCATGCTTACTTTTTGTACACTCCAGACTGCCTGCCTAAGAACTTGTGTCTCCTACAGTGGGTTCGGCCCTTCCTTGTACAGCTATTGCTAATCAAGGCACTCTCTCAGTCAAGACCACTGACCAACTTGACCCTTAAATGGGACTCCCTGTAGAAATGTCTCCAGTCCATGCCAAATGGTCAATTAAGGCTAACTAGGACAACTTCTAATTCTTGAATAGCACCTGTGGCATGTGTTACATGCTTGTCTAAGTCACACTTCTGCTGCAGAGACCTTGACACAGTTTTCCCACCAGTGTGTTGTTCTAGAACACATTGGCTCTCTTTCAAATTTGGAGATGTGTTTCTTCTCTAGGAAAGTTGATGTCTTTAACATTTCTGCAGCTAAGTGTTCGAAAGGAAATGAGGAAATTGTGTTCTTGTCACAGTGACAGAGCACATTTAGAAGTTTCTTTGATTATTTTGGAATAGTAACTTTCTTTTAGCAACCAGACTAGCTAACCTTTCATTATACATAAATGGATACCATTGATTATTAGCCATTTTCTTTATTCTTCAAAGTGGCCCATGTACTTTGTGCAAAAAGATTCTTTCATTGGCCGCTCATGACTCACAAATTTAGGTTTCCTAGACTTGTACCTGAAATCAGAAGTCCCTGTTCATCCATGATCCCAATGCACTGAAGTATGCTGAATACCATGAAGAAGATGCAGACAAGGTGATGTCTTCTAACATCCCTTCTTCCAGACTTAATTTCAGATGGAAGTAAGAGAAACCTTGTGTGAGAAACTCTCAGCTGTCATTTGTGAAATTCCCTGTTACTTCAGCATTTAAGAATGTCTCACTTTATAGCTTTTTTCCTAAAAATCCCCATAAGACTAATTTCTATTAAAATGACAAATAACTGCACTTGTTAAAAGATGGAAATAAGCGTTTGCTTCTTCTAGGGTACTTACTCGCAGACTCCTCTCAGTAAGGTCACGTGTGGGTGCTTAGATTACCTCAGAGCGCACATTCTACCACTTGCATTCCATATTCTGAGCAAATGTTGAGTGAAGCTTTTTTGCACATTGCCCTCAAAAAGCAGGTTGAAGCACGATACTGATCTCATAATCTATATCTTCAATCCCACTGGCACTGGGACAAATCCAGAGCCTTTGGGGTAAGCTTTCAAATATAATTCTACCTACAGACAGAAGTTTGTTTTAGGAGGAGCCAAGGCTCTGCAATCCTTTGCATTTATTGGAGTGTTCTGTTTCTATGGTTTCCAAGAGTTGAGTGAAATTAGGCTTTTGGCATTTAGAAGTTCATAATTCTGAGCATTGGGAAAGCTGCTTCTCTTTCACTGTTGGGACCTATGCATTGCCATCCCTGATTACCTGTGGGCTGCCACACTGTGAATAAGCTCTTCCTGCAAACCTGTGGGAAATAACAAAGTCAGTCTGCATGAAGCCAGACTAAGTCAGCTCTACCCTCACAGAAACCAGACTAAGTCAGTTCTATACAAAACCCAGACTAAGTCAGCTCTATCCTCACACAAAGTTGCAGAGTGATGTTCTGTGCAAGGGTAACATTCTATGTCTTTAAGGGACTGATAGGGAAACCTAAGCTCTGGTTCTCTGGAGCTTGACAAGAACAGAGGACTCTGGTGAAATAAAATCGTAAGGGATTTCCACAAACTTTACTTATCTTGCGAAAGAACAACAAAGAATTATTTGTACACAGTAGGAGTCCTGGAATATGGGGGTACAAAGTAGAAATCCTGGGGTACTTTGTAGATACAGTAAGAGCCACTGGGTAGATAACGGTGAGATCCAAAGAATGAAAAAGGAAGGATTCAAGAATGGGAACAAGGTCCCTGTTGGGTTCTAAAGCAGAGCTCAAGGTTTTTTGGTTCCTGTGAACAGCCTGTATTAGTTACTTTTCTGTCACTATGATAAAATGTCACGAACAAGGCACATGAAGGGAGACTTTATCTGGGCTTCTGGTTTTAAAGGGATAGTCCATAATGGTGCAGGAGGTGTGAGAGCAGGCAGCTGGAGCAAGAAGCTGAGTGCTCACATCTTCAACCACAAACCTGAAGCAGAAGGACTGAACTGGAAGGAGGAGAGGTGTGAACTCTCAGAAATACCCCCTCCTATAGTGTACTTCCCCAGTGCAGTGCTATCCCTCCCCATGACCTCTTCAGACAGCCCTCATCTGGGAAACAAGTTTTCAAACACATGATACTGTAGAGGACACTTCTTATTCAACCACCACACAGCCCAAATCAAGGGGGCTTCCAATGGCCCAGTTACCTTACAGCATCTATGAATACTTGCCAGGAAAGTTCCCAATCTAAATGTGTTTCTATGTTGCTCTGGATAATAACCCCAGGACTTCTACCCTGAAGGGAATGGTTTGGATCATTAGTTACTGTCCAAATAGCTAAAAGGCCTAAGGGATTAAAGGACAAAAGTGTGGTGTGTGTGTGTGTGTGTGTATGTGTGTGTGTGTGTGTGTCTATGTATGTGCATGTGTGTGTGTGTCTATGTGTGTATGTCTGTGTGTGTCTATGTGTGTGTTTTGTGTGTGTATGTGTGTCTGTGTCTCTGTGTGTGTCTATGTGTGTGTGTGCGTGTGTGTGTGTATATGTCTATGTGTGTGTGTCTATGTGTGTGCTTTTGTGTGTGTATGTGTGTGTGTATGTGTGTCTGTGTGTGTGCGCGTGTGTGTGTATGTCTATGTGTGTGTGTCTATGTGTGTGTGTGCGCGTGTGTGTGTATGTCTGTGTGTGTGTCTATGTGTGTGTTTGTGTGTGTGTCTATGTGTTTGTATGTGTGTATCTGTGTGTCTATGTGCATGTGTTTGTGTGTGTCTATGTGTGTGCTTTTGTGTGTGTCTGTGTGTGTGTGTCTATGTATGTGCATTGTGTGTGTGTCTATGTGTGTATGTCTGTGTGTCTGTGTGTGTTTTTGTGTGTGTATGTGTGTCTGTGTCTGTGTGTGTGTCTATGTGTGTGTGTGCGTGTGTGTGTATGTCTATGTGTGTGTGTCTATGTGTGTGTTTGTGTGTGTCTATGTGTGTGTTTTTGTGTGTGTATGTGTGTCTGTGTCTCTGTGTGTGTCTATGTGTGTGTGTGCATGTGTGTGTCTATGTGTGTGTTTGTGTGTGTGTCTATGTGTGTGCTTTTGTGTGTGTATGTGTGTGTGTATGTGTGTCTGTGTGTCTGTGTGTGTCTATGTGTGTGTGTGTGTGTGTGTGTGTGTGTGTCTATGTGTGTGTGTCTATGTGTGTGTTTGTGTGTGTGTCTATGTGTGTGCTTTTGTGTGTGTATGTGTGTGTGTCTGTGTGTCTGTGTGTGTCTATGTGTGTTTGTGTGCATGTGTGTGTGTATGTCTATGTGTGTGTGTCTATGTGTGTGTTTGTGTGTGTGTCTATGTGTTTGTATGTGTGTATCTGTGTGTCTATGTGCATGTGTTTGTATGTGTCTATGTGTGTGTGTCTATGTGTGTGTTTTTGTGTGTGTATGTGTGTCTGTGTCTATGTGTGTGTGTGTGTGTGTGTGTGTGCGCGCGCGCGCGTGCACACACGCGCACGCATGTGTATGCACATGCTGGTGAAACACAGGAACAGGGAAGCAAAGATAGGGACAAATGGAATCAGAGCCACAAATTGGAGACACAAAGGGATCAAAACGAACCCATAAAAGAACACACATGTAGCTGCCAAGAACTTATCTAGATGACTCCAAAGTAAGTTTTAGAAAAGACGTGGAATTACAAAGGAAGTAGTTGTGAGTTCATATTAAAGGCTGAGTCAGTGTCTGCATCACATTTGAGCCCCAGACAGAGGTTCAGGATGTTTGGGTCCCAGTCTGAGATGACATTCAGCTCAACAGGACCCATGCTCAGTAGGGAACAGTGTCACTGTGTTGAAGGTCGAGGAGGTAGGATGCCCCAGTAAGAAGCCTGCACTTGGAGGAAACCCAGCCATCTCCACACACTGCAGGAGAGGTGTGGCAGGCAGGCAGGCTGGTGGCAGATCCAGGATTCCTCGGCTTAGAGTGTGAATGATGGCTTGTCAGGAAGATGTGTTTGTAAACTAATGACTTTCACAGCGAGATGAGATTGAAATTGAAGCCTAATTGCTTCCACTGACTTAACCCTTGGAATGCTTCCAGGCCTGCTGGTTGCCAGTTCTTTAATCATGAGTTAATCACCTTGAGGGATACCTCGGAAAGCTGGCCTGCAGCATGTCTGGGAAGCTCTGCACTGTCATTAGATTTACTCAGCCGGGCAGTCATCTCTCCAAATAAGGACACTGAGAGGTTATCCCTTAAACCAGTGTTTGTTAGTAGTGACTGACACAGGCAATTACATGGCTTTGTAACTCAGGAAAAAAAAAAAAAACTAAATTAATATTTATGCATTTTAATGACTTTTGTAAAAACACTTAGTGGTAGTGGAGTGAGAGTAGTCACCTCTCTCCTTCTAGGTCTAGCCATGAACTTCAGTCCAGATCTGGGAGGAAATCAGAATCGGGAAATGGCCTAATAATCAGGCCAGTCTGATTAATAGTGACAATTAGCATTGGGCTACAGCACATATCCAACTGATTATGAATCATTTGAGCACTTTAGATAAATTTTCAATACAGGCAATTATAATGAAAAGACTCCTGATCCTCACATAATGGCTTCATTAAATTAATTCAGTTCTGAGGTTGAAGAAAATTTTCCTTTATGGAAAAGAAACTAGTAAAATTTAGCTTCTATTCACTCTTGGCAAAGAGAAAACTACTAAAAGATCTCTCTCTCTCTCTCTCTCTCTCTCTCTCTCTCTCTCTCTCCACACACACACACACACACACACACACACACACACACACACACACAAAACAATTGCAGATAGCTTACTCTTTTCTGAGACTATTTTCCTAGCTAGAAAGCTGTGAAGGTCAGAACATGGATTCTACTCTCTCGGCTTAGTTGGATGGAATAAATCTTGCCCTGGGTTATACTTTATATTCTGTAAAGTGTATGCCTTGTTGAGGTTAAAGAGCTTTGGGGGGTGGGTAATCTGTGAGGAACAGGCACTTCAAAGAGACAAATACTTATGTTGCGTAAACAACCGACTCTTGCTGAACTTCACGGTTGAGGACGAAGCTGGTGCCAAGTCCAGACACGGCAGCATCAGTGTAGCTGGGTGAACAAAGACGGTTTTAGGTGAGCTGAAACCATGCTTCTTGTTAAAAAAAGCAACAGCTTTGCAAGATCAGACAGTGGAGATGGGGAGAGAGTCTCTAGGGCTAAGAGGGGATGAAAATATCCCACAATAAAATTGGTTCTATTGTAAATGCCACCCCACTTCCAAAGACACCCGTTACCTAGCACACATGAGGCTTTTTCCTGGATAAAGTGCTTTTGTGTTCAAGACTCAATGAGTGGTCTATAAGGGTGGGGAGGAAGAAAGGCCATAATTCCCAGCTTTGTCTTGTATTTCTAGCTCCAAATGCTGCCGATAGCTTGCAGGCTCTGACGCCATGTTAGACTAACTTCCCAGGCCTTTGTCTGTAGCCACTGGTCTTTGTCCATCTGCATACTCCTTACAGAGCCTTGACTTCGGCACAGCTCTGGGGAGGAGGAGGGCTTGGTTCACATTGACTCTTCATCTCATTACTGAAATTGGGTGTTTGTGGGTCTTCCTTGGGGTCTGATTGACTTTGAAACCTGAATTTTAACTGCTAGTTCCACCTCTAAGCAGCAGAGATGTGGGGCATCTGATTTGGTCCTCTGTCTGTTTCTCACCTGCAGCAAAGATTCCTAATAGACTCCAGTGTGACTATTGAAAACAATAGATGCTTTCCCACAGGAGCTCTTTTCTAGTGAAAGGACCTCAAAGTCCTAACAACACACCCCAAGACCAAGTTCTCAGCACAAGGGAGATTTATTTGCTCCAGAGGGACAAAGGGCAGGGAATGAGAAGCAAAGATGGGAGACCGAGGAGGAGGGCAAAGGAAGAAGGGAGGGAGGGATATTTGCCCCAGAGGGACATGGGACTGCCTCTGGATGGAGAGGAGACAGACATGACCCTTAGACAAATGGCAGTTTATGAAGAGAAAGGGGGGACCCTGTGTTAGGAAGAATTGGTTAATTTTGCTTGGGCATGTTAATTATGGTATCCAAAAAGGAGCTTTGATTGCTGGACTTCAATACTTTGGCAGCAGGACCTTCATGGTCAGCCTCAGGAGGAGGAAGTGCCCAAATAAGAGAATAGACCTTAGCAGCTAGCTTTAGGAATCTAATCCAATGATTTAGGAAGGCAGAGGGAACACGGGAGAAGAGTAAAGCAAAGAAAACTGCTGGCACCATGTTTGCCATCCTTGGGCCTGCTAAATCCCTTCAGGTAGCACTTGACCATTTCTCACTGTATTGCCTTCCTCTCTCTTACTGCCTCTGATTCCTACAGTGTACAAATTACTAAAACCTGACAGTTTATTGCACCTTGCAGATGAAGTCAGCCTCTTACTGACAGTGATGGCAACTCTGAGGCCCTGGCTGGCTTCAGGTTTTAATGCATATTCTTCTCTGGGCATACTCAACCCGAGAGCTGCTGTTATTGGCCATTCAGAAGTCCTCTCTGATCCTCACAATTCAATCCTATTTTTATGCAAATATTCCCTTTTTTGTAGTATGTTTTCTTTGGTTTGGAATGTTTACTTTTATAATTCCTCTCTCACACACAACTCTTGCCTTTGCCAAGATCTTCCCAAGATTCAGTGTCCTCTCTGAGGCTCTTCCTGCCTTGTGTCCTCACTGCAGTATGCACCCAGCCTCAGGCTGCCTGTGACAAAATCTCACCACATATCTGTAGATGTAATAGCTGACTGCTCTTCAAAGCCTCCTTCAAAGCTAAACCTTTTCTTAACCCATACTATTTTCTTTGAAAACATTCATCTTTATTTTCACTAGCAGATTATAAATTCCATGAAGATGAAATCCATAATATGTACACTTTGCATCTTCTAGAGTGGCATGCTAACAGAAAGCATGCCGTGGGGAAAAGCACATAGGCATGACTCATTGACCATTTACTATTTTTCAGGGACTATTCTAACATCTGAGATGATAACCTAAAGAAAATGAAATCTAGGTTCACACTCTGCAGCTCTCCAGGCTGTGTTGATACACTAAAATTCTGAGCTTTCCACCCTTTCTGTAAGAACTAAACTCGATCATCCCTATTCTCTGGGTCTGAAGTATTCATTTGCAGAGTGATAAGCATTATTTAGCAAGTACTGAATTATCCCAGGGTAGACCTTTATGCTATCACATTGTGGTGGTTATCCTCTGTAGTGGCAAAGTCTATCTTTGGTGTCAATGACTGCACTTATTGTAGATTTTTCTCTTTCCCACCATACAGCTCCCAAATAATGACACAGAGACTTCTTATTCATTAGGAAAGCTTGACCAATAACTTAGGCTTGTTTCTAAATAGTTCTTATAACTTAAATTAACCCATTTCTACTTATTTATATCCTTCCATGTGGCTCATGGCTGTTACCTCTCCTTCTAAACATCCTACTTCCTCTATGTCTGGCTGGCAACCTCCTCCTCCTTCTGTCCCAAAAATCCTGCCTAGCTATTGACCATTCAGCTTTTTATTAAACCAATCCAAGTGACACATCTTCACAGTGTACAAAAAATTATTCCACAAGCTTATTCATTCAATAAACATGTATTAAGCATGTTTGTATGTAAAACAGCATAGTGAAGATGCTAAAAGATCATCAGTGACCAAGATTTAATCATTGCCTTCAGACCCATGCCCCCCCACACACACCACAATCCACCAAGCAGATTAGAGGCCAAATTCTTCTCTGGGCATACACAACACTGAGGCTGGTGTTATCAGTCAGGCATTATGTTTCTTTCATAGAGAAGGTTTTTAACCATTCCACCACAAGTCTAGGTAGCTGGTGTAATTATTCTTAGTAACATATATTTACCCAACAAGAAGTAGAGACAAATAAATTGTGAGGATCCAGTGCTTGAGAGCCTTGGCTTGGGGTCTGAAGTACTGTGTCAAGGCTTATATTGGAGAGACATACTAAGGTTCCATGGTCTTTCCATGCAGTTGCCTAGAATAGCTCCATCTGTAAAACTTTCCAGGAAAGTTTGTGCTATTAAAGACAAGGCTTCAATTGTTATTCTTGCTCACTAATTGGAATTAACAATAAAATAATTGGCAGGGGCTAACCATGATTTTACTGTGGCTGGTACAACTTTGTTCAACATATATTTAAGTGTTCTAGGTGAAATCTAACACCCACACTCCCTTGACAGGCCGTGGGCTGTGCAGCTCTTCGAATGAGCCTATATCTAAATGGGATCTTCCTATTGGTCTGAGATTTCTTGGTTATAACAGCATTGTCCTCATTACACCTACCAATGTGTAATTTGGAGCTGAAAATAGCATCCCAGAGTTGCCTGCTTTGACATGCTCAAATACTCCTATGCTCTGCCATCTCAGCTGAAGTCACTTTGAACACACATTAAATTTTGGCATTTATAAAATGTATTATGTATTCTCCAAGATCATTCACAATACCAAAAGCTTTCTAGCTGGGCAGTGGTGGTGCATACCTTTAATCAATTCCAGCACTCGGGAGGCAGAGGCAGGCGGATCTTTGTGAGTTCAAGGCCAGCCTGGTCTCCAAAACGAGTTCCAGGAAAGGTGCAAAGCTACACAGAGAAACCCTGTCTCGAAAAACAAAAACAAAAACAAAAACAAAAACAAACAAACAAACAAACAAAAAAAGGCCTTCTAGAGTAATCTTGCAAAGCCAAGGGAGCCTCAGGAAGCATCCCGTATGTCAACGAGGATCATCCTGTTCTTACTGAGTATCAAACCCAAGATATCTACCTCCTGACTTGGAAATCCTCCTGCATGAGCCAAACACAGACTCAACATTCAGTTCCTACACCAAAATTGTAGTCCTTGTTCAGGTCTTGATTAGGCAGCCATGTTAATGAGACTTTATGAATATGAATGGAGCCTCTCTGGCATTTCTAGGAGAAGCAGTTTCAGGATCCTCTGTCTCCTCTTCTGCTATGACACCTGAGCCTTAGGTGTGTGTGTGTGGGGGGGGGGATGTTGTAGATGTATCTGTTGGATTGAGCACCACATGATCACTGATTAAAAGTTAAAAGGCAAGTATGGTCCTCAAGAACAGTGTATGTCAATCACTATGGGCTTTTCCATAAGTTGTTCCACAAGCCAGATCTCTGTGTGTGGGAGGGATGACCTCCCTGGACTGCCCTAACTTTGATCTATCTCACAAAAGGGATACTTTTCTCAGAACTATGGAGACAAGGTTGACAAAACCCCAGATGTTCTTATTTACAGAGTATCATGTGATACTTACTGACAGACATGGAAATGATGACAACAGCCAAGCTGATTGATTGGCATGTGCATCATCCTCACATGGTTCCCTTTTATCTTACACTAAAAACATTTCAAATATTCTCTGATAGTCTCCTGATCTTATGGAGTTCTTCTGTAAGAGTGGTTTTAGTGCCTTGCTCACTTTTTAAACTGTAGTGTAGCTGACATCATTTAACAAGCCTTAGCTGTAGTCTGTTGTATTAAAATGGTATCTCGGGTCCAGGATATCTTCCATATCTTTCCTTCTTATATATAAAAAAAGCTACTTTACATGTATTTAGTGAGGGGGTCTGGGGGTGAGCACATACAAGGTCACAAAGCACATGTGAAGGTCAGAGGATAATGTGCAGGGTTTAATGTTCTTCCATCACGTGGATCCCAAGGTTCTAGCTCAGATGACTGCTCTTAAGAGCACATTAACTGCATGCCAGTTACAAATCTAGCACATTCCATGCCTTGTCTACCCAGAGCTGCATTTTTAAACAGGGCTTTGTGAGCTGAGGAACTGTATATCAACTAACAAGGCCTGTTGACAAGCTTAGAGGGTTCTTAGAAGCAGAATTTTTTGTTTGTTTGTTTGGTTTCTCTGTGTAGTTTTCGTGCCTGTCTTGGATCTTGTTCTGTAGACCAGGCTGGCCTCAAACTCACAGAGATCCGCCTGGGTCTGCCTCCTGAGTGCTGGGATTCCTGAGTGCTGGGATTAAAGGTGTGCACCACCACCACCGGGCTGGAAGCAGAAATTCTTCACCCTGTCAATAGGAATTAGAACATGACCACATTTTGCAAATCCCTTTTCTGAATCAACAACAACCAAGAGCATCAGAGTTAGTACATTTCATCTTTGTGGTAAGAAAGTGATGGCCTGAGAAAAAGACTCAATGAAGCTTATGCAAAGTGTACTTCTTTCCCAGTCACAACATTCTTCTCTACGAGGACGGCCATGCTGTGGTGGCAGATTTTGGAGGTAAGACTCCCAGAAACACAGCCCCAAACACCATCCTTTCTTCATTCATACCCGTTGCAATAATCTGGAAACAGATTTCACACCTTTTGTATTTCTATTTAAATTTCAGTTTGACCTTGCACTTGGAATGCATGCCATTTGCACTTATATTTTCTTCTTTGCTATCAAGGCTGAAAACAGGGAAGTGAAAATTTGAATAAGACAAAGGCTTCCTGGGTCTTCATAGTTTTGCTATGATCTTGGACCAAGGACTTGGGACACTTCCTTTGACGTGGACTTGTTTTTTTCTTCCCTTTAGAATCAAGATTTCTGCAGTCGCTGGATGAGGACAACATGACAAAACAGCCTGGGGTGTGTGGCTTTCTTGTTCCTTGTTAAACAATTAAAATGTGTGAAGTCAGTGTGGGAGGAAGGAAGGCAGGAGTAGCCTTAGCCAGGAAATGTTCTTATAGGTGGCAGGATAAGTTTTAGGGTTTCATTTTCATAAAACTCCAAAATTACTATTTGAGAAGTCCTTATTTAGAAAATGTTGTAGATAAACTCTCAGTGAACGTGTTCCAATTGTAACCTGTAAGCACCATCAGGCACTGGTCATTGACTGTCACAGGTAATGAACATGTGGAGTGGGAGAGCTAACAGGTGACCAATGGCTCAGCAGCATCCACTCAGGATTCATGGGTCTCCCCATCAGAGTTATCAGGTAACAGGTCCTATAAGTGAGCATTGATGCCTAATCAAAACATAAGTTATAATGTAAGACAGTGATACTTGTTCCCAGATTGCCTTAACTCACCCAATTCATCCCTGGCTCCCCCATTACCCCAACTTCACTCCCCTAAACAAGCAGCCTGGCTTCTCCCTGGACTCCTCTTGAGGAAACCCCGCCCCTTACCTGGCCTGCCTCACTCATTACTCAACCACCTCTATCTGTGGCTTTGCTTCTTTTACACTTTCAGTGTGCGCGTCTATCACCTCAGATCCGAATGCACCTGGTAATGTTGCTGGGCAGATGCGCTCTCAGCAGTGCCCACAAAATGCAATCCAAATCTCCTTCCTGGCAACTCTCTGCCATCTCATTCGTTTCTGATCCCAGGGCTACTCTGCAGCTTTCTTTTTCCACCAGAAGATGCTTCCTGCATCAGCATAGGAGCCATCCATCCATTTCCCCATCCTTGGCACCTGCACATCCCTGGGACACTCTGGGTATAGTGAGCCCTGTCTGGGGCCCTCCCCACACCATGCTGGGGTGAAAATGTCTCACCTTGTGAGGCTCAGGGAGACTTGACCCCACTGGGCACATTCCCTCTTGTAGCACCCCCCACCACCTCTTCCTCCATGTTTTGTGTGCACACTTATTCATTCAACAAGCATTTACCTTGTGTCTGGAGTTGCTCAAAGGACAGAAATGCAAAACATGAATGAGTTTCCTTCTTGATTGCAAGGAGCCCATTTGTCAGTGTGGCCAGCACAGGGAAGAACAGATTTAAAATACCCTGGAAGTTTCACAGAGCACCAGGAGAGCTCAGCAGGGTGAACAGGCATTCATCAAGAGATGGAGGAGCTGGAAGAGCATGGAGACAGGGGGAACAGCATAAACAAGGGCAAGGGATAAATGAGGAACCAAGCTGTACTGGAAAACTTCAAATAGCTTGACATCATGGACATGTCCTATAGGCCAGAGGGAAGGATGGAGGGAGGGAGAAAGGAATCTCATCATGAACATGTAAGTGTGCTGATGCCTTCAGTTCCACACCGTAGTATGCAATTTTCCATTGCTATATCAAAACACTCAAGTTTAGTCATTATTATAAAGAAAAACAAACTATCTCACAATTTGGGAGGCCAGAAGCTTAGAAAACATGCTGCCTTCCAGTGAGGACCATCACAGTCTGCACCAATCCTAAACATGTACAACAGACAGTATAAGCAAGTGTGTGCGGAACTCAAATGGCCAAATAGAAAGCCAGAAAAGAGGGAAGGTCTAACCTTGCTCTTGCAAGAACTAGTGGAAGGGCTACAGGAATGTTCAATATCTTCTAATTAGTTGTCAGGACCCCGGGTGTCCTATAATAATCTTCATGAGCCCTGCTTCTTAAGGCTTTTGCTACTCTCCAGTGTCAACATACTGACAAGTGAGTGAGTCCTTGGGTGCTAGACTCAATCCACATCTGAACATTCAACCCCTTAGATTTCACATATTCTCTCAACAAATATGTGTAACATCTCAACCCACACAGTTGAACCCCTGCGGATTTGCAATGATCCAAGTTGGGGGCTGCAGAGATGCCCCCACATACCAAGCATGAGGACCTGTTTAGATCCTCAGCACTCACATAAAAAGACAGACCCCCAATGTGCAGAGTAGAGACAGGAAGATCCCTGAGGCTCACTGGCTGGCCAGGCCAGTTTAGCCAAAATGGTGAGCTCCAGATGCAGAGAGAGGCCGCATCTCAGCAGGTAGGGTGCAGAGAGACTGAGGCAGATGTCTGTCATCAACCTCTGACTCCACACATAGGTACTAAGTCAATTCTTGTTCATACCCAACAGGCAATGAACAGATAGCAAGCAAGTGACAGTGAATGAAAAACCAAAGAAGTGGAAATATTCAGGGAGTAAGTTAGGTCGGCAGTGGGCAGGAGTGAAATGCTAGTGTCTTATAAGAGACTTAGTGGGGAGAACATCCTCATTGTTGGTGATCATGGAGGCAGAGATGATTGTGGGTCCAGTGGCTCTGAAGTAACAGGGCTCGTGGAGTGTTCAAAGCTAGTGACTGGAGTGTATGAGGGAGGGTGGACAAGTGGTAAGGGAATGATGGAGGGGTGGAGTGTATGCACTGTGGGAGGGATATACTCCTCTCATCTAAACTCTGAGGCTGAGAGGAAGCTTGATCAACAGATCCTAGCCATGGATGCACTAATTGAAGTCATCTTCAATTAAAAAATACTAATAAGCAATGCCTGGATGTGGCCCCTAAAAGCTGTGACTCATGGGTCTTGGGCACCTGCATCTTGTTGTTCTGACTGAGGAATTCCACTGTAAATTGTTGCTTCCCTCTAACTAAGCCATTCCGATGAATAGAATTAAACCGAATCTCACCCTCAGCAAATGACATTGATTATTTTGCTTCGCAGCATAGTTTTTAAGTATAACACTTCCTTCAAATTATTCTGGTGTTGTTTTATTTCTCACTAGTTATAAGGCTGTCTCTAAGTTGCTTAATTATTTTGTACTCTCCTCCCCACTTTAAACACATACCATAAAAGTGCTCTCAGGCATGCACTGTTGTGGCATATGTCTAGCTTGCTGTATGAGTTCAGGTTCTTCCAAATGTAGAAGCTCATGCAGGGGAGCCAAGTGTAATAATGCCAAGGATAAAGGTCTTCTTGGGATTAATTCTGTGGGGTTTTATTCTGTATTTAACATAATGCAGAATAGTCAGAAGAATTATCCAAAGCAGCGTCACACACAGGGCTTTCAGGGATAATAAAAGAATACCACTTCCCAACGTGCCCGTAGGAAGGTAGACCTGGGAGACCTGGAACTCTGAGGTGGGAGAAACTGCCCACTCACTGGTGCAACATTCACTTCATAAAGCAGAGTCTGATGCTCTGGGCTTCGCATTTCTGATTACTAATATAGAGTGTAACTCACGCCACTACGTAGATGAGGCTGGAGGTGTGCTTTCTAACATGTTTATTAGCTTGCTTTCTGGAATATTGTAGACATTGAATTCATGAAATTCACCCCAGGGCAAACTCAAGAAGTTCCAGAGCTTTGATCCTATCAGGGAGAAATCTCTATCACAGGCATGCTGGGTGACTTCCCCATGTCTCGCTCTGTCTTCTGTCATGAGAACACAGTTAGAGCCTCGTTTAGTCACTCACTTAATTGGAACCTGGAGACTGAAACGAGGGAAGATGTCTCCCACAGTGTGATTCTAGCCAAGAGAATTACCGGGGATGACCCCTTGGTGGCTGATTCGGAAACCTGCAGGGTGTCTAGGGAAAAAATGGTGGTTGGGAGCAGGAAGAAAGGAAAGCACAGCTACCACTGTGAGGTGGTTGTTGGTCATTAATGTTGGAGGTTTCTTGTAGTGTACAGATTTTATGATTTTCCAATGATTTTGTGTTTTCTTGAGAAACTGACACACATGAGAAGAAGCACCTCCTCCACTGCATTGGTGAAGAGCAGAGATGCAGTCACTTCCTGCCCATGCCATCTGAGAGCACTGGAGAACCTTCTCCAGTGCAGGCTCAGAAGCTGACTCTGGTCACCTTTGGTCTGTGCAGAACCTGCGCTGGATGGCCCCTGAGGTATTCACGCAGTGCACACGCTACACCATCAAGGCAGATGTCTTCAGCTATGCCCTGTGTTTGTGGGAGCTCCTCACTGGAGAAATTCCCTTCGCGCATCTCAAGCCAGGTAGGACCTGCTGCACCAGAGCATCTCTATTTCCCAGTGCAATTCACAGAATGTTTGGACAGCATCCCTCCCTACAGAGATAATTATTTCTAGTGGGTAGCAAGAGATATTGCATTGTTTGAAAGTGAGCATCCCATTCTGAAAATGTTAGGGCCTCACTCTGGATTTAGACATAGATATCTAGATGTACAGAGTGCTTTATTCAAGTTTAGAGCTTTGATATATCTATTTCTAATAAAATAAGCAAATTGCCCTGAGTATAAGCTGACAGGCAAAGTGACCAATGTGTCCACTCTTTGAGTTTAGATTTTAAAGGTGTCTTTCAAATCTGTATCTTGAGATGAGGAAGTATCAGTGCCAAAATAACCTGTCAAGGCTGAAAACACATTTTCTAATAATTTTGTATTAGGTGTGGCTATGTTCTAAAAAAAAATCAAGCTTTTTGAGTGAGTCTAATTATCACTGATGGTATAAATTATACTCAATTTGCATGTAGAATGTGGAGAGAGGCATCTTATCAGAGGCAAAGTGTGCACAGAAGAAACTCAAGGTTAACTGCATAAACATGTGTATGCAAGCACACACTCATAGGTCAGAAGAGGGCATTATGTGGCCCCATCTATTCTGCCTATTCCCTGAGGCAGGGTCTTTCCCTGAATGGGGGCTTTTATCTCCACTTGGCTGGAGGCAAATGAGCTCCATCAGCCCTCCTTTTTCTGCCCTTCAGGGAGTTACAATTACAGGCATGCACAGGGATACTGGACTTGTTATAGGGCTGCTGGAATTTGAACTCTAGGCCTCAGGATTGCAGAACAAAAGCTCTTAACATCTGAGCCACTTCTTTTGTCCCCAGAGCAACTTGATTTGCTTATCTCTTTGTTTACAATGTTCTTCTGTCTTCTCACACTGGATCTGAAGCCATTTAAAGACCCTATGTTCCCAGAACTAAACCTGTTTCAGGTACAGCTGTGGAGTAAAATTTGACATGAATCTTGAGTGAATCACACTTCCCCTTGCTGTGGTGGTCACCCTGTAACAATATAACACAGAGAAAATCAGAATGTGTTAAAAGCTGAACCAAGATCACCATTTATCAACGTTGATGTACAGAGGGAGTGCAAGTCTTGGACTCTTCTCACGGTGTTTATTGCCCAGAATGTTCCAGTGCTTTTCATGTACGTGTTTTATGACTCAACTAATGATGTTATGCTGAGGAAGCAAACTTTCTTGTGAACTGGACCAACAATACCCTTTGGAGGATGTTGTTATGGTTTGTGGCTGTCTTGTTACCTGAGGGTGCATGCTGTAAAGTCATTTGGGTATTTGACAATTCAATTCTAATTTCAGGTGCATGTAATGTGCTCTTTTATAGAAAGACACAGCTGCCTTTTCCTAATTCCATGTGTCAGTTCATTCACCTGGTACTGCTAATTTCTATCTTGGAATTATCTACCATTTACCATTCTCCATCACCTGCCTGGCTCAAGCTACAAGATTTCATTTAAATTGTTGCTATAGTATCCTCGGAGTAAAATTTATTGAGACCTAACAGAAAATTGTCTTTTAGGATAACAGTCAGTGAATTTTGGCAAACATGTATAGCTGCAGAACCACAGCCTCCTCACTTACAGCACCTCTGCACACTCCAGGATGTTCTCTGTACTTCCGTGAAGCAATGCCTTTCCCCAGCTCCAGCACCTGCTGTTGCTGAACTGGTTTCTATGTCTAGAGGTGGACTTCTCCCAGAACATCTCAGAAAGGGAATCACATTGCCCTGCTTATCCATAACCCATTCTTTCTCACTTCTGTGTAATAAATTTGACTGTTCAGAGGCCAGCTGGTGACTTTTTGAGCTACTCTAGTTTAGGCCTGTGGTGATGAGAATTACCAAAACTGTTTAGGAGCCTATGTACTTGTTTTTATTTTTCTTACACATTTGTTCAAATATAAGAGACTGACTCCTGGATGTAATGATAAACTTTTCCATATTCTGAATATCATCATGGAGTCCTCCAGCAGTGTCTGAGAACATATGCTGAAATACAAAGCTTATTGACCATTAAAGTTTGGATATACTTGGAGCTTTTTGGCATGATTAATATCACTGTATGATTACTGGCTTTGATAACCTACTGATATGCATATTTGGCATCCATTGCTCTTTCCTTCCTGAAGTGTCTTAATATGGTCTTAGTATTTAGCTGTAAGAGTGTTTTGACTCTAGATGAATCTAATGTGAGGTTGCAGTGACATTCATCTGTGATCTGCTCATCAGTGCCTCTAAAGAAGACCAAAGATTTTTCACTTATAAAATTCCTCTTATCAAACTTCTAGATCATTTTAATACCTGGTCTTAAAATAGTCACAGAGATATCTTCTCTTCCTATGACATGTTACATGAAGATCTGGAAGGCTCAGGTTTCATAGCTATGATATCAGCTTTGTATGTCTATGGTCTACAGTGTGGGATGAATTTGCTCTTTTTTGTTTAGTTGTTTTTTAATATCATCATTCATTTCTTTCAGTATGATTTGTTAAACTAAACTACAATTTTCCAGTAAATTATTTTAGTGCTATGTCAAGAATCAGCCAAAAATATTCATATGTATTTCTGACACTTTTTATCCACATCAAAACAGACCTTCTTCCATACATGCACCACTAGCACTCAGTCAACGTTAGTGTTCCAGCTGTGTTTCTTCTTTGTAAAAGTTGCGTTAGTTATGTGGGCTTTTTTATTTTCACTATAAATTTTAGAAGTGGCTTGTCCATTCAGTAAAGGAAGCTTGGAAAATGAGGCACCATGCGTTTGGTCCTTAGACTTCGTGCACTCTAGTTCAGGCTGAATTCATGTTTCAGTCACATTGTTCTCAGAAACAATCTGTCTCTCCTTGTGTTTAGATCCACTTTAATTTCTTTCAATAAACTTAAAATGTTACACAAATCTTACATAATTTTTAGATTTCACTATGGAGTTTTTATTTTTGCATGCCATTTTGTTACTCTTTAGTTGATATCACCTGATTCCCACCCCTCATTCCCCCTTCAATGACTCCTTTGTCCCCCATTCCATCTCAAATACATGACTCCTTCTTTAATTATTATTTCATATACAAAAGGAACATGTACACATATAAGTGTGTATGTATCTATTTATGTAATTACTTTGTCTTTTTAATAAAATTTTCCAAATATCCCTGAAACTCACTCCCATCTCCTCTACATAGTGTAGTCCTCCTTTTCACATACAGAATACCACACAGTATTGGTTGGGTGATTGTTGTTTGGCTTTTTGTTATTTGGTTGGCATTGATTAGTTGGTTGCTGTTTGGTTGTTAGTTGTTTGTTGTTTGGTTGGTAGTTGGTTGGTTGTGGTTTTCTAGTTGGTAGTTGTTTGTGGTAATATTGTGTTCCCCAAAATATTGTGCACCCTAATAAACTTATCTGAGGTCAGAGAACAGAACAGCCACTTGCTGTGGGATGTTCTGTATGTCAAATGTGTTACTCTGATTGGTTAAAATAAATAAAGTACTGATTGGCCAGTAGCCAGGCAGGAAGGATAAGGTAGGTGGGACAAGGAAGAGGAGAAGGCTGGGAAAAGGAAGGCTGAGGGGATAGACTGCCAGCCATAGCCATGACAAGATGTAAGGTACTGGTAAGCCACGAGCCACGTGGCAAAGTATAGATTAATAGAAATGGGCTGAATATAAGAGTAAGAGCTAGACAATGGTAGGCCTGAGCTAATGGCCAAGAAATTTAAATAATATAAATGTCCATATGATTATTTTATACGTGGGTTATGGGACCATGGGGGCTTGGTGGCACCTGGAGAGAAGCTCTCCAACTGTAGCCACTAGTTTCAGAGGCCATAAAATGGTGGCACACACACCTTTAATCCTAGCATTCCTAAGGCAGAGATCCATCCAGATCTCTGTGAATTTAAAGCCACACTGGAAACAGCCAGGCATGGTGACTCATGCCTTTAATCCCAGGAAGTGATGGGAGAAAGCAGAAGATATATAAGACATGAGGACCAGAAACTAGAAGCTTTTGGTTGGTTAAGCTTTTAGGCTTTTGAACAACAGTTCAGCTGAGACCCATTCAGATGAGGAATCAGAGGCTTCCAGCCTGAGAAAAGAGGATCAGCAGAGGAACTGGCGAGATGAGGTAGTTGTAGCTTGTTCTGCTTCTCTGATCTTCCAGATTCACCCCAATAACTGGCCTCAGGTTTGATTTTATTAATAAGACCATTTAAGATTCCTGCTACAGTTGTCTTCTGGTTGCTTGTTGGTTGGTTGGTTATTGGTTGGTTGGTTGGCTGGTTGTTGGTTGATTGTTAAGTTGGTTGATTGGTTGTTGACTGGTTGGCTGGATAGTTAATTGGTTGTCAGTTGGTTAGTTGTTGGTTTGTTGGTTGGTTTGCATTGCTAGGACTAATCATGGGTCCTCAACATGCTTGGCAAGTGGACTGCCACTGAGCTTACCCACCTAGGACAGATCATTGCTATACTTGTCACCAGTTTTGACTGCCATCTTTTCTTTACCAATTGTTAGTTTCAGCATTCTAAATTTTCTTGTTTAATTGAATGGTGTCCCTCACTTGAAATCCCTGTTCCAAAAATAACAAAATTCATAAAATCATCTCCACAAGTGTCCAACAACTACATGAAACAAATTCCCAACACCCTTAGCCATCAAAAAAAAAAAAATACTATAAAGAGAATAACCCAATTGTGGTTAGAATGGCTTTACCCATAATTCAAATAGTAACAAATGTTGTTGGGGTTCTAGAGGCAGCTTAGATACCTTTTCAGTAGGAATATAAATTAGTACAGTCATTGTGGAAATGCCTTGATAAACTAAAAACAGCCACCATATTATATTCTGTATTTCCTGCATTGGGCATATATCTAGGAGGAAGTGAAATTAGCATGCTAAAGAGACACCAGCACCCCTGTGTTGTGGCAGCAACATTCAAAATGCTGAGATATGGAGCTAGCACCACTGTGCAGACAAATGGATAAAGGGAATGGGATTACCCCACAGACAGAGTGAAATATCACTCAGTGACAAAGAAGAATGAAATTCTTTCATTCCAGAAAAATGGATGGAACTGGAGGGCATCATGTCCTGTGAAATAAGACAGATTTAGGAAGGCAGAAAAGGAGAAAAGCAAAGAAAATTTGGTAATGAGTACAGAAACAGGAGGAAGAAGTTGTGGTTTTCCAAAGCACACCAAGTGATGATAATTCACAATAAGCTATTATATATTTTATGAAGACACAAAAGAGAGATCTTTGAAGCCTCTGAAAATGAAGAAAAGCAAGGAGAGGGCAGTGCTAGCTACCCTCGTTCAGTTGGTTCATGATCCGACATGCACATGTGTTTCCAGTCACACTTCATTAACATGCACAGTTAATACATGCTGGTCAGGAACAAAATTCACACAGTAAACCATCCAGACCCTCATGTGACGCCCCCACTTCCCCACCAGGTCCTCCCACTACCCTCCTCCTACCTTCACTGGCCATCACTCTGCCTCTGTTTTCCCTTTCCCACAGGCTGTGGATGCGTGGGTTCCTTCTTGATGAATTCTCCCCACTTCGTTTATACTGACATTTTGTATTGTTAGATCTCTCCAGCACAACTAAAGGTTCTTCCTCACAGTGGTCTCTAATTCTCTACTATCGAGTTATGTTCCTTGCTGCACCCTGTGTCACCATGATTGTTGTAGTTATTGTTCGATCCTCCTCAGTCTTGTCATTTTCTCTCTTGCATAAACCTCCTGAAATGATCAGCTGAAGGAGCTGAAGACCCTTCCTCCAGAAATAATTACTCGTTTTAGGGGAAAAACATTATTTAATATAAAAGAAGTCTTGCTTATGACCAACCTGATTCTAGTGTTTCAGATATTAAAATGTATAGTACTTTATTGGAAAGAGAATCCATGTATGATGGATGCTGAATTTTTTAAGAGTTGGACAGTGACGGTGCATTAAGAAACAGGACTCTAATATCATCATGGTGGTTAGGCAATCTAGCATATGCTCAGCAATGAGTTGTATAAAGTATCTGACTCAATGTGACTATACCTCAGCCACTTATGAGAAGCAACACATTCTGACACAGCTGGGGATAGCCTTGTCAATTATGCGTGGGGCTCATCCTTCTGTACTATGCAGCATGCTAAACCCCTGGAAACCTAAAAGTAGAACTCCATTATTAGCATTGACTCTAACACTGTGATAGATACACACACCCAGGAATTCAAAACTAGGAAGGGTCTCTTTCAGTAGCACATGTTCAAATTAAGCTTTTAATCCAAGTTTTAATCAGAATTGAAAACCCATCACTTCAAACACGTGGAGAGTCAAAACAACAAGTGTCTTCAGGGCCAGGGGACATGTACACAAGCTCAGTCACAGGGTGTGATGTCTATGGGACTACATGCTCTGGCCCCAAGGGCAGCCACCTCACAGATGCTGTCTGATCTTGCTGAGTGTCAGGCAGCGCAGGTGTGCTTGCTCGCTGTTATTATAACTGACTTTGGTTCATTTGTTTCTTTAGCTATCAAAAGGTTTTTAAATGCTCGTACCAATTTAGTTTTCTAAAAGAAAGCATTTCTCACTGATGCTGCAGAAGTGTGAAGGAATCCACATGGACACATGGCTTATTTTTTTTTAATCAATTAATTTTTTTAAAAAGGACCTGTGCTACTCTGACCCACTTTTTTTGTTTGTTTGTTTGTTTGTTTGTTTGTTTGCTGTAGCTGAGGACCAAACCCAGGGCCTTACGCTTGCTAGGCAAGCGCTCTACCACTGAGCTAAATCCCAAACCCATGGGCACATGGCTTATAACCTTCAACAAGTTGAGGGCTGGAGTGGAGCAGTGGCTGACAATAGTCAGTACTCACTGGACAGGCACTCACTGAACATTTCCTAATGAGTAACCAAATATTTCTCTTGCCTTCAAACTACGCACAATGAGGAGGGAGGCTCTGAAGTAGCCCAGAGTGAGAGCAGCAAATAATATCAGCAAATTTTTTGTACTACCAAAAAAAAAAAAAAAAAAAAAAAAAAAAAAAAGCCTGACCAAAACATGTTAGAAAGTAAGATTTATTTCAGCTCATGGTTTTGGAGGACTTTAGGCTGTCATGGGGAAGGCATGGACAATGGCTCTCTGCATGCATACTGGGAACAGCGTGGACAGTGGCTCTGTGCTGGGCAGCAAGAGTATGTGTCAGGGTTAGTTTACTTGGTTGAAAACCAAAAGCAGAGAACAAGGCCAGAGCCAAGAGCCAGTCTATAATATGTAAAGATACTCGTAATGAGACCTTCTGGTTCCCCCAGTTCTTCCATATCCTAAAGTTTTCAGGCCCTCCCTAATTGCACCACCAACTGCAGAACAAGCTTCAAAACATGAGTCAGTGAGGGATGCTTCAGATTCAAACAATAACTCCTGAAGAACTAAAGATGTTCCCAGAGGGGTTTCCTGGCCAGGCTGATAGTAGGAAAGAGTGGAAAGGATTGTTAGACCATATCCCACCTGAATTTTATCTTTCAAAATTACTTCTCATCAAATAAATAAATAATAGAATGGTAAGAGGCAGGTATTCCAACAGAAAGCAGTTAACACGGTTCAGACATGTGACGAAGCCATCAGTAATTAACTAGGGAGGAAGCAGGGGATACAAGAAAGTAGTCACAAAGTTCATGCTGTC
Source organism: Onychomys torridus (assembly GCF_903995425.1). Lineage (NCBI taxonomy): Eukaryota > Metazoa > Chordata > Mammalia > Rodentia > Cricetidae > Onychomys > Onychomys torridus. The sequence continues at coordinate 130,554,938 of NC_050448.1, read as the reverse complement.
TAAATAAAACTGGAAACAGATGGTGAAGCCCCTGTGTAAGTCAGGGCTCTATAGACACAGAATCAATAGGAGATATCCACAAGTTGGTAGAAAGAAAAGTAGATAATAACAGGTAGATAGATAGATGATAAATAGATGATATATGATTGTAGACAAATTTCTTATTAAATAAAAAACATGAAGCCAAATAGAGGGGTGAAAGCCTTAGAGATCAGGGAAATAGGAATAGCTACCAGCCAACCTTACCTCACCATGTCGCAGATTCCAAAATGAGCTACTTCCTGTCTAACCTGTGCCTTTATTGCCTTGCTGTTCTGCCTTCTCATTGGCTCTTAGCCCAGCTACCTCACTTTCTTGTTACTGCCTGTCTGTACAGACCTCCAGGTCTCTATGGTTAGTATTGGGATTAAGGACATGTTCCCTAGTATGGCTTGAACACACAGAGACCCTGCCTACCAAGTGATCAGATTAAGGGCATGTTCTACCACTGCCTGACTTTTGTGTTTACTTAAAACAGCTTGCTATTTCCTCTGATTCTCCAGACAAACTTTATTAAAGAACAAATTAAATATCGCCACAGATGATTGATAAATATAGACTAATAGATTATAGATTATTGTTTGATTGATTGAAAGTAATAATATATATGATTGATTGGTGATATATTCATAGTGGAGATAAACAGAGATGAGAAAAGTTATGATTGGAACTTTGGTCACATGATTTTGAATTCTGCAAAGTCCTGCAGTCTGCCATTTGCCATCTGTGAAGCAAGTGTATCCTTCAATCTAAGTCCAAACCACTGAGAAGCACAGGGGAAACTATATCTACTGGGATATGTGTGTCCAAGAAGCTGAGTCCTGATGTCAGGGGCAGGACAGCACGGATGTCCTCACTTCAGAAGGGAAAGCTAACTCTCTTGCCCTCCTCAGCCTTTCACTCTCTTGGGCCCTGAGCAGATCGTATGGCACCTGCCTAAACTAAGAGCAGATTGCCTTTGCTGCATCTATTTGTCACATTGCTAGTCTCATCTGGAAACAAGGTGACAATACAGCATTTTGTCACCTATCTGTCATCCCTTGAGCACGCCAATAGTGCCATAAGTCTTATGCATATCAACAGTGGAAGCCACCGTAGGATTTTAAGAGAATTTAGAATGTTCTTTATTCTTACTTGGCAAAGGCTGGATTGGAGTTCAGATCAGGATACCAGCTCTTCTTTAGAAATCTGGACCACTCTACCTGGAGTGTTAGCTTGGATGGAAACGGGAAGGTTGGTTAGAAGACTGGAAGATGTGAACAAAAACTTTCCAATGGATTGAAGTAGAAATACAGTGGGGAGTAAAACGTCAAAGATGCCTGATGGATATAGGAAAAGAACAGATCCGTGAGAAAGATACCACTAGAAAAAGAAAGAGCCGAGATTCTGAGACGAGCAGAGAGTGACCTAAGCATGATGAAGGAGCTTGTTCACCTGGCAAATAAGAGCTGCCCTGGATGTGATTTGGAGAAAGAAATCAACACTTGCTTCCCAGATTTGATTTCTCTAACACGTCACAGGCAACGAAAGAAGGATGCCAGATCAGTTAGCCCAGCAACACATACTTTACCTAATCCTATGTTGTCCCCAACTACCCAGTCATGCAGATCACCCTGAAATCTCAGCTTGAGTCCAAAGAACAGTCTCTTTTGCTTTGCTTTCTCCAGAATGGTGCCAGCTGGTTCACTAGGAAGTGTGACTCTGCCCTGGATTCCTCCATGCTGAGCTCTTGCTAAGTCTGGGAGGCATCTGCAAATGAAGATCATCTGACAAGTCACTGTAGCCACGTTTAGGGAGAGAGAAACTTGATAGTGAACGTTTAGTTCAGAGCCATGAGCTGGAAATCCCAGAACCAAACACAGCCTGTGGCCTGGGAGGTGGGGGCAGTACCGCACACAGTCTTTAATGAATGACAGCATACTCTGCTTAGAGACATGCTTATGCCACAGGCTGCATAGGTATAGGCACTGAGTTCCCCACTCCTCTTTAAATAGTGACTAATTGTGTCCACCTCCTACATGATCTGGATCCTAACACATCCTGAATATAATAATCTCAGACTGGATAAGCACACTAATAATATGGACAAGTAACGGGGGAAATAGAGTGGGGTCAATCCCGTGTTTGCTGTGCTAATCCTTATCAGTGTATCGCTGAAATCAGGTGAGCCAACTGATCACCACTTGCACCCTGGGAAGAATCTATTGGTCCAATAGATGCTGATCTTTGTGTGACTGTGGCTGATGCCAATACTCCACTGCTTCCATTGTGCTGATAGAGACTACACCAAAGACAGGCAATGCTTAATGTTTTAAATTAAGGCATGCGGGGCTAGAGAGATGGCTCAGCGGTTAAGAGCACCGGCTGCTCTTCCAGAGGTCTGGTTTCAATTCCCAGCACCCACATGGTGGCTCACAGCCATCTATAATGTTTATCTGATGCCCTCTCCTGACACACAGGTATACATGCAGGCACAACACTGTATACATAATAAATAAATAAACAATCAAACAAATTATTGCATGCTTAGTGCCTGTTGTGGTTTGAATAGAATAGCCCCAAAGAATTGTGTATTTAAATGATTGTGTGGCACTTTGAAGGAAGTGTGTCACTGTGGGTGCAGGCTTGAGGTCTCATATGCTCAAGCTGTGCTCAGTGTGGCTCACAGTCTCCTTCTGTTGCCTGTGAATCAAGATGTAAGAACTCTCAGCTCCTTCTCCAACACTACATCTGCCTACATAACACCATGTCCCACCATGATGAAAGCCAGCCCCCGTTAAATGTTTTCTTTATGAAAGTTGCTGTAGTCATGGTGTCTCTTCACAGCAAACTCTGACTCAGACGTACACTCCAGCCAAAGGTCACTGGACAGTGCAACTTTAACACAGAGTGTGTCCTGGCTCTTCCTGGGACTACAGGACACTATTGCTTTGACAATAGCCTTAGAATCAATGGTGTGCAATGAGCTGCACTTTGGAGAGCACATGCACACAATCAAAATTAAAAATGTTCTATAAACTTTGTCTTGGCTAGTGCTGACAGATACTTACTTTTACTTTATTTTTTCTCCTATTCCACACTGTGTGTGATGTGTGTATGTGTGTGTGTGTGGTGTGTATGAGATGAGTGCATACATGTGTGTGTGGTGTGTGCATGCATCTGTGTGTGTATGTGTGGTGTGTGTGTGTGTGCTGTGTGTACAGTGTGTGGTATTTGCATGTATGTGTATGTGTGTGGTGTGTGTGTGCATTCATGTGTGTGTATGTGTATGGTATGTATAGTATGTGTGTGCATGTGTGTATGTGTGGTGTGTGTGTGGTATGTATGTGGTATGTGGTTTATGTGTGGTGTGTGTATGCATGTGTATATGGGGGGTGGTATGTATGTGGCATGCATGTGTGTGTGTATGGTGTGGTGTGTGGTGTGTGTGTAGTGTGTATGTGTGGTATGTGTGTATATGTGTTGTGTGTGGAGTGTGTATGTGTGGTATGTGTATTTATGTGTTTTATACAAGTGCATGGAGAACAGAAGACACTGGGTGTCTTCCTTGACCATTCTCCCATCTTGTTTTTGATACAAGATCTTTCGCACTGCAACTAAAGCTCACCATTTTACTAGACTGGGTGACAGGCAAGTTCCTGAGATCTCCCTGTCCCACCCAATCCTGGAGCTGCAAGCATATGTGAGTATGTGTAGCTTCTACATGGTGCTGGGATTTGAACTAAGGTCCACTGTGTTCACACAAGCAATCCTTCCCTAGATCCCCTTTTTCTTGTTACAACAGGAATTTGTTTTGATTTTACAAAATAAGCCAGTGAGGGATTACTTAGGAGTTCAGAATCTAGTACATAATTAAGCATGTGTAAGAACTAGATGATTCATTTATTGTGGAGAGCTGTGACGCCACTCTTGTCCCAGGATCACGCTACATCATGAGCTGGAACTGATGCAGAGAAGGCAATTGGTAGCCTTCAAATTTGCAGCAACTCACTGTAATGCTTGACTTTCTCTACCCAAAGACAACCTTAAAAAGACCTCAGACCCCTGATGATCAAATAAAGCAATAAACAATCAGTGGTGTTTTAACATCTTGCCTTCCAGGTTCAGATTACAAAGGATTGCTGAACTCTTAGATTTGTTGTTCTCAATAACAGCGGCTGTTAACACTTATCTGGAGTCAACATCATGCTGGGTGTTTTAGATATGTGTCAGCGAGGACTGAAACCTGTGCTTTGGGTTCTGTTAGGTCAGGCATTGATGTCCCATTGTAATGAGGACACAGCCAAGGCCCTGAGCCCATAATTGTCACCATCAAACTGGCTCTTCCTGCTGAAACTCATGCTTAGGAAAATTATTACTTGCTGAGACAAACTGCTTAATTGGCTCTCCCAGGGAGTTTAGAACAAAGCCAGCCTCAGAGTCTGGCCTCCAATTCCCCACAAAGGGCATTTCTTCACAGGCCATGATGCTTGTTTGCAGATGCCTTCACCAAAAAATTATTGAATGAATTTGCCACAAGATCTCAACAATTAATTTGACTATGCTGTAATTTAATAGCCCACTGGACAAAATATTCATCCCACAATGCCTCTGGGCATTGGGTTTTCTTCTGAAGCATAATGAGTTTAGTAACAGTTAACATTAGTCCACCCTTCCACTCGTTCATGGGATGTTGAGGAGTCCAGTAAAGCTGAACTAAGCACTCCTGGTGTCATTCTGGCTCATCACATCTCTGTCTGCTCAGTCCGTATCTTTTTGAATGGTTTTTTTTCCCAGTTACTACACTATGCTCTGCTGACACACCCTGACCTCAAAAAGTTTGTGACTGCAGTGCAAAGGCAGGTAAATAACTAGGCAGCTCAGTAGTGGGAGCTGCAGTAGTGTCCAGGAAGGATGCAAGACAGAGTACATCTATGCCAACATCCAGAACAACAGATTCCACAAAGGAGAAGGAGGTCAGCAAGACAAGGCATGTTGTAGAACTTAAACATGAAGGCAATGGAGATTTCTGTGATTATAATGACCCATTCGCTCACCACATTTTATTGAAAATAATACACCAGATTTCCACTTAGACTTACACTTGCATAGACTATTCAATGCCTTTGACTTTTTAATTTACTACGATCCTGTGTACACATGTGGGGGCAAGAGGGTAACACTAGCAGTTGTGTGGAGAATAGGGGACAACTTTGTGGAACCAGTTTTCTTTCCATTCTAGGTTTTGGCATTTGAACTTGTCACCAGGCTTGTGTGGCAAGAGCTTTTACCACCTGAGTGATCTCAACAGGCCCTAAGTACTTTTGATATAGGAATTATGGAAGAGGGTTGTCACTGGTTGTATGTGACCTGTTTTTCAGAGATGACACTAATGAACGTCTTTTCTGTCTTGAGCAGGTGTTGATAGACATAGAACAATTCAAGACCTCTAATTGGCTCTTTAGTAGAAGAGACTCTTAGGGCTGACTTATAAAAATAGGTTTAAGTCTCATTGCTCAAGATAATGTGAGTCAGAAAAACTATTTTCTAGAATAGTGCTGTTCAATATGGAGACCACTGAGCATGGCTATTTAAAAACTGTATTAATTAAAACTATACAAATTAAAAATTCAGTTTCTCAGTTTACATTTCCATATTGTAAGTGCCCAACAGTCTACTGCTTACATATTGAAGGATAGCCCCATGACTGCAGAGATATCCAGAAGGCATCTTTGTACAGTGCAGAAGGATATCTCATCACTGCAGAGAGGTCTGGGAGCCAGCTCTATACAGTGCATGCTAGTTATATTTCAATAAATTCATTTACTGAGAGTAGAATTTTAAAAATAATTGCACAGTTAATTGCTTTTGTTTTTAAATTTGGGCTTATTCTCTTTAAATGGCAAAGTTTTCTTTTCAAAAGCAGAAAACAACATTTTCATAAATCATTTAACATATTTTCTGTAACTAAAAAATGAATTTAATGAATAGGCTGACAGTCACTTCCTGGATCTGAGTACCAGGAGACTTCCCAGCTGTCAGAGCAATCTGACCACAGGCAAGACTGACCAGCCATCTAAAAGTGGCAACTTGCACTTCTGCAACCTCCCTGGAGCTACAGTGCGGACATTCAAGTGGATGTGATAATGAGTACTCTACCAAGAGTAGAGCAGAGGGAACTCCAAAGGCTTGCGGAATCTGCTTTCCACAGTGAAGAAACAAAAATCACTCATCAAAATGGCCTCTTCAGACACACTACCAGATGCAAATAAATTACTCTCATGCTTGATCTCAGATTGCAGTCATAAAATTAGTGGTAAGAATATGTTGATCTGGAGGTTCTGACTTACTTGATCCTTGAGAGAACTGAAAACAGTCCAGAATAACCAATAAGGGGTTCCCAGTACCCTACCTCTGGAGCTAGGAAAGATGCTTTGATAAATAAGAATACTCTAAACAACAAGGACCTGTAGAGCTGCCTTTTGAAAAGATTTTTCCCTGGTACAGTGGTGGTGATAACAATCTCTTACACTCACTAGTGAGAGCATTAGTTAATACAACTGTTTAGAAAATAGCTTATTAATATGAGCTTGTCTCAAAAGTATTCATGTCATCTGACAAGTTATTTTCACCCCTTAATATACCATAAATGTCTAATCTATAATATATAGAAATTCCCGTTAAAAATATTCTTTGAATAATTTCAAATAACCCAAAATTGAGAAGTGATTGAGTAAATCACAGTAAATGTAGTCATTAAAATGTGTTAACACACAGTTCTAATAACATGGAAAATGCTTAATTGCTTAATGCTTTAATTTATAAAAAAGGAACTACATAATCATATGTCAACATAGGCTCAATCATAGATGGAAAAGAGGAAAAATTCTCAAAATATTTTAACAAATATTTTGACAAAGATCATTCACCTGTAATTGATTTTTTCAGATTCACAGCAAAGAAGCAGACAATAGCTCTCTGTAACTGATATCAGAATCTTAAAGAAAAAAAAAAGGTTCAGCATGAGATGACTATGGTCAGTTTAACTCATTGTATGGATAGAATATTTTTTTTCCTTAATAATAACATTTCATATTTTCTAATTCCCTTAATTTTTTCAGTTTCTACAAAGAGTAAATATTGATTTTAAATTGGTAAAATTGGGTCTTGATCCAGAAAAATCCAAAAAATAACTAATTTAAGTTACTCTGAGGGTAACTTTACTGGAATTAGATGGATAAACAGGATTCAGTGGATGTTTGGTATAGAAGATGTCATTGTTGAGAGTTCTATCTCAAAGCCAGTAAGATACAAGTCAATGTTGCATTACCATAGAACCATAGTGCAGAGTGATATGGACGTTCCTCCTGCCTCTGGGTGCAGCACCTTTAAGCCTCTAACAGAGCAGCCTGTATTATTTGTCATTTCTATTATCATGTGTATAGAAAAAGGATGTACTCCAAATTAAAAGCTCTAAATAACTGTGAGCTATTACTTAAAGATAAGAATTACAAATTCATCCTGGGCTCAGACATTAGTACCTGCTTTGAATGACTGTTGAGAGACCTTGAATTTACACCTACATCTACCATGATGCTTGATACAAAAAACACTTAATGAAAAAGGCCAATCACTTTCCCTCCAGGGGGTATGGGAATCAGTGCTTGAAAGGAGAGAAGTGTTGTTGGTTGTTTTTTCTCTTTTAGTCTTTTGGGGGCCTGCCACTCAGCTCCCAAATAAATCACACATAGAGGCTTATTCTTAATTATAATGTCCTGCCTTACCTTGGCTTGTTTGTTGCTAGCTTTTCTTAAATTATCCCATCTACCTTTTGCCTCTGGGCTTCTCCTGTTCTTACTTTCACTCCTACTCCATGGCTGGCTGTGTGACTTGGTGGCTGGGCCCTGGCCTCCTCCTCACCTCATTCTCTTGCTCCTTCTTCTTCCCAGAATTTTCCTTCTATTTATTCTCTATGCCTGACAGAACCACCTATCCTTTCTCCTGCCTCGCCATTGACTGTTCAGCTCTTTATTACACAATCAGGTGTTTTAGACAGGGAAAGTAACACAGCTTAACAAAGTTAAACAAATGCAACATAAACAAATGTAACACACCTTAAAATAATATTCTACAAACAGAGAAATACAGAGCAACCAGGAATCTACAAGCCATGATGCAGGGTCTTCGATGAGCAGGAGTTAGAAAGCCATGCTTCCAGGAAGAACAAGGGGCTTCCATCAATGAGCAACTCCAGCTCTAAGAGTTGTGAGATCTGCCCTCATGCAGTTAACCAACAAGTAGTTTTTCAGGATTAAAATGCAACATCTCAATGATCCTATATTGATAATAATATTTAAATTTGAACAGGCAGTGGTGACACATGCCTTTAATCCCAGCACTTAGAAGGCATAAGGAGTTGGATCTCTCTGAGTTCCAGGCCAGCTTGGTCTACAAAGCAAGTTCCAGGATAGCCAGGCTACAAAGAGAAACCTTGTTTTGAAAAACAAAACATGATAGTGGGAGACATCATGGGGATAGAGAAACTGGGTGCTAGGGAAGTTCCCAGGAATCCACAAGGACCCCCCTCCTTAGACTACTGGCAACAGAGGAGATGGTGCCTGGGCTGAATTACCCCAGTAATCAGATCAGTGAGTACCACAACTATCATCACAGAGCTTCCATCCAGTAACTGAGGGAAGCAGATGCAGAGATCCACAGTCAAGTTCCAGGAGTCCTATGGATGAGAGAGAAGAGAGATTCTATGGCAAGGAGCATCAAGATCATGATGGGGAAACCTACAGAGACAACCAAACCAAACTAGTGGCAACTCATGAAATTTAGATCAACACCTGTGGAGCCTCCATGGGACTGGACTAGGCCCTCTGCATAAGCGAGACAGTTGTGTAGCTTGATCTGCTTAAAGGCACCCCCCCCAGCAGTAGGATCAGGATTCATCCCTGGAGTATGAGCTAGCTTCTTGGAGCCCACTACCTCTAATGGGACACCTTGCACAGCCCTGAGGCAGGGGAGGGGCTTGGACCTGTCTCTACTGAATGTACCAAGCTCTGACAACTCCACATGGAAGGCCTTACCTTCTTGTAGGAGGGAATGGGGGGTGGATTGGAGTGGGGTAAGGCTGGAGGGGTGGGAGGAGGGAAGAGGAGGATCTGTGACTGGTATATAAAATAAATAATTTCTTAATAAAAAAGAAAAACAAAGCAAAAACAAAAATATAAACTTAATACACATTTTTCTAAAGCAATACAGATGTCTCCAGATATGTAAAGTCCAGTGGTAATCTATGTATCATGGTGCATAACATAAATGCATCAACCTTGTATTTAAGACATTGTGAAGCCTTGAAAACTGTTATTACACTTATTTGGGTGAACAAATGTGCATTTGAGCATGTGATGGAGCACACATGAAGTTCATAGGGCAACTTGCAGGAGGCAGTTCTCTCTTTCCACCCCATGGGTCTCAGGAACCAAACTCAGTTGTCAGGGTTGGTGCAAACACCGTTACCCACCCACCCAGTCATCTTGTTGACCTGACGCTGTGGAGTTTTGTCCAGTCTGGCCTCCAGTCTACTTCCTATAGTGTTGTGTACATCTGTGTGCTTCGGGTAGCCTGAACTGCTTACTCCCTTGTTTCTCCATGAATCTTGTCTGCTCACTAGATAGCCCCAACTGTCGAATGGATGGGAAATAAGAAAGGTAAACTTAGTGTGAGTTATCTTCTCTCCTTCATAGGTCAAGAAGGAAGTCAGCTCAGAGGAGAGGTCCTGTGGAATCCCATGCACATTGCCTTTAGATGTGTCTTGTCTCTTTCAATATTTCTTGAATAAGAAAGTAAAGTTTACAACCTTGTTTTGCAGCAGCTGCAGCAGCAGACATGGCATACCACCACATCAGACCTCCCATTGGCTACTCCATCCCCAAGCCCATCTCATCTCTGCTGATGCGGGGCTGGAATGCATGTCCTGAAGTGAGTGACTTGTTTCCTCTTATAAAATGTGTGATGTTCCAAAGCCCATCGCAGACTGTGGTGTAGATGTAACTGTCTTGTTAAATAAGAAACACAGAGCCAATTGCAGAGTTAGAAGCCAAGAGGTCAGAGCAATAGCTGAGAGCTGAAAAACTTACCCTTCACTGCTGCTCTGTCTTTCCTCTCTGTAAGAGGCCTACTTCTGTGTGTTTTTTCTTTTATATAGACTTTCTGTTCTGCCTTTTCATTGGTTGTAAACCCAGCCACATGACCTCCTCGTCACTGCCTGTCTGTACAGACCTCCAGGTCTTCTATTGTTGGTATTGAGATTAAAAGCATGTGTCATCATGCTGGCTGTATCCTTGAACACACAGAGATCCTGCCTAGCTCTGCCTCCCAAGTGCTGGGATTAAAGGAGTGCACCACTACCACCACCTAGCTTCTGCTATGGCTTGCTCTGACCCCAAGGCAACTTTATTAATATACAAATAAAATCACACTTCAGAACAAATAAAATATCACTATACTGTGGCTCTAATAGCTGTGTCCAGTGTATGTTGAAACAACATGGTAGGAAGATGTACATGCCTTCTGTGTCTCTAATGACCCAGGAGACCTGAGCAGTTTGGATTTCTTTGTTGCTACTCTCTGGTTTTGAGCTATTCTTCACAGTTGTTTATAAAAGAGAGACCTGGGATTGAGAGGTGACACACAGCCATGTCAGCTGCAGTTTAATTAGCTTGAGCCACACTGAGTCCTTTTCTAGAGAAAGAACTTTGGCACAAGATGAACTCAAGCTGGCTTTTCACATGATGAAGCAAGCCTGCAGGAGAGCCCAGGGACAAGGCCTTCAGCTGCTGCCTGAATCTGGCAGCACCAGCCACAGTTGTTCCCTGTGTTCTCAGAGGATAAGGTGTGTCTTCACTGTCCTTCTTGCACTGGGAAACAGCAGTATCTATGGATTTCTCTGCTATTGCATTCTCCCATTTGCTCAAATTTGGTCAAGACACCATGGGTCTCCCTGAGAGGGCAGTGGGCCTTGTTCTGAGCTCTTCATATGTAAATGCTAGAAGACTCTCATTGTTCAGGACAGCCCATCTGGTCTTGTCTTTTCTTCAACAACCTTGATTGGCCATTTTCCCTAAACCTCTCCCCAAGAAAACAGACAAAGTGAGTCTGTTACTATTCTAGAAAGTACCCCCAAAGGACAGATAGAGTAAGCCCCGCTTTAGAGATTTGCAAGAAAAGATATGATTTGCCCTTTTTTTTAAGGCAACACCCAAAAAGTCATTGCCCAACCCACTATGTCCATAGAAGCTTCTAGAAGAAAAGTGAAAATTCACACAGGATGTGGTTTGTGTGTGTCAGAGAACAGCCTCTTCTGACCATTCAATCTGATGTGTGTTGTACTGAATTTAGAATCATCTCATACTGGCAGGTTAACACTGTAAAAGCAGAGTTTGTTTTGTTTGTTCAGTCTTGTTTTGTTCATTGTTATATCCCCAGCCCTCAGAACCACAGGTTGGAAATGCTCAAAAACACAGTAGCTGTAGAGTAAATGAAGGAATTCTTCATGTTAGCACCTCCCATTCCGTGTCTAGATTCTGGTATCTAGAAAGTTTTCTATTAAAATCACATAACTTAAAATAGTTTGAGGAGACCTTTCCTGGTTTTGCAATGTGATCCTTGAGAGCATTATCTGGAGATAAATGTACAGAGTGCCTTATCCAACGTTCCCTTCTCTCTGTAGGAAGAGAGTTGTGCTAAGTTTTCACACAAAAGGTTAATAAAGGGATCTATTTGCTTTGTGTGGTGTGCACGCACAAGGGTGATTGCTTTTGTGGAAAAGTTGTATTACTACGGAGTGCATTTTATCAGCACAAGATACAGGTTGTAGGTTCATGGAGGAAGATGGAGGCAAGGTGTCCTAGAACAGCAGAGACACCAACTTGCTAGTAATATTGGGCTTTCACTCAGCTGGGTTCTGCCTTGGCCCTGGCATCTGCCTCATGACTATGATGGTCTATTCTTCCTATTGTCTTTACAGTGCCCAGAGGGTCCTTACCATATGGTTAGGGTGAGCGGTAAGATGATGGAAACCAGGGATCAAGACTCTGATTTTTGTTTTTCTTCAACAATTAATGTATCATTTCCTGCTTTTCTCTGAACTAAGATGGGGGTAGGGAGTCAATGGATCAGGGCTGTCCATGGAGCTGAGGGAAGCCAAGATTAAGGAAGAAAAGACTCCATGAAAACGCACACCAAATCAACTCCAGAAAGTAGGGGCAGAGAGACAGTGTGAGCTGTAGAAGTCTTCCCAGAAGTGACCATGTGGGCAGAGATCCAGATCCAAAGACAAGCATTCACTGAATGAGGGGCTGAAGAGAGAATACAATCATCCAAGCAAAGAAAATGTGCAAATTCACTGCGAGTGAGCGAAGAGATGAAGTGTTTGCTAGTTTAACAGGTTAAACCCCCAGGCCAGGTACCATTTGCTAAAGATCATTAGATGTAACAGAATAATAAATACCATGTTCTCCCACCCATTTCTTGATTTTCACATTCATTTTTTGAGAATTTCAGACATGAGTACTGTGTGGACATCATTTCCACTGCCCCCCACCCCTCTTAACATTCTTCAATGTCATCCCTAGACACTCTCTCAAAATTCATAACACAGACCAAACCCTCAATATTCCAAACACTGTGGTACTGGCTTAAGGGTCTAGCCAGACTAAGGCATTTCTAGTTGGTAACATAAACACAAAGAAGTGTGTTTTGTTTCAAGACAGGGTTTCTCTATGTAGTTTTGGCCTATCCTAAAGCCAAGGTCTGTGTAATCATGGCTAGCCTAGACTAAACAGGCTTTACAGATGATAAATGTCAGACTTTGGAAAGTCTCAGAAACGGCAATATGAATTTATACATGAAATTGTAGATAATTTTAATTTTGTCTCTAGAGTGGTAAAAGAAATATAAACCAGAACAATTGTTTTATAAATAAATTCCTTAAGTATAAAAGATTTCTCATCATTTACTGAAACCTTGATGTGTAACTCTGTTCATGAAATAATTTTTAAATTATCTTTGACTGTGTGGGCAGCATAATATTCACTCTACGTGGTGTGTGTATGGAAGCAGAGCTTCTCGGGTACCATCCTCACCCTGCAGAAAGAGCATCCCTGGTATGGAACCTGGAACTGCACATCCAGTAAGCCCCCTAGCAGCACATGCCCAGTAGAGACAAACTAAAGAATGAAAACTGAAGAAATGTTCTCAGATCAGAACAGCCTGGGGGCTGCTGGCACTGTGATCCAGTTGATTATAACTGGTACCTGTGCGGTTGCCATGGAGACCCAGGGGACTCACATAAACCTGAGGTCTATTGTAAAGGAAGCATCCTGAGGAAGAAAGGACAGTGTTTGTGGAGGGGCCATCTCTGCTGCCTTCTGAGAGGCAGCCAGTGAGGAAGGGGAGGCTTAGCCCCTGCATATCTGGAATACTGGTGGTGACAAGGAGAGAGAATGAGGCAAAGGACCCTTCATTACAGAGTCAGTACTTTTAAACATTGAGAAAATGAAAGATAGATAGAGAAACAAAAACATCACCCCATCTGTCAGTAAGATCAGAAGAAACTGACCATACAGGAAGGCAGACGTTCCTCTCACCTCAGAGGTACTTCCCACAATGAGGTGGTATCAGGAGGGTGACATGGGAGTGAAACCCGGGTAGAGAGGACAAATGAAAACAGACAGGACAAAAACTGAGCAGAGATGTCTGACACTTGGCAAGACAGAGGAAGGGGTGAAGGACTTTTAAAATGAGAATGGTTCATCATTTGCCGTCAGCACCACGGAGGAAGCAGACGTGGAGCACCAAACAGTGTTTGCAGTGTCCAAGCAATCTGTTAAGCTTATTTGATATTGTAAGTATCAAATAGGGCTAAAAATACATAGAGTCTGGGACAGATGCAGACGGGAAAGAGAACGCTTGTTTCTGTGGAATCTTCCCTACCCCCACCAGGCAATATGAAGTATTGTCTTCCATTCTGTGAATGCATAGGCTGAACGTCTTACTGGGTATCAATATAAATTGCCTGACTAGATCTGTAGTTTTCAGGTATATGTGACTTTCAGTGAAGAAGTTTATTCACCATTGCTTTTAAATCCAGCATTTATAAGCACATTTGGTTCCACTGTGCAAGGAGGGTGCTCTCAGCAAACAGCAGCAGCACGCTCAGCTGGAGATCAAACCTCCAAAGATTCGTGTTAATGCGTTATTTGGTTTTCAAAGCCTTATATTAATAACAATTGGCAATAAAGCTTGTTAAAATTCCTTTTGTTCTTGAGCCATTGTGTTGCTTTTGAAACCTGTTTGCCCTTCTGAAAGGAAGGAAGGTTGCCCTCTTCTGGGCTTACAGGATTTTTCAAATTTTACAGTTGGCTTGGAAATCCTCAATTTTTTTTCTCTTAGACAAATAGCAGATTTTTAAAGACTTCTACTTAAGATCTAAGAAAATTATCAACAGAGAAATTACAAATGGGTAAAATTTACCGGTATGCAGTACAATTAACAAATATGGCTGAATTTTCATTACACCTAATTAGGAACACTGATCAGGCACACATGAATGTATAATCATCGGTGTAGAAAGCAAAATTGTAGTAGCACTAATTGAGACATGCGTAATAATTTCCATAAGATATACATCACATACAAAATGTCATTTTCATGTTTAATCTTTCATTCATTTGAGGCTTTTTAAATCTCCGGTTGATTTTCCAAGAGGAGGCCAAGGTTTCCATCGTCCCACTCCTTGAAGGAGTCTGTTCATCCAACCATAGGAAGCATACTCCTGCTCCAGCTTCCATTTTTGTCCTGTAGCAGACTATGAACTTCTATCACACTAGAAATGAAGAATTACTGAGGATTTATGCCCTAAACAGTGTGTGTTCATACACAAAGGCTAGGGGTAGTTTTGATCCTTCAGAAGACAGCCTAAGCAGAAAATGCATGTTATATAGTTTGCTGTCTCTAACTCGCTACTCAGCTTCTATAAATGGTGGAACAGAGTCCTCAGTAGATGATGGGTGTGATGCAGGTTTGTGAGCAGAGTTTTTAGTTCCATTTTCTCTGTGAGGAATTAGAGACACCCCATTTTCTGCCTCAAAATGAGTGATATTCAACTCCCCAGAATGGTAAGAAGCTCCTGGCATGCCCACTGTTCCAGCATCGTCCCTGTGTGCACTCATGCCTGGTCGGTTGTCTCCAGGGTCTCTACAATAGGACTCAGGGTTGAGAGTGTAAGGATCTGCTTCACACTGCAGCATGATGGTTTTGACTTTACTCAAGTCTTTAATGGAAACTATCTCCTTGTCAGAACCGGGATAGCACAATATAAGTTTCTCCTTCCCCTCACCTTCCCATGGCTGCTGCCTTTCATCTGTGGTACCCAGTGTCTCCCAACTCACTGCACTAGAATTTGCCATTCTCTCCTCAAGTGCCTGTTTCTGTTCTTTGCTGGCTGCCTGTGTTCCTGGCACTTCCCTGTGATTGTCTCTGAGTGATGCTTTGTTGGTGCCGATTCCACCTTTGCTGTTGTTACCTAAATGGCCAAGGGCCTGGCTTCTAGTGGGAGGTGAGCAGATCTCCTTGAGAAGTTCCTCTCCTTTTGTGTGTGGAACAGAATGTGGCATCACGAATGGCAGGTTATTGTGGGGTTGTGTCCAGGCAGTGGGAGAGGAGTCACAATCCTCTATGCATGGAGGAATCTTGTTTCCTCCATCAGTTCCTTCCCTGTCCATAATACAACTTTGCACACTTTCATGTGATATTTTGGATTTACTCACTAATGGTTTTTCTTCACTTCCAAGCTGTTCATGGCTTAATTTTTGCTCTTCCTGCTGTAAAGCTTGATTATTACCTAAACTGTGACCCCTGGTGAAGGTGTCAGCCACCTGGTCACTGAGGGACAAAGTAAACTGGTTAAGCTCATTGGTCTTTAATTTGTCTGTGTATTGAGTCGACACCATTATCACATGGTCATTAGCTCCCCTAGAGTGTTGAGATGATAAAACTCTATTCTCTACATTTCCCAAATGGGCTGGGGAGGAACCCATAGCTTCTATTTGTAGCTGGGTGGCATTTTCCATTTGTGAGAAGAGAGGGAGTGAGCACTGTTGCCCAAGAACCCTGGTTACAGGTTGGAGCACTGTTGATGAGCTTCCATTAGGAATGTGGCCCACCAGGCAGCAGCCTCTCTGCACAGAGCCCAGATTGCCTACAGACAAGCTGTCAGCTCTCTGGAGGCCATTTCTTTCCTGGTAGGGGGTCTGCTGTGGGGCACTTTCCAGTGGCATCTTTGAACAAGTGAGTTTAGCATGACTGCTCCTGTCTGGCAGCTGAGAACTGACAAAAGACAAGGGTACTGCTTTGAATTTTCCCTCAGAAGTTCTGGCTAGCTTCTTGGGAGGTAATCCTGTTGGTTTATGTATTTTGAGGAGTTCTTCTGGGAACTCTTCTGGGTGGACCCTAGCTTTTCCGAAGGGGTGCAGATCTAACTTTATCCTTAAGTTCCTTCTCTTTGCTTTCTTACTTGGATGAGATTGCTTGAGTCTCTTCTTTTTTAAAAGCTGTTGCTCTGGAAACCATTCTCTTGATTCCTTGACCTCCTGCAGGCTGGCACAGTTTTTGAGATCCAAAGAAGTTGGGTGGTGATTTTCACTCTCTAGCTGTCTCCCAGAAGCTGGTGTTTTTGCTGATGTTGCCAACCTGTTTTCCCCAACTAAATCAGGATCATGGACTTTAACCCTCTTTGTAGAATATGCCTTCTTGATTTTTGCTGGCAACTTCAATTTGTCTTTGTTCTCCTGACTCCTGAGGAATTTTTTTATTGCTCTGTTAATTTGAATTTGCTCTTTCTCAGATTTCATGTGCTCTCTGTGATCTGGCTTCTTCTCTTTCATATAATCCTGAAATTCATCCCAGGACACATATTTGCAGGTAAAGGAAGTGTTGGGATGAAAATCCATTGGCTTGTTCTGCTTTAAGAGGCCACAGTGATCATCACATCCCACTCTATGTGTGTGGGAGATCCTGCCCACAGCACATTCCTCTGGCTCCCATGGCTTGGAGGATGAGCTGGTGATGAAAAGTCTCTGTCCAGGTGGCTGTGAAGCATTGTCTCCTTTTCCTATTGGAGGCTGCCATGATTTGTCTGTTAAATGCTTCCCAAGACTCTCTCTTGCCAAAGCTGAGGTGGATGTCACATATCTGCTTCTAAATGTGTCACTGCTGCTCATATCTGCTGAACAATAAATACAGGAATTTACCACTGGGCATAGTTGTAGTATCCCAGTCAACCAGAAGCTCCAAACCTTATGAAAATTGTGAGATGATTCCTTTGATTATTATCATTCCTGAGTACTTCCTAATTTTCTGCCCACACAAAAGAGGGACCTTGGCTATTTGTTGTCTTAGCAGTGATGTTCTTTGTAGCCACCTGTCAGTCAACTGACAGCGACTTAGATATTGTGGTATTAGGAAACAAATGACATTCATATTAACTCATATTTAGATTTAGTCACAGTTACCTTAAAGATGAATGACATCTGAATCCTTTTCAAGTGGCATAATAAGTTTTCTCTTATTCATTTTCCATTTTAGAATACAAGTTTGGAAAATCTATATAAAATATGAAGCAATGTTCAGGCCTCAGAGTAACAAAGACAGCACAAAAATAAAAACGTGTTGCCTTACTATAGGCAGAAAGCCATATCTTATTTTACTTACAGCAACTTAATGCAATATCGACTAAAGATTTATTAATAAGTAGGTGATTTGGTACATTGACTGGGAGCAGTATCTGTCTGTGACTTTTAAATGATATAGGTAAATATACTATTAATAATACACATTCAATAATATCAATGAAAACCTAATATTAGTTGTGTTCATAAGAAGAACTAGTTAATGTGCTAACTATTATACATTTATTATCTCATTTGATAGTCACAAGAGCCACAGTCTACTTCAGAAGAGCTGTTCTCTTAGGGCTGTTAAGGGCAAGAGATGCACTTAGATGTTTGATGTTTTTCCCAGTCACACATCAGGACTTGATCAGTCTATCTAACTTTTATCCACAATGAATAGAATTATGCCTCACAAGCCTACTTCCACTTGTTTCATGAAATTGTTTTATTTAGAGAAAAAAAATGAAAAAAGCTTCCATTTATTAGGGCAAAGGGGGAGGTGAAGTAAGCCCTGGGGCTAGAATGTCACCATACCTTAAGGCCTACCTTGTGGGTGACCATAAGAAATATGCTGGTGTGAGAAGGCTGGATTAAATGGGAACTGCATGTGAGTGTAAAGATTGTACAGGAGAAAAGTTGATGGTCTTTATAAGATTCTCAGAGAGTTCTAGAAACTGAAGGTAAGAACTAGATGGTTTCTAGCACCTTTTCTGCCCTGCAGGGGTCTGTTCTTAAGTCCCATGCTAAAGGCATAAACCCAGACTTTTCTTCAGGACCAAGTATGACCTTGACTGTTTCCTTGAATTCTTCCCTCCCACCCCAGGATGCTGCAGAACTGCAGGTGTCTCCTCAAGGTCACCATTGATATATGACAGACCACTGTTCCCATGGCAAGAAGCCAGTGCTACAGAGGGTTAACCAGCCACATCCCCTTGTGTGTAGAACTTCCCCACAGGCAGACAAAGTGAGGCTTTGGAAACTGCTAAAAGCTAAAAGGAAATGAAAAGGCTAAACCCTTACTTCTTATAAAGTAAAACCAATCTTTTCTGATTTCTGTGGCAGCTGTTTTTTTCTTGGCCATCTTTGTCTGGAATCAAACCATCAGCCCCAAGGAACCAGCAAGAAACGCAGTCAGATAAACTCACATCCTGCCTTATGCCACATCAGAAATAAAATATAGTTTCATTCTTATCCCGTGGTGCCCAAATCCAGCCTTAGGGCCAGATCCCCACAGTAAGTGCATCACATGGTTCCTCTGTCATTCATTTTCCAACAGCAAACGTTGCTTCTTCCAAACCAGTTGAAATAAGTGGCAAAACCCCTTTCCGAGCAGCTGTGTAAGTTTGCACTGCAGGGCTTAAAAGCATTGCCCTGGAATTCAGGAAGGAAAGGAAGATACTTGATTCATTGCCTCCACTTAAGTACTGGCATTGCCCTTGGACAGCAGGTGGGTGTCACGGCCAGGTTCACTGGGCTCCCAACATGGGACAATGAATTAAGCCCTGACTTTCCCAGAACTGAGAAGTTATCATCCTTGACAGCTCAGCAAGCGAAGTGTGTTTCTTGACACCATTCCTGAAATGAATCACTGGCATTAAGAGGTCGTTCTTCTCAAGTGCTGTGCTCTGGGAAGGCTGTATACTGCAGATTGACGTCAGAGCTCAGAAGACATTGGAATGAAAGCTGGTACCCACCCTCTCATAAATCTTAGCAATACTGTTGAAAAGGCTTCTTCTCTTTCCTTTTTTAACTGTCCTTAGGTATTAGGTCTCAAAATTTACTCTTCAGGCAGGGGGGAATGCTCAGTTCAAGGATGAGGAGGCAGCATCAACAACTCACCCAATGCACATACTGATAAAAACTCAGACAGAGATATTCACACTCACTATATACACAGGAACCACCCCCCCCCCCCCATAGAGACACATTGGCTAGCACAGGAGCATGTATACACACACAGGTACTCAGACGTGAACATGTGCATGTTTACACACACACACACACACACACACACACACACACACACACACATACACACACTCCCAGTACCTTTTATCTTCAGAAAAGGAAGAAACAGCCTACAGTGAGTTTTATAGCACTTCTCTGCTGGAGAAACTGAAAAAAGTTCCTTCTTCTGAAAAACTAAGCACAGTGGGATTTTTCTACCAGACAAGCTCACCTATTTTTCTCGTTCCGTGTTGCATCAGGATTTGAGCCTGGACTTCTCCATGTTTTGAGTTGCTTAGCTTTTCAGCTGTCTTTAGACATCTTGTAACTAAACTTGCATCATGAAGAGCTTTCTTGTTCCCAGAAGACCCCAAGCATCCTGCTGGTAGCAGTGCATCACCCAGGCGAGAGCAAGCCCCGTCTGGGCCACGGTCTCTCCCCTTCAGCTTTCTGAATGATGTGTCCAGGGCCGTGGATGTGGAGGCCAGCATTGCTTGATGCCTCTTCTCCTGTCTAAGTGCTGTTTTCTTTCTGAGGCCCACACAGGACATGACCCCTGTCTCATTTTCCCGAGTTAAGTGGCAGTTACAGCATCCCATAGCATGGCCATTTCTTTCTTCATGAGCACACGAGGATTCATTGAGAGTTCTGCAACAAAGGTTTTTGGATGTGTGTTCATTTGCTCTGCCTTGTTGGAGTTTCCAGTTAAATATCACTAACCCTGTGCATGTGAGACCAACAGCTCCTGTGACAAACAGAAAGACCATTAGAAGAGCATCATGGGAGAAATGTGAGTCTCACATATATGAAAGCATAGGAGGCATCCATCACCACAGAAAAACCATCAGGCCGGACAGAGGCTGTGTTAATTGACTTCATTCTACTTTGCAGTTTGTATATAAAGAATTATAAGGTCAGAGAGACGGTTCTCTGAGTAAGGGTGCTTTTTGTACAAACAATGGGACCTGAGTTCAATCCCCAACACTCAGGAGAAAATCTGGGTGTGGTCACATGTGCACTGTAACACCAGAGCTCTAAGAGGCAGAGACAGAAAGATCACTGTGGCTTGCTGGCTGCCAGCCTAGCTCTAGGCTCAGTGCAAAACCCTGTCTCAAGGGAATATTGTGGTGGTTAATAGAGTACTACATCCTACATTCTCCTGTAGCCTCCATGTGCACACAGCTGTACACACATGACAGGCCTACACCACAACACTCACATACACAAGACATTATTTAAAACAATTATAACAACACCTGGAGCTTTTTCAGAAACTGCAATTCATTCAACATAAAAGGATTATTTTTAGCTTATGAAAAAGACATTTTAATTCTCAGTTTACTTTTTTGTATGGTCATAAATAATAAAAGAAGGTAAAAGCTGCTAGACACCCTGAAAGTCTCAGAACCCTAATCCTCAATGATAAATTGACCCCACTTGCCTTTGGCTTATTTCACCCAGTCCTGATGACTCATCACAACTGGCGTCCAGCCAGTAGAAAGATCAGACTCCTCCCTTACCTGAATTTCTCTCTATCCTCCTTCTCCAGGCTTGATGCTTCCAACATTCACTTGTCTTAAGGACACTTCAGCCTTTGCTGTGTTCACTGTGACTCTACTGGCATCTTCTCTCTGCTTATTTGATTTAATTGTCCTTTAAAATCTAAATCAGTACCTCCTAATTCCTCAGTGTTGTTCTGGTTTTTGTTTGGTTACTTCATTTTTTGTTTTGTTTTCCCTCATCTTTTAAACGGATCCTGCATTTCCTGTGAGCCACAGGGATGATTTCTAGTTTCAGAGGGCCTGCTCTTGTCGTTTTGTGTATGAGGTAGACATAGATTGACCTCTGAGCAAAAGTGAAAGGGGCCCATGTTTGCAACACTGAATGAAGTTCTTATGACTTCCACCTCACTTTTCCCACCTTGACAAATGGCATTCCCAGCCACCTAGATATGTGAATCCATCTCTGAGTCATGCCCCATACCCAACTGCCAACCATGTGGGCCTCCTTTGTTCCTTACATTCTGACAGCAGGTCATGGTTTCCATGCTGCCTTCATTTTGCCTGCTCTGCATTTGTGCTCCTCTGCCAGAATTAAGCATTGGCAGAAACAGGAAATTTGCAGTCTTTCTCACCACCCTACCCCAAAGCCCAAAACTCAGGCACGAGGATAGTACTGCAGGAACATTTATTGACTATAATAGAAAGAATTCTTCTCAGCGTTCTGAGAACAGAGACACTTCATTGTCTAATCTGATAAACCACTGTGGTGATGAAGACCTGGTACCAATGAAGGCTGGCAGAGAGGTCTGTCTTGCTGTGTGACTTTGGGCAAGCCAGTTCCTCACTCTGAGATAAAAGCTGTGGCTGAGACTAAGCAGTTGGCTGCATATGCCTCATTATCTTCACAATGACACTATTAATGAGCACATACTTTTGAACTTGAAAGAATAGGTGTGTGTGTGTGTGTGTGTGTGTGTGTGTGTGTGTGCGTGTGTGAATATTGTTATATATGCAAGTTAAAAAAAAAGGAATAAAAATTTCTGGCAAAAATCCTTCAACTGGACTCAGGAGCTAGCTCTGTGGATAAAGTCCCTGCCGTGCAGGTGTGAGGACTGGAGGTTAGAATCCCCCAGAACCCATGGAAAAACCAGGCAGATGCCAATAAATACATTATTAGTAGCAGTCAGAGACAGAGGAACCCCAAATTCTGTTTGGATGCCTTTCTTGAGAGTTTTAGGGCTTCTGAGCCAGAAATGACCCATATATTTTAAGCTTCCTGTTATTTTAAAAAGATTTTGGAATCTTTTAGAACCTATGCCCATCTATATAGATAAAGAGCTGTTCCCTTACATAACACAGCTCTAAGTGTCTGGTTCTAAAAATAGTTATAAAGGATATTGTGTTGTGATATCCCCCAAGTGGTGCCCTATGGAGCTGGTGTGTTGGAACTCATTACAGGCAGAAGACTGGCAAGTGTTCATGGGATCCCTTCCTCTTTAAGGTTGAGAACACTCGTTGGAAAGTGGGAAGCTGTACAGGGGCTGCCATGAACATGCCTGCTTCATGCTGTGTGGCCTGTTACTTTGCTGTTCAGCTGCCTGGGTTTTCTCCGGAATACATGTCAATTATCCACTGGGTACCAGAGCACATCAGGAAATTTGCTGCTACTGGGATGCTTTTGTCATTTGTAGTAAATTTCTTTGAATTTTAAATTACTGATGTTGTTGCACAGATGTCAATGTAATTGGTTTTTCTGGGAAGTTTGGGTTCCCTTTTGAGGGAGTTTGATGGCTCCTGGGTGGTCACTGTATTGGCTAGTTTCCATTAGAAGCACAACTAGGAGCCAAAGAGCTGGTGTCCAGTTCATCCACCTGAAACCTCTTCTCAAATAATGGTTTATAACAAAGAATCCACTACTCAGTCTTGGGTACCATTGGTGAGACTCTGTCCTACAGATATAGAGCACTGTGTGTGTGCAATCACAAATGAACAAAGAAACATATACACAGACACACTCAGAGGGATGCACACACACCCAGTCACAGACATAGACACATACACACAAACAGAGGGAAAGAGAGAAAGGGAGAGAGAGAATCAGAAACACAGAGGCAGACACATATATAGACACACAGAGAGATGCATGTGTATGTGCCCAAATACACAATCAGAAGCACAGACACACATGTTCCTCATTACCCTGTGCAGTGAGATCATTCTAAAACACACAGAGAGATCAATCACTCAAGAAATTTCCATTAATGGTAGTACTGTACATCATTCATCTGGCAAGATATGATGGCCAATGCATTTTAAATTCTCATTACTCTTAAAAATTGAATGATATCTACCCCTTTGTTGGCCTGGGACAAGTACATGAAAGAGATAGAAAAATACAAGTCCTCAAACAATACGAAGCCCTCCAGCAAAAGAGAAAACAGAGGCACATCCTGCACAGTTGCTTGCTCTGAGGCATACAGCTTGTTGAGCAGAGACAGGGTTCAAATCTGCAGTCATATGCTTAGTGACTCAGTGACTGCAGCCCACAGGCTCTGTGTGTGAGGTGCCTGCAGATATCCTGCTGACACCTTCTTGTGGTTCTGGGAAAGCCCACTGGCAAATTTTAAATATAGCATCTTTAGTCTTTGAAAATTTCATACTCATGTGTAATGCTGAGTTTAAAATCATAAATACTTATTTTTCACACACACACAGAGGAGACAGACAGACAGACAGACACACACACACACACACACACACACACACACACACACACACACAGGGGGGATTTTGGGGTGAGTATGCCATGGACATTCATGTGGAGGTCAGAGGGCATAGAAAGAGTTGTCTCTCTGCACTATGTGGGTCCTGCAGACAGGCCATCAGACTTGGAAGTAAGTGTCTTTACACACCGAGCTATCTCTCCTGTCCTCATTGGTGACTTTTACAGGGAGAGAAAATGCATAAATGTGAGTGAGGGGAAGTATCTACTGCTCACCAGGTCTTTGAACTTTTTCTTGGGGTCCTAGTAAACACTCCAGTACTGTGTGGCGAGTGGTTACTGAAACAGAGAAATTAATCTTGTGTCACAATCATGATAGAAGGAAGTCTAAGTAACACGTTAAGTTAGTTATTCCAGAGTATACTCGTTGGGCTCGGACGGAGTCCTTCATTCTCAGGCCCCGTCTCTGTCTTGTACTGCTCTGGTTAAGCACAAAGTGCTTGCAGCCTCTGCTAGGTCTGCTGACCTCTCTTCACCAACCTCTCCCTTCCACAACCTGCCAGAGGCTCTCCCCAGCTGCTGTAGAGAGGACTCACACATGCCAAGAACATGTACTAGAGGGGTAAAGAAGGGGGCTTCGTTCCCCTGGTATACCTGCAAAGCCCAGCACCGTCATCAGAGCCACGTCCTGCCCTGGAAGGAGGCCACGCCTGTCCTTTAGAGCCAGAGAGAGGTTGTGACTCTTGGAGTCACATTTGGCCTCAGACAGCCTCAGCATGCTCTTTGCAGCGGCCACAGCCGGCGGGGATACCTGACAGTTTAAGTCCTTCGTGTTATAGAGTATGTGAACCGGAGACTTCACGAAATTTCTTAAAAAGCGGGCTAGGGGGTAGAGGTCACAGGTGCAGCTCCACTGGTTCCCCTCCAAGCTCAGGACGCTCAGCTGCTTCAGCGGAGTGAAGGCGTCCGGCATGTGAGCCAGCATGTTTCTAGAAAGGTCCACTTCCTGCAGTTGGGGCAGGGGCCGAAAGGCATCCTTCTCAATGAAGGAAATGAAATTGTTGGATAAGTCCAGATGCCTGAGTCCGTGGAGGTTCGCGCCTCTAAAAGAACTCTGTGTGAGGTTGGTGATCTGATTTCCATCCAGCAGGAGTCGTCGCAGGGCCTTGGTGTACCGGAACCAGGCTGCTCTCAGGGTGCGCAGGACATTATTGCTCAGCACCAGGATCTGCAGGCTTCGCAGCTTGCTGAAGGTGTGGTCAGACAGAGAAGAACTGGGGATGCGGTTGCGGCTCAGTGACAAGGTCTGCAGCTTGGTGAGACCATGCAGAGAGCCTTCCTGAATTCCATAGATAGCATTTCTGCTGAGAGAGAGCAGGGCCAGGTTAACCAGGAGAGTCAGGTTGGCACTCTCTATGGAGGAGAGGTGTCCGTCAGTAAGGATTAGGACCCTGGTGGTTTCAGGGGCCGCTGTGGGGAAGAAAACACAAGATAGAGACAGGTGCGAGCAAAGGGTGAAGAACAGAGGGAGATTTGTCACCTTCAGGGCACGAAGCAAAATGGAAACGATTGCAAGGTTGAGGAATGGTGGATTTACCCCTGTCCTCTGTCTCTGGAATACGCTCATTGAAGGAACCCATGTGTTCCTCGGTATGTGGACTTAACTGTTCGGGGGCTCACCCACACCGAGGTTGTTTTGAAGGTGGCTTTTCAGGCCTCCCTCCTCGGAGGTTGCGTCCTGACCTGGGCCAGCACTGCTGTCCCTGTGGACCTCCACCCCAACCTCAGAGCTGCCTGATACAAAATGATTTCAGCATTTGTCAACAATGCATATTTATGCTAAAAAGTCAATTATTTCTTTTACCCTCCAGCAAAAAGGTGTGGGCTGGGTGGGGAGTGAGAAGGAACTCAGTGAACTCAGCTTCTTTTTTCTTTCTTTCTCTTTTCCTTTTTTCTTTTTTCTGCTTCAGGCTAACTTGATCAGATGTCAACTTGATCAGATCTAGAGTCTCTCCAGACAGCTGGAGGATCTGTCAGCAGGGTCCTCATTATAGTAGAGGCCATCTTGGCCTCCTGTCTGATATCAGTCCATCCTGTGATGACAGGTGGTACTCAGGGCTTCCAACTGTTAAATCCCTTCCCATAATCACCTCTGAGCCATCACTGCTCTGTCATTAGAAAGCAAAGCATTTTAACTCAATAAAAATGCATTGTAATCAGGAGTTATTGTAACATATCTTTATCATGCTAAAGTTGTTTTGACTGCAGATGACAGTATCATGAGAATGAAGGAGCCCATTGTCCCTAGCAGGTCTGAAGGTGATATTAGAACCACCAGCCATGGAGGAAGCAAATCCCAGTTCCCCTGGGAAATTCATACTGCACTGTTGAAACAAAGAGATAAAAATGAAAAGACAAAGGCAGCTCAGAGTGCCTTCTCTTGGAAGAATTGCTTCTCTCCTGGCAGCACACAGACGCTTAAATCAGGGCAATTTCTAAAGCATGTGCTATTGATTATTTAAATTCTATTAATTCTGGCCAGTTTGGCATTTTGTCTGTCTCACCATCATGTCTGAGAAGAGCTGGGGGAGTCCTGTTTGTTGAGTACCCAGTGCTTTGGGGATTTCAGACTTACTGAGAAAGTTCTGACTTCTCTCGTCTGCAAGGAGACACGAACACTGTCCAGTTCCTTTCTCACTCTGTGTTCGTGAAGTCTAGCCCCACATGGGTGGCATCCTGGGTGCAAAGATACAGGAAAGTGCAACAATGCTAACTGACATCTCACTCACATCACAAAGCAGAGTGATCAAGAAGCCTGCTGGTGGGATGGGAGCACATCCATAGTGTTTGTTTCCAGCACTGACCAGGAGCAGTTCAGATACCAACTAACAGGAAACTCCCCACTTTCAGACAAGATGAGAGTGTCTACCTCCAAATTCCCAGACAGTCCTGGGATTTTAGAAATAGATGAAATTCCCTTCCTCCACTCTGCCTTCACTCGGTCTCATTTTTGAAAATTTTCCACTGACAGAGCTTATAGCCTGTTTATCCCTCTCATGAATATCAGGATGTAAATCACATTCTCCTCAAATTTGTTAATAAGGTATCTTATTAAATTGTTGACTTAAGCAAGCAGTATGTAATGAATACAGGCAGCACTCCTGTTAGCATTTCTACAGCTCATTTACGACTGATAAAAAAGAGAGAGAGAAAAAGAGAGAGACCAGACTCTCAAAATGAGATGGGCTTTGATAATAATCGGTTTTGCTGGTACATTGGTTAATCTTACAAATGCTGAACAATTGCCATTCAGTATTCAGAATTGTTTACATTTCCTTCATTTGGTGGTAAGGTTCAAATCTACACAAAATATGGGCAAAAGCAGGTTCCATACTCTAAATTCTTCTCTTTGCTTTTAAGTATGTAGCTTTATGAGGTACAGATATCCTTTTATAATAAAAACATCTCAGTTGATCTGGAATGTACTAACGTCCTATTGGTTAGGGACAGAAAATAAAGTAAAGGTACAAGTCCCCTAGTGATGTAAAGCCTGCTCCTTTGGAGGGTGCCTCTTTCTGGATGACCTCAGAGTAGTCAGTACAGCATAGCACAGGCATGGTACAGGCATAGCAAGGAGTCTGTTGGCTATACCATTCACTGCTGTGTAGCTATGAGCTTATTACCTACTATGTAGGTTAGCTGTTGACACAGGGTTACATCCTGGGTGCATACCAGACAGGACTCAGGGCAGGCTACTATCATCCGCAACATGAAGGCAAGGGGTAGGAGCCATCTACCTGAAAAGAGAGCAGAGTGCAAGACCCATCAGAATGTGGTGTCCATAAGACTGTTGGTGTCTACCACCTGGATTTCAGCTTTTTGGTGGTGACTGCTTCTGAAAGAGCACCATGTGTCCTTGCAAAAGTAGAAAGCTACAACCATGTTTTGAGTTTACAGTGAACTATTAACAAATTTGACCATAAATCCAGAGAACTAAACAACTTAGGTTCTTGGCAGAACACTTTAGAGTTTGCAGTACTTTTCCCAAAATATCATCTTATTTCTTATTTCTCTGAATTCTACATCTTCCCTGAGGTAAAGAAATGGAAGTTGAATGTGGTTAACAAGTGGTCAGAGTCACACAGATAGGAGTGAACCCAAGGTTTATTAGCTGGGTCTGATGTTGTCTATGATGCTGAAGTGTCTCAGGCTCCCAGCTTTACACATCTGCAGGGGAACCATCTTGTCTCCTACAGACCTAGATGCCCCATTTAAGGAGAGTGAATGGAGGGAGATCAAGACCATAGCTCTGTCCAGTATTGAATTCAGCTGAGTTACTGGCCCATGGTAGTGCCATTCATAAATTACTTCATTTTTCATACTTTCTGCTTTTCCTGTATTAAATAAAAAAAAACAACAACAAGAACAACAAAAAAGTCTATCAACCATACAGAGTTAGATGAGGTGCTCTAAGTACAGTGAATGTTCAAGCTGGTCCTGATGCTGCCTTCCAAGTTTCCCCAGTGAAACATTATTACCCTTCAAATGGGCCACTTAAAAGGAATTTCTTGGTGGAAAAAAAAAAAGAAGCAGCAGACTGAAATGAAGGTCTTAAATGTGTAGCAGTTTGAGAACAAAATAAAATATAAATTATTAATTCAATCACTGGCTCAATAAGAATTTTGGCAAATATTTCAGGGTCAAGGCCCAAATGATGGCCTCTATTCTTTGGGAATGGAGATGTAGGTGGAACCCTGGCTTGTGGGATGTGCATCCTATGGTGTGCCATAAGCAGCAAACATGTGAACAGGAACACAGGACTCAGGTCACCTGATGATAAATGATGCCCTGGAATAAAAGCAACAACAAAGATTGTCTCCCAGGGCTCTTAATAGGCAGACAAGGAAGAATTCTCGGGTAAAGTGAAGTTAAACATAACCTACAGAAAGCAAAGGTACAGGAAATCCTGCTGGGGAGAAAAGCAAGTACAAACTCCCCAGTGGTGGGGGAGACTCCACATGATGGGTGTGGTGGGCATCACGTGAAGGGTAGGGTAGATCCCACAAGAAGGGTGTAGTGAACTTTACATGAGGGTGGAATGGACCCTGTATGAGTGACGTGGTGGGCTATATATGAAGGGTGTGACAGAATTCACATGAGGGGTGTGGTGGACTTCACATTAGGGTGGAGTGGACCCTACATGAGGATATGGTGGACCCCACATGAAGGTGGAGTAGACCACCCCTAAGTGTGGAGTGACCCCATATGAGGTTGGAGTGGGCATTATTAATCCAGTTACTGTTTCAATAAGAGTTTTAGTAAATTTTTCAGATCCAAAGCCCTGATCATGGCCCTTATATTTTGTAGATGGAAATGTAGGTGGAGCCCTGGCTTGTTGGGTATGCATCAGATGATGGTCTTTATTCTTTGGGAATAGAGATGTAGGTGGAGCCCTGCTGTGGATATCGCTCTGTGTAAATAAAGTTCTGATTGGCCAGTGGCCAGGCAGGAAGTATAGGCGGGACAAAGAGAATTCTGGGAAGTAGAAGGCTGGAGGAGACACAGCCAGCCGCTGCCATGGAAAGCAACATGTAAAGACACTGGTAAGCCGCAAGCCATGTGGCAAAGTATAGACTAACAGAAATGGGTTAATTTAAGATAGAAGAAGCAGATAACAAGAAGCCTGCCACGGCCATACAGTTTGTAAGCAATATAAGTTTCTGTGTGCTTTCTTGGTTGGGTCTGAGCGACTGTGGGACTGGCGGGTAAGAGAGATTTGTCCTGACTGGGCCAGGCAGAGAAACTCTAACTACAGAGCCCTGCCTCATTGGGTTTGCATCTTATGCAATGACAAATGCAACAAACAAGTACACGTGAAAATAGGTATTTCATGTGGATGAGAGGTGTGGTAGATTTCATGTGAGGATGTGGTAGACCACACATGACGATAGAGTGACCCACATGAGGGGTATGGTCAACCACATCCACCTGAGGGAGGACTGAGCCACACACAAGGGGTGTGGTGGACCACACAGATCAAATGCTTTGGATGGATGTGATGAGCCCCACACAGGTTTAGTGTGACCAGATGGGAATATGCAAGAGGAACGATTGGTCAGAGATCACATGACAGTTTGCTGTGTGCCTTAGAGAAGAAAGCAAGGACTTCATATTTCACTTATGTAAATGAAATGGGACATGCTTACAGGCTTTTGTGGGAAGCATTGCTTGATCCGAGGTGCATGCTTATGTGATCACCTGACTGCGTCTGGATCTTACTTTTAGACAAGTGGAGAGGCTGCACTAATAGGAGACGATTGTGGTGATGTCAGCAGGCCCGGATGTAGCTTTGACAGTAGAGAGGTAGGTAGGTAGAAGATGAATTTTAATGATATAATTTGACTTGACAAAAGTAAACTCAAATCAATCTGGTAGACAATGCTAAATCTGCAAGAATAAATAAGACATTACTCACTTTCAGAATACCTTGTGGCTAGCGGTATTGATGTGTAGTCACCTAGTTCTAAGGAAAACTGAGACAGATGTAGTAAAAGACGGAAGGCTGTTTTGTGGGATCACTTGGACACCAGAGGGATGTAGTTTATTAGTCGGATCTGCAGAGTGTGGCAGTTTTCTCCAGGCTGAACATAAAAGTCAGACAATTGTAGAGTGAGAAAATATCCAGAATTAGGCCTTATGAGCTATAAATGTGACCTCAGCTCATTTCTGTGGCCTTACTAGGCAACAAAGTATTGTCCATGTGTGTAGTTCAGGGCTTATGCAGAGGTTTAGGTAGTTCACACAGGATCCTGAAGTCTCTTACTCTAGGATTCCTTTGATCTCTACTACCTGCTTCTGATATGCAGGATTCCAAAATGGCCCTTAAACTTCCCATCTGTTGTATACATACATACACATGACCCCTCTCCAGGAGAGTGGACAGAACATGTAGAGATGAGATGTTATATCCATGATTCTCTTCTGTCATATGCTAGAGGAATGTCCTTTAGGGGACTACCCACTTGGGTGCAGCGATTATTTATAGCAGGTCAGAGGATTCACTCGAGGACATTGAGCTCATGCTGGCCAGGAGAAACCCAAGCATCCATCTTGTGAACTACCCATGTCAGGTAGCTGTGGGCATCCTCTGAAAGTTTAGGGCCATTCCTGAACAATGTATTATGAAAATAAGGACATGAGTCACACAAGCATAGGAAAATGCATTCTACCAACCACCAATGGTCTTGGATATAACTACTGCACCTTAAATAAGAGTCTCAGTGGCATCAAGCACCTTGATTTTTGGTATGATATGACTCCAAGGAAAAGACCAAGCTAATCAGTGCTGTGCTTATGACCCATAGAAACAAGGTAAAAACAACAACAATTAAACCATACGTTTTGCTAGAGACTCACAGAACCTTTTGTTATATTGCAATGGATCTGAATTCTGCCCTCTGATTATGCAAACAAACTATAGGAGTTTGAATTCCTATGATGGGCATCTACCCTCAAAACAAATGCTATGACTAAAAGAACAAAAATGTATGACTTCCTTCGTGCCCTTCCTCTCTGCTGAGTGACCACCTCCTTTAGGTCCTACCTGGTTAGCCCATGCTCCAGGACCTTCTTTACATTTTTCTAGTGCTTACAGTATTATCTGTAGGCAGGTTTATCTAGCATAAGCTACTTGATCATGGAGGTTTTGGATAAACATTGAAGGAGAAACTATATAATTTCACAGCGTACTGGATGCAAACACAGTACAGAAAGAAGTCAAAGGCCATTCTCTGCTTTAGAGTCTCAGTAGGTAGACATAGTTGTCATTGACTGAAATGGGAAAGATTAAGGGCACTCAACTGTATGTGTAGTATCTATAGGTAGGAAGCCTGGAGTTGTTCTTTACAGACATGAGCCTGCCAATTCATCAAAAAAACTGACTCAAATTAGAATTGTCCTGGGGAAATTCAAAATTTTGAGAAAACGAAGAGAACCAAGGTACCAAAGCCTGAGACAATGGCTTCAAAGTCAACTGAAAAAGATGTATTTTAGGGACAAACGAATATATTTAATGCTGTAACAAGTAAGATAAATGTTGAAACTTACCATTGATTTTACCAAAAAGCAAGTGTTTGCTCTCCCAAGAACAATTCTAGTAAGGATTGTTGAGGAGAAAGCATGATTGGGGCAAAGGTGTGGGGTATTAAAGACAGCAGGGTAAGACACGTCTTAGGGCATCTTGCAGGTAAGTGAGCTGCTGTGGGATATCTGCACACTTCGTGAAGATGTATTGCTGTGATTGGTGTAATGAAGATCTGAATGGCCAAAAGCTAAGCAGGAGTTCTAGGTGGGACTTCTAGGCAGGGAGAGAGAAACTGGGAAGAAGAATCTAGACATGCAGGAGACTCCAGGAGATGCAGAACAAGTGGGGCATAGAGAGATGGAGAAGAGGTTAAAAAAAAAAAAAGCCACATGGTAGAATGTAGAAGAAGGATAATTTAAGCCATAAGAGCTAGTTGGGCACAAGCCTAAGCTAAAGGCCAAGCTTTCATAATTAATAAGAAGTCTCCGTGTCATTATTTGCAGGCTGGGATCCTGATGAGAAAGAACTGCTACAGTGAGCAGATAAAATGGAGTGGATCCTTGAAAGAGTTCACATGTGGTTCTTATTTTGTTGCTTATTTCTAAGTGGGAGAAAACACCCTACATCTGTAGGCTGGTGGGGTGATCAGTACCAGCAGAACACTGTGAGGTAAAACAGACAGTAGGGAGAATTCCTGGGAGAGCACACAAATGCAAGTTGGTTACAGTTAAAAGTAGGCAAGTCCATCTCTCCTTGGAAACAAAAGGGGAGGGAGTCTGCGTAACAGGTGGGAGGGAGATGCCATCCTGGGAGCTAGAGAGTTAGGAAGAGTTTGCAAGACGTGACAGAGCATAGGACAGAAGTAAGGATGGGGCTGGCTGGGCAGTACCAGAAGCCAGCTGAGGTTAAAGTGTTGTGATGTTAGGACCAGTCAGTACAGATTTAAGTAAGGTTGGCATCATTTTGAAGCGAATTCAAAGACAAGAAAGAATAAGGGAGTTGGAGCTTTGTGGATGGGACCAACAACTAATGACTGTGGTAAAATATAAGACAACAAAAGCGATGTGCAAAGTGGGTAAAAATAGCATACAGAAGGGTGTGAATTAGATGGATGGTGGTTCGGGGTCTGAGGACCAATTCAAAGACATCTCAATAAAAGGTTTTGTTTTTACTGGTAGGATGACTTTGGAGAACCACAGTGTCCAAGAGTGTTGGAATTAAAGTTCTACAACTGAAATTCTAAAGCACACAAAGGAGGGGAAGGAGCATAGACTGTGTAATGATGGAGGAGAGTGGAGATCAGGGAAGAACTCAAAGCAGTTTTGATCGGACTCAGATAGGACCTCAGAGTGAGTGACCATATGAATGGTCACCTGGGAAGGCCTGGGTAGTGAGGACTTTCTGCCCGTACACTTAAGGGTACAGAGAGTATAGAGCCTGACTGTAAACCAGTCATTATAACGTCAAAGAAAGGAGACTGACAATGTGGAAGGGATGATAATATGATACACTGAAGGGAGAAGTCGATACAATGTAGAAACAGCAGCAAGGAAGACACAGCTGGTCAGCCACCCTGCCACCATCCTGCCAACTCAGAAGAGTAGAACTGCTATACCGAGCAGCTCCCACTAGTGAGGGCTCTGGAGCAAACAGTGTCCTCGGGGGAGGAATAGACAGAGAGGGAGAAATTGTTCTGCTAAGATTCTAAATTAGCTGGCTGCTGAGCCTACACATTCAATCGACCTCTCCCCCTCCTGGCAGTGAAACTCTCATAAAGGGAGAGGTGGTGGGGTGCACAGCCCTTAGTATCCCACACAAGGAAACATTATTTCTTTAAAAGAGACCAACATTTCTCAAGACTTCAAGAATTTTTCCTGTATGTCCTCATTCATTTTTATATCCCTTGCAACTTGAACAAGGCTTGAAATATAAAAAGACACAATAACAACTTAGCTAAACTTATATGACTTTGAAGTTCATAATAGTCAATATCTTCTATGGCAGTTTTTGAAGCTAAAAGTCCAAACTCAAAAGTAGGGCATAGTCGTGAGAGTCCCACCTTGGCCTTAGTTGTAAATCTGAGATGCCTGCCCAGAAGCTAATTACAAAATGAGAGCCAGGGATTCTTTCCCTGGGGATGTGGATAGCACATTGTAAGGCGTCAAGATAGTTAATAGTTTTCAGCATTCACATTTATGCTTTCATTTTGAAGAAGAAACCCTGCCATTTAAAAACATGCAGAGCTAATTAAAGATTTTCCACTATTTCATTATCTGAATATAGTTCCAAATTCTGACTTGAAACTCTTATCACAGAAAGACTCAACATCCCTCCACGAACAGTAAATGTGCATTCAATTAGCCCTTCAATACAAGTACATTTTAAATAAAAAATATACTTTATTGCTAATCTCATTCTTCACAAATGCAAATACTCAATTTTCAAACCCAAAGAGTTTCCTTTATTTTGTTCTTAAGGGAGAAAAATAGTCTTTTCTTGTTTTACAGGGAAGACCCGAGTTTTCTGAAGTTGTGAGGAAGCTGGAAGAGTGTCTGTGCAATGTGGAGGTAAGCATTTGACCTGCTGAAATGTCTGTTTTAAAAAATGCCTGAAACATCATTAGGGCCAGAGGCTGCATTGTAGGTGCTAACACCAGCTAAGTACACAATGAAAGCGTAGGAGGAGAACTGCCCGCAGCTGTCCACGTGGAAGAAGGAGGTCAGGGACACCTTTACCCTAGTTGCTCTTCTGGTACTCCTAACATGAAGCTCAGGTCTAACTGCAGGGCAGGAAGTGTTCCTAACTAACCAACCTGGGACAAGGTGTGGTCCCAACCACCACCACTGTCTAAAGTCAAGTCTCCTACAAGCAATCTTTTTTTTTTTTTTTCAATTAAAACTGCTCGGCCATTAGCTCAGGCTTATCACTGACTAGCTTTTACATTTAAACTCATCCCATTTCTGTTAATCTATATGTTGCCACATGTTCCGTGGCTTCACCTGTGTGCCGTTACCTGCTGCTCCATGGACAGCGAGCTGGCATCTCCTGACTCATCCTTCCTCTTCCCAGAATTCTCCTTGTCTGCTTATCCTGTCTATACTTCCTGCCTGGCTACTGGCCAATCAGCATTTTATTTATCAGCCAATCAGAGCAACACATTCACAGCATACAAAACATCCCACAGCACCTCCCCTTTTCTGTCTAGTCAAAAAGGAAGGTTTAAACTTTAACATAGTAAAATTTTATGTAATAGAAGAGTTATCAAGCCAGAATTACAGTTATAATATCTAGTCTATTTGTATATGGCAAAATTAAAGAAAACATTCTATCTGTCCTGTATTTGTGAGTCTCAAATTTCATATCTAATTTATCTTTTATCATAACCCAGGAAAACTATAATTATAACTATCTAGTCCAGGGAGCAGCATGCAACGGCGCACAGGTAAAGCCATGGAACACATGGCAACATATAGATTAACAGAAATGGGCTGAGTTTAAATGTAAGAGCTAGTCAGTGGTAGGCCTACAAGGCAATCTTACAACTTGTCAGAATTGTATTGAACTCTCTTTCCACTTTTTGGGATCCAAGATCCCCCTTGGCTGGTCCCAGGCATCAGAATGTTTTCCTCATGGCATGAGATTCCTGAGTAAGTTTCTTGGGGTACAGTGTCTCAAGGGTCTGGTAGACAAAGGAAGTGGCATCAGAGTCTCTCTGTAACACTTCATCCCTGCTAGAGAAGAGGAAAAGGCTGTCAGGGAGCAGAGGGAGTTAGTGCTTAAAGAAAGCAACTGTGTGGGTTGGGGATTTAGCTCAGTGGTAGAGCACTTGCCTAGCAAGTGCAAGGCCCTGGGTTCGATGCTCAGCTCAAAAAAAAGAAAAAAAGAAAGCGACTGTGTAGCCCATTGGTCTGTAACCTGCTGAGAAAGAACAGTCTCTGCTGCTGCTTCCAGGCCAGAGGAAATTCTTACCAAATTTTAGTGTTTCCAAAAATAAGCAGGCCACAGAACGGTCACAGCCATGCTGAGTTTAAAAATAGATATATTTTAAAAAATGAAAGAGTAGGGGCTAGAGAGACAGTCCAATGGCTAAGAGTGCTTCCTGCTCTATCAGAGGACCGGAATCTAGATCCCAGCACCTACATCGGGCAGCTTGCAACTTTCTGTAACTCCTGCTACAAGGTATCCAACAAATTTTTGGCCTCTATGGGCACACATGAACACACACACACACACACACACACACACACACACACACACACACACACCACAGACCACACAGGCAAACAAATAAAACAAATCTTTAAAATTATAACTATTACAAACATATTGGAAGGTAAATATTTAATCATTTTTTTCTACAAATTTGTACACAAGTGATGAGCCAGTTGGAAGATTATGCCATTGTCCATTTGTGTTCAATGAGCAAGGAAACATAATCTCAAAACAGTGCACAAATCCACTGGATGGCATGGCCTTAACAGGACATGGAGTGATAGATGCTGGTGATCAGGATAATGGAAAAAATTCCCTTCATATCAAGGAGCTGTTTGATTTAATTTTCTCTATACTTGCTTTAATTTGCTGTAACCTGGCCATGAAATGGCTTTTGAAAATGGGTAAAAGAGTTAAAATGGAAGCACCTATTCAAAAATAATAGATTTCAGATGCACAGGAGGAGGTAAGGGACTACACACAGGACTGTGGTCCATGTACATGGAGACAGAGGGGCCAAAGCAATGAGACATGTCTGCCTAAGCCAGCACAACAAAATCAAGACAAGCACCAGAAGCATTTTCTTCCTTACAATACATCTCAGCTCAGCGTCCCTGGAGTGTGGTCTACTGGGAAATACTTCCAGGATGGCAGGCACTTTCATTCTGTCTCATTATTCACAGAAACTGTAGAGAGGAAGCCTTTCACTGAGAGGGACGCGTCCTCCTAACATACAGAAAGCCATGGATATGGGGAGAGTAGTGCCTGTGTTGCAGGACTGCTTACTGACAAGAGCATCTTCTACATATTCTAGATGGACTTGGCTGTTACAAGACACCTTCAGGATCTGAGCTCCAAGTATCCTATTATGTGAATCTTGGAGTTCAACCAGACAAGGTTGTTTCTAGCCTAGGATTATAGATCATCCAATGGGAGTAGGAATTACCCCATGTGCTGGCTCATCTTATGTCAACTTGACACACAAACTAGAGTTATCTGAATGGAAATTAAATTGAGAAAATGCCTCCATAAGATCCAGCTGTAAGGCATTTCCTTAATTAGTGATTGATTGGAGAGGGCTCAGCCTATTGTGGATGGTTCCATCTCTGGCCTGGTGGTCCTAGATTCTATAAGAAAGCAGGCTGAGCAAGCCAAGAGTAGCAAGCCAATAAGCAGCACCGTCCATGGCCTCTACATCAACTCCTGCCTCCAGGTTTCTGCCCTGTTTGAGTTCTTGCCCTGGATTCCTTCAGTGGTGTGAAGTGAGTAAGGATGACACTAGCAGCCACAAAATAAAATAAAAAGGGTGATATAAGGTGGGTAAGGCCGAAAGCACTGGGGCATACCTCAAGCAAACTAAAGAGCCGTGACATGCACAGAGAGCACTCTGGCCAGAAGAAACCTGGCCCATAAACTCCAAACTGAATGCTGATGACCTTCAGCCCCAGAGCCAACCTAGAAACACCACAGTAGCTAGGAGCAGAGCCTGCCATAACTCTACATATATAAACCTCAGCCCTTTGTTTAATAAATGAGAGCTTGCTTGCAACTCCCAGAGTCTGTGTCATTAACTCTGTGTCTGCTCACCCCTTGCTCCCTGGGATCAGAGACAGCAGGACCCCAGCTGCAGAGCCAGCAACAATGATGGACAACAGAATGGAAGTGTAAGGCAAATACACCCTTTCCTCCCTATAGTGATACTTTATATGTATTGAAATATGATGTTATTTGTATGTTAATAAAGTTGCCTTGGGGTCAGAGCAAGCCATAGCAGAAGCTGGGTGGTGGTGGTGCACGCCTTTAATCCCAGCACTTGGGAGACAGAGCTAGGTGGATCTCTGTGTGTTCAAGGATACAGCCAGCATGGCGACACACACCTTTAATCTAAATACCAACCATAGAAGGCCTGGAGGTCTGTACAGACAGGCAGTGACGAGGAGGTCATGTGGCTGGGTTTACAACCAATGAGAAAGCAGAACAGAAAGTCTATAAAAAAGAAAAAACACACAGAAGTAGGTCTCTTGCAGAGAGGAAAGACAGAGCAGCAGTGAAGGGTAAGGTTTTCAGCTCTCAGCTATTGCTCTGACCTCTTGGCTTTTAACTCTCTGAGAGAGAGAGAGAGAGAGAGAGAGAGAGAGAGAGAGAGAGAGAGAGAGAGAGCTGTTTCTCATCACAGCAGCTTGGCTTATCTAAAGCTACCTCTTTTATTTTATTTTATTTTATTTTATTTTTTGGTTTTTTGAGACAGGGTTTCTCTGTGCAGCTTTGCACCTTTCCTGGAACTCACTTGGTAGCCTAGGCTGGCCTCGAACTCACAGAGATCCGCCTGGCTCTGCCTCCTGAGTACTGGGATTAAAGGCGTGTGCTACCACCACCTGACTTCTGCTATAGCTTGCTCTGACCCCAAGGCAACTTTATTAGCATACAAATAAAATCACATTTTAATACAAATAAAATATCACTATACCTCCCCAACTTTCTTTAAGATCATGATGTTACCTTACAGCAATAGAAACCCTAAATAAGATACTCCCAAACAGGGGCAATGAAAGGATCTGGAAAACAAGCTTGTTTAGTCACGTTGCTCAGGACTTCAGGGGCACTCCCCCACATGAGAAAAGATAAAGCACCTTACACAAAGAGAGTTCACTGGATGGGAAACACTAATTAATGATCCAAGCTTGTGGGATCCCATATGGCTCTACCCTCCCTACTATGGATTTAATTCTTCAGTCAGGCTGAGACTAGGGTCAAAGGAGACCTGCTGGTTACACTGGCAAATGTGACAATGTTGAAGGGTTAGGAAACATTCAAAGGAAAGAATCTAGAATATCTTGGAAAAGGAAATAATACACATGCCTAACAAAAATAAATTTGAAAGGAATGGCATACTGTTCTTGCCAGAGCCATAGAAACAACAGTAAAAGGATGACTGGGGGCATGGCCTCCAGACCACTGTGTCAGTGCTAGAATAAGTCCAGACGCAGCCACAAAAGATCTGACCACCCCTGCTCTGAGATGACCCAACAGAAGAAGACCCGACTGAACTCTCAGTCTTTAAAGAAGAATGAAAACTTCCACTTGCATTATAGTGGGGGTCTTTGGAATGGTGAAGAAGTTGAGATTCTATATTCTGAAGAGCATTTGAAGAAATCAGGGATTTTTACCAAGAGGTTGAGAGAATTACCATGAGCCCAAGGGCTATTTTAAAAGATCCTAAGGACCACCAGTCAGCACCGAGATTGGTCCATTTTCCAGATATCAAATCATGCTCCATCTTACAAAATGGATGTATTCTTACAAAAGTGTGTGTGATGGTTGCTGTTGTCAGCTTGATAGGATCTAAAGTCACTTGGGAAATGGATGTCTGGGCATGTATCTGGGGGATTGTCTTGATCACCTCAATTGTGTTAACTGATATAGTAAAACCCATTTCAATTGTGGATGAAACCATTCCCTGGACTGAGATCCTAGAAGGCATAAAGTGGAGAAAGTGAGCCAAGCAGAGTGCGTTGTTGCACGAATCCTAAATGGTCTTATAATAAAGACCTGGAGCTAGATATCAGGGTGACAGGTGAGATCAGAGAAGCAGAGCAAGCCACAGACACCACCTCTTACCTCACCAACTTCTCAGCCAGGAAGAAGCCTGAGTTCCTGTCTCCTCCTTCCTTATATTCCTTTCTCTGCCCAGCCATAATCACTTCCTGTCTCAATCTTCCTAGTGCTGGGATTAAAGGTGCATGATCCCAAGTGCTGGAATTAAAGATGTGTACCACCACTGCCTAGCTCTGTTTCTCTTGTAGCCCAGCATGGCCTTGAACTCACAGAGATCTAGATAGATCTCTGCCTCTGCCTCTCAAGTACTAAGATTAAAGGTATGTGCCACCACTGCCTGGCATCTATGGCTAACTCTGTGGCTGGCTCTGTCCTCTGATCTTCAGGCAAGCTTTATTTCCCAGATTACAAACAATGTGTCACCACAATGCATCATTACTGTTTCCTGATTCTGGGTGCAATCTCACAACTGCTTTCAACTCATGCTGCCTGGATTCCCCACCAAGACAGAATATACTTTGAACTGCGAGGTCAAACAAAACCTTCTGCCCTTAAGTTGCCTTTGACAGAGTATTTTATCACAATAACAAGAGAGGAAACTAGGTGTGTAAACCCATGTTATATCATGGGAAAAGATTTCTCTACAACTGAAAGGAGTTATCACTACAGTGAAGGACGTGGTGAATCTTTGGGTCATCAAATAATAATCATCTAAATAACATTTTATAAATTTAATTTGGGCTTACTATGTTTTGGGGAAGATGGAAATAAGGATAATACCAGCTAGCAAAATAGAAATGGGTCAAAAAGTAGATCAAGCTAAGGGGGTCTTATCACCAGAGGTTGAAGGGAAAAGCCAGAACAAATGTAGATGAATGAAATTCAACTAGAAGAAACCCTCAAATAGAAAGTTCAAGTACAGGTGCCTGTTGGAGTGAGTAAACAAGGCCTTCCATGCTTTCTCCATCCAGCTCATGTCTCCTGCCTCAAGTAACAGCAGTGGTTCTCTGTCGCCTTCCTCTTCCTCTGATTGCCTGGTGGGCCGGGGAGGGCCTGGACGGAGCCACGTGGCAGCTCTAAGGAGCCGTTTTGAGTTAGAATATGCTCTAAATGCGAGGTCCTATGCTGCTTGGTCCCAAAGGTAAGTGACATTGTCATCAAGGGTCTTACTGGGAATCCAGATTTCAATTCCTGATCAAGAAAGTCACCCAGATGATGGCTGTCCAGAGGAGCCTGAACGGCCCTCTGCAAATCATTGAAGGGCAGTTTTGATTTCATTTTCCTTACATGATGAAAACAAACTTAAATTTTAATCCTTCTTTAGTTTAGGTTCTTCTGTAAGGTATCTGTAGATGTAACCGTCTTGTTAAATAAGAAACACAGAGCCAATTGCAGAGTTAGAAGCCAAGAAGTCAGAGCAATCAATAGCTGAGAGCTGAAAACCTTACCCTTCACTGCTGCTCTGTCTTTCCTCTCTGCAAAAGACCTACTTTCTGTGTCCTGTCTTTTATATAGACTTTCTCTTCTGCCTTCTCATTGGTTGTAAACCCAGCCACATGACCTCCTTGTCACTGCCTGTCTGTACAGACCTCCAGGTCTTCCATGGTTGGTATTGAGATTAAAGGCATGTGTCGCCATGCTGGCTGTATCCTTGAACACATAGAGATCTACCTAGCTCTGCCTCCCAAGCATGCACCACCACCACCCAGCTTCTGATATGGCTTGCTCTGACCCCAAGGCAACTTTTTTAACATTCAAATAAAATCACATTTCAGTACAAATAAAATATCACCACAGGTATCAGTAATAGCAGTGAGCTCTAGCATCAAGAAACATGTCTGTTATAAAGTGGTGACATATTCTAAATTACTGGAATTCAAGAAAGGACTCCTATGTATGAACCTGGAAACAGTCTTGGTTGTGGAGCATCAGATATCCAGAGTCACACAAATCTTCACGGTTTTGCACTCCTGGGATCTACCCCCACAAAACTGGAAACAGATGTTCAAACAAACCTTGAACACAAATGTTTATAACCACCTTTTCACAGTAACTAAAGAGTGGAAACAACTCAAGTGTTCACCAAAGAATGGAGAGACAATCTGTTGGGAGGCACCATGCAGTATAGCATTATCCAGCCATTAAAAGAAATAAATATGGATAAACTTTGAAAACATATCTACAGAGTCCCTGTTTTATATGACCTCCCTAATATGAGGATCCAAATAGAATAGGTTTGTGAATAACTCAGGCACACACACACACATTTGAATACTGAATGGCTTCAATAGCTGGGTTCCTTACAGACATGCAGGTGGGAAATCTGATAGCAGAGAGCCAGCATGATTGGGTTCTGGTCCTCTGTAAAGAACATCACTTCTGACTCTAGGCTCCACCCCAGATCTGGTTCATCTTAATTACCTCCTCAGAGACCCTATTTTCAGAGCAGCCACTTGAGATATTGGAACTTCCACATATAAATTTGAGGAAAGAAATTATCTATTATATATCAACAAGTAAATCTATGAAAAAAAGAAAAAATAGATTGATGTTGGCAAGAACTGGCAGGAGAGAGAAGTCTGAGGGACTTCTTAATGGGTGCGAGTTCTGGTTAGACAATGAAATTTGAGAGTTACAGGTACCCTTTATAAAAACAGTATTAGCCGGGCGGTGGTGGCACATGCCTATAATCCCAGCACTTGGGAGGCAGAGCCAGGTGAATCTCTGTGAGTTCGAGGCCAGCCTGGGCTACAGAGAGAGATCCAGGAAAGGCCCAAAGCTACACAGAGAAACCCTGTCTCAAAAAACAAAATAGATAGATAGATAGATAGATAGATAGATAGATAGATAGATAGATGATAGATAGATAGATAGATAGATAAAACAAATAAACAGTATTCATGTAGTAAATACCACTGAAATTCTCGTTTTAAAATGGTTAACTTCAGGTTATCTAAACTTCATCAGAGGAAACACACTGAGCAGTACTTTCCTTGGTGACCTTTCCTGTTCGCATGGCTCAGTTCCCTATAGGCCGGTGTTTTGTCTCTGAGCCTCACTGCAGATTCAAGGAGAGCTATGTTAGTCATCTTTTGCTTTAAGATGTCTATCCAACTGTCCATCTCAAAATTCAGGACCGACAGCTAGACCTAGATATTTCTAACTCAGATGCCCATAGGGTGGTTCTGGGTGAACTTGGCAGTGGACTCAGTTATAACCAGATCTGCTCTGTGAGTCTCAGCCTCCTTGGATGCACATTAGAACATACTAACTGTGCCATGCTTTCCTTACAAACAAAAGCAGGAGCTTCACGTGAATGCTTCAAGCCTTTGCTCATGTTTCAGCCTCTGGCATCAGCTAATCACAGAACATAGTCTCAGTGTCAAGGAGACAAGATGCATTTAACCACCATCAGAGAGAACTATAAATTCACAGGCTGAAGGACACAGATCCAGAATGCTGTTACTTACTAGATATGAAAATAATGTTACCTAGAAAAACAGCGTTTACTGCATGGTCACCAGTAAGACGGAATGTGTCTGGCTCTTGGTGAATGGAGCATCTATTATTAGTCTAACTAAGCACATGAGGGAGAATAATGGGTGAAGTCACAGCTCACTCATATGAGCAAGGTTGGCAGGGCCCATGCTCTAAATTAGAACCAAGAAGGCAGAAGTGAACCTGATTGGAAACCCTGGAACCTGGAACTTGCCTCTAGAAATGAATGATCTAAGGACCTCTCTCCTATGGGAGCCAAGAGCTTCTGGACTTGGATCCAGTTACATGTCCACTCACTACAGACTCTTCTACCACTGAGAAAGGTCTCCACAGCTCCGAGGTGGCAAAGGGTTCAGGGTAGCTAGCAAGAGTCTCACACTGCCTACAAACTGTTGATGGTGCCTCTTCAGCTGTGCTTGTATTCCTGGTCTGAAGAAGGAGTTTCAGAAACAGCTATGATGATATGGACAGCTGAATCATGACATCTCTAATTTAAAGAATGTCCTGGAATTAATTATGAGCAGTTTTGATGGGTAACCAGGCGTATCCAATACTGTTTGTTGTTAGATTTCCATCTTGAGTACAGTTTCATAAGAACCCACATTAGATTGGGTTTAGACACATAACCATCTTATAGTTGTGTCTCTGTTTCATATCCCCCATTTGTAGTTTTTTCAAGCAATCTTCTGAGCAGTCAGGCCATGATATTTCTGCAACAGTCTCATGAGAATTGTCCAGTAGAGGCAGAAGTTAGGAGGCTGAGCTGCAGAATCAAGGAGGGCACTACTATAGCAGTGAGTGCTCGGCAGATACATGCAAACCCATTCACAGAATTAAGATCTGTTACTGCAGATGAGTCAGAATTTGT
The DNA here is from genome assembly GCF_903995425.1 of Onychomys torridus. Taxonomy (NCBI): domain Eukaryota; kingdom Metazoa; phylum Chordata; class Mammalia; order Rodentia; family Cricetidae; genus Onychomys; species Onychomys torridus. The sequence goes on along the minus strand of NC_050448.1, from coordinate 130,510,795 downwards.
CTCTCAGAGTGTGACACAGAATGGGATGCATAGCAGCACACAGGATGAGGAGACAGGCCAGTAGCCCAGACTGCTTCTTTGAGCAGCTCCCTCACGTGTTCTCCGCAGCTTCTTTACCTCTTTCTTCCCTCTGTGGTGGGTAGGACTCTTGTTTGGCTTTCTTTTTCCCTCCCTGAACATCTTGGTTCCCCATTTGCAGCATCGGTAAACTGAAGGTTAGTTTATTTGTTGTCCCACCCCTAGCAAGCAAAGTGAATTATTTGAGGTCCATGATATAAATATCCTAGTGACGCATTTAATGAAAGTATACAAGGAGTCAAGAGAAGAATCGTGTATTTTCTATGCATTACTACACCCAACTATCTTGCAGTTTGATTGACATAAAGGCATTATGTAACAAATATTTGTATAGCAGATAAAGAATGGAAATGGGATACACTGGCTCAATATATGGTGATTGCTATGAATTTTGAGTGGAATCGGTGAACAGGCACTGAATGTTTCTTCATCATTCCATTTAAATTTCTGCCGTCGTGAAACACCTGTGAAATGCTGGACGCCATTTTAAATACTTTTAATAGCCATGTAATTAAGTTTTCAGAGGCAGACCTTTCAGTTTTTGCAGATGAAGAAACTGGGGAGCATATAAGCAGCTCTCCTGAGTGAATGGAAAGCAAGCAGGAGGCTGAGCTGGATTTCCACAAGGGCCTTCGCTGTGCTTTCTAAATTCCCCTGGCACAGGAGGCAGTGGGTTCCAGAAGCTCGTTATGTTTTGCCAATGCTTGCATTTTCAGGACTTCTCCCAGTTTGTTCTGGAGGTTGATCCAGGAATGGATTCAAGGACTTCCTGCAAGCCTGCTTTTCCAGCTTTTTGTGATGAAGGCAGAGGAAGGAAGGTGGGTAACCAGCCAGCTCTCAAAGGGAAAGAGCCCAAGGAGGCCGGAGTTGGTGGACTCAGGCCAGCAGAGCCCTTGGGTCAGCTGCCTACAGTGATTCTCAACTTTGCTGGTTAGAATCATCTGTGACACTCACAAAGGACCAGCGCCTAGGCCAATTAAAGCCCATCATGGTGACATCTAGGCTTCAGAAAACCCTGAAGATTCTGGGTAGCTCCACACAGCAAAGCAGGTGAAGCTCAAAGAGAGAGGTGTGGTGCTAACCTTTGGGTCTCTGTGGGAAGGAGATATAACTGCTGGCACAAATGGGTGAGGACACTTTGCCAACACCACATTGGACCAAGATGATTAAGTCCTTGTGCCATGTAAGTCTCAGACCTGGGCTTCCTACCTAACCCAATTACACAGGGAACTATAATATATTTTGTGTGTGTCACTGTGGTTCTGGAATATGTGTACAACTTGGTGTGTGGTCCCCACTAATGTATAGACCTGGGCCTCTCAACAATGTATTTAATCAGTGTATTTACACACACTTCTAGTTATGATGCCAATGGCCAAGAGATTAGAATTTGGTAACTCTTGGTTTCGTGTAGGTTTCCACTGTTTGCATGCATGCTTGTTTCTAGTTGTTATCACCTTTTCCTGAGTAAAAAAAAAAAAAAAAAAAAAAAAAAATTCAAGGTGGGAAGTCATTTCAGGTATTTTTCCTTAGTGAAAAATAGGAAATCACTAATTCTAATGGAAATCACTATTTCTGACCAAAATCACAGATCGACTAAAATCTGAGATTAAGGAAGCCGTTCTTGAAGTTCTGCCTCTTTTAAAATATTTTGTGTCCAGATATTTTTAGAAACCCGACATGTGGCACTTGCTCCTCCACAGGGTCTGAAATCTCCCACATTGTGCATGGATTACATCATGTTAAATTTAGAAATGACAAAGTGATGAACAACCTCTCAGATGCGAAAACCAATTAGTGTTTGTGTGGGGCTGAGCTCCGAGAATAGTACTGCGACACAGTTAGCTGTCTAGGGGAGACACTGGGACCCAGAATCCAAAGCTCTAAAGCAGACACCCTTGGGATTAATCTCTCACACTACAAAAGAGCCCATCCAAGGACTCCTCTGAATAGCTTTCCTAGTATGCTGAGACAATATTTCAACTTATACAATGTGAACATAATGTATAAAAGTCTCTTCACACATAATTTTCTTAGCGTGCTGGAATTGTGCAGTATAATAGCTCTATGAAATAAACACATGCGTCAGGTCTTCCACTCGGTAATATCTCTCTCTCTCTCTCTCTCTCTCTCTCTCTCTCTCTCTCTCTCTCTCTCTCCCTCAATTATCCCCTTGCCTTCTAATCATTTCTTCACCCCAACCGTTTTCCTTGTCAACTCTCAGTTAATTTCAGCTTCCTCCCCAAGGTAGTTTTAAATGGCCCTATATCTTCCTTGTCTCTGCACCATGTATGACATTTACATAGTTCCTGGTTCCAGTCCCCCCCCCACCCCCCTCTGTTTCACACACAGTGTTGGGTGGGAGCATCTCAGTCCATACTTCCAGCCTTGACCTCTCGCAGCAGCATTTTGACGTCTTCAGCTTCTCTCCTGCTCTACCTTCCATGTCCCTCTCACCACATGCACTAGCCCTGCTTCCTGGAGCAGAGCTCTGAAACTGCGGGTGATTCTCCCTGGCCTCCAACAGACGCTAATGTCATTAACTAACTTGTTTTCATCCTGTATCCCAGTGGTTCCAAACTGAGTGGTCTCATTCTCCTCTTCTCATTAACACCCTAGTTTGCAGAAATTGTATGAAGCATTTACTATAGTCTTAATGACTAAAGGTACCACGGGCTAGGGCCAAATTGTTGGAATTTCAACTTCAAAATGACCCTTCAGCCGGGCAGTGATGGCACACGCCTTTTATTCCCAGCACTCAGGAGGCAGAGCCAGGCAGATCTCTGTGAGTTCGAGGCCAGCCTGGTCTACAGAGCAAGATACTGGACAGGCACCAAAACTACACAGAGAAACCCTGTCTTAAAAAAAAAAAAAAATGACCCTTCATAAAATTTCCTGGAAAAACACACTATCAACATCCTATAATAGACCCTACATTCCATAGATATACCATGCTTAATCTGTCAGCCAGTCCCTCAGACTAATTGATTTTTAACCTTGCCCACTTCTCATTCTTGTCAAAACATGAGTAAACCACTCATACCTATTTCAGTAATCTTAGTCAGTGTAACTTGAAGACATCTTCCCTGAGGCCATCCCTGCCTTAGCTGGTGTGGCACAGATAACCACATTCTGCCACTTTGTGCCATGGTTTGCACTTATATTATTTAACTATATGTCTTATTCCCCACTAGTTCATGAATACTTTGAGATCACAAAATTTATTTTCTTCTATTTTTATTCAGATGTCTACAATATCTCATTTACAATTTAACTCTGTGGGGAAAATATTAAACATTTTTATTTGTAATAAATTAGAAGTATTCTGAATTAGACTTTCAATGCCATGATTATATTTCTTCAACTACTGGGTGAGTAAAGCATTTAGGATGTTTTGCCTCTACATTTATGTCAAGTTCAAGTCTGTTTTTGCCTGAAACATAAGCACTAGGTGTTCCAGCATTTTTCTACTCTGCCCCCTTTGTCTTAGTTATTCTGGTCCTGAGATAAAATACCGTGACAAAATTGAAATAGTTGATATTGTCTTCCAGTTTCAGAGGAACACAGTCTAATGTGTGGGGGGGGGGGGGCAGGGAGAGCAGGCAGAAAAGGTGTGACTAGCTTTCACATCCCACCCATACTCAGAACACACAGAGTGAACAGGCAGTGAGGCCAGACTGTAAAGCCCCAAGACCTCCCCCTAGTGACTCATTTTCTCCGGCAAGGCTCTACCTCCTGAAGGTTCCACAATCTTCAAACAGCACCACCATCTGTGGACCACATGTTCAAATATGTGAGCCTATGGGGAGGGGCATTTCACATTCAATCAACAATACCCTCCTAGTAAGACAATAATTGCCACCTACCTCAGGTGATGTGAGAGAGAAACTGCCGTGTTTATACCATGGGACTTTTTAAAATAACAAATCGCCTTGCACTGAAATGGCTAAGAAAAGTTTTGTTGAGGAGACAGGAAAAAGAGTCTGGAAGCATGAGAGAACGGCTGATTATACATTGGCCACTCTCTTCCACACCCCCTCTTTTCGGGTAAGAACAGACATCCCTTTCCCCAGATGACCCATGGCAGCTTCTTTCCTTGCATTAGGGGCCTTCATTTACATAGGTCTAGCTGAAGTGGCTTCTGTTCCTTTGAAATACTTTCCTATCCATGTGTCAAAGCCGATGGCCTTAATAACTCAGAGCCAGTGCGTTATTAGGAGTCCTTCTGCCTGTTGAGACCTGTTCCTCCTTTGTTACCTCTTTGCTTCTAGCTGTCACAATTCCAAATGAACTTTATCAACAGTTTGCATGTTTCCACCACAGAAAAGCGTTTGAGTACGGTGGGTGAACTCACAGACTGGCATGGACAGATCTGGCAGCCTTCCTGTGGTGAGCCTCCTTTACCATCCAAATAGTACATTTTTGCATTTATTTAGATGAACTTTAATATAATCCATGGAGTATATCATGATCTCTATTTTTACTTCCCTCATAGAAGACAAAAATCCATAAATTGATTATGATTATGAATCATTCCATCTAGTTTTATATAAATATAATATTGATTATGTGTTTGCACATAGGGCAGTGTGGGAGGTTTGCACACATGAGTGCTATTGCCTGTGGTAGCCACAAGAGGCCATCTGACTGCCTTGGAGATGAAGTTACTGGCTGTGAGTTGCCTGATGTAGTTGTTGGGAACTGAACCTGGGTCCTCTTGAAGAGCAGTGTGTACCCTGACCCGCTGAGCCATCTCTCTGCCACCTTACCTTCACATCATCATATTTATTTTCCAGTGTTTCTGTCTCACTGTAACTTTTGGAATGCCACAAATTTGGATACTGTTCTGTGAATCTGTGATTTCTTTAAACTTAGCCAGTTTTACTTTTTACTATTCATAGCTCTGACCTGTCACATCTGTCTTCGGGTCTTGTCTTCCTTCCTTGGATGCATCTTAAACTTTGCTTTAGTGTAACAGAAGTGGATGTATTTATCCAGACATGGGACAATTCCTTTCCTTCTCTCTTTAGAGACAGATATTCTGTGGATGCAGGATTTGGGGAGTTGGCAGGTTCCTCTTACTATTAACATTTTACCTCCTATTAATCATGTTATCTGTCTTTTGTTTCTAATTCGTCTCTCCTAACCAACCTTGAAGCTTTTCCTCATCTTTGGTATCTCTCTCTCATAATGCTGTGATGGTTTAGTGTTATTTCTCTTGCTTGTATTTGCTAGGTTCCAGATGCTCAGTCTCCATTGCTTTCAGAAATTCTAGATGATTCTCAGTTACCAGATAACATTGCTTTACCTTATCTTTATGCTCTTTAAAAACCTTCATTAGATGTATATCATCAAGTGTATTTAAAATACACTAATTAGAACACATATATGCAAATAGAGTATGATATATACACAGAGACCTATGTGTCAGAAAGATGTGCAAGTACAAAGGTCTAAGATCTTTGTGAGTAAATCAAGTGTGCCTGTGTGTCTTTGTGGGAGGGTGTAACTTCCATTCCTTATCTCTCTGCTATACCATAGATAATTTTTTTTAACCGTTAAATCTTACTAATTCTCTGAATAGCTCTGTCTGTCTTTCTATTTGCAACTCAATTGCTTTCTGACTTCTTTCTATTGTATTTGGTGTTGTTTAAAATTTTGTCAGGCATTTTTGAAAGGCATTTTCCCTTCTATATAAATTTACTCATTTTCCCTTAAAAATGTGTATTTTATGCTCTCTACCCAGACTTTCCATCTTCAGTCTTTATGTTCTAGCTGCATTGCTGTTTCTGTGGTTCCTTGGCCTTCCTGCCTGCCCTGTCTCTCCTGCCTTGGACTTCTTAGTTCTGTTGTAGGTGGTAAAGCTTATAGCTTTTTTCTCTCTTCCTCTTCTTGCTTCTCGTGGGACACCTCACAGATGAGCTGGTTTACTCTTTTGTCTTCTTGGGACACTAGCACCCAGGGTCATTGCTCATGAGCCTGAGCTAATGTTTCTGTTCGTGTAATGATGGTGCCTTGGGCTGTATTTGTTTTTCCTTTTCATGCTACCTGGAGCCCAGGGCAAAACAGAGCACTCAGATTTTGAATCTCTTGTGTACAGTGGATTTTATGTTTCCTAATTTTCTGAACCTTAGTTTCCTCCTGAGGATTCTAGAGATTTTATTTATTTATTTATTTATTTATTTATTTATTTATTTATTTATTTGTGTGTGTGTGTGTGTGTGTGTGTGTGTGTGTGTGTATCATTTTGAGTGGATAACATGGATGTGCAGGTTCCCAAAGAAATCAAAAAGGGGCATTGGAGCCCTGGAGATGGAGTTACAGTTGGTTGCAAACTGCCCAACCTGGGTGCTGAGAACTTAGCTCAGGTCCTCTGGAAGAGTAGTATTTCTGAGCCATCTTTCTAGCTTCAGAACTGTAGCATTATAAAGGTGTTTATCATCTGACCTCCTACCTTGCTTGGGTCAGTGTTGTGTCTGCCACACAAAGCCCACAAAAATTCTGCTTTGAGGCCAGTAAGAATCGATATGAGAACTTCAGGTAAAGGAAGTGAACCATCTGCTTTTCTGTCCACATCTGCCTAGATTGTAAGCATTTTGTATTCATAAACAGCTCTCTTTTTGTTGCTGAGCTGAATTCTTAGGATAGTGTACAGCACAAGGTAAGTACTAAATACCTACTGTGGAATGGGTGAGCACAGCTGCCTCCCATAAAGATAATGGCATCTAATCACAATCTTGTGAAGTATTGCTGATAGTTGCCATTCTACAAGGAAAACAAATTGAGACTCACACAGTTTTAAATAATGGATATGAAGCTATTAACAGCAGATAAAAATAAGTTAATGTTGGAACATGGGCCTGTCTCAAAGACTAAAGTTGGCCAACAGGCTCAAACTACTTTTAAGAAGCAAAAGAGCTGGGTGGTGGTGCACACCCATAATCCCAGCACTCGGGAGGCAGAGGCAGGTGGATCTCTGTGAGTTCGAGGCCAGCCTGGTCTAGAGAGCTAGTCCAGTACTGGCTCCAAAGCTACAGAGAAACCCTGTCTCGAAAAACACAAAACAAAAACCAAAAACAACAACAACATAAAAGCAAAAGAGCCAAGCATAGGATCCATGAGAACCTACAAGAAGCTGTCCGAAGTGCTGAACAGACTCCCACAGAAGAGTCTGCCAGATGCAAAGTAACATTGGGCACTTGGGCACTGAGTCTACACTTCTTTTGCTGACAGAGAAATTCCCTCCTGTAGTTAGAGTTTTCCTGCCTGGCCCAGTCAGGACAAATCTCTCTTACCCGCCAGTCCCACAGTTGCTCAGACCTAACCAAGAAAGCACACAGAAACTTACATTGTTTGCTGGTTTGAGCTACTCCCTCCTCACTGACTAATTCTGACACTGGTCACCTTGCTTCATTTTACCTCCTAGGGACAGATTGTAATCTGCTGCCTGTAGACTCAACTGGAGCAAAAAGCCACACTCTCAACCTTGCTTTCCAGCATGCCAGGACTAACCCTGACACTCCATCATCCTCAATCATCTCTCTCCAAATCAGCCAGCCTCCCTGGACACTTGGAAAAGCAGCAAGCTCTAATCAGGACATATAACAAGAAGTACAAATTCTAAGAATTTGACGACCAGAAGGGCACATGTGGGCTAGTTTAGAAGATAACTGTACTGTAATGTAATTTCTTGGTTGAATTGAGGTTTTGTCACAGTAGGCTTCTTCTCACATTCACTAGAATGTTCTCTATTATAGCAACCACTCTACAACACTCACATTCTCTGGACTAAAAACAATGACAATCTTTCGGCTGACTCTTAATGCAAGAAAAAAAACTGACTTTCTGGTAATGAGCTTCAAAAGTTTTTCCCTCTTGGGAATGAAGGCACTGTCCTTTGTCATTCATAGACACAATGGGGGTTCAAGACGCAAAACTGATGTTACATATGAATCACATCGAGATTTACAAATCTGAGAAAACAAGAAGATCGTGTCATTGACTTTCCAAATGGTCATTAGCTTACTGCAAGATGGCTGATTGAAAGTACAGCTAATGAACTTTTCCATGGAAGCGCAATGCTTATTTAAGCGTCTCATTACTGCCTTCACAGTCCTGCAGCCAGGCTCGCTGTGCCAAGAGGAGGAACTATCTGATATGTGCCTCTGTGGAGCTGCTGCTCCACTGCTGTATAATGAGGGGAGTAAGATGTTACTCGCCTAAATCCATGGGTTAAGGCAATTTTTCCTGGATAGTTGTCAGCTCTGGAGTATATGATTTTTGTGACACTCACTTGCTCAAGGTGAGTCACTCAGCTCATTAAGGATCTGAAGTGAAAAAATACAAATGTCACAGAGAAGTCAGAATCTAAGCAGGTACCAGCATGTCTATCAGCTGCCCCTTTTATCTTTTTCTTTTTAAATTCAAATATTTTTTAGTTGTCCGTGAATTTTCCTAATTAACAGAAGCAGAAAAGCTTCTGGTTTCATGGAGTACGGGGCTAAGAAGGAAACCTGTAGCCATGCATGCTGTGTGTAGGTCTGAATGCCTCCTTGCCATGAGATTGATATCAAATAAAGTACAAGGGAGGCAAGAGCTGGTCAGTAACATGAGTATATGGTTTTGTATCCTCAAAACCCACATAAAAGCCAGGAGCCAAATGCGTATCTGTAGTCCCTGTGCTCTTCAGGAGCGACAGCAGTGAGGACAGGAGAGTCTTCCCAAGTGTGCAGTTAAGCCACTACTGTGTGCAGCTGGTAACTGCACAGAGCAAAGAACACTGTCTCGAACTAAGTATAAATGAGGACTCAAATTCAAGGTTGTCCTCTGACCTCCACATATGGACAGTGGCACTTCCACACACAAAGACACACACACACACAGAAAGGCACAAACACAAAAGGACACACCTGTGCATTAACACAAGCGCAAAACAAAAATTAAGGAGAGTAGATGTTAAAAGTATTTCCATGAAGGTTCAAAAACCTAGAAGTTCATTTGTATTGTAAAAGCCACTTAATTTTTTTTTTTTTTTTTTTTTTTTTTTTGGTTTTTCGAGAAAGGGTTTCTCTGTGTAGTTTTGGTGCCTGTCCTAGATCTTGCTCTGTAGACAAGGTTGGCTTTGAACTCACAGAGATCTGCCTGTCTCTGCCTCCAGAGTGCTGGGATTAAAGGCATGCGCCACCACTGCCTGGCACCACTTAATATTTTCATAAATACTCTTCATTCAGCGCAGTCCTGGGTGTCATGTCTGCAAAGTGCCTCAGTGACATTTGCCAACAATTCCCAGATTCAGAAGTGAAATAAAGACCCCAAAGAGCCAACTACTGCCCTAGGCCCTCTGTGCTTCTGCTCTGCCACAGTGAGACAGGGCTCCGGCCTGTCTCCCACTGCTGGTGAGAACGCAAACAGCCCTGCTAGTCTCCTTTCTGGGTTGGCTTGCTCACTAGTGCCATCTGGTCATCAGTGGGTGCACTGCAGAGCATGCAGCCTAGAGAGATTAGAGAATCCCCACCTAAAAAATGGCATACAGCTCAAAGTTAAGAAGCGTATGAAAAATGTCAATCCTGTCCCTGACTTTTAAAAACCACCCTTAGATTGAAACAACCTTTCTCTGTGAAAAATGTCAAAGAAAGAATATCAAACAAAATATTCTGTTCAGAAGAAGTGCTGGGAGAATGGGAAATTAATAAAAGTGAGGATGGGAGAAAACCCCAGTGTGTGTAAAATTGGTACCTCTTAAAAAGAAAGCTGTAAGGACCAGGATTTATTGCCACACATAAAAGATTTGCATGAAAAGAGTGAGAAAGTGACACATTTAGGTTACAACAGCTCTCTTGAGAGAGAGCAGCGATGCCTCCTCAGCTGGGCTGCTCTGCCACTCATTCCCACTCTTTCCTGTCCCACAGCAAGCTTGTTAGCAGCCCTAAAGGGCCTCCTTGGTAACCTGAAGGGCCTGTTCCTCGTGATGCATTTTGTAATACTAATTAACTAATTCCCAGCCACATGAAGGGAACCTGTGAAGATTCGCCAGAGGCGAACTGCTAAGTAAACAGTGACAGACTTCTCCGTTTTCAATTAGATGGAGTGACATATTGTGACAGCAACAAGTGGACTGACTTTCTAATGACAAGAAGGAGAGAGGGTTTCATTCCATAAAAGAAGAGAAACCCCGGCTACAGGTCTACCCTTGTGCACATCAAAGCAAGATTCTGCCTTGGTTCTGTTTTGTGTGCCACTGACGTAAGATTTAATCCAAAATGCCTCTTTTTGAGACTGCTTCTGTTCTTCTGAAATGTCTGACAGGGCACAACACAGGGACCAAAGAGAACAGCCAGCCTAATTAAACCCATACAGGTGGCACTGTGCTCTGTGCCTCAGCCCTGACTCTAGCCGCCCCGCCCAGCACCACCGGTCTCCACTGTTTGTGTTGCAGATCCCTTGCTCACATGGCAACTGTTGCTATGTTTGCAGTAATAAGTGGGTGATGCTAGTGTCTCGGTAATGACTATGATACAAGAGCCATGATTTCCAAATGGATTTTTGAAGTCGCTCACACAATGGCACAGCACAGAGTGACAGCTTTGATTTTCCATAGGTTCTCTTTCTTTTCACCTTTAGTGTCTTCTGTATGGACTGAATCTAACCCCTGTAGAATAGCAACAGTGACAGTTTCCTTCCTTTTGCTTGCTTCTATTTAAAAGAGATGTTTATTTTAAAGGGGTGTTGTTTCTTATTTCTTTAGAATCTATACGATCCTGTATTTTTTTTTTTTCTACTTAAGTAACAGTGATTAAAGCTATCAGAAAACATTGTGGGCCCAAGAAGGAAACAGTTCCTATATTAGCCACAGGAGAAAGGATGGCATCCATTGTTAATATCTGTGACATTAGCCGGATGCCTGTATTAACAAGCAGATGTGTGAAGGGTCTCAGTCGCAAATCAGTCTGAAAAATTCATGGGTGGATATTTTCCATGCTGGATGTTCTCTTTCAAAAAACACAGGGAGCAAATGAAATCCGCTTTGTTTCCTGATCATAATCAAGTGTTTCCTTCCCGGTGAGTGTTATAACTGCTCCCTCAGTAGAGCTGGGCATCGCTTCAGCTCTAGGAGAGGTAAGCAGGATAGCTATGTTATGCCCACTGATGGTAATATCAAACTGGCCAAACCATGGAGGAGAAGATATATTGTGTGCTTTGATCACTAACCGTGGTTCAGACATTGTGAATTTTTTGTAGGCTAGTCATAACACTGACAACCACAGCTCTTACACAAGGTAAGAACCATCGATCAGCACTCCACCAATGAGCAGGCCAAAGGCAGAAAGGATGGGAGACCTGCTGGAGGCTTTATAGCTAGTAACAGCAGGGCCACGGTTTGACCCTGGATCCGACTGGCTTTTCAGCCCTTGCTGAGCTGCTGTAGTGAGATCCAGAGGGCTGCGCTCATACTGATTCCTCCATGTGACTGCATCCATAATGGGGCAAGTGAGTACACACTTGGTGCTCACAGTGTGGCCCCCAAGCAGTAGCTACAACATCTGAGGGAATCTGTAGATAGATAGCCTCAGAGACCTAGCTGGTCTCAGTGAGTACCTTAACAAGCATCAGACATGTGCTGTGTGAATGCACATTAAAATTGTAGGTGTGCCACTCCAATCTCTACTGTATTTAGGATGCACCCCAACTTCCTCTCTCCCCATAACTTACTCCCCCAAAGGTTGTTACACTGCCACTTAGTGGTCCCAATCCCCGGTGCCCATGTGGTAGAAAGTGTCTGCCTTCTGAGCAGAGGTTGTTTCTATCTTCATTCACTTAGCACATCTATGTGACATGTGTCTATAATGCCAACTGATACAGTACATGACAGAAAACACCGGAGGGCTATGGAGGAGACTTTTACCTTAATTTCTGTGGGTGAGCCTACTGAAAGCTAGAGCCCAGTACAAAACTGGAAAGGATTTCAGATGCTCAAAGGGCAGCCACCTAAATACACTGGTTTCAAGCAAATGATTCTCTTCTATTGGATTCTAAAATCCCCTTTATTATTCATGGAAAATGAGTCTTATCCAGCTCAACCAACACACGGCAAAATAAATGACAGGAATATGAAACAAATAGAAATGATGTCTGTTGCTGGCTTTCCCTGTCATGCATTACTAGATGGAATGTATGTATGTGGCCAGGGGATAGGAACTGCCAAATGAGTTTTAGGTTTATGAAAAATTCTTGTTGCTTCTACATAAACATGGCTATTTTCCTTTGTAAAGGGTGGCTGGTTCTGAATTTAGGGAAGGTTTAACAGGTTTACATAATTATTAAGGGAAATTAATAAATTGATGCATACATTTATATTTTATAATATGGATAAAACATAATTGAAAGATTATAACACTCCTTTGAGCCCTTTTCCATTACTGGCTAGTAAATTGGGATGACACCTTTCTTTTTAAAAATTGCATGCATTTAGCATGTGTGTATTATACGTGTGGAGTGTGCATTTAGATGTACATACACATGTGTGTATGTGTGTATGTGTCTATATGTATGATTGTGTGAGTATGTCTCTGTATGCATGTTTGTGTGTGAGTGTGTGTGCATGGGTGAGCACCAGAGCATGCATGAAGAAGTCAGAGGATGACTTCTGGTGTAGGATCTCTCCTTCAACCACGTGAGACTGAACTCAGGTTGTCAGGCTTATTATAAATGCCTTTACCCACTGAGACATTTCTGAGACACAAGCCAACACCCTCCATTGTAATTTGTTCAAAACCAGTGATATCCATCTATATACATTTGGTTAAATAAATAAGTAAATAAATAATGAGGCATCTTTACCTTAAGGAAAGATACAATTGTCTAGAACATTGTGTATAATTTAAATATAGCTAGAATTGGAAAGTTAATGGATTTCAATCACTTATCACAATTATATGCTGAGCTCCTTCAAAATACAAAGTATCTATCAGACACCATGGTGTTTGGATGGGATGGTCTTTTGTAACCTCTTGACAATCTACATATATTCTTTTTTTTTCCTTTGAGACAGGGTTTCTCCGTGTAGCTTTGGTGCCTGTCCTGGATCTCACTCTGTAGACCAGGCTGGCCTTGAACTCACAGAGATACTCCTGGTTCTGCCTCCGGAGTGCTGGGATTAAAGGCATGCACCACCACCACCAGGCATATATTCTTATCGTATATCCTCCTGTATTAGCTATATTTTCTTCATTGAAATAATTAGATTATTATTACTTATAGATGAGAAACCCCAAACATACCTGTGGGTTCCCTTATTGCTCTAACCCCTTCATCTACTTGATTTCATTTCTCTCTGTGAGGTTGCTTCACTGATACATCAGCATTCATGTTTGCATCCTTTTAAGTGCCGGCTAAATACTGTTCTTCAGCAGATGTTGGAAACACAGTGGTACATGATACATCATTTCAGCCCTGGAGAGACTCATGGTTTACTGAGGGTGTCAGAAGCAACATGCTGAATCAAGGGTGTGATCCCATGATGGCCTAGGAAGGGCTAGGGAGAATTAACAAGACAGGCAGGAGCACTGGGGTGAAGGCACAGAGATAGCAAGCCACGGGGTGTGACTGGAGAGCTGGAGAGTTGGTACAGTTGGGGCAGAAGCTGTGGGTGGGGATTTAACAAGAGCAGAAGTAGAAATAAGAGGAGACCATGCTGCCTTGCATCCAGGTACAAAGGAAAGGATGAGAGCTTCTTCTTATCCACAGCTTCACTTATGGCCACTAAGATCTCACTCCACCCAGGCAAGGAACAGGTACCCATCTGTATGTGACCAGATATGACAGGCAGTGGTCATCATTGAAATTGCTCTGTGGCATGACTCGCAGCTTTGTGTAACACTGAGTGAATGATCAAGGTTGTCATAAGTTACAGGTGGGTGTGAACGAAGCAATGCAGATGAGATGTAACTAACTCAGGTATGGCTGATAGCCACCTTGGATGCAACATTGTCTCCTGGAATTGAGCAGGCCTGGAATTGGTCTGTCACCTATATTGTACTGATAAAACCACCTGTTAATGAATGTCCCTCTTTAAATATCAAAGAAAGGGAAGTAAAAGGTCCATCCACCATTTTAAAGAAGAAAGGAAATAAATTACCCAGTTTTCAGTCTATCAGTTGCTGATTTCCACAGTGAAAGGTGCACGGTGAATCTAGGATCTGCTGAAATCACTGTCCAGCATCTCAGCCATATGGTGCTTCTGCTCCACGGCATCTCCACCCATACAGTCCCATCTGCCTTCATCCTTTAGTGCCTAGAATAACCCCTGTCAGGTGGCAGCTTCTCATCCCAGGCACACTGAATGTAGAAACTGGCACCTGCTGCTCAGAGGGAAGTCTTCATACAGCTCACCTCACTGGTAAGAGCTTCCTGCCACGTTCTTCATCAAGGTGTGTGCTCCTTGTAGCATGCCTGACTCCCCACTAACATTTCTAACTTGAGGATGGAGTTTAAGTGAGTTCTGGCTTCTCTGCCTCTCCTCCAGGTAAATTGCTTACCACAGGAATCCATGATGCATTTTGCTACTGCACTGATACTCCTCATGCACGACACATGAAGTAATCACAGGTGGCACTTCAACGTTGATGCTAGCTCCTGGACTCTTAACAGATCCTTCATCAAAGAGTTTTGTTGTTTGTAGTTGGAATCTTAAAAGGTCTTATTAATTAACTCAAACCTGAGGCCAGTTATTGGGGTGAATGCTGGAAGATCAGAGAAGCAGAACAAGCCACAGTTTCCTCACCTCGCCAGTTCCTCAGCTGGTCTTGTTTCCTCAGACTGGAAGCTTCTGAGTCCTCATCCAAATGGATCTCATCTGAACTGTGCTGCTCCAAAGCCTAAAAGCTTAACCAACCAAATGCTGAACCAGCCAAATGCTTCTAGTTTCTGGTCTTCACACCTTATATATCTTTCTACTTTCTGCCATCACTCCCTGGGATTAAAGGCATGAGTCACCACGCCTAGCTGTTTCCAATGTGACCTTGAACTCACAGAGATCCTCCTGGTTCTGCCTCCCAGAGTGTTGGGATTAAAGGTGTGTGCTACCATGCCTATCCTCATGTTTAATATTGTGGCTGTCCTGTTCTCTGACTCCAGATAAGTTTATTTCGGGGAACACACAATATTTCGGGTAACACAATACCACCACAGTTGTTGGAATCCACAGACTACTCTGCTCACTCTGTGTGTGCCGGCAAGCTCATCTGACAGGCCTGAGATCGCAGCAGAGGCACACAGGAGGAGTGGGTGGATTGCAAATGTAAAGGTTTCTGGTTTGTCCACTCATCCAACACTTGTTGAGCAGTTACTCTAGGACTCGGAAGAATGCTCTGTGAATAAAGCCCTTGAATCTGGTGAGATAACTATTCTCATCAGAGTGAGTCCCTTCAAAGCAGAGACAGGGCCATTGGCCATTGCCTAAAGTAAAGGATGCTCTTCTCTGTGTTTGTGCAGGGGACCTTTCTAACAATTCTCTACCTGTGTAAAGAGCCATGTTTTCTGTACCCCTCTTACTGTCTCCTGAATCTAAGCAAGGATGCTCTTACCCAGAGCAGTTGTTACCACACACAGGATGGCTCGCTACTTAACTTCCTGTCAGCTGCTTAACTGATGGAGTCATCCTTTTTGTTTCAGAGTCTCGTGTTTAGGTTTTGAAGAGCTAGATTGATGAGTATTACCAGAGGGAAATATTTTTTGAAAAGTAAGCGAAGCTGGTGACATATTACTTCAGAGTTTAGTGAAATTCAGCAAATCTAATTCTATTATCCTGTCAAATGCTCACATAAAGGACACCTGAAAGCATATTTCAAATGCATCTGTGTAAAGACTTCGGAAGCCACAGACACATCTGTAAAAGCTGGGAGAATCTGCCGCTGACAGGCCATTGTTTTACGAAGTGAGTAAATAATCTTCCAGCAACTAATTAAATAAAGTTATCTGGCTGCAGCAATGCCTGCCTGCTCTGCCTGGGAAAGGCTGTCAGGCAGCTAAGGATAACCATGTTTTCTTGGCTTTCTCAAAGGTTTCTGGACGTTTATACAGGCCAATTCACCCAGACACCAAAATCGCAGCTTTCTGCATGAATCATGGAGCAGAGCATAGAAGTGCAGATCTTACAGAGTGTTTACAGCCAGATCATTTAAGTCCTTGTTTATTTTTGCTACTGAGGAAGAGATACCAGCTAATAAATGCATTCTGACCAAAATGCCAGGGGCAAATTATTAAAGCATTTCCCTACCACTCTGCGTTTGTCAGAGGTTCACAAGCAGATACACTGAAAGGACCCTATGGTGCCTTCAAGCAATTGCTGGGTGTGGATGGATCTTGCTGAACTGTGCACACTATTGTGAGGGTGAATTAGAATGTAGGAGGAACATCAGCAGAAAGACTCAATAGAGCTGTTACTCTTCTCTCTGCTGTTCAGAAATGGAAATGCTAAGTAGAACTCAGGAGTAGTGAGTGTTACATATACTCCTAGTAAATATTCTCAGCTACCTGACAGAAACAAGATCGATGTATCATCTATCTGTCTATCTGTCTGTCTGTGTATCTATCTACCTGCATGTATGTGTGCTTCTGTGTCTCTGTCTGTCTGTCTATCTACCTATCTATCTATATGTATGTGTGCTTCTGTGTCTGTGTCTCTATCTGTATGTCTCTATCTGTTTGTCTCTCTGTCTGTCTCTCTATCTCTGTTTCTTTCTCTCAGTCTATCTCTCCACATATATATATACTTTCTCCAGTGGCAAAGAACAAATTCAGGGCCCTGAGCATGCTAAACAAGCACTGTACAGGTGAGTTTCATTTTTATTACTTTTCAAGGTCAGAAAGCAAGTCAGAACAGTTAGGAAATAGACCCTAGATAGTAAACAGGTAAGTTGGGGGTTACCCAGTCTCTCTAAATCCAGAGCTGATGTGTGTAGTTTGGGGGACAGTACAAAAAAATCTGCATGCAACTTGGGTGGGAAATAATAATTAGTAATGATGGGAAGTATGGCTCAATACTTCAAACACTACATTCCTCCACTACCGATGACTCTATATATTAATATGTTCAGTTGTTCCCTGACCAGGGAAGGCAACTTACTTATAGGACTATTTAGGGTCACTGTGTTCTACATAGATGAAATGGCCATATTCAGGGTCAGCATGTTCTACATTGTTGAAGTGGCCTTGTTCAGGGCCACACCCTGTTCTATGTAGATAAAACATCCTTATTCAGGGTCATTGCATTCTACTTAGATAAAGCAGCCATGTTGTCAGTTCTCCAAAACAGAATTGCTAACTTTTAACTCCACAGTAGATGCCATTTCTTCAGAAACCTCTGTCCAAATTCAACAGAGCTGTAGTAGACAATATTGGCTGCATGTGTTCCCATGAGTGGAACAGCAAAGAAATGTTACAGCCGTTCTAAACCAAACAAAAACATCATCAGCTCAGCTCAGCTCAGCTCTGATGGTAGAGATTATTAATAGCCTGCCTTCCTTCTGCCACTTGTTTGGCAGGTGTTACTCATTATCTGTAATGGAAACCGTTTTCTATACTGTGGGTAATTTTTAATGTGTCCTCTATCTGCAGGTGTAATTCCTTTAAAGGAGGTTAATAACATTAATCCCATTTTACAGATGGGAATAAAAGAACTGAATTATCCTATTTTCTCAGGTCAGAGAGTAAGTCAATGTCTCATTAACTTCCATTAGAATTTTCACCCCATCCAATTCACACAGAGATTCTTCCTCAAGATGCTTAATTACTGTCAAGAATTTTCTGGCATTGACTCCTCACTGACACACATCAAGTATCTGAGCCCAAAGATTAGCAAGGCCCAGTATTAGGGGCCCAAGGCCTGCCCAGGAAATGGGAAGTGGGTCTTTGGATCTAACTACAACAATAGGCTCCTGTGTCAGTACATGGGTGGTAAGGAGAGCTAGTAGTGGTGGGCTTTGAGTCAAGCTCCATAAATGTAGGTGCTGTGATCAATCACTCTGCTTGATGTGCTGTGTTCAGTTCTCAGAGGCAATGTGAACCAAGTCTCACTTACCTATCTGGTGAAGAAGCTGAAGTTAGAAAGGGATTCATGTAAGAAATACAGCCAGGTACAGGAAGAGGGTGTGAGACTAGGCCATGAGGCAAGAAGGGTTCTTAGATTCAGTATCTGAGTCTGCAGGTCAAGATCTTTGACAAAGCTTCTAGTTGTCAAAATGAGGAAAAGTTGACTCACCTGAAGGCCTCTTGAAGCACAGATTACTGGGCCCACTGCCCAACTTTCAGACCTAGTGGGGTGATGGAAGTAGAAATTGCATTTACAGCCTACTCACAAGTGATTTTAAAGCTGATAATCCAGGAATTACCTCCTGAGAACCAGTGCCCAAAACAACTCTATGCATTAAGATCTCCGAGGAGCTGAATTAGTTACAGTGCCGGATTTAGAAGATGAGTCTGGCAAAAGTGTGTCCAGGTCCTGAGGGCAGTCAACCTAGTAGGGCCCAGCTGCAGCAAGAAGAACCAGAAGGAGAGTGTACCTTGGGGGAATACTGGGCCAGAGAAGTAGGAATGTATTGATGAATGACCCAAAAGGATCTGCCAAGTGTGACAGTCTGATCTTTGGTGATGGTGGCTGGAAGAATTATTAAGCATTAATATAGACTTTGCAGGATCGCTACATCCCATGTGTTCCCATCCATGCTGTTTCTGCACCTTCTCCCTCCATTCACCAGTTAGTTACAGTTTAGTTTATTGTTTTGTTTTGTTTGTTTGCTTGACTGGTTTTTAGTCATATGTAGCCCAGGCTGTCCTCAAGCTCCTTATAGCCAAGGATTACTCTAAACTTCTGATTCTCTTGCTTACACCTCCAGAATGCTGGGACGGCAGATGTATACCATACCAAGTTCTGAGGAAGGAACTCAGGCTCTCATGCTTGCAAGGCAAACCTTCACCAATTGAGCCATGCCCACAGCTCCCAAGTGCTACCATTCCACAACCCCTTCTCTGCTTGCCTTATTCCTTCTTTTGTCTAGAAAGTAACTGCTAAACCCAGTGTTCTCCAGGCCAAGGGATCAGCAGTATGGACCCAGTTCCGGGCCTCATAGTGTGAGCAGGTCATTTCAGCCAAACATGGTGAGTTTTATTAAAAAAAAAAAACAAAACAAAACAAAACCCAAAAAACAGGGGCCCTGCTGAAGGAATAGACAGCTAGAGAGCGAGTGCATGTCATTAGCTTTTTCTGCTTAAATGTGAAGTGCTCTGATCTCAGAGAATAAGTCAGGATTTCTTTAAAACCCACGATAGTCTATTCATAATGCCATTTCTGCTATGAATAATAACTTCTCCAAAGCCCAGTGATTCTGCATCCAACCATTGTTAATCTTCCAAGCAGGTGGCTGAAATCCTGGTAGAACAAAAAATAAAATAAAATGAGGGACATATGTATATCAATATCCTCCAGTGATCGAAGGCAGGAAATAATTACCATCAGCCTCATTTCCTACTCTTCTCTCTTTACAAAGTTCCCATGCTGAGATTTGCTGGCCAGTGTTTGTTTCTTTTTGTGAAATCTGTCTCAGGCTCTATTGGAAACTTGATATAGCAGGTGAAGCATTCAGGCCCATGATGAATCGGGGCCAGACACAAACCGAGGGCTGAGTACTCAAGGGCTTCAAAGAGAGACAGTCAGGATGGTTCTGCACTTGGATCTGCTGCCTTCGCTTTCTGGAGCCAGAATCCAAAGGCGGCAGCTGCTGCAAGGCTGCATAAATAAAGGAAGCAAGGGCCTTGCGTTCCTATGGGAACGTGCCATATCTCCGATTACCAGGTCCCCAGATACCACTTCCTTTCAGATCTGGGTCTCACATTAAGAGACAGTGAGAGGCACACTTCCTGAGAGGTGGCTGGGGGATATTGTAGTAAGAGATTCATGACTTCCCCTCCACAGTGTACAAATGCATCCTGAGGGCTTTTTGTCTTAATGAATTGCATGACAGAATCTGTCTTTTCCCACATGGTCCAATGCAAGAAGTACTTATCTCAGTGGCTGAACTGTGTGTGCCTAAGTGTAATCACTAAGGAAGAAATCCAAGTACAGCACTGTCCATGTCCTTCTGGGGTAATGATGACTCAAGTCTGGACTAAAGTTGGTGACTGCCACAGATTCAAGCCAATGGTCACTTTGCCTAACTCCCTGGCTTTTGGGAGAGAGTTTAAGACCAGATTCAGATGTGTAAAATACAAGCATATCTCTGCAAAGATTCCAGAAGCCTGTGTCCAGAAGCTCTGATGTCTGCCTTCCAGACTGAAAACTGAAGACCCAGATGATTAAGAACCCCAGTCCTCCCCACAACCCACCACAAGGCATCCTGTAGCCTAACAGCCAATGAACAGTGAATGGAAACACACTGAAGTATCCTTCTTGTCTCATATTGTTACCAGCCAGGTGACTTCGGGCACATGGCTTGATTTTCATCACTACATCCTTATGGGGGAAAAAATAATCATGAATACAACACCACACTCCACTTCTGCTTGGAAAACTAAGAAATACCATGTGAAAATCAATATTATGATTCTAAAATGCCTCGCAGGCATGATCCTACTTGAAATGTTCATGAATCCTGTGGATGTACAAAGGTGTGGAGTTCTACATGTGATTTCTGTGGTTTTCTACATTCCCTAGACCATGTATCTAAACAGCACAATCCCACAAGCCACAGCTCATTACAAAGGCCTGAACAAGGTGTGCCTGCTGCATTTAACCAATAAGTGTGAATGAATGCCTGTCACTAAGCAGCCTTGTTGTGGCCAGTCACACACCATGGTCAGCCACACACAACTGTGTATTTTTTGCTTCCTAAACCTCTAGTGATGTTCTATACATGAGAAGCCTTTAAAATACATTTACTGTGTAAATACATAGAGTACTTTGAGACTGACTGATCCCAGCCTGCTTGTGCTACCTCAGACAACCCAAAGACAGCAAGCCTCTGCAGATCTGCTAGAGCAAAGGGGCCCTGGCTCTTTCATTGACCACTAGAAGGCCTTCTGGTCCTCACACCAAGGACTCCACCTTGCCTTGAGGTCTGACTGGCTTTGCTGGGTTTGGGCCAACGTGGTACTTTCTATCAGACCTTATGTTGTTTGACTGAAAATGGCCCCGTGAGCCCATAGGAAGTGGCACTATTAGGAAGTGTGACTTTGCTAAAATAGGTGTGGCTTTGTTCAAGGAAATGTGTTACTGGGGACAGGCTTTGAGGTCTCAGAAGCTCAAACCAGGCCTAGTAGCTCACAGATCTCTTCCTGCTGCCTGCTAATCCAGATGTAGAACTCTCAGCTCCTTCTCCAGCACCCTGTCTGCCTGCATGCTGCCATGCTTCCCACCTTGATGATAATGGACTAACTGTCTAAAATGTAAGCCAGCCCCAATGAAATGTGTCCCTTTGTAAGAGTTTCCATAGTCATGGTGTCTTTTCATAGCAATAGAAACCCTAACTAAGACAGACCTCCACACAATCTTTTCTTTTTCAAAAATAATGCAAAAAAAAAAAATCTATTAGCTAACAACCACAAAATATCCTTTGGGATGAAGCTCATAAAAGACCTTCCATTTTCCTTAGTTGTGAGCCTCTGACTATTCCTTCATTTATTCATTTATTTGACAAAAAATAATTTTTCAAGGGATTATAATTCTAGACTGCACATGTAACATCAAATATATCAATGATTGAGTCCCCCACAAAGACTTAATTCTAGTGTGGAATGAAGTGACACAATCCTTTAATAAATTACATGGCCCTAGAAGCAGCTACATTGGTAGATTGAGTACTTACCATGCACAATGCCCTGGGTTTGATTCCTAGCACCAGGATCCCCAGCCTGGCATGTATGACCATAAACTAGGTGTGATGGTGCAAGGTTGTAATCCCAACACTAGGAAGTAGAGTCAAGAGGATCAGGAATTTAGACCATCCTCATCTACATAAGGAGTTAGGAGCCAGTCTGAAATACTCGAGACCTTGTCTCAGAAACATCAAAAAAAAAATTGACAAATGAATTGTGTGGTATTCTATGACTGGTATGAATTGTGTATTATTCTTTGGCAGTGGTATGAATTGTGTGGTATTCTATGACAGTGGTATGAACTGTGTGGTATTCTATGGCAGTGGTATGAATTGTGTAGTATTCTATGACAGTGGTATGAATTGTGTGGTATTCTATCGCAGTGGTATGAATTATGTGGTATTCTATCACAGTGGTATGAATTGTGTAGTATTCTATGACAGTGGTATGAATTGTGTGGTATTCTATGGCAGTGGTATGAATTGTGTGGTATTCTATGACAGTGGTATGAATTGTGTGGTATTCTATGACTGGTATGAATTGTGTACTATTCTTTGGCAGTGGTATGAACTGTGTGGTATTCTATGGCAGTGGTATGAATTGTGTGGTATTCTATGACAGTGGTATGAATTGTGTAGTATTCTATGACAGTGGTATGAATTGTGTGGTATTCTATGGCAATGGTATGGATTGTGTGGTATTCTATGGCAGTGGTATGAATTGTGTGGTATTCTATGACAGTGGTATGAATTGTGTGGTATTCTATGACAGTGGTATGAATTGTGTGGTATTCTATGACAGTGGTATGAATTGTGTGGTATTCTATGACAGTGGTATGAATTGTGTGGTATTCTATGACAGTGGTATGAATTGTGTGGTATTCTATGGCAGTGGTATGAATTGTGTGGTATTCTATGACAGTGGTATGAATTGTGTGGTATTCTATGACAGTGGTATGAATTGTGTAGTATTCTATGACAGTGGTATGAATTGTGTGGTATTCTATGACAGTGGTATGAATTGTGTGGTGTTCTATGACAGCGGTGGGGTAGGAGAGTACAGAAAGAAACATGGCTTGTGATTACAGGCAGAGTGGCTGGGAGGACTCACCCTGAAGATTGTGGGTGTCCACTGAGCACCTACTGTGCATTATGCTGGTGGTTCCTGAGCACCTACTGTGTGTTCTTCCAAGTTCGTTACACCTAGATCATTGAGTATAATCCTCACAGAGACAGGTCATCTCTTTGTTCTTGTGGTATGGAGGAGAAAAGTGAGGCCTAGGAAGATATGCCATAGACAGTGGAGATACTAGAACTGAAAACCCAGCTCAGTCTGATTTGACATTGTATTCCTAACCTACTGCTTGATCCACACAGAAGTTCTGCTGAGAGAGGAGCCCGGAGAAATGACCAAAAGTTCAGTCAACCAAAGTTATTTTGTGAGCGTGTGAGCTGCATGCCAGGCTCCAATGCTGAGGATGCACAGGTAGCTAACAAACTGCAGCCCCTGCTCTAACAGTGCAGACTTTCTGGTGTGCCTCCTGTCAGGGCCTTGTACATAGCAGTACGAAAGTGGCCATCAAGAGCTAGCTGTGCAGAGGCCAGTTGGCACTTCTTACCAAATCTAGTCATGTTCCTGACAACACAGAAGGTCAGAGCAGCAGTGGGATCTGCAGGAAGTGTCAAGCCCTGAGTTGCTCAGGATTCAAAGATGTGTCACAGCACATCACACTAGAGGGGGTTATCAGGCCTATATAACCCCAGGAGGACATCAGGAGAACAGGGCACCCTGGCAATGCCATGCCACTCTGTTATTCAGGGCCTGACGCACCGAATGCACAGAGGAGAGAGGAAAGCTTTGGTAGTGTACAGTCAGGCAAACAGTCCCAGTGGTTTGGGGTACATTCACTTAAAACAAAAGCAAAAACACACATTGCTTGTAATTTTTAACCTCCCTTAGGGTGTTTCAAATGATTTGTGAAGATCAATGTTCTGCCTGTTCAAAGAGTTTAGGGAGTTTCAAACCCTTTCTGTTCAGACTAGCCTGTCATAAAGAACAAAGGAACATGGAATTTCTTGCAGAGATCAGAATTCACACTACAGAAACCAGGGATCTAAACTCAACAGAGATGTGCTTTTAACTTCCCTCTACCCAGAAGGAGAGAGATGCCCACTCCATGCATGCCTAGCCACTTGCTGATTTTGTCTTCCATTGATGAAGTTGATTTTATGATTTTTATTTATGTAACCACCCATGGTCTAAAGAAATGGCTGACAGCTTGGGTTCAGATAGGCCTGAGTTCAAGTAAAAGGTCTGTCATTCATAAGCTGTGAGACCTAGGAAAATTAGTTTGGCTTTCTAAACACTGGCTTCCTCATGTGTTGAGCTGTAGTGGCTTGTGCTCATTGCCAGCTTGACTGGACACATCACCTTGACTGTGTGTGTCTGAGAGATTATTTTCAGGAAGATTTTTAACTGAGTAGAGAAAACCCATCCAGACATTGGAAGGGGGGAGCAAAAGGAGGTGGCACCATTTCATAGACTAAGGTCCTAAACTGAATAATAAAAGGAAATAGAGAGAGCTGTTTGAGCACCAGAATTCTCTTTTCTGTCTTTGATAATCTACTCAGATATGATCAAGAAGTCTTACATTCCCACTGCCTCACTGAGAGCTACTTTCTCCACCATGCCACCTTTGCATGATGGATGGCACCCTCAATCCATGAGATACAATAACCCTAATACTGCTCACATCAGGTCTTCTGTTATAGTAACAAGAAAAGTAGCCGAGGCTGAAGACAAAAACCAAACTCTCATCAAAGGTTTTCAGTGAGACTCATGTGATGATGTAACCTGTTCATTCCTAATGTAAACACTAAATAATGCACAGCAACTGTGTGTCTCTCTTGTCTTTCCATGGTCACCTACACTTTAGTCCTTAACACTTCTGCCCCATGAAAAGCAATGACAATGACAGGCAAGTGATGTCTCTTCTTTCATGGAGACAGTGCTGGCTGGCCACACTGGGGTCCAGTTTAGGGGAACAGCAAATGCAGATGAGGTTGAATGCTGCGGTAAGGGAGAAACTGGTGAAATTAAAGCCACAGGCAGAATCCATCCTGCTCTCTGTTTGGGAACCATATTCCTGAAACATGTCGACATCTTTGTCACCTTGAGGTCTGGGTTCATCTTTATACTCTAGCACTGATAACTGGGACACAAACCATGCTGGTTAGAACCTAACATAGCCCCTTCCTGGTTCTTCACAGACATAAGTTCACTGTTCTCAAAGAACTAATGTTTATTCAAGCCATATGGCCCTGAAACTGCAGAGATAAGAAATTCAGAACCTGGTGGAAAACTGAGGACTAATTTCACATCCATGTGTTTACTTCAGCCAGTTCTGGTACCATATAGGCACCAAACAAACAAAGACTACAGAGGGGCTTTTCCCTGTGAGGAAGTCACATGACCCAGCAGAGACAGGTGAATACAACCAATGGCCTCTGGGTAGCTCTGTGATCCTGAGAGATCATATAATAGGGATGGGGCACCATGCCATCTTTTTCCATAGGCCAGCCCATCACAGAAGAGCTGAAGTCTTTCTTTGTCCTCAGCTCCACTTTCCTATCATTTCCACAGTGGTGATAAAGATGTCGTATATAGATTCCTCTGCCAATGATGTTCAGAAAGGAATGGGCTGAACAATGGAAAGGACAGTGCCCTGTGCATGGATTACCACACTGCTGGATCTTTTAATTACAGCAATATAGCTTTATATGTGATGGCTAAAGAAACTGGAGATTGTCCAATGACAACAAGCTTTATTAGAAAGAATCATAAGTAACCAAAAATAGACACAAGCAAAGTTATGAAAAAGGAACCACCATTCATTCGCTTGTGTTTTTCAATAGTTCAAATTTTGTTTTCTTTTTTCACTTATTCATTAATTAACTCATACTTACTGAATCCCTTGTATAGCTAGTGCAGAGAATCTTACTCAGGTACTTACAGAAAGGTATACACACACTTGCTTTCATACAACTTAACTGCTCAATAGAGGAAACTGACCATCTTCGTTTGTGCTCCATTAAACAGAGACCATGAACTGAGTGAGGGGGTGCATGCCTGTAACTCCAGTATTCAGGAAGGTAAGATAAGAGAGTCACAAGGTCTAATCCAACCTAGAGTGCATTTGTCTAAAAAGAAAGAGGTAAAATGGATCTGGTATAAGCTGCTTTCTGTGTAGTGTAATCTAAGATGTATAGGAAGGACAGGAAATATGAGATGCATTGAAGATTGACTCACTGCTGTAGCTGACTAGTGCTGAGACTGTTCTCTCAAATTGTTTCTCTCTGGAAAAATGTGTCCAAGAGACGTCCCCAAAAGTCCAAGGACTGTGAGTTAAGTACACAGGTCATTGGAGAGTGTGAGAAGCAGCATCAGCCGCCTGTCTCTGGTGGGTAGAGAGAGATCCACAGGCACACATAGGCCCTTAAGTCCTTGTCACTCTCTTTTCCCTTCCCTTCCTTTCTTAAGTGGTTTGATCCAGAAGCCACGGGATGGGGTTAGGCTAGGTCAGCTTCCTCAGTATCAGAGGAGGAAGGTGACATTCTAAGAAGATTGTGGGAAGTGACTACAAGAATGGTATGAGAGGTGGTGGTCACTGCCTGGCACAGGCAGGGCAGAGTTCCCATAGGACACTGGGGTTTCTCAGCTATGATACTGGATCCCAGGTGGGGTGAGCAAGACATCTCTATGGGAAAGAAAGCTGACATGGAAGTCAGAGCCAAAGAGTGGGCAGGGCATCCATGAGATGGGCAGTGGGAGCAGTAGCCACACACAGGGTCAGAGTCCAACAAGAAGATCAGGATGGACATGCAGGATGATGGACAGTGGTGGGTCTCCATGAGATGAGAAGAACATCTGCACAGCAACATGTACCATGTGGGAACTTTGGGGCCTGGGTGTAGGGAAGAGGGTTCTGTGAAGGCAGAGGCAAAGAGCTGGCATGCAGGCTAAATGAAAGCAGCATTGCAGTGCCTAGGGGCATAGCTCAGTGTTGGGGTCTGAGGAGAGTGAGGAGGAAACCACTTAGTTCAGGGGAGGCCAGCTGGTGGACATCAGATCATGAGAACAAGGAAAGCATCTCCATGAGTGCGGGAAGGAAATGGAGTGGGGAGATACAAACACCTGTGTGGTGTGCCAAAGAGTAGAAGGAGGCATGTACTCAGGAGCATTGATCGGTATACATATGCTGTTGGCAGCCAGGTTTCTTCCTGTGAAAGAACAGATAAATATCGGAAAGAAGAAAACTGGAATGGATATGGGGTGTTAGATGCAAGTGGAAGTGGATATGTCAGCTCTGACTCAACAAGAAATACACATCCCAGACACCTTCACACATGTGTGTTCACTCTCACTGTCCCCTAGAATTACCTACCAAGAAGAGGGTTGGAAACTCATACCTTCATCCATGTGGAGCCAATACCAGGAAACTGCCTCCTAAAGTCTGCCATTGGAAGGAAACAAGGGCTTAGAGAAAGAGCAGGTTCAGGGCCAAAATTAAGAAACTGTTCTGGAACAAGAGCGATTAAGAAAAATGACACTTAAATGCAATGTGTACATCAAGTCAGATTCTTTTGTGATGAGGGCTGTTATTCAGATAAATAGCAAAACATGAATGTGGGCTGAAAATGCATTCCAGAACCAGTTTGAGGGACCAGTACTGTACACTTAAATTCTTGTTTGTTGATGAATATCTGATTGACAATTTACTATTGACATTGTTCAGGGGAAAAAAAGCAGCTAAACTGTTGCTGCAGCCTTGCCTTGTGTTTGAGATTGCATAACATTAAATATTCCTTTAAATGGAATGCCTAGGTCTTTCTACACACACCTACCTTGCCCTACCCACAGATGGCTCTACTTCCACATCCCAAACTCTCTGTCCTTTCCATCTTGGTAGAAAGGACACACATCAGGGTACCTCCCCCTGCAATGGAGTCTGGCTGGATGTGCCCACATTTCCCTCCCCAGCTGTCACAGGCCACATCCAACACATCCATGTCTGTGTCTAAAGGATGAAGCCAGCCCCAACATTGTGCTTTGGCTGGTGTTAACCAAGAGAGAGAAGAAGAGAGGGAGGGGTGAAAAGGGGAGGGAAGGAGGGGAAGAGACAGAGACAGAATAGGATGAAGCAGAAATAGCAAGAGGTTTGGATGTTACCTGGCTGAGTCTGAATTGATATTGTGTAACCAGAACATGAGTTATGCCCTCTCACACTCAGTTTCCTCGATGTAAAATGGATTGTTAGGTCAACTTTGAGCTGTCTTTAAGGCATCTGGCAGTGTTTGATACATAACCATAATCCAACAATGTCAGTTGCCTTTTCTATTTAAGAATCAAACCCACCACAGATGGCTAGGAGTTGGGCATCACAGGTCATGTTTCTGACTTCTCTATAACATTGATATCCAAATCTGGAGGAATATGGAGAGTTCACCTCACCTCTCAAGACCTCAGTTTCTTCCTTGGTAAAAGAAAAAAGTGCTGGAAAAATGGGTCAGGGAGGAGTTGGCTTTTGAGTGCTGTGCTACCAAGATCTCTGAGGCATGCGATATAATTTTCCCTTTCCTTTTTTAAATGACAGTGGGTGCAGAGCAGGGGGAAGCTTTTGCTAAATTTTAAAGACATTTCTCATTTTTAGCAGTCAAGGCCTTCCCTGACCATGTTTTATCTCTAACTCACTCGTACCTGATAAAATTTTGAGATAAACTGAGAGGTGGTGTGTGGGGGTGGCGTCACTGTTGAGCACATTGGTGATTCAGTAGCTGTCAAGGATTTAGCACATACCTTAAGCACTTTTGTTATTCATATTTCTTTGGCTAATTACTTTTTTCTTTAAAAATGGGGAACTGAGTGGGACCTTGGACATTTGCCTAATGGCTCAAGCAAAGCCCTGACCTGGTTGGTCGCCAAGCCTTTCTAGACTGGGAAGTTTTGCTACTGAAAGAGAACTAATGGGTTTGATTTTCCTGCAAGAGATATTTTGCACTGATCATTGGTTCCATAAATACTTAGGCTAATGCCCATTCTATGTAACAGCAGCAATAAATTTCTTTTAATTTAAGACATTCTCAAGTACAATATATTGACAAACACAAAACAATGCTTTGAAAACAGCCAGGATAAAGTCTTGAATAAATAAATAATATTAAACTTAATGGATAAATTAACCAGTAAAAGTATAACTAGACTGTTTCAAGTTAGGCAAAGGTGATAGAAATGCTATCTTACCCTTTGCTCGGGAGGAAATATGGTCTTCATGAAAAGACACCATGGAGCAGAGCAAGGCATTTATCCCTTATGGCAGATCCACTTTAAATAGAACTATTTGTTTCCAGCTAAATGCCAAAAGGTTCAGCCAACGCACTCACAGCCTTTTCTGCAGCAAGCACTGACTTCAGAGTGTAAACACCTTTATTAGCATTTCAGCTGCCCGTTTCTCCACCTCTTCTTTGAATCAGTTTTTCATATTGGTGTCAACCAACTAAAATTCTGATAGAAGTTATCTGTGTGGGCTTCCTTTTGAGTGAAAGACATGACTCCTACCTTGGGTTATTCCTCTTGGGGAAACACATAAGGGTGCCCCTGGCCAGGAAGTTTGTACTAACAGCCTCACATAGGAACACAGTTTTGACAGATGGTGGAAAGATTTAATAAACCACAAAAACATTTTCAAAACTGTGAGGCCCTGGATGGCATTGTCTTATTTGAAGTCCAAATGGCTAATTCTTCCAGGATGAAGGTAGCCTGAGGGTGTTGTTAGCTACATAAAACCTAATTGGACCAATTAGAATAGAATACTATTTTGCTTGGAGTGTTTAATCACATCAGTCACCTAATGATTTTTCCTGTTGTTGTTCAATGTAACTGAGGCTGTTTACAGGAACATGAATCCATATGTGCAGTCTTAAACATTACCCAAGACAAGGGGAGTATATGGGAGTCATGAACGCTGAATTTTAAAAGATCAGTGTGTGTGTGTGAGTGTGTGTGTGTGTATACACATGTGCACACACGTGTGTATGCATGCACATTTATGTGTGTTTATTTGTATGTGTATGTATGTGTGTATATGAGTGTGTATGTGTGCATACATGTGTGTTTGTGCATGCATGTATGTGTGCATTGTATGTATGTGAGTGTAGGAGAATATGCATATATGTATGTATGTATGTGTGTGCATGTATGTACCTCATGTTTTAACATCAATGCAAGGAAACAGGTGCACAAGTGTGCTAAGAGGAAAGAAACAGTGTTCAGAAAACCAAACAGAGCAAGACATAAGAAAAATGACTCTCCTTTTGCTGTGAAGACAAAGGGTGTTTATAATAAGGAATTTGTTGTACATTTATATTTGCCAAAGATACAATTATCTGTAGCTCCTCGTAACTGTTTCAGTGAGTTTCCAGGTGATAAAATAGTTTGGTGTCTGCTGGAGTTAAATAGACTGTTCACTAGGGAAATTCTGGTCTGAAGCTCTGCAAGCCTTTTGTTCAAGCCCTGGCTCAGCCTCCTGCCAACCCTGAGCATTGGTGCCAGCCATCTAAGCATTTGAGCTGACTCTCCATCTCCCTAGTGTGGACATAAAGTTTGTGCTTTCCCAGATGTCTTGGGGACTTTCAGCAAAATGTTCAAGCTAAGCAGTGAAAAGTGTGTGCAATCAACAGAGCCCTTGATAAGTATAGGGAATATAGGCAATTGCTATTGTCATTATTATGTCACTGTGATTGAACTTAGATGTCCTGTGTCTTTTATTCCATTGTTTTAATTCCATTACTACATCAAAGCCATAGATAACAGTATACATTTATCATAACTCATCAAACCATAGTCCCAAAGCTACATGTATCACCCAAGGGAAAAGGTAATAACAAAGGAAGGATTTCTTTCAGCAGACTTTTTGGAATGTCACACAGTCAGAAGTAATTATGGCTCTAGGAAATATTCTGAGAATTCAAGAGACCCCAAAGCCAAACCTGGAATTTATTCTCTGATACCAAAGCAATTGGCAGGCTGTGGTCTGGAAGCAACAGCTCTGACTGCTTTGAAAGCTCTAAATGGGGCCATTTGGACTCACTATGACCCTGGCTCATCCCCAGACTCCAGAGAGATGGCAGGAGAGGTCCCCCACCTGTTCAGACAATAGTCTCCTTGTTTCTTCTTGGATCTCGCTTAACAGAAACCTTCCTGGATAAAGAGATATCTTAATGTGGGTTTTAGGGGGTCCTCACCACCACTGTTCAAGTACTGCAACATGGATATACACAAAATGTTCTATACAATCCTCTATGGAGTCTTCCTGCATTCCTCAGAGCCAGCCATACATAGCCAGGACACCAAACCCAAGTATGGGTTTCTGTGAAATCCCTCACATTGCTCAGCAGCATCTTGGTGGTAGTGTGATTCTTCCTCAGAAATGGAGATGGTCCTTTCAGGCATATGACACAAATCAAATTAACTGTGTATACAAAAGCTACAAATACCACATTCAGTATATAGCCAGTTACATTGTGATGTGTGTATGTGTGCGTGCGTGTGAAACTTAGACAGTCAGCCCTGGCTGAGAGTCCGGGCACTCAGATAAAGAAGATCAAAATCTCTTGCCTAAATGAGAGTTGTCATCTTACTCAACTTTCTAATGTGCCAGGTTCTTATCAGTCCACATCATCCATGAAGCCCTATGAGAATGTAAGGAACAGAACAACAGAGACATCACTCTGTGACTTCCAGAGACACCTTTTGTACCTGGCCCCAACAGCTACTCTAGCCTTGGCTTTCACATTTCCAGGGTGGGATGACTATAACCTCTTTGTGAACAGTTCAATTTGATTTCGGACTTTTGACCTAATTATTCGCAATGCCTAAGGCTCAGTCTAACCTTATAGGGACAGTTACCCATAGTGGCTGATGCAGACCTCAAGTTACCCCTGAATATTCAGTTACTAACAATTCACTCTAATCACTTGTCCTTTGACACAAGTCTCTTTCCTACTGGCCAAGTAATCACGAGAAAATCTATCCAGCCTCTGCCGGAAACAAGATGTGTATTCCAGCTGAGGGCCTCCCCCTCCTCTTTATTATAACCATGCAGCAAATTTATGCAATTTTCTTATTCAACTTTGGTGGCCTCTAGTAATCTAAGCAATTTCTGAGGAGTACAGAAACACTGGGGTTTAGTCCTGCCTATCTAGAACAGTGCTGTGATGATGTCCATCACCCACGTGCTGAAGCAGTAGACTCTGTAGGATGCTCAGTTGAGGAACTGGGGCCTTTGCTGGGGTGTGCTCTGTCTTCAGCTACTTTTCTGTTACCCATAGCTCTGTGGCCTTACATTTATCACAATTTGTTTTTCAGTTGATAATTTTTGCCCATTGTACTTGTGATGGGCATCATTGTCGAATTTATTTCAGCCAACAGCAATAACTGTGCCTGTGCAAGTTGCAGAATTCAAGTGAATTGTTTAGTCCAAAGTGAAAAACTGTTCAGTGCTAAGATACATCAATCATATCATATTATACAAAAAATGTTTTTAAATTATCTTGTTCTCTTTTTATAAGAGAAAAAATTACCTTACACTCACAAGATATACACATAGAATTTCCTAGCCATACATACACAGATATATGTATACAGAGAGACAATCATCCTTTAAGCATAAGAATTCTGCCTAGTTTCAGTTATGATTGAAACACTATGAACTGCATATGGCGATTAATGCCTATCACTGGGACACTTGCAAAATGGAGACATAAGGATCCAGATCCAAAGTCATCCTCAGCTGTATTGTCAGTCAGGGATACCCGAGATCCTGCCTCAAAACACAAATAAAACAGAAAGAAACAGAAACGAATGGAACACTCAGAAATCAGTGCTTGTCTTACCTGCCATGGGTTCACAGTCTCAGGCATTTGCTTTGTGGGTGCTGCATCACCAAAGGGCCCTGTTTTTGTGGTCACAACTTCAGCCCCAGACGTGACACCTGCCTTAAACTCTGAGCATCTCTGAAACCTTTGCTAAAGGTGAAATGTGCATGGGTGTGAACAGCTAGCTCTATCAACCAGGGTCTAGTTTCTCCTTTTGTTTGACCTGGGTGTGCTTGGCACCCATCTGTCTGTCATCCTAGAATAGACTCAGTGTGTGTGGTATCTCCTGGGGAAGGATAAGTTCCCAGGCATGAACTGCATTCAGCTATTGAACACCCAGGGCATCCTGGAGAAAGGCTTTTATTCAAGGGAAACCAGATAGCCATTTTGGTGATAAAGTATTTATTCCCTGTTACCGTATTGTTGCCAAGACTACCGCAGAGAACACAATGCTTAAAGGGAGCTAGAGTCCTAAGGAAGCTACAGACACTGAAAGAAGAAATTTAATTTTGAAAATGAATCAACAGTTTACTGACCAGCATTATGTGCTGTTGACTAATGTTGATTGAGATGACTCTGTCATGCTTTGAGCCAATAATTTTTCCTCTTTAAACATTCCCTTCTTCTAAGATATCATCGTTCTGTGTAGCTTAAGGAAGTGAGGCTAGAGATTATTTTTAAGGCAATTAAATATAAGCCAACATTACAGAAAACTAACTTCTCTAAAGAAACAGTTTTGAAACTCTTAATATTATTTACCACACTTTCATTTTGATTGTAAACTACTGAAGAAGCCCAGTGAGAGTCCAACAAGATTGAACAGGATCTTGGTTCTCCTCTGTGTAACTGAGTTCAATAGCACACTAAAACAGGCAGCTCTGCACCAGAGCAGACTCACGGTAGCATTGTGATTATAGTGTGGAGTCCTGCGGGTGTGGAAGAGGAGAGGCTTCTCGAGACATCTTCACAGAATTGGCTGACTGGGACACACACTTAACTCAAGCGATTTTTACTGTTCCTAAACCGTAACACCGAAAGACTTTAAACAACTCTCACAATAAACCTCCCAACACAAGTCTTGTTACACTCCTCACTTTACAGATGCATAACTGAGGCCTAAGTCAGTCATTGTCAGAGGATAAAAGCAAAAGACACATGACATGGCGACTGCAGCCACCTCACATAAAATGCCCATTCCTGCCAGTAGCACACGCTGCCTTCTGTCAGGGGCAATGAGACATCAGCTCACACATGCAAGCATGGCAATCAGCTAAGGCACAGTCAGAGGAACAGGGTATTATGGAATGTTTGGAAAATCCACTGTCAGTGTGGCTGAACTTGTATTTGTTGGGGGTGGGGAGTTTGAGGAACAGGGGATCACAAGACCCAAAGAAAGCAAAAGAAGGCAAATAAAGGAACAGCAGTGGGCTCTGGCCTCTGACCTTCAGGCCTAGGGAAACAGGGTTTTTGTTACAGATGTACCCAGTGGAGGAAGGGTGGAGTGGCAGGCATCATTTAAGAATTCATTTATTCAATTTTTCAAAACTACTGGTTGGTCTTCTCACATGGGCCATGATTAATGTGAGGGTTGAGGGCTCAGCAGGGAATAAAAAAACTAGTCTCCTGCCTTACTGTACATTAACATATAGTTGTCAGTGTATACAGAAGCAGATAACAAGCAAGTTCTAAAATAAATAAGACCATCATGAAATAGAGCGACCACAGCAGAATGGCCCCTTTGGAGTAGCCATTAGAGAAGAACTGGCTGAGAAAAGGACAGTGAAATGAAGTCTGAATGACAAAGAGCAGTCATAGGTGAAGGCAAGGAAGGTGTTTAGCATCAGGATCTTGAGGAAGAGATCTGGAGGGCGAGTTAGTGATGGGAAGGCTCCTAGGAGCACTTGAGGGGAAGGGGATGTAATAAAGAGTGGGAGAAATGTTGGAGAGGAGGCAGGTAGGGTCTGGTGAAGACAGTAGAGCATTTGCATTGTGTCCCAAGTGAACCAGGAACTCACAGGGAGGCTTAAGCAGGCAGATGTCCTGACCTGCTTTGAAATGAACACTGTGGGAAATATGGATTGGATGTTTCATTCAGAGATGGGGTGAAAGCAGAGAGACTAATTAGGAGAACTACAAAGTCCTGAGGAGAAAGAGATCAGCTCAATAGCAGATCTGGTGGTGTTTGCAAAGATTTCTTGACTGGAAGGAGAGACAGTGAGGACTGTGGAGCACACACTGGTTGACATTGACACCAGTGACAAAGCCAGGGAAAGGACTGGGGAGCTCTTGGTGTGTAGAGATGTGCTGTGGGTTGGAGGGGCATGGGGATCCTGGGCTCCCCGGGCAGCCTCTCTGAGGACAACAAAGACCAAATGAATGCAAGGAAGCCTGCAGATGTGCAGATGTGCAGTGACCTGCAGGACAGGGAAGGAAGTCACCTCCTAAACATACTGAAGTCGAAACTGGGGAAAGAGGAGGACCAGGGAACACTGGGGGAAATGCATTCCTGAGGAGGACGTAAGTGTGCGGCTTTAAGATGTCAAGTTTAGATGAGTTACACATGACCTCTGAAGGCCCACTCCTGGGACACTGTTTACTTAAGTGTGAACTGAGAATACAGTGCCACGTTGATGCAGACTACATTAAAAGGCTGGATGTAAGTGCTAACACAGGTCTGTGTGGTGATATTGTGTTTTCCAATATATTGTGCACCCTAATAAATTTATCTGGGGTCAGAGAACAGAACAGCCACTAGATATAGAGGCCAGAAAATGGTGGCACTCACGCCTTTAATCCTAGCATTCATGAGGCAGAAATCTATCTGGATCTCTGAGAGTTCAAGGCCACACTGGAGACAGCCAGGCATGGTGACTCACGCCTTTAATCCCAGGAAGTAATGGCAGGAAGTAGAAAGGTATATAAGGCATGAAAACTAGGAACTAGAGTCTGTTAAGCGTTTAGGCTTTTGAGCAGCAGTTCAGCTGAGACTCATTCTGGAAGAGGACTCAGAGGCTTCCAGTCTAAGGAAACAGGATCAGCTGAGGAACTGGCAAAGTGAGGTGGCTGTGGCTGGTTCTGCTTCTCTGATCTTTCATCTTTAACCTCAATACCTGGCTCCAGGTTTGTTTTTATTAGTAAGACCTTCTAGTATTTGTGCTACAGGTCTGTGCAGTTGTCATTTTGTAATAGCGCTTAGGATGTGTTGCATTTATGTAGACCTACTAAGACATTAACATCCTTAGCTGCTTTTAAGTGAAGATTGCAATATTGGCTCCGTACTCTTTTTGTTTATATCCAACCATTAAAACAAGATGATAGAAACACCAATGTCTTCTCTTAGTGTGCAGATACATAATCTGAGGCTCAGAGATAGTGTGTACCCAAGGCTAAGCTGCTGGCAACTATAACCTAGAGGAAGAAAGATGGCAAGACTCACACCTAGATCTAACTTACTCAAACAGTTCTAAGCTGAAGCCAAACAAGATATAAATAAAACCAAACTATGTAGACATCTCGTCGACATTCCTTGGGATCTCTGCTGTTTGACTGAATTGTTTTAGATGATATTTTATGAGCCCAGCACCCCCATGTAAAGCAGTGTCCCATTCATCTTCCAGTGTCGGGACACACTCCAATGCAGGCCTGTCTTTGGAGGAAATGAACAGAAGTACCCAGTACTCAACCATTGACAAATATGGTAAGTAGCACACATCAAGGAAATCACTCCTAGGGAGGTGGCTGTCATTCATTTTGGTAGCAAGGGAGAAAATTTTGTATTTTGTAATGACCATAAATGATAGGTAATTTTAAAATATTATACAGATTCTAACTCTGATACTGAAGTCTTTATAACTCTTCATTTATCTTCAAACTTAATAAAGAATGCCAGACTCTACATAAGTGTGAGTGTACATGAGTGTGTGTGAGCATGGGTGTGCGTGTATGTGTGAATGTGCATACATGAGAATGTATGTACACATTTGGTGTGAGTGTATGTGAGTTCAAGGGTATGTATGTGTATAAGCAAGGATACCCAGAACGTACATGTACATATGTCTGTGTGGGAGTGTATACAGGTTCTGGAGATTGTGAGTGTGTGGGAGTTTGTATGCAATGAAGTTTTAAGAGAATGTAAGGTTTTTATGTAAGTCATCTCTGGCTCACCTGGCATTGTAAACCCTTTGCCATCATTGCCCTGGACCTGCTGCCGCTGAGCCCACCTCACTGTGGGCAGGAGAAGAACAGAAGGGCAAGTTCCCACAATCACATTCCCTGCAAGTGCTCTTCCTGGGAGCTGAGCACCACAGGGTTTAAAGCACTCCATCCAATCCCTCAAGCAGCCAGCACGGAGGCACAGGACAGCCACCTGGGTCTGTCTCACAGGATGGCTCCATGACAAATTCATACAAAATAATTAATAAAGTTTGATGCTGGTCTCTAGAAACCAAGGGAAATACAGAAGCCTTTACCATCAGCTACATTAGTGTGTTTGGATAGATTGAGGATTCCTATAGGTAAGTATGATATATTTAATATTTCCTACTAGAAATATCATATCATCTAACTTTAACTACCACCAGCTAGAACTAGGCCCATGTTATCCTTTACACTCTTAAAGTCTGAGGGGTTCCATATTAATCTAAATATTATTGCTAAGGCCCGTTTATCCATGGCCACTTCCTTTGATTGCATGGAGGACTGACCACATCAGTTAAACACATCAGATTTGTTTCTAGAGCTATGTTTCAGGAAGAAGGAAGTGGCTTCTCTGTTATTAGTGGCTTGAGATCCTACATTATGGGGTCCATGCAGCTTGTCTTCCGAGAACTGCTACCGAAGGCATTGGAAAGCCTTGAAGGAACAAAAGGAAACTTCTCTGCTTGTTGCAATGCCGTGAACTCTGGCTGTCTTGAGAACCTTAGAGGAAAGGGCTCTGTTCTCCTGTGTGTGTTAACATGCAGATGGGCTCCAGCACCAGTGGCATTGAGTGATTGGCCAGTCCAGGAATGGATTCCACAGAGGGCATATGTGCTCCAGGTGTCACAGTATCATATCTTCCAATAGATACCAGTGTGTTTTCTTAAGGCTTCTCAGCCACATACAGGGCAGCCTATGAGCTTGGGGCCTGGTGGTAAAGCTTTCCATGGCAGAGTCAGGATGAAACTACTCTTTAGTTTCTAAAAATAATTATAATTTAAAAAAATTTAGATTTATTCATTTTATTTTATGTGTGAGTATCTTGCTTTCATGTATGTCTATGTACTAGGTGCATGTTGATGCCATGAAGATCAGATGAGTGCATTAGGTCCCCTGGAACTGAAATTTCAGATGTGAATGGCCATGTTGATACTGGGACTCAAACTTGGATCTTCTGCAAGAGTAGCCAGAACTCTTAACGGCTGAGCAATCTCTCCAGCCCCTTAAGGATTTCTTCTTAAAGAAATAGCACTCAGAGAATTACCCAAGATGAAGTATAGGAAACAGGGGTTGGATAACAGTATAAATGTCTACTTTTCCTGAACATCTCTGTACCAGAGCCAAAAGAAAACATTAGGTGTTTGGATGGAGTGATATTCCAACAGATAGGATACACACATTTTGTACTTCCCCCCTAAGAACAGCAATTTGCACAGCTTAAATTACCCTTTGTTTTCTTTTATTTTGGTCTGTATTTCCATTTGCTTCTTTGAAATAGTATCTCCCCATGTAGCTGAGGTTACCCTCAAAAATCACAACAATCCTCCATTTTCTAGCTAGGCATCTGTTCCCAGCCTGGCTGTACTTTCATTTCCCACAGCAACAACCTCATGAGCTTTCTTCTTTTAGTTATTTTTAATGTATTTTAAATATAGTCTTGGACCCTAAGAAAGACACAGGGATCACCCAATGACAGAGAAATGGATGAGATCTACATGAACAACCTGGGCGTGAGTGGGCGTAATGAAGGGCAAAGTTCAAGGGAAAGAGGCTCAGGGGAGCGGAAGATCCCAGCTGGATCAAGAACAGAGAGGAAGAACAAGGAATAACAGACCATGATAAATGAAGATTACATGAGAATAGGAAGAAGCAAAGTGCCAGAGAGGTCCCCAGAAATCCACAAAGATACATCCACTGTAGACTACTGGCAATGGTCAAGAGAAAGCCTGATCTGACTTAGTCTGGTGATCAGATGGCCAAATACCCTAATGGTCATGCTGGAACTCTCATCCAATAACTGATGGAAGTGGATGCAGAGATCCTCGGCCAGGCCCCAGGTGGAGCTCCAGGACTCCAATTGTCAAGAAACAGGAGGGACTGTGTGAGTGAGAATTGTTGAGATCAAAATTGGAAAAAGCACAGGGACAAATAGCCAAACTAATGGAAACACAGGAACTATGAACCAAAAGCTGAGGAGCCCCCAACTGGATCAGGCCCTCTGGATAAGTGAGACAGTTGAATAGCTTGAACTGTTTGGGAGGCACCCAGGCAGTGGGACCTGGACCTGTCCTTAGTGCATGAGCTGGATGTTTGGAACATGGGGCTTATGTAGGGACACTGCTTAGCCTGGGAAGAGGGGACTGGACCCGCCTGAACTGAATCTACCAGGCTGAGCTGACTCCCCAGGGGAGTCTTGGCCCTGGAGGAGATGGGAATGCAAGGTGGGCTGGAGGGAAGGCGGGGGCAGAGGCAGGAGAGGGGAGGACAGGGGAACCCATGGCTGATATATAAAATTAAATTAAATTATAAAAGAAAAAATTTTAAAAAAGAAAATTTCAAATATAATGCACTGCGGTCAACTCTGGTCCCACCCACCCCCCCCCATCACACATACATCCCTCTCCTGACTTCAGCTATTTTTTTTTAAATAACCCTCTGAATCCATTTAGTGCTATCCATATGTGCATGGGTGAAAGGTCATCCACTAGAGGAGCATGGCCAACCTACCAGGAGCCACCAACTGCCAATATTCCTCAGCTTGGAGTGTAGTCTTATGTGCCAATCTCCACCTATGCCATAGTATTGACTGGCTTGATCTCATGCAGATCTTGTAGGTGTTACCACAGCTACTATGAGTTGAGTGCTGTGCTGGCTGGCCTCATGTCAACCTGACACAAGCTAGAGTCATTGGAGAGGAGAAAGCCTCATTGAGAAAATGCCTCCTTAAGATCAAACTGTAGGCAGGCAAACCTATAGGACATTTTTTAAATTAGTGATTAATAGGGAAGGGACCAGTCCATTGTGGGTAGTGCTGTCCTAGGCTTGTGGTCCTAGGTTCTAAAAGAAAACAAACTGAACAAGCCATCATGAGCAAGCCACTAGGCAGCTCTCCCCCATGTTCCCTGTATCAGCTCCTGCCTCCAGTTTTCTGCCCTGTTTTAGCTCCCGTTCTGGCTTCCTTTGATGATTAACAATCTTTTGGAAGTGTAAACCAAATAAATCCTTCCTCCCTTACCTGTTTTTGTTCATGGTGTTTTATCACAGCAACAGTAACCCTAACTAAGACAAGTGCCATGGACCTGTCATGACCCCAGGAGCCTCTTCTACCCCTCTTCCATGCTGCTCCCTGAGCCAGGACCCAGAGGTTGAGCTGTTTTTAACCTCAATAGGCAGAAGGGGAACACGGAAGTGAAAGTGAGCTGCTGTTCAGGCTTAACTTCAGACTTGAGTAATAAAACACAGAGCTGTGACTCAGTCTCTTCCTGCACTATGCAGTCAAATTCCGGTTAAGCCAGTCTTCAGCTTTCCAGCCGTATGTGTCTGTCTTGCATGCCACAGAACATCACTGTATAATGCCAGCCTCGGTGAATTCGCCAGTCATTCCTGAAGTCAGGTTTCCACTGGAGTCAGTGCAGTGAGAGGTGCTGCCACAGCCAAAGCCAGTGAAATTGTGTGTGGAGCATTTGAAGATGAGACAGCAGTAACACATCACTGGCTGGGTAAAGCTCTATCCATATCCAGAGTGAAGTTATATTTCAGCTGGACAAATGAAATATTTTTATACTAGAATGTTGATTCTGCATTACTGACCAACAGTTAAGATTTATGATGTGAGTTGACTTTCTCTCATCCAACACACATGCACTCTCACATAGGTTCTCACACACACACACACACACACACACACACACACACACACACACACACTCACACAGAGGCACAGGCACACAAGCACAAGCATACACACTGGCCCTCAGCCCTGACCTGAGCCAATCCTGATAGAGGAGAGTGAGACAGGCCTATGCTCAGAAACAGCAATGTCAGCAGCATTTCCTTGCAGAAGAGTTTGTTATGGCATGCCTTCTAAGAGATTTTGATGGAGATCTTTCTTTTGAAAGTGAATATGCCCAAACTCCTGCATATGGATATGTGGCTTAAAAGTAATGTATTGACTCTGATAACTGGGATGTTTATGGGGGCAAAACCATCAGCAGCTATTGATCAACCACCCATTTTGCAGTAGTGGGTGGTCCTGTACCAGTGTGGACAGGAGCAGCACCCTGCACTGACCCAGGGAGTGCTTTTGCCCAGTGCTGCACTCTAGAGCTACTGGATCCATTCTTGGAGATGCTAATGCTTCAGAGGGCATCAAATGCCACTGGTCTTCAGACCTGAGCATTTGACGAGCACTTAAAAGGTGAGCATCTAGGGAGACAAGCAAGTAAACATTTCCAGGCCACTCTTCTTTTTCCGTAAGCACTGCGTCCATCTCCCCTTTCAGGTCATCCTTTGCTTCGTCCCCTGGTACTGACTGCCAGTCATCAGCTGCATACAGCAGCCTTGTAATAGTAACTAACCATCCTCCCATTTGGATGATGGGGCTGAAGCTTAGAGACAGTAATCATGGAACCATTACTTAAAACACATTTTCCTGGCATGAAACCTGTGCTCTTAGCCATCATGACAGGCTCCCTTCCACAAGCATGTACTGCTTTCCTGTAAACCCAAAATATTAACTACCAACCAGCGTGTTCAAAGCAGACACTTGCCATGAACGTCCATCTGGTGTCAGCACCATGTTTCCACTTTTAAATCTGAGCAGCACCAGGGACTCGATCCAGTCTTCAGTCCCAGGATCCCAAAGGATTGTCTGGCAGCTATGTATGGAACTGAGTTAACCTCGTTGATATAAGCAGGGGGATGTGCTAGAAGGTCAAAAAGTAACAGCTGAACTTCTTTTCTGATGCAGGCTATGTGTCTGATCCCATGAGCCCAGTGCACTTTCACTCCCATCGGGACAGTGGCAGCTTTGAGGACAGCATCTGACATGTCTGATGTACACCTAAAGAGAATTTTCCCACAGAGTGACGGCAGTGATTCTATCCATGGCAAGCTCACTTCCAATTATAGTGCTCCACCCTCTGAGGGCTCTTCACATTGCCTTGTTTATTCTGCTTTCACTTAATTCCTTTCTCCAGGGTGGGCTTTGAATTGCACCGAGCGGAAAGTGCCAAAGAGCAAATATGGAATGTGCATGAAGAATTGCTCTTAGCTTGATACATAAAGTGCCTTAGTTGCTTAGGAATGGGGTTAATCTGTGTAGATGTCTGGGTTGGTTCTGATCCTCATGTATTCCTAGACTAAACTATGCAGGCTTGTGTTTGAGCATCTCCAATTAGATTTCTTACAATGCTGTTGATTGCCTTATCTCATGATTTTACTTCTGGTGTTCATTCTGTGATTAAAGACCCTTTGGTGCTCCAGAACATTTGTTCAGAAGTGTGTTTAATTCCAGCAGGGCTTTCATTGGATGTATCTCCTTTCAACAGACTGGTAAAAGCACATAA
Source organism: Onychomys torridus (assembly GCF_903995425.1). Taxonomy (NCBI): domain Eukaryota; kingdom Metazoa; phylum Chordata; class Mammalia; order Rodentia; family Cricetidae; genus Onychomys; species Onychomys torridus. The sequence continues at coordinate 130,468,158 of NC_050448.1, read as the reverse complement.
ATACAAAGTGTGTGGTTATCTAGCTTCTTTTCTGCATCTGACCAACTGGGCTTTACCTGAGCAACTCATTAGTGTTATTTCCGAGCAAGATGTCATTAATGGCATTATTTACGAAATCAACACACTAATGTCAAGCTAGAATCTCATACAGACATGAAATGAAATATTTCACATGGATATGTTGCAAGATCTGGTATAGTGAGATGGCTTAGTGGGTAAATGCAATTTGGTCAAGCCTGAAAATGTGCATTGAGCCCAGGAGCCAAGTGTCAGAAGAGAGAACCAATTCCTGTGAACTGTTCTTTGAACTCCATGTTCAAGCTATGGCATGTGCATACACATATTCACACACTCAATAAATAAATAAAATGAATGTTTAAAAATAAAAGAAGTGAGAGATCAGCCCTCCATGCCATGGTTCAAGCCTGGATGTTAGGAATGGTCTGACCAGATAAAGATGCTTTGCCACTAAGAAGGGGAGACTGGGATACATGACACAGGAAATGCTGAGATTCCAACAGTAATTACTGCCTTTGAGCACAGCAAGAGAAATGAAATTGGCCAAGAAAATTGGCATATTCTAAATTAAGGTGTTTCAAGCTTTCTACTGTTTCTGGACAGTATAATTCTCTGTTGGGTGCTGTCCTGGGCACTGCCTAATGCTTACAGTTTTCTGTTAAGCCAGAATACCTCCTGTGAGAGTTAATTCCTTGTGTCAATTTGACTAAATCATAGGACACGCAGATACCTAGTTAAACACTGACTCTAGGCTTGTCTGTGAAGGTGATCCAGAAGGAACAGCATCTGAAATACACTACAAGGTGGCTTGCCCCAGATGGGAGTTAGTACAGTGAAGTCCACCAGGACATGAATAGAGCAGACAGTGAGGAAGGCAGCCTTCAGCCTGGTGGCCAGTGTCATAGACCCACACTAGAATCTGAACTCTGGGCTCTCAAGCTCTCAGGCCTTCGATTTGCATTACTAGCAATTCCCTAGCAGCAAGTCAGCAAATCCTGGGGATTTTCAACTTCTACCATTATAAGACACAAATATATACATTTCATACATATATGTACAAATGTATATATGTGTGAAATATATATATATATATATACCTTGAATACTGAAGGATAAATATAATCCATCATTTATCAATAACCTATCATCAATCTATTCAACTATCTATTCTCTATTTACCCATCTGACAATAATCTATCATCTAGATATCTATTTATATATACAATTATCATCTGTCTGTCTATCTGTCAATCCTCTGTAATCTATCTACTTATATGTCTATCTCCTACCTCCCATTGGCTGTGTTTGTCTTGGGAACCACCAGCTGATACACCTATTTCAAATCATGAAATTCAAAACTGTCTCCAAGTAGTGACCATACATTTGTAAATACCAGCACACATGCAGGGGTTGGGTAAGAGATAGGATGACTGTGAGTTTAAGGCTAGTTTGGACAATATACTAAGACCCTATTTAAAAAATATATTACATCTCTGTATATTTCTCAATGTGCCCTGGATAACATAATCATTCCTGTTCAAAAGTCAGAGAGAACAAGTTGAGGATTGAGAGCTGCCCCTGAGGAGCAGCTCTCAGGGACATCTGCTTCTGGGCTAATGTGGACTTGACCCATGGATGTCTCAATAGGCTCTGCTTCTTACTGCAGTTTGAAATTATATTTCTAGAGAGAAATTCCCATCAAGAAAACAGAGGTCCCACCTCTAAAGTCCTTTGGACTGTCTTTTATGACCTATGGTAGCAAAATCTCTAATCCCTATCAGCTCCAATTGGCAATGCAGGTCCAAAAGTATAAATTAAAACCCTGGTACACGCTTTTAAGTCATTGTCCTTTTTATTCTCCTACTCATTATTCCAGAGTGACAGGTACTGAATCCCATCAGACATGTTCTCAAGAGACTTTTAAAGAACACAGCCAAGGAAGTAAAGATGACTGCTCAGGCATAAACCCTGACAGAGAAGATGGGCCCTAGCTAGGGAGCAGCTGTGTCCACAAGTCCTTTCTTGTTACCTTGGATAGACTATTCTAGGCAGCATGACAGGATCCAGCCCAAGCTAGTCTAGGGCCCAGTCTTTAATAGATGAAACTGAATGGAATATAGTGGACAGGGGAGGTTGATTTTAATACGGCATGTAGAACGACAAATGTATGTGATCAGTACCATGGACAGAGTTGGACTGACATGAGAGACAAGTAGGCACAGGAATGCCTTCATAGGTTCCCACTGGAGAGGTCATACACCAGGTGAAGGGTATTGTTTTCTGAAATGCCCATCTTTTTGAGAGAGATTGTCCAGAAAAGACTCAGCTCCCTTTCTTGTCTCTCCTGGGCCTCCTCCTTCCCCTCACTGCCTTTCCTTATGTCCCTGCTTCCCTCTGCTCTTGTCTTGTCAAGTGTCTGCAAATAATGAGGCTAATGCATCTTGATTCCTGAGAAGGAAAAACCTTTCCACAGAGTCACCCTATGGCTCGCAAACCCTCTTCATTACCACACCCTTAATGGGGCCTGAGGCTCATCTTAAAGCATGTCTCAGAAACACAAGATTTTTCAGGTATTTTTTTTTTCCTTCTTGCTGAAAAATGTCTCACTAATTGCTTTCCCTTTCTGCTTGTAAAAAATGGACTTCTGAGTTCATGTTTCCATATGCTTAGAACATTAGATATTTTTCCATGTGCATACAGCACTGAGCTTACTCTGAAGATGTTTCATTAATTATAATTGTGAGCCATACTACAGCAGCAACACGGAGAGCCATTTCAACAGCTTGAATATTTGGGTTAAATTATTTCCAAAGCTGACATTTCCCTAGGAAAGAGAAAAGTGGGGCTGTTTGTAAGAAGGAAGGCTAGCACTAGACAATTCAACTAAAGTCAAGGATTTATCGGTTTTCTCTTAACCCTTCCCTTCTTCCCTGCCCTCCCTTTCTTGCTTTTCTCTTTCCCTCTCTCCCTCTCATTTCCTCCTCTTTTCTCCCTTCTGTTTTTCTCTTGCCTCTCCACTTCTTCTTTAGTTTCTCTTTCAGTCTTTCCCTTCCTCCCCCTTCCTCCCCCTTCGGCAATAAGCACCAGCTCTAAAGTCACCAGGTTCTTTTGCAGTAGGTGTGTGATCATGGAGGAGCCTTTTTAAAATCTATTTAGCCTAGCAATACTAACATTTACTCTTTAGAGTTCTTGTAAGGATTCAAATTAACCAGACAATGTGGTTAGTAGTGAGAGCATACAGCAGATGCCTTCATCTCTTTCTGTTGTTCTCTGTCCAAACACAGAGGAACTCAAGGCAAGCATGAGAAAGGAAGAGATTGTCTCCTCTCAGTAGCAAAACTATCAATGTCTCTAAAAATACCCTTTCATCACAAAGAGTAAGCTGCAAAACTGACATCCCTGGGGCAAACTTAACCAATGTCTAGTCCCCCTTGAGTAGTAATGTGTGATTCTAGAACTGACATAATATCAGAAAAGATTCCAGTCATTTCCAAACACAACAAATAATTCCCCATGGGGAAAAAATGGTAAGCAAAAAGAAAGCACATGTCCACTAGACAGATGCCTGCAAGATAGCAGAAATGTATCTTAGTAGTTAAAATGTAACTAAGTTCATTTTCTACACATTTCTGGAAAGAATTTTTTTTTTTTCTAAGTTGAGAATTCATGTTCAGAAAGGCAAAGCTGTGAATTCAGTTCCACTAGAATAGAGCCCAGTTTCAGGTCATGTGTGAAGCACATTTGTATATGTGAGCACAAGGGCACACATGCCATGCCATGAGGGTGGAGGTCAGAGGACAACACATATTTACTTCCACTGTGCCTGTGGGAAGACTGAAGGCTTAGATAGGAGACTCCCTAGTGGAAGTAAATATGTGTGTATCCTGGGGATTGAGCTCATATGACATGTGCTTTTCTCACTGAGCCAGCTCTCCATCCCTGTGATGGAGAGAAAGGCAGAGCAAGCTCCTGCTCACAATCAAGAGCTAGGGCAAATGTGAACACTGTTGCCTTTCTAAAGCTCCAAGGAAAATTGGGGGATGAGCACAGGAGAAGTTTCAGAGGCCAGAAAAATACATCCTTCCTAATTGCCGTGGCTCATTCTTATAAAGTAAAACAAGAAATACATTTTCTCTGTTACAGCTACAAAAGAGCTGCAGCTGGAATAATCTTAAAACATGCAATGTTGTTTTCCAGGCTGAACAAGAGACAAATGACTGACAGAAACAAGCCCCTGAGCATGATAAGCAGGAACAAAGTCAGGAGGCAAAGCCCGCGCTTGGGCAGCCAGGCACTTTCACCTTTCCTCTCCTCATTAGCTCTGGGAGGGAAAGCAGGGATCTGGTGCAGGCTTTCCCACTGGGATTTGAAGACTTCATTTCTCCCTACTTGTCTGCTACTTGCGTTACTCAAGCGTGCAGACTAGATAGCTCCCTTGATCAACTCAAGAGCCATGAGGGCAAACATGAGCCATCTGACATTTACAATCCCTTCACCAGGTCTCTGCTCTAGTCAGCTGAGGCAATCACAGACAGTGGTCCAAGACTGTCAGCTCAATTAGCACTGCACAGAGCTTGATGGAGAAGCAGAGTTCCTCTCTCTCCTTAGAAACCCACCCTTTATGAGGCTAACTAGAAATAAAAAGAGCAGGGGTTACACATTTCTTCCTGAGCCAGAGATCCAAGACCCCACAGCAGGCTGGCCCAGAGGCAGGATGCTAATTAAATTAGGCTTTGTGCATTAAACACTGCCACAGGTGCTGAGCCTGCCTGTTGAGGACACAGTGCAAAAGCATTCCCAGCCTAGCTTTATGTGTAATTAGGGGGATGAGAAGAACATGAGCTTAGGTTTCAGTCTTTTAAGCAATGGGCTCTCATGCAGAAGAAAGGTGTTTCTGCCGTCTTTAAGGGGTGACTTCAGGCTTATTAATTTCATAAAACTGCATCTCTTCTTTTATCCAAATGAATAAGAAAAGAGTAAGATTGAAACAATAAATCAGGACAGGGTAAGGTTGGCCACAAGAGGAATAAAATAACACTTTGAATTTTGGTTGGCTTTAAGTTTGTTTAATTTTAATTAAAAAAAAAATCCATGGTCTCAATGTCATTTCATAAGTAGGATATAACAGAGAATATCAACTTCTTTTTATAACTACATTATTTACTTATTCATTCCTTTGTTTATTTTGTATAAGTGTGTGTGTGTGTGTGTGTGTGTGTGTGTGTGTGTGTGTGTGCATGTGCATGGACATGCATGTGCACAGTGCACAAGTAGAGATCAGAGGACAGCTTTTAAGACTCAATTCTCTCCACTGTGTAGGCTCTGGAGAATTGAACATGGATACTTAGGCTTGTCAGCAGGAATCCCATTCTTAAACTGGAGCCCATGCCTGAATAACAGGGGTGCTTATTAAAGCCCAATTTGTGGATCACTCCCAGAGCTGAGGCATCAAGTTGTGAATAAAAATTCCTGAAAATAATCACACTTTCCACTGGACCTTCTGCTAGGGTGACTGACTGAGTACTCAATGATGTGAAGAAATTGGAATGTTATGAATCCAAGGCCAAGTTATCCTGTGGTACCTTTCCCCCACTTAATGGCAATTTATTGCACTACTCTGTATCTGCTTAACATCTTTGTGACCACTAGGTAAACTCTTAAGGGTGTACAAATAGACCCCATCCAACTAAAGGCCTGAGGATGTGGCTGTCCCAGAGCAGCTGGTACCTACAGTGGTTTTCCCTGTCTTGCTGTATCCTGTTTACCTAAGTTTTCCACCTGTGTAACTGAAAAGTGCCTTTCCATATAACCTTCTTTGTTCTGTTACAACAAAATTCACAAAACTGTTACATTACCACATTAGAACATGAAGTTTGAGGTAACCTGAAGCTGTGGTCACTCATATCTAGTTCCACAATAAACTAACTCTTTTCAGTTTAACATGGGAGTTGTTGTTTTACATATACAAAGCTCTGGAATGGGGGCTAGGGTTGTGCTGACAAATTTGCTGATGCCATTGATCCCAGGACCTCAGCCACAGACACAGGCACAGCATGAGGGCATGAGCTTGAATTGCACGGTGGTGTACAATGAGCCACTGTTGCTGTGTGACCTGTTTTACCATAAGGCACTTAGCCTCTCTGATCCTTACAGGGAGGACTAAGTGAAACAACAATGCACACAGCCAAGCACAGTGACAACTATTCTAATTGCTGCTGCGTGCTGTAGTGCTGCTGTGAGAACCATGCAAGTACTGAGAGACTGATCATTCATGAACGCTAATGAGATGATTGCAGTTAGGAAGATGTAGGTGTTTGGGACATGAGCCCTGAATGTTAAGGTCTGGCAATAGAAGCTGTTAATGTAAAGGACATGAGAATAACACAAAAGCATTGTTTTATCTAGGCACAATTAGAACCAGATTCACAATGTTCAACAATTAGAATTGATTGGACATCTCTTCGGTGCAGTGATGGGTAACCATCATATTTTTGACTAGGTTTAGATTCAGCATGGAAACATTCTGGGCCTGTCTATGAGGGAATTTCCAGAACCCTTTCAGGAAATTCCCTCATGTGGCTGGGGCTTCTGACTGAAAAGGAGGAAGAATGCTGAGCACCCGCATTCATCTCTCTCTGCTTCCTGACTGTGGGTGTCATGTGACCTGCTACTTAAAGCTGCTGTTGCTATGGCCCACTCATTGTATCCCTCACTGTACCCTCATCAACATTGCCCCCTTACTGTGATAGGCTATACCCTCATTGCCATGCCTGCCTCACTATAATAGGCTGTACTATCAAACTGTGAACCAAAATAAACCTTTATTCTTTAAATTGCTACTTTTCAGGCATTTGGTCACAACAACAGAAAATTAAGTAGTGCCCCTTGCCACCTCATACCTTCACATCCTAGAATGCCCTTGGCCCTTAAGGAACCTACTTTCACCACAAACACCCTTACATGGCACAACCTGCCCTTGCCCTATCCAAAGGCAGGCCTTGTCCTTACTCCCTTTCTTTGCCTTTGAATATTCCTATTGTTTCATTTTACAGGCTATGGTAATCCATCCTGGTAATTAGTATTTGTGGCCCTGTGCAGTAAGCCAGATGGAGGACAAAGCCAGGTAGTAGGGTCTCCCCTCTTCTCCACAGCACCCTTGTCCCTGGGCATGCTCATTCTTACAGCCTCTGATGGCAATTGGATGATGTGGTAGTTTGAAAAGGTATGGCCCCCATAGAATTATGTGTTTGAAATCTTGGTCGATAGGGAATGGCACTATTAGGAGGTGTGTCCTTGTTGGAGTGGGTGTGGCCTAATTGGAGGCAGTGTGTTTGTGTGGGCCAGGCTTTTAGGTTTCATGTATGCTCAAGCTACACCTAATAGCCTAGTATAGAGTTGCTTCTGCTACCTGTGGATCAAGATATAGAACTCTCAGCTCCTTCTCCAGCACCATGTCTGCTTGTATGCTGACATGAAGACAATAAACTAAACCTCTGAAACTGTAAGCTATCCCCAATTAAATGTTATCCTTTATAAGAGTTGCCATGGTCATGGTGTCTCTTATAAGTAATAGAAACCTTAAACTAAGACAGAAATTGGTACCAAGGACTGGGGTATTGTGACAGTTCTGACCATGCTTTTGTTTGGAGGAATGTGGACTTTGGAAGTTTAGATTAGAAAAGCAATTGAACACTTTAAGTGGGACTTAATGGGCCATACTAGTAGAAACATGGAAGACAGTGGTTGGTTCTAAGGGTGATTTGAATGGGGGGTGAGGCTGATTCAAGAGGTTTCAGACGAGAAGAACATTAGTATGTTGTCTGGAGACTTTCTTGTGATATTTTGGCAAAGAATGTGGCTGCTTTTTTCCCTTGTCCAAAATGTTTGCTTGAGGCTAAATTGAAGACTTTAGGATTAATTCTGTTGGCAGAGAAAAACTCAAAACAGCTTAGTATTCACTCTGTTGTATAGTTATTAGTGGTTACTCTTACACAGATTTATAGTGTGAAGGAGCAAGCTGAATAAGGAAAAATACAGATTGTACAATTAGAGGAGAAAAGGAGCACCAGGAAGTAGAATGGAGCTAAATCCTGTGTTCAAGAAGATAAACAGATTAAGAAATAGAATAAGGGGAGTGGTGACCTCAGGGCAAGATCCCACCCAGCCAAGTTTCCAACTTAAGAAACATAATTAAAGAAAAGCTTAGAAACATATGTGGTAGCGCATGCCTTTAATCCCAGGACTCCAGAGGCAGATGCAGGAGGATCTCTGATTTTGAGGCCATCATGGTCTACAGATCCAGTTTTAGGACGGAAACAATCAAAAACAGAAAACTGCTGAAGACATAATTGAACAGGGGGGCATGTTCCAGCTCCAGCAAGCAGCAGAGCTTGAAAGCTTAAGCCACATGGGTCTGGCATTAGAGTCAAGGGTAGAAGAAAGGGATTAAGAAATCTCCCTCTGCAACTAAGGAAAGCTGCTGAGGCCAGCATGTGTCAGGGGTGTCCCTGGATGGAGGCCTAGAGAGGCTATTGTGTGAAGTTTTGAAGGTGAAGCCTTTATAACCTTGGAGACCCAAGATGTTAGTGATGCCAGAGCTGTGGCATACATGTTGAGAAAAGCAGCTAACAGGGAATGGAGCTAGCCCAAGAGAAAAAGGTATATTGCATTCAACAAAGCTAAAAGAAGTTGGAAACCTGAAGAGCACTTTGACATGGAGATGCAGAGTTTGGAGTTTGGCCAGCTTTTAGGTCTCGTTTAGGTCCTCCCTCTCCTCCATTTTGGAATGGTAATATATGTCCTGTGCCATTATATGTTGGAAATATGTGATCTGTTTTTGTTTATTTTGATTTTATAGGGATTACAGTTAAGAAATTGCATTAATCTCAGAAGAAACTTTGAAATTTAGATTTTTAAATATTGTTGAAACTGTGATAGACTATGGAGACTTTTGAATGTGGACTAAATGCACATTGTATTATGTTATGGCTACAACCTATAGGGGACATGGAATGAAATATGATGGTTTGAATAGGCATGCTCCCCATAGACTCATATACTTGAATGATTGGCCCATAGGGAGTGGCACTATTAGAATGTGTGGTCTTCTTGGAGGAAGTGTGTCACTATGGAGGCAGGCTTAAAGGTCTCCTTTTCTCAAGCTATACCCAGGGTGGTAGTTTCTCCATCTACTGCCTGCAGACCAAGATGTAGAACTCTCATCTCCTTCTCCAGCACCATGCCTGTTGCATGCCTTCATGTCCTATCATACTAATTAATGATGGACTGAACTTCTGAACTGTGAGCTAGCCTCAACAAAATGTTTTCCTTTATATGTTGTGATGGTCATGATGCCTCTTCACAGCAATAGAAACCCCAACTAAGATAGCAGTCATGACATGAGGTGCCTGGAGCTCAGGTAGCAGCCAGCCTAGGCTACACAAGGGCTTAGGGGAGTTCCTTTCTTTACACATTTGGTAGAGATGAAGCCCCGAGTGAGTTCAGCCCTGAGCTCAGCTTTCTTGGCGACAACAAAGAGAGATGGTATGCAAATGGACTGGACTTGGGACAAGAATTTCCTTTTAGTGACATGTTGTTTGTGGAATGAAGAAAATGAGTAACCAGACTTCAGTTCTTCTCAGGTGAACTAACCAATGAATGAGTAGGCTCATTGTGGAGCAAGGTTGAGAGCCTGTGTGGCCATGCTTCTTTCAGACCTACTGGTCCCTCTGTTCTGTTTTCAACATTTTGGTCTCTTGCAGGTGCTGATGACGACTGGGGATAGAAAGCACTCAGGGAGGGCAGAAACTCCAAAGCAGCTATCCTAGGAATGTCCCTGCTAGAGCCAAGAACTTGGAAAAGAGTTCTGGCTCTTTTGTTCTCTCTTCCCTCCCTGTATCTAGAAGTGAAAGACAAGAATGTGAAACTGAGAAGTTCCAGGACACCTGATGGTTAGGCTAACTGGAGGCATCTGCTCAACCCTTCCCACTTCCTTACCCCAGTTTCTGCCATATGTCCTTTAAAAAGCCCTCTGACTTACAGTTGATGATACCCCAGCCCTGGAAACTCACTCCTGCTATTCTCTACCTGTAAATCTAAAATAAACTTCTCTATCAGACACACCTTTTGTGTTTCATAAGCTTAGTTCTTAAAATTTGCCAGATAGGGATCCTAAGGCACCAACTCATAGGAAATTTGTATGTCCATGAGCACCTGGTTACTCTAACTCCTGTCTTAAAAGCCCACCAAAGAGCTGAGAGAAGCTCCATCACTCTCCAGATTTTCCCCATATCAATGCCATGATATAGTCAGCATTAGACTTGATTGTGCCCTTTGCAAGCTCTGGTCACTGACAAACCTAGAGTGCAGGTCCTAAGTACTATCTATGCTCTGTGTTCTCACACAAGGATGATTTTCTTTCTGGTTTTGCAATGTCTCTCATCCAACAAATCAATGTACTACCTGTTCTGTCCTACTAGAATATTAGTATTTAGACCTCACATCATCAGTGTATCCCTCCTCTCCAGTGGCTTGTCCAGTGTCACTCTGCAGGTGGAAAGGACTCCTTACCTGCCCTTCAGAAGTTCTCTGATTTGCATGAAAATGAGTGACTTCTTGACTTTGTCAGGAGAAGCCAGCCCTCCCCAAAGTTCTTTCCCTGGAGCTCCTCGTCTTTTTATAGCACTTCTCACCTCTTAGAGGGTTGATGTGTGCAATGCATTTTCGTTATTCCTGCCTTTAACCCTTTATAATCATTAAACATGAGATGCATGCATTTTAAAATACCAGCCCATGAGAGCAAGAAATAAACATTCAAATACTTGCTGTACCACAGGTATAGAAGGCCTGCCCATCCTTCATGTCATGGATCTTTACCAAGAATAACGGGCTACCAGATTGGTAAGCTCCAAATTAAAGACAAATAATGGTTTGAGAGGCATCTGATGTTTGTCCACTGTTTTACAGACTATAAAATATATAATAAGTTTTCTTATGTTTCAGGGAAACTGTAGATGTGGCTCAGTGGATAAAGGACTTATCACTCAGGTATGAGTACTCGAGTCCCCCAGAATGCACAAAAGCTAAACAAATGTGGCCGCATCCTGTAATCCCAGAATTCAGGAGACAGAGACAAGGGATCCTTTGAGAAGCTGGCTACCTAGGCTAGCTCTGGGTACAGTGAGAGATCCTGCCCAATAAACAAAGAGGAGAGGCACCAATGACAACATTCAGTACCAGATTCTGACCTCTACCCACATCAGCATCCACATGAATGTGAACACACACACACACAGTGCACTTAGGCATGCCAAAAGAAGTTGTCTTGGTATCCACATACTCACTGAAAATCTTCCATTTCTTGAAATACAGCATTAATGCATTCTTTGGTCCAGTTCAACTGGTCAAATCTATGCAAAGCAAGCACATTTTTTAAAATTCCAGTAATTAAAATAATTGGCTGACTACAGAGACTGTCCCTGTTAATTGGTCTCCACTGAAGAAACATTAAGCTTTAGGGAAATGCATGTTTAATGGGAGTAATAAGTTATTAATACAAATGGAAATTCTGCAAAATGTGATATAGCAGGTACTGGACACTTCTGGGTGCTAGTGGAGGCTAAATTAGTTTGTTGCTTTTCCCTACTCTATCCATTAAGCTGTTAACTGATTTTAAATATTAATACATCTCAAGAATCATAAAGAACAGCTTCATTGTTTGCAATTTTTCCTGTCAAATATCATTGCTGTAGTAGGTGTAATTAATCATGATATAAACATACCGTACTACTTATCAAAGCTACCTTGCCCAGCCTGCAAGAGCTTGCAAACCTTCATGAGTTCCTTTCTGTTAAACTGGCAACCCTTCTTTATCCCATATAATTTCAAGTGAACTGCTTTAAAGCCTCAAAAGTCCTGTCTCCTCATAGTTTGTAGACTCCATGGTGCCCCTTTTTCTTATCATATTAACTTAGGGTGTTTATTTGTAAAACATGGCATTAATAACCATCAAGATAACACCACATATTTAAAAGTAGCAGCTATTGACTAGGTCTCCAAGAAGAAGATGGTGGGTTCTCTGTACATTCACAGGGCTGCCTGCTACACTGAAGGGTGGAAAGGGGATTTTATTGCAGAGCACAACATGTAAATGAATGCTTGTTGTCACATGATGCTTCTACCCACAAAGCCTCTTGAGAACTAGAATATTCCATGCTTGTGCTGTTAGCCAGTCACCTCATCCCCCCCCCTCTCTCTCTCTTTGAAGATCTAGGCAGAAAGTAAATTTTCTTTCCCATTGCCTTTCCTTAAACCCTACACACGTTTCCACTCTTTTTGTATGGAACTGTTATACTTGGATAATAATTGTCAGGAATTGTTATTTGGCAAAGCCCTGGTGTTCTTCACCTAGGTTCCCACAATTTAACATCTTCTTGCATAGCTGTAGTAGAATCAAAATAAGGAGATTGGCACTAACCCTGGGGATTCCAATGAATTCTCCCCCTCCAAAGTTCACACACTGGAGCTTAAGTCCCTGTGAAGAGGCAGGACACTTGGGAGGTGATGTGGCCATAGAGATTTGAGCCCCTCTGCCAAAGTTCATTGAAGAGGCATCAGATCAGACATTTCCTCCCATCTCCTGCTCCCCACCCTGAGAAAAACTGTCTGGGAGCATCTAGCCTTCGTAAGACACCAGACTTGCTGATTCCTTGATCTTGGAAGGCCCAGCCACCTAAAAGTCAAAGAAATAGACATATACTATCATAACTAACAAATCTAAGATTTTTTCTACAACAGCACAAAGACAGCCCAGCCCCTTGTCTCCAAGGATCCAAGAGTCCATAAGCCTATCTCATCTTAACAAAGGCAACAGATGAGGTATAATAAAAAATGGGGAGGAGGAGAAAAATGGATTCTCAGAGTCTGTAATACTTAATTTCTTTGCTCTCTGAAGTTTCCAACTACTTAATTGTTTCCTTGACCCATCTATGAACCCTTTGTTGAAGTTAAAATACGGAAAAAAAAATGCCACTAACAAGAGCATCATTTTTAAATGCCACTAAAAAGAGTATTACAATGTTAAATGCCAATAACAAGAGCATTGAGATGTTAAAATTTCTTCAAAACCATTTCCAGACAATTGTGTTAAACTCTCATTTAAGCTTGAGCCGTGGAAAACATTCCATCTCCACAGTTAGCATCTGTACAATCCAAACCTCCTTCCTGGAAAAGTTGAATTTATGAATTCTTTGCACTTAAAAAATATTTAAAAACATTCTCTTAGTTTTCAAGTAAGTGATTTTATTAAAATAAGGATTATATTCATGAGTCTGCTGGTTTTAAATAAAGAACCAAAGTAAAATATGCATAATACTTTAAAATACTCATTGTTAAAGTGGTAGGAAATAAGGAAATGAGAGAAGGGATTAGTGAGAGAATATGAATCATCTGTAACGTAGGTAAATAAAAAGGAAAATCAAGTGTAGTTATACTTTCTCATCAGGACCACCAGCCCACAAATAATGACACAGAGACTGATTAATTATGAAAGCTTAGCCTTAGCCTAGGCTTAGTCTTAACTAGTTCTTGTAACTTAAATTAACTCAAATATTTTAATATGAATTCTTCCACAAGGCTTACTACCTCATCTCCACACTGCCCACCCTGCTTTATCCACCTCTGGCTCGTGACTCTGCCTTTCTTTTTCCCAGAATTCTCTCTGCCTAGAAATCCCACCTATACTATCCTGCGTTTCAATAACATTAAGCTTTTTATTACACCGATCACATCACTACATCTTCACACAGTGTACAAATATCCCACAACAATCAAGGTTGCCCTGAAGACAGTAGAAGCACTGAAACTGAGTATGGAGCTTTGGGCCCACAGTGACAAGTTTATTAACTGTTGGACTGTAAGGGACTTGGGATAACACACAGACTAAAGCTAACTCACTTCCCTCAGACAACTGAGAAGCCACAGGGAACAGAAGCAGCTGAAGTAACAGACTACACAGGCATATGCTGATGAGGACTCCCAATACCAGAAGCATTGATTTCATAATAAAAATATTAACATGTGTTAATGGTAACTACAACAGTTGAAGGAATGCTTTAGATAAAATGACAAGAAGTAAGAAAGTTTAGCAAGCAGCATATGGTCATCAAACATAAAGATGTGTGCTGGGCATGGTGAGTAGCACCTGTAATCATCCCAGCCATCAGAGTACTGATCCAAGAGGATGGCCAGGGAAGTACAAGGCCAGCCTGGGCTACACACTGAGTTTCATCCCAGCCTGGGCTACAGAAAGACCATATATCAACAGAAACAAAGAAACAGAAAGCCTAACAACAGAACCAAAGAAGTGGGAACAATTAAAGTGTAAGTTAAACTTGCAGACATGAAAACACAACCTCTGAAAATGAAGCTTTGCAGCTGGAGACCTTCTCTCCAGCCCCCACCAAGGCCTGTTAGTCTGACAGCCAACTTATAAAATAAACACAGAGATGTTTATATTATTTAAACTGCTTGGCAATTAGCTCAGCCCTACCATTGTCTAGCTCTTATTCTTCTATTTAGCCCATTTCTATTAATCTATACATTGCCACATGGCTCATGGCTTACCAGTTCCTTACATCTTCCTTGTCCTGGCGGCCGCTGGCAGTGCCCTCTCTGCCTTCCTGTTCTCTCAATTCTCCTCTCTGTTCTATGGATAGGTAGAAGATATTATGGTATATTATTGTATACACTAGTAAACAAATTTAGTAAAATAGCAGCCTTAGATAATTTGCACTGTTATGAATTCTTATATGCTGATACAAATATAAGCTATTTTTATATTCCTGTTTAAGATAATTTGTATATTGATACAAATACAGAACTATATTTGTTACAATGTACACATATTTTTACTCTTCTTTGAAACACTTGTATATTGATGCAAATATAAATTTATATCTGTCATACTGCATGTATGTTCTACTTCTGTTTAAGATATTCTGTATACTGATATATATTTAAGATTATTGTCATATTGCACATTACACTATACATTCCTACCTCATTATAAATATCTTGTATATTGTCACAATTTTGAAGTCATCGTCCTTTACCATACATTTGCTTATAGATTGTTTACCTTGTTTACATGAAGCCCTAGTCCTTAGGTTACTTAGGTAGATACAACTTATAGATTTATTGTCACCTATGCTTGTCATCTCTATAATTATGTTAGTTAGGTTATCCAGATTTACAGATACATAGGTTGGATTGCACAGGTAATCTTCAAATACTTCATGGACATAGAGAATATGGCATTTAAATAACTTAGAATTCTGTTGATGTAAGACACAATTGCTCCTGGCAACACCAAATTGATCCCAAGAGAACGTTGGGCTTCTAAGACATTTCCATTTGGAAGTTTGTCTTCTTGGCACAAAATGGCCTATTGGACAAAGACCTGCCCTTGCCTGCTGACAATACAGGTACTGACCTTCTGAACAAGCAGGACACAAAGAAAAGTGACTTCTGAACTCTGCCAAGACAGGGTAAGATGTCTTTCAGAATTCCTGCTTCTGAAAATGGTCTGTCAGATACTCTAGGCCTGTAGCCAATTTGAATGCACCAACAATGCTGAGAAACATTAGGTGACTGTCCAGGCTGCCAGCTGTCTCTGTCTACTCTTGCAAGATTACCAAAAGTTGCTTACATCCATCTTCCATTTCTCAGGTACCATTATATTCCTTCTCAGGTCTTTGATGACAATGAAGACTAGCAGTTATAGTTACAACTATAAGATAGGACACCTTTTGGAATGATCTTTGCAACATGCCACCTACCCGCACTCTAGACTTCCCTGGATTTTAGTATGTGTTTCTTGCTTGATATTGTTTGCATTGATTGTAGTTCCATCTTATCTAGGTCATTATCCCTCATTACTCCTGGACAATATTTGATAACCATTTCTTTGTATATAGTCTTGTATTAGGATAGAACCTTCTTATTTAGACAAAAGGGGGAGATGTAGTGGATAGTCATCCCAGACTTGGCCTAGAAGTTTCAACCCCCATTGAGGCTTTGGTAATGGTCACACCCACAAGGCAGAACTGAGGGAGGAAGCTGAAGACCCAGGATGGAGAAGAGAGGCTTCTCTTGGTTCCAGGACCCTGGATGCTGGAGGTAGACTGAGCAGAGTTCTCCAGAGAACACTGCTGGACTGTGCCATACCTTTCCCAGACCTTACAACCTATCCCTTCATTTGTAAGCTACCCCACAAAATAAACCTCCCTTTTAACTATATGGAGTGTGATAGAGAATTACATGTCCACACGGTTGGGCTTGCCCAGCGGACTGCCTAACTATTTCCAGTTCAGAATAGCCATCTCCGGGTCAGACATCTCACAGGACCTGGACTCTGTGGCTTTACGTGGTTATGTAAAGCGCGCGTGCAGCCATGTAATCTACACGCATGCGTGGAGTACCCACAGGAGTTCCTGTATGCATGCGCGGCCCAACCTCTAAAAAGCCGATACCATCTTGCAGGAGCCCCTCTTATCTCCTCACCCACGTGTGTTTCACACAGGCCTGTCACCTCTATCTTCTTTAATAAAACTCTTCTGTGGTCTTGTCGTGTTCGGGATGTGTTCCTAGCGCCGCTTAAATACTAACAGAGTGGCCTTAATAATTTCACCAGTATCTGGCGCTCATGTGGGGCAATTCCAAAGGCCTAGGCAGTTCCCACCCTCAGCCTCCTCCCCGGCTGGCAGGTACTTAAACCAGCCTTCAAAGTTCCATTTAACCAGGAAACACCTGCACGGTTCCATTCCCAAAAAAGGGAGCAGCTAGTTCGCTGTGAGTGAGGCCTTCCCACTCCTCCCTGAGGGCCAACTCACCGCCATCTTGGCTCATGCCTTCAGCTGCCTCCATCTAAGGTCGCCAGCAGGCCCTGCTTTGGAGCTATACCAACGCCTCCTGCTGGCTGAAAAGTGCTACTGCACCCCCCCAAAACCATGGAAAGCTTACTTCAAGTAAAAGTAATTGATAATTTTACACTTTAAAACTGTCTAACAATATTTGAGTAATAGTTGTAATATGGCTGACAACATTGCCTCACAAGAATTTAAAAACCTTTTTGCCTGTATGATGAATGACATTTTCCTGGAAATATATGACCTCCCAAGGACATATCTGGCCTGTACCATTTTGACATTCATTGTAATAATTCACATAGTGTTCAAACACTGGTTTAATAATAAAAACAAAGATGAGTCATTATTGGGACTGATACAGGCTTTAAAAGATAGCAATGAAGGAAAAGATTCTCTCTCTGGAATCTGCTAACCAGGATTTACAGGCTTTAAAAGATAGCAATGAAGGCTTACAGAAAAAGATTCTCTCTCTGGAATCTGCTTACCAGGACTTACATAAAAATAATCTCTCACTGGAATCTGCTAACCAGAATTTACAAAACAAGCTTGTACCCAAAATTGCTTTTATTGATAATAAATATGAATATTTAATGGATAGAACACTAACTCTCCAGAGTGAAGTTGTAGCTACTCAGACACTATATAAGGAAGAAAAATTATCATTAATATATAAGATAAGGTCCATGGAATCATGTGTTTCAGAAGAACATAAAAACTTCCATGATTCTATGAGAAATCTGGGATCCCTTACAAGAGAAGAGGTTTACTCCCTGGAACAGACCCTAGGTGCTCGTTTATAAGCAGAAGGGCAAGACCATACAGGTTGTAACATCTCCAAATGGCTCTCATACAATGGCTTATGTGTTATCATCCATGAGAAGCCAGCAGATGACACATACCCCAAGCCATATACAGCATATACATTACAACCGATTTCAACAAGGGACTTTAAAAATATAAAGGAAGCAGTAGTTACATATGGGATACACTCCACATACATAAAACAGATATTAAATTCATTGTCTACCTCACATAGAATCATTCCAGATGACTGGCATCAGTTAATTTCAGCTGTTCTAGAATATAGCCAGCAGTTACAGTGGAAAAGCTGGTTGAGAGAAGAGGCAAGAAATTTAGAACAACAAGGTAAACTCAGAGGTTTTGTGATCTCCCAAGATCAAATACTTGGTGAGGGATGTTTTGCTGACAGGAATGTACAAGCCATTTATGATGAGCATACAATATCCCTATGCCATACAGCAGCTCTAAATGCTTGGGAAAAATTTCCAGAACCTGGAAAAGCAACTGAGGTATACACAAAGATATTTCAGGGACCGCATGAACCCTTCACTGATTTTTTACAAAGGCTGAACACAGCTCTCACAAAAGCTGTGTCAGATAAAGAATTAAGAAAAGTATTAACTGAGTCCTTGGCATTCAATAATGCTAATACAGAATGCAAAAGAATAGTTATACCATTAAAGATCAGATCAGCTCCTTTGGAATAATGGATTCAGTGTACTAATGGTGTTGAGTCTCTTAACTACAGTAATGAGGCTTGGATAGGAGAGACAAATCCCAGAGGTGAAAAAAGGCCCCATGGTACCAAATGTTTTAAATGTGGTACACCAGGTCATATAAGTAAAACCTGTACATGGGGTAAACCTAGAAGTAATACTCCTTCTAGGAATAGCCTAAACAGGAGACCCCAACCACCTCCTGGATTATGTAGAAGATGTGGCAAAGGCTGACATTGGACCAGTGAGTGCAGATCAAAAATAGATATATGAGGCAACCCTTTACTGGTGGGAAATGCCTCAGGGGGCCTCTTGCAGGCCCACAAATCAAATGTGGTAACAACATTCCCAGCCATTGTGGAAGACATTCCTCTCCAGGAGAACTGAATAAACCAATGCCTAATGTACTGATACTGTAATGGATGATAAAACAGCCCTGATAGATGAATCACAGTTTACAAAGAACACAATAAAACAAATATTTTGGCAGCCTTCCATAAATGAACAAGATCAAAGCTTAGAATTCGAATTAATGGCTTGGTTCTGGAGGGCCTGGTAGACACAGGTGTGGATGTGACAATAATTACACCAAAATCATGGCATCCAAATTGGCCTCTTCAAGAGGTAAATGTCCAACTTTTAGGAATTGGCACCCTATCTCAGATAAAACAGAGTTTGAGATGGGTTGAATGCATAGGGCCAGAAGGACAGAGAGGAAGCCTGAAGCCATATGTAGCAAATGTAGCAGTAAATCTATGGGGCTGAGATCTGTTACAACAGTGGAATACCCAGATTAAAATTCCTACACTCTCAGAAAAGGAATACAGGCCAATGCATGTTTTTAGGAATAATATTATAACATGCTATAAAAACCAGTCACCAACCATTCAGGCTGTACACAAACAGAGCACAACTGCTGTTGAACGCTCAGAAGTACCAACTGCCTTACCTTTAAAATGGCTAACTAATAAAGCTGTCTGGGTTGGACAGTGGCCTTTGACAAAAGAGAAGCTACAAGCTTTAGAACAGCTGGTTCAAGAGCAGTTAAATGCTCAACACATTGAAGAATCTACCAGCCCTTGGAATTCTCCTATATTTGTTATTAAAAAAATTCTGGTAATTGGAGAATGCTGACAGAACTGAGAGCTATTAATAAGGTAATTCAGCCAATGGGCTCCCTACAGACTGGGATGCCCTTGTCCTCTCTGCTACCCAAAGAATGGCCTAAAATAGTTATTGACTTAAAAGACTGTTTCTTTAACATACCCTTACAAGAAAATGATAGAGAAAAGTTTGCCTTCACAGTTCCTAATTATAACAATTCTCAGTCTGTAAAGTGATATCAATGGAAGGTCCTCCCACAGGGAATGGTTAACAGCTCTACCTTATGCCAATACTTTGTGCAAAAACCATTGGAGATAATCCATGTAAAGTTTCCACAATCCATAATTTATCACTATATGGATGATAACTTATTAGCTGATTCAAAGTTAGACACATTAGAAAGCATGTTTGAAGAAGTAAAAAAAGTTTTGCCTCGCTGGGGACTGCAAATTCCTCCTGAAAAAAATAAAAAGAGGAGATTCTATTAATTACTTAGGATATAAGATAGAGTTACAAAAAATTAGAGCCCAAAAGATACAACTGAGGAGAGATCAATTGAAGACTCTTAATGATTTTCAAAAGTTGTTAGGAAGCATTTCCAACTTATTGGGTATCATGGGAATACCCAAAGATGGACTACAAAATTTGGCTAATACTCTAGAAGGGGACAAAGAATTAAATAGTCCTAGAGAATTATCAGCCAAAGCTTAGAAGGAATTATCTCTAGTAGAAAAGCAATTCAAGAAGCACATGTGGATCATGTGGATCCAGAACTTAAATGCATTCTTGTTATATCCCCCTCTAGACACTCCCCCACAGGTATTTTGATGCAGAGGGAAGATATTATATTGGAATGGATATTCCTACCACGTAAACCAAATAAGAAATTAAAGACTTATATAGAAAAGATCTCTGTCTGTGTGTGTCTTTGTGTGTGTGTGGGGGGGGGGGGGGGTCTGTGTCTCTTTGTGTCTGCATGTGTCTGTGTGTATCTGTGTGTGTGTATGCATGGGTATGTGTGTGTGTGTGTGTGTGTGTGTGTGTGTGTGTGTGTGTTGTTTCTGTGTATGACTATATGTCTACATGTGTCTCTGTGTTTATGAACAGCATACAAAACCTCTCAAACCTTCAGGGATAAACTTTGGTAGTCAGGGGGACTGACAATAGAATGTATCATCTTCTGACACATTTGAGAACTGTGTCAGTGTTTGCAAGAACACTGAGCTTTGAGAGGGGATTTTGTTAGAAATTGGGATTCTCTGTTTCTCAAAACAAAGCCTGACTTATTAAAAGCTGTGATGGCTGTCAAACTCTTGATGAATGCATTTCAACTCTATTTTCTACCCCAAACCCATTCGGACACTGCTTTCTCTGTCTAATACTTGATGTGGAGCAGATGGAACTTCGGGTCTTCAGGATTCCTGCAGACAGTAATGTTTTATAAAATACTTATTTTCCACAAATATTTCCTGTATCCAACCAACATCAATTTATCCTAAAATCTGTCCAGAACAGTCTAGAACAACACTACCAAAATCTGCATTTTGAATCTTGGTCTCACGTGTTTATTCCATAGTTATTGAGTTCATGACATGTGCCACACACTTCTTGGCACAGGGATTGTCTGGTGTCAATGGAGACAGGCCAATTCTCTCATGGAGCTGTTGGTGCCTAGGGAAGTCAGTCTGTGATATATGAAATGCATTCACCGTGTACTTACAATGCTTTACAAAAATGTCACACTTGCATCCTGTGGATCTGGTAGGAGATAGGAAGTGAGACTTCTGGGAGGAAAGGACTGGCAGCCAAAGATGAAGTTTTATAATCAGTTTCTTAAAGGGGAAGAAGTTTCTAGACGCCATCTATTTCACCACAAAATGAAGGTTAGTTTTTTCATGGTAGATTTTTCTCTAAACTTTTGTGTGAAGAAATATATTTAATACTGTGGTAGATAATCTGATTGTGGATTTGACCCTGTCTAGAATCACCAATGAAACCACCTCTGGGCATGTTTGTGAGAGCTTTTCTACATTAGGTCAATTGTGGTTGGAAGACTCACCCTAAATTCCATGGGCTAGACCTCTTCAGTGGAATAAAAAAGAGAAAACAAGCTTAGTAAACAGGTTCCTTTCTCTCTGTTTCTGACTGTGGACACAGTGTGACCTTATACTTCTGCCTCCATGACATCACGGTGATGGACTGTCCTCCTTCCAACCGCAACAAAAACCAATCCTTCTATTAAGCTGCTCCCTGTCAAGGACATTGTCATAGCAACACTAACAAACTGAGGAGTCAAAACTAGTCTACAGCACAGACCTGTTCACCCTGTAGACTTTAGCAGAGGCTGTCAAACTATAAACCTCAAGCTAAGTCTTCCAACTCATACATTTTTTAATACAAAGTTTTATTGCAACAGAGTCACATCAACTCATTCTACTGTTGCCTGAGGCTGCTTCAACCATAACAGAAGAATGGGGTGCTGCAAGCCATGTGTCAGAAAGACTACATGGACTACATGCTGGTCCTTTCCAGGGACATTGCTGAGCCATGCTCCTCAGTGGTGATTTGCTATCAAAGTGCTCTGTCAGTCACATGGGCACAGGATGAGCCCATGGT
This sequence comes from Onychomys torridus, assembly GCF_903995425.1. Taxonomy (NCBI): domain Eukaryota; kingdom Metazoa; phylum Chordata; class Mammalia; order Rodentia; family Cricetidae; genus Onychomys; species Onychomys torridus. Next base: position 130,445,978 of record NC_050448.1, on the reverse strand, counting down.
TCGTTCCCTAGATCCCAGCAGACACTACATAAAAATCTTCATGGTCCACTCATTAATTTTGCAGCAAGTATCACTTTAACACTATGAAGCCAAAACTGTTCCAGGAATTTATACAGTATTGGGCAAATCATTCAACAATAAATGACAGGCCAGGGGTATAGGAAGCACAGAGTGCCTACTATTCATCTTTTTATTCCAGGACTCTCCAAACATGTTTGTTCACTGACCTCTAAAATGATTGTGGAACCATTAGTTTATACATTATACATCCAAAACTTCACACATTTAAATAGAAATCATAGATACAGGTTATACAACAGGACTTTCTGTGATTTAAATGCTTATGGCTCTGTTCTACATGCAGTCTTGGAGTCAAAATCTCACAAAAACTGATATTAATTTTACCTACACAGTGTGTACTTTGGGGTTCTACCATGAAGTTCCCTTCAGAGTGAACACATTTGGTCCTTCAAAGCCTGGTCCAAGGGTAAGATCTGAGTTTCTGCATGGGAACTGCTTTCAGATGCAGGAAGCACCTAGCCAAATTGAAGAGGGATTGTGATGTAGTTAGTGATTGCCTGCCTGGCCCACAGTCAGGACAAATCTCTCTCACCCGCCAGGCCCATAGACGCTCAGAACCAACCAAGTAAACACACAGAAACTTATATTGTTTACAAACTGTATGGCCATGGCAGGCTTCTTGTTATCTACTTCTATCTTAAATTAACCCATTTCTGTTAGTCTATACTTTGCCACGTGGCTTGTGGCTTACCGGTGTCTTTACATGTTGCTTCTCATGGCAGCGGCTAGCAGTGTCTCTCTCCAGCCTTTCACCTCCCAGAATTCTCTTCTTTCTTGTCCCGCCTATACTTCCTGCCTGGCCACTGGCGAATCAGAATTTTATTTGTAGCTATATCCACAGCACTTCCCCTTTTCTTTCTTTTTTTTTTTTTTTTAGGAAAGTTTCAACTTTTACATACTAAAATTACATATAACAAAACAATTATCAAGCAAGAATTACAGTCACAATATTAAAGAAGATATCCTATCTATCTTATATTTGTGAGTCCAAGGTTTTATATCTAATTTATCTTTTATCATAGCTGAGAAAATTATAACTATCTAGTCTTCAACCACATCAAAGACCTCAGAAGGATATAATATTACCTGAGAACAGGAAGAAGGATGCAAGCAACTTTCAGGAGTCTTGCAGGGTAGACAGAGACAGCTGGCAGCCTGGACAGTCACCTAATGTTCCTTTGTAAAGTTGGGGCATCTGTCTTCAGCCCACAGGGCTAGAGTCTCTTGGTCACTTCTCTCAGTGTCCTGTAGAATGTCTGGCGGTTTCCTCTGCGAAGCAGGAACCTGAAGGACCATTTTGTCAAGCAAAGTTTAGTGGTCACCTTCCAATGGGTCCTGCATATCCAGTCGATCAAGCAGTCCAGGCAAGAACAGTTTCTTGCCCAAATGGCTATTTTTGCCAAGGTGAAGATAAGATATGAAGTGTCTTTAATGGCCATCCTCCTCTTAAGGTTATACAGGGCCCAAAAGAATCTTTTACAGATTACTTACAAAGATTGACTTCAGCAGTAAAGAGAATGGTCCCAAATTCAGAAGCTAGCCAGATAATAATTGAATCTTTGGCTTTTGAGAACGTAAATGAAGCATGCAAGAGAATAATCAGGCTGTTAAAGGCAAGATCTGCACCCTTGGAAGATTGGACTAGAGACACGGTTAATGTTGAGGCTCATGATCATGATAATATGTGGGTAGGAAAAGCAATTTCAAGAGGTTTGAGGAATGTCAGATGTTTTGGATGTGGAAAACAAGGACATTTGAAAAGGGGCTGTAAACAGGGCACTTCTAGAAACAATGTTTCTTCAAGGAACAATGGCAACAGAATGCCCCTTCCTTTGGGAGTATGTAGAAGATGTGGTAAGGGAAGACACTGGACCTATGAATGTAGATCAGCAAGAGACAGACAAGGTAATAGTTTGCCTCAGTCTTCGGGAAACTCCCAGAGGGGCCTCAGGCAGGCCCCTACAGTGAATCCAGTTCAGACCTTTCCTGCAATTGTAGAGGAGACCCCTACTCAGAGCAGTTAAATGACCAAATGCCTATTGGAATAAACCAGGCTACTCAGAGTAATGGAACAACTGAGACAGAGAGAACAGAAAATTCAGGAGAAACCATAAAGAAAAATTTTTGGCAAACTTCTATAAATGAACAAAGACCAAAATTAACAATAAAAATAAATGGTGTTTTGTTCTCTGGTCTGGTAGACACAGGTGCTGATGAGACCATAATTGCACCAGAATTTTGGCATCCATCTTGGCCTCTTCAGGAGGTAAATGTTCAACTGTTAGGAATTGGAACATTATCTCAATTGAAACAGAGTGCAAGATGGCTCGAATGTATAGGCCCAGAAGGACAGAGAGGCAGATTAAAACCATATGAGGCTAACATAGCCATGAACCTATGGGGTTGAGACCTGTTACAACAATGGAATACTCAGATTAACATCCCTCCAACCTCAGAAATAAATCATAAACTAGCACATGATTCTGAGAGAAATATTAGAAGGTATTATTCTAATGAGAGGTCACCACCCATCCATATTATACAAGAACAGGGCACAAAAACTGATGATCTTCCAAAGACACCAACAGCTCTACCTTTAAAATGGTTAACAGACAAGCCTGTATGGGTTCATCAATGGCCTTTAACAACAGAGAAACTCCAGCCTTTAGAAGAGCTGGTAGAAGAACAGTTAAATGCTCAGCATATTGAAGAATCTACTAGCCCATGGAATTCTCCTGTATTTGTTATTAAAAAGAAATCTGGTAAATGGAGAATGGTAACAGACCTTAGAGCAATTAACAAAGTAATTCAGCCAATGGGCTCTCTACAATCTGGAATTCCTTTGCCTACTCCGTTACCTAAAGGATAGCCTCTCATAGTTATCGATTTAAAAGACTGTTTCTTTTCAATACCCTTACAAGAAAAAGACAGAGAAAGATTTGCTTTCACGGTGCCTACTTACAATAATTCTCAACCAGTTAGAAGATTTCAATGGAGAGTCTTCCCACAGGGAATGTTGAATAGTCCAACCCTGTGCCAATATTTTGTACAACAGCCCTTGGAAGTGATATGTAAAAAATCTCTTAAATCTATAATTTATCATTATATAGATGATATTTTATTAGCTGACTCAAATGCAGATACTTTAGAAAGAATGTTTGAAGAAGTAAAGAAAATATTGCCTTGCTAGGGATTACAAATTGCTCCTGAAAAGATACAAAGAGGAGATTCTATTAATTATTTAGGATATAAAATAGAGCTACAAAAAAATTAGACCCCAAAAGGTACAAATTAGGAGAGATCGCCTACAGACTCTTAATGACTTTCAAAGATTGTTTGGGGATATTTCTCATCTACAAACTATTGTTGGGATAAAAAATGATGAACTGAATAACTTGTTCAAAACCTTAGAAGGTGACAAGGACTTAAATAGTCCAAGAGAATTATCACCTGAAGCTGAGAAAGAATTGGCCTTGGTAGAAAAAAAAGTACATGAAGGACATGTGGATCATATTGATCCAAAGCTGGATTGCATTTTGGTTATTTTATCTTCTAGGCATTCTCCTACAGGAATATTAATGCAGAGAGAAGATATCATATTGGAATGGATATTTTTACCAAATAAACCAAATAAAAAATTAAAAACTTATGTGGAAAAAAATCTCTGACTTAATTTTGAAAGGAAAATTGAGACTTCGTCAATTAGCAGGAATAAACCCAGCAGAAATTGTTGTACCTTTAACTAAAGAGGACATTGAAAAATTATGGACAGAAAGTGAACCTTGGAAAAGAGCTTGCAGTAATTTTTTGGGAGAAATTAACAGCAAATATCCTAAAAGCAATAGAATTGATCTTATAAAGAGAGCTGATTGGATCTTGCCTCGAATTGTACATGAAAAACCCATATCTGGAGTTTGGACATTTTATACAGATGCCAATAAACAAGGAAAGGCAGGTTACAAATCAGAAAATTTAAGTAAAGTGGTTCAAAGTCCTTATAATTCAGATCAAAGATCGGAATTGTATGCTATTCTGTTGGTATTAATGGATTTTTCAGAACCTCTCAACATAGTTACTGACTCTCAGTATGCTGAAAGAGTGGTATTACATATTAAGACTGCAGAATTTATCCCTGATGCTTCAGAATTAACTTCACTATTTATTCAATTACAAGATACAATCAGGGAAAAGAGTCATCCTTTATATATAACTCACATCTGATCCCATACTGGTCTGCGAGGCCCTGTAGCACAAGGTAATGATGAGATTGGTAAATTATTGATAGGAAATGTGCTGGAGGCCTCAGAATTTCATAAGAAGTATCATGTCAATAGTAAAGGTTTAAAAAAGGATTTTTCCATAACCTGGCAACAAGCCAAGGAAATTCTAAAGAAATGTCCTACTTGTTCCTTCTACAATCAGACACCATTGCCAGCAGGATGTAACCCAAAGGGTACTCAGAGGAATGAAACCTGGCAGATGGATGTGTTTCACTTTGCAGAATTTGGAAAATTGAAATATGTTCACCATACTATCGATACTTATTCAGGATTTCAATGGGCAACTGCTTTGAGTTCTGAAAAAGCTGATTCTGTAATCACTCATTTGTTAGAAGTTATGACCATCATGGGTATACCTGCACAAATTAAAACTGACAATGCTCCAGCATATGTCTCTATTAAAATGAAACAGTTTTTCCCTTATTATAAAATAAAGCATATTAATAGGTATACCACATAATCCTACAGGCCAAGCAGTTATAGAAAGATCCAACAGAACTCTAAAGGACATGATAAATAAACAGAAAGGGGTAACAAAAACCCCCAGAAATAGACTGCACAATGCTCCATTAACTTTGAATATTCTCAATGCTAATGAGAAAGGAACAACAGCTGCAGAGAGACATTGGTTAATAGAAAAAACTACAGAATTAAATCAGCCTATATACTTCAAGGATGTGCTGACCTCAGAATGGAAACCAGGGTATGTGTTACATTGGGGCCGAGGTTTTGCTTTTGTTTCTGCAGGAGAAGATAAGCTGTGGGTACCATCAAAATTGATAAAGGTTCAATTTGAACAAGAGAGACCTCTTAATTAAAGGAGGTGATAGTTCATCAACCAACATGACCATCCCGTTTAAACTCACTTATACCATTAATACATGCCTTTTCATTTAATCAGATGTAACTTGCCAAAAGGGAACCTCCCCAAAATTAGTCTTGGGGAAGGGTTTTTGTTTTTGTCTTTTAGGAGAATGAAGGCTAAGGAATCTGAAGAACACTGGACAAATGAGACAACTGAAGAAAAAGGACAAATCATCTGTCCCAGGAAAACGAGTAAAATGGCCTATTGGTATATCATCTACAAAATTTCACAAATCTTCCTAAATGTTTGTTTCTGCTGTTCTCTAAAAAATTAATACTATTGGTCTTCTTGTAGTCCCAGTTCAATTAAAGTTTAAAGCTGACTTTGGAGTTGGAGAATGGCTCTCTCCTCTTTTAAACTCAAGCATGTTGTTAAAAGGAAAATGAAAACTCCCTGTATCATACCAGAAGAAAGAGCCATCTTCTGACATGGGATAGGAGAAAAACCAAATTAATTAAGGGACTATTCTATTACTAATCTCAATTCTTTGATTCTATTCTGATTCTTTAAACTTTTCTTAAAGTATGAATTTTATAACAAAATTTACAAGATATATATATATATATATATATATATATATATATATATTAAATATATATATATTAAACTTTGTTAAGATAATAATGGACATATAGAGTACTAATTAATTCCAGAGAAAAGGCTTCAATTAGCTGCCTATACATGTCTTTGTGTTCGAGTCTCTTTTCAGTTTTCTGCAGGAAATCATGGCCAGGCCTAACATCAACTGAAATCTCCAAGAAGAAGATGGGGCCCCACAATGACAATTCCATGTGGAAAATAATATCACTAAGCTGACAAACATCATCTACAGACCAGCTTTGGACTACAAAGTGCTCAGAGCAATTTTGAGATGGCTAGCTGAGATGATCCAGTTTCAAAGACTACTTGAATAAGGACTTGAGATAAACCCTGAACTTTGGCATTATGGATAACAAAGAATATGGTTACCTTTCCTAGAATTTGTCAATTAACCCAAAATTTTTCTTTTCAGAATAAAGACAACTTCGCCCATACCCAGCAGGAAGCAATTTTAAGAATACGACGCCCACATTCCCAAAGGGGTGGTGTTGGGTGGGTAGTTTTTTGGTCTTTTTATGGGTTTTGGATCTGGGATAGTTTTCATTGTTTAGGAGAGTTGGTTACAAGTTGTTGTTAAGGGTTAGGAAAAGGGCTAGGCAAAAGGTGCTTGTTTAAAAGAAAAAGAAAGAAAGAAAAAAGAAAAAGACAATTACTAGTTTTAAATACTTTACATTGGATTGGATTGTTTTATATTGTATACAAATTATTACTATTATTGAGATTGAGATAGTAGAATATGCCATATACATATTTCTAATCTTGCTCGAGATATTGTATTTATACCATTCATTTAACAATGTAATGCAATTTGCTAATCCTTGAATGTTAGTATTACCAACTATTAGGATATATAGAAATGAAAGTTAGTGGTTAGACATTACAATTGAACTTGTATTCATATTAGGTGTGTTTTCAAGATCAAACAGATATATTTTAGATAGACAGGTCATCTTCAAACCCTTCAGAGATCTACAGAATATGGCATTTAAAATGTTTTAATAACTTAGGAATTTTTCTTTTTGCTATGACTATGAGACATGTCGGCTCCTGGCAGTACCAATCTACTTCAGAGAAAATATGGGCATTGAAGAAACTGCATATGGAGTTAACTTTCATTGTGGCAAAAGTTAGCCACTGGACAACAAAGTATCCTTGAATCAACTGCTGACAAACAGGACAGACAGGACATGAAACAAAGGACTACCGATTCTTGCCAAAACAAGTGTGATTGTGGCTTTAACAAAAGGCATCTTCTGAAGCCAGGACAATATGGCACCATCCCTGAAGTGATGTGCAATCTGTGCCCTTTTCTTTGAAGTCAGCTGAACAGAGAGTGGGCCAATGGCTTCTGATATGCAATGGAACAGCAGATGAAACAGTTATTCTTGAAGAATAACTAAGCTCACCCCTCTCAATAGTAGACTGGCATTTAATAGAGGGATGCAGAGAAGAACAGGATGCTGAGATGAAGCCACATATACACAGCCAAGAAAAATGGACAGCTGAATTGAAGAAAAAACATCAATAATTTCCAGAATTTAAAATCCTGAATCATGATATGACACTAATGGAATTCAGGTGTTTCTGGTACATGGACTGCTCTCACCAAATGTGAGGTCAAACTGTTGACCTTGTATACATCCTAGTTCACAGAAGAGTCTGTCAGATATGCTAAGCCTATAGGCTGAAGATGATGCCCCAACACTGTGGAGAAACCTCAGGTGACTGTCCAGGCAGGTGGCTGTTTCTGTCAACTCACATTTTTTTTTGGGGGGGGGGGGGGGGGGGGATGCTGCTTGCATGCACTTCCTGTTTTTACTTTTTATTAGGTAGTATTATTTCCTTCTTGGGTCTCTGAGGGAGTTGAAGATCAGTTAGTTATAGTTATAATTATCTTTGTTAAGGATTTCAGAAAAACTCACTAAAAGCTGTAAGTGTATAAATTTGAAAGACGTTATAAGAAGTTCCATTAGCTATATAAGTTAGGATAGAAAGTGAATCAGGTACATTTTGGACTTACCAAAATAGGATAGATAATGGAATTATTTTCTCTGAATTTGTCAAATGCAAATGGACTAGACATTGTTTAGGTATTTATTGTTTGTATATATGGTATATATAGTTATTGTACTTTTGTATATAGTTTTTCTTATATTAGTTATAACTTTTTCCTTTTTTTCTTTTTATTAAAATAGAAAATGGGAAATATAGTGATATATTTGTATTGAAATGTGATTTTATTTGTATGTTAATAAAGTTGCCTTGATGTCAGAGCAAGCCAGAGCAGAAGCTGGGCAGTAGTGGTGCATGCCTTTAATCCCAGCACTTAGGAGTCAGAGCTAGGTAGATCTCTGTGTGTTCAAGGACACAGCCAGCATGGCAGACACACACCTTTAATCTCAATACCAACCATAGAAGACCTGGAGGTCTGTACAAATAGGCAGTGATGAGGAGGTCATGTGGCTGGGTTTACAACCAATGAGAAAACAGAACAGAAAGTCTATAAATAGACAGGACACACAGAAGTAGGTCTCTTGCAGAGAGGAAGGACTACAGAAGCAGTGAAGGGTAAGGTTTTCCCACTCTTGCTCTGACCTCGTGGTTTTTAACTCTGCAATTGGTTCTGTGTATCTTATTTAACAAGATGGTTACATCTACATTGTGATGCTATGGGAATCAATAGCCCTGTCCCTCCTGACCTCCATCAGCCCTTATGTCCCATGGCTCCCCTGAGTGGTATGTAGATGTTCCAACAACTACACCACATGGAAACTTTTCTCTCAGCCCTGGTGAGAGTCCTCAGTGCCCACAGTGTTGTTCCCAAAGCTGGTCCCAACAAACACACTAACATTGAAGCACATCTCAGGGATCCTGACCTGAGACATCTGTTGTCAAAGGTACATGACTAACCTTTCCTTTAACATTAGAAATGTGTTGTCATTTCTCCCTAAACTTATATTTCCATCCCACTTTGTGAATAGAATTTTATGCTACTGAGTATAACTTTCTATTTTGTTTTTTTATTGCTCACCCTGACATATTTTCTGCCACTAAACCAATATATATGTTAAAATTTAACTTTAAAAATTCCCTATGTCCACAATGCTCTTTTATTAAATTTCTTCTAGATTGAGTACCATTGGGATTATTAGAAGTTGACATTTGCTCAAGACCACATATATCCATCATAAATTTTAATAAACATCACACATAAAAACTTAAAAAAATGTATGTCTGAAAATGGTGACTTCTATTTTTAATTTGTTTATGTGACTGTGAACAAATATTATTTACTGCTAGAATGGGCGTACTTAGCATCAGATTTATTCCACTTTGTGTTTTATATTTAAAAGTGTAAAAATATGCTGGGCGGTGGTGGCGCACGCCTTTAATCCCAGCACTCAGGAGGCAGAGGCAAGCGGAATTTCAACAAAATTCACAGGACAATAAAATACTAAAAATAATATTTTAGTAGATTATCAGCTGAAAGTTCAGTCTGGTCCTCATTTGGTTCTATGGGAAGCAAATAGCTGGAACCCACTTCCAGAAGGACTTGTTAAGCATTAAAGTCAGTCCCCTTTCAACCCCTACATCACATTTTAATCTCTTCCTTTCTCTAAATTGCGTCATTCGATGGCCACCTGTGGTGGTATGTGTTCCCCGAAATATTGTGTGTTTCCCGAAATAAACTTATCTGGGGTCAGAGAACAGACAGCCACTATGAGCAAAGCCAAAAATGGTGGCTAGAAAATAGGAAGAGTAAGCCATAGCAGAAGTTGGGCGGTGGTGGCACACACTTTTAATCCCAGCAATTGGGAGGCAGAGCCAGGTGGATCTCTGAGTTCAAGGCCACTTTAGAAACAGCTAAGCATGGTGATCCACGCCTTTAATCCCAGAAACCCAACCTTTAATCCTAGGGAGTGGGGGCAGAAAGAGAAAGGTATATAAGGCGTGAGGACCAGGAACTAAGGAGTAAAGCATGTAGTTACTTAAGCATTTGGTTGGTTAAGTGGTCAGGCTTTGGAGCAACACAGTTCAGCTGAGATTCATGTGGAGGAGGACTCAGAAGCTTCCAGTCTGAGGAAACAGGATCACCTGAGGAACTAGCAAGGCGAGATAGCCGTGGCTTGTTCTGCTTCTCTGATCTTCCAGTGTTCACCCCAATAACTGGCCTTGGGTTTGATTTTATTAATAAGACTCTTTAAGATTCATACTACAGCCACCCAACCATTGTGAAATAGAAAGAGTTTGAAGAGTCAGTCTGTGTGGTCAAGCAAGTGTAGAGGGTGGATGACCTTGACTACAATCTGGCCCTGAGGTCCTTTTTAAGAAAACATACCTCTGGAGGTCATACACCTCAGTTTACCCTTGACAGTACACCATAAAAACATCCATCTCCCCTTGTAGGTATACTCGCAGCAACTTGAAGGTCTCTGTGTTACAACAGTACTCAGACTTCTGATAACCTAGGAGATTTCTCCCATAATGTGTGAATCCTTACTATGCCTTTAATTGTAAGTATGCACTAAATAAAGACCAGGATACATCTTCAAAGCAGATAGCCTGACAGCAGCTTATCTCAGACTCTTCTGTATACCTCCGTTCCCTTATAAAATGGGTATACAGCACATTCTAAATTAGTATAAATATCACACAGATGGCTAAAGTGTCTGAACAATCTGGAAGGAATTATCAAAGTCATGTGATAACCAACTACCCCACACTTTCATCTCTTAAGATGAATCTCAAGCTATTGTGGAGGGCATAGTTTTCCTGTCATTGGGTGTATAAGAAGAAAGAAAATTGAACAAAAGAAAAAACAAAGGAAAGATTAGTTAGAATGGGTTTTGAAGGTTAGTTTGGAAATGATTCTTACAGAGTCCCAGCTTTATTTATCCCCATTCTCTTGCACCTCTTCTGTAAACCATGGTGACAAGGAATTTCTTCTTTTTTTATGTCAAAATTGAGTGTAGAGAAAGATTGGAGGAAATATTACCCAAGGTCATAAGCAGCATCTCTTGGGCTGTCCTTGAGCCTGTTCAAATATTTCACCCACTAAATAAATTCCTTTGAGATTTTTCTCTTCTTTGTTCAAACAATCATTTTCCAAGGGCAAGAACTGTGGCAAATTATTGATCATAAGGAGGGTAGAGAACATAGGTGTATGCTGTAAATTTACCTCATGGAAGTTTATAAAGTGATGGGAAAGGCTTTCCTCAGAATTCAGTCACAAAGCCTAACTCCTAAGTTTCCTTGGCATCTGAATCAAGTCAACCTCTTTGTTCTCTGCTGAACACTAGATGGAAACACAATTCTATCTTGCTATTAGAAGATGTGTTAGTAAAATGTTTCCTCCTTCACCAGAAACACATGGAGACTCGAATTTGTACACTAGTGTAGAATCTTCCTAGATACAATATATAGTGTTTTCAAAGCTAGTCTAAGGAAGAAGTTAGATGACCTGACATTGAATGTGAATTTAGACAGGCACTTTACACTGAGCTTCCATTTACACTTGTCAATAAAGTGATGGGAATAATCCTCCTCTCTGGTATTATCCCAGGAATACAGAAGATACGGATGGATGCAGGCAGTCTACAGACACACTTAAAAGTATAGCCCACTAAGGCTATGTCTCTTTTGTCTGCATGTATCATTTGAGTTTTGCAAGAAAATAACACAAGGCATCTTAAAAGTCTAATCTTCTTTCCCAAGAAAACTCTCCTATCATGCCTGTAAATGTATTATTTATTTTTTAATGATGAAGAAACTATAGAAAAATCAGTTTCACTAAACATAATTTTATTGATATAGTATTTACAAAGATAAAATTCACTCAATCAAAATACCACAACATTGAATTCCACAGTTAAATCCACATGCAGATTGTAGAATTGTGCTACAGACTAGGCCAATGGAAGGTGTTAGTATATAAATATAAATATAATCCAAGGCAATTTCCATTTAGCACATTGTGCAAAACTCATTTTTTCAATGTGATTAACAAGTTTGTAAAATCTTTCTCATCAGTGCTTGTGTTCAAAGTGCTCTGTAGCATGGAGGACAATGCTGGGGTAAAGTCCTATATTGGTCACAGTAATGCTGTGGATCTGGATGTGGAGAAGATGAGATCCAGCCATAGAATAGAGCACAGGGTAGGGAGCCTGCTGTCAGATTCAGTTGACTGAGAGGCAAATCCCAAATACACTCCCCAACCATACTGAATGAGCTGAAGGGTGGGTCCATCACCATTATGGTGATGACCATCTCCTTTAGAATGACCAGGCAGGAGGGCATGCTGTGTGCTTTGTGACAAAATATAAGGAGACAAGATGAACTTGACAATGTTCCTGCAATCTGTTTTTTAACCACAATAAGGCCTTGGTGTAACTAATGATCCATCTGAGCAGTGTTCAGATTTTGGTACACTTTAGAATCACCTCCAAGGTTTGGTAAAGCATCAGTTTCTGCCCCCCCCCCATCTTAACACCCTGCCCCAAAACCTTCTGCAGTTTCTAATTATGAGAAGAGGGCAGGTGGCAAGCTCTAGGTGATAATGTCCATGATAAAATGATCCATCCATTCTCTGTTCCAATATGTCTGCACTGGTATATCATTGATTATCAAAAAGCTCCTGAACAATCATCAAAATTAAAACCATCTGTAACAACAGGACACCTTGACAATAGCAACACAGAGCAGATGGCAGACAGCATGATTGTCTGAAAACTCAGGGAAAAGGTTTCTCAACTTTGGCTACATAGTAGAATCAAGAACAAAATTTTAATATTTATGCATAGGTTCATTTAAAACCAAATATATCTGAAGCTTTGTGATGGGGAAAATATTCAGTCATGAAAGTGCCCCATGAAAGGTTGATTCTCCTTCTGTTGGGAAATTGCTGCCTGGGAAAACTCTCATCTCCTCACTTGTAGAAAGACTACCAATCATGTGACCTTTGGGGCATAGTGTATGGATGTCTTCAAGAAAACTTAGACCCTCACAATATGCTGATATCCAACTAGGAAACTGTATATGGACACCATCTGAAGAGTGATTATGACTGCTGACATATTGTGGGGTCACTCAGAACAGAACCCTAGAAGGAACACAGGCTGCAGATATTTAGGATGACATCAGGTACAGGGTATGTATGATGGACCATGTCTTCCTAGAGTGTGTGTGGTGGAGCACATCTTCCCAGAGTGCCTGTGATGGACCACATCTTCCCAGAGTGCCTGTGATGGACCACATCTTCCCAGAGTGCCTGTGATGGACCATGTCTTCCCAGAGTTCCTGTGATGGACCATGTCTTCCCAGAGTGCCTGTGATGGACCATGTCTTCCCAGAGTGTGTGTGATGGACCATGTCTTCCCAGAGTGTGTGTGATGGATCATGTCTTCCCAGAGTGTGTGTGATGGACCATGTCTTCCCAGAGTGCCTGTGATGGACCATGTCTTCCCAGAGTGCCTGTGATGGACCATGTCTTCCCAGAGTGTGTGTGATGGACCATGTCTTCCCAGAGTGCCTGTGATGGACCATGTCTTCCTAGAGTGTGTGTGGTGGACCACATCTTCCCAGAGTGCCTGTGATGGACCACATCTTCCCAGAGTGCCTGTGATGGATCATGTCTTCCCAGAGTGTGTGTGATGGATCATGTCTTCCCAGAGTGCCTGTGATGGACCATGTCTTCCCAGAGTGCCTGTGATGGACCATGTCTTCCCAGAGTGTGTGTGATGGATCATGTCTTCCCAGAGTGCCTGTGATGGACCACATTGTAGTAGAAATCTTAAAGAGTATTATTAATAAAATCAAACCCGAGGCCAGTTATTGGGGTGAATGCTGGAAGATCAGAGACACAGAACAAGCCACGGCTACCTCACCTTGCTAGTTCCTCAGCTGATCCTGTTTCCTCAGACTGGAAGCTTCTGAGTCCTCATCCCAATGGCTCTCAGCTGGACTGTGTTGCTCCAAAGCCCGAATACTTCTCCAGCCAAATGCTTAACTAACTAAATGCTTAACTCCTTACTTCCTGGTCCTCACACCTTATATACTTTTCTCTTTCTGCCCCCACTCCCTGGGATTAAAGGTTGGGTTTCTGGGATTAAAGGCGTGGATCACCATGCTTATCTGTTTCTAAAGTGGCCTTGAACTCAGAGATCCGCCTGGCTCTGACTCCCAAGTGCTGGGATTAAAGGTGTGTACCACCACCGCCCAACTTCTGTTAGGGCTTACTCTTCCTATTTTCTAGCCACCATTTTTGGCTTTGTTCTAGTGGCTGTCTGTTCTCTGACCCCAGATATGTTTATTTTGGGGAACACACAATATTTCAGGGAACACAATACCCACCACACCACATCTTCCCAGAGTGCTTGTGATGGACAAGGGTATGTGTGATGGACCAAGTTTTCCCATTACAGTAATCACACTTCACACAGTTACCTAGACTAAGTATTTTTTTGTTTTTTGCATTTGAGAAACCTGATAAATAATGCTCCCAATGACAAAATGCTGACATTTTGTAGCCACCCTTTGCTAATCTACCAGAGAAAATGGGACACAAAGGCATACATACAAACAAAGGGCACTTTCAGGAATGTCCCCACTTTACACACACACACACACACACACACACACACACACACACACACACCAGGTATAAATAGGAATAATTAATGTTTCCAAGAAAAAGTGAATTTCCATACCATAGAATCCTTCTCCTGAAAGGACTTGGAAAGGCTGGGGGCAATCTTCAGTTTTAAGTGGCCATGGAAGAGGCTAAGCAACTCATTCCAAAGACCAGGTGATTAAGACACAATACCATGCATTAAATTGGGACTAATATTTAACTGCAAATAAAAAGTGATTTAGCTGGGCGGTGGTGGCACATGCCTTTAATTCCAGCACTCAAGAGGCAGAGCCAGGAGGATCTCTGTGAGTTCGAGGCCAGCCTGGTCTCCAAAGCGAGTTCCAGGAAAGAAAGCCGCAAGGTGACATAGAGAAACCCTGTCTCGGAAAAAAAAAAAAAAAAAAAAAAAAAGTGATTTAAACAAATTCAAGTCATCAGGGATCCCCTTCTGGTAATCTTTGGTAAAAGCCAAATATTTGAAAATCATCACTTATTTAAATATAGCTGTGTAGAATATTCAATACCGCCCCTCATTCTCTGTTTGGGACCACAGTTCCTGTGAAAGCAAATCTACCTGAGCTATTTCACCATGGTTACTAACCTACTGACCAGCACCTACAGATCAAGACCAACGGAGGCCAATAGTGGGTTACAAGGAGACCTAAGGTGAGGCACCTGTGTCAGTCTTTCTCCATAACATGCTGGGGAAAAAGACAGCACTATGGGTAAAACCACTCAAAGTAACAGAAATTAGGCACTAATGACGTGATGGTGTCTTGGAAACAACAGAATATGTAAAATAAATATATTTTGATGTTTACTTCCACTATTCAAAACTTAGGTATTTAAGCATTATATTACATATACGTACAATCAACATTGTATATTAAATATTTATAATCTATGCATGGAAAACATACATTCATTAAACTTTGTAAAACATCAGAGGTAAAAGCATAGAAACATTGCAAGAGCAAATGACCACAGGCAAGCTTTGTTTCATCCTTCAAAACCCAAAAGTGGTGGTGAGGAATGGGGAGACGTTGGAGGGGAGAGGAGGAGATGGATTTGACCAAAGAATGAAAGGAAGCTAATGTGGAATGAGTTCTAGAGTGAGTTTAACCCTTTATTTCTGGGCTTTGTAGCTGGGAGCACATTCTTCTTTGTATATATTTTTAATTATTATACAATATATTTTGGTCATATTCTTTCCCCCTCCCCCAGCTCCTCAGTGTCTGACTTCTCTGCATATTGTGTATTTTGTCTTTGAGCTTTGTGAGACACAGATCCTTTCATTCTTTGAATAAATGGCGACACAGAGAGCTGAGCAGCCTCCTATGTGTGCTCTAGCTCCTCCCCCCATGTCCACCAGACCCTTCAGGCTAGCTTGGGCTCAGTAAAATGAAACTGAAGGCTACACGTAAGGAACACACTGGACACCAGTGAAGCCTGCCCCACAGAGAGGAAACCCATGCAAAGTCTTTAGTGTCCTGCAGACACAGCAGATGGAAGCTAACCAGCTGTCATGGAACCTCCTACTCCATTGTGTTCAAGGGAACTTTCTCTTTGCATTTTCTCTGGGGTTCTAGAAAAATCCAGCTTCCTGGGAAGTGCTGCCTCTAGAAACTGCTCAGCTCTGTCTCTCCTTGAGGCACTGGTCTTCTGAACTCTTCAGCTGCTCCTGACTGGGGTCCCTCATCCTGCCTCCTAGTCCCTGTCTCCTCTACAGCCATGCCTGCATGCTGAGAGGTCTGCACTTCCCCTGGCTCTGAGCCCTACACTTCAGGAGGGTTCTGTTCCTGTGTGGTCTCCACAGCCTCTGCAGGTGCCCCTCCCTCTACCAAGGCCACCTTCTCTGTCCGGGATGTCATGTCCTCGGCTGTCATGCTGTCCTCAGCTGCTGTTCCTCCTGGAGCCTCGCCTGCTCTGCTCCAAGTTTCCTTCTGGACATCTGCAAAGGAGGTCACACTGTCCCCAGAAGTTGACATTGACTCTGCCAACACCTCCCTGTGTTCTGAAACTGTTTCTTCAACTCCTCTTCCATGTGGATCCTCCTCATCGTTGACTGTGCCTCCTCCCACAGCCCAGTCCTGCCCTGCCAGGCTGTCAGTCACTGTCCCTGGAGGGTACTTCCTATCCTCACCCCCCTCTTCCTGTGTCTTCTCACCCTCAGCCTCTCCACTGAACACCTCTGCTGCAGTGAGCTTTTCCTCGGGAAGATTCCCACATATCATCACAATGTCCCTTCTTCGCATTTGCAAAGGCCCTTCTACATCCAGTCTCTCTGGTCCCTCAAGGCTGTCTAGCTCCTTGGCAGTGCACTCTTGACCTCTGGCTGTGAAAACACTCTCAGGCACCCGAGCTTTGCCTACTGGCTCAGATCCAGGGGCTCCTAACAACCCCTTTCCATCATGGCCAGGCCACCTCCCCTGCTGCAATGGAGCCCCACTCTCCTGGCCTGGCAGCTCTCCTCCTTTTTTGTGCTCTGTGGCTGTGGCTTCCTTATCTTCCAGTAACTTCCCAAATGGAAGTTTTGCTTCAAACAAGGCGATGGTTCTTTCTTTGGGTGAATCTTCTAGAAGCCTTGTGTCCTCACTCAACTCGGTCGCCCCTGTGGGATTTATTTCCTCAGGATCAACCTCCATCTTGTTGGGGGATGCATGGGCGCCTTCCACAGAGCTTACTCCCTCCACTGTGCCCTCCTCTTCCCCTTTAACTTTTTGCCCTTCTAACTTCTCTTCTGTCTTCAACACGTTGACCCCTGCCACCTCTTCTCTTTCAGATCCAGTTTCTCTCGGGGGTGTTGGGGGCCTCTCAACTTTCTTCCTGCCTCCAGCCACAGTGAACTCCCCAGGGAGCACTACTGTGGGATCCTGTTCCAGGATAGATTCTGTGTCAGCCACAACCCCCTCCCTTGGTGCGTCTGCCCTGCAGAGTTCCTCAGGGTTGCCCTGGACAACCTCTCTGGGGCTTGCCCCTTCTTCTCCTGCTGAGGAACTGGGGAGTGCTTGTGCTTGGAGAACTTCCTTCCCCTCAGTAGCTGCTTTCTCCCCTCCAAGGATTTCCTCTTCAAAACCATCCTCTCTCTCCAGTGCTGTGTCCTCCAGAGGCTCCATGTCCTCTAGCTCTGTGAGAAATCCCTCTTTGCTTTGGTTCCCATCTGGTCCTGGGGAGCCTACCTCGCTCTCAGCCTCCTCCACTTCAGGAGTCCCTGATTCTTTCAGAACTGCTGATTCCCCAGGAGTCTCTGAGTGGAACTCTGAGCTCTCTGTGAGCACTGCCCTCTCCAATACTGGCTCCCTTCTAGAAACTGCCCTTCCTTTCTCCATCACTGTCTGCAGCAACGGCTGCCTGTCAGGGTCCACAGTCCTCTGACTCTCCAGTGCTTGCTCCACATTTAGAAATGCCAAGCTGCCCACTGCTATTTTTCCTGTGGGGCTTAACTGCTCCTCTCCAGACCTTCTAGATCCTTCTGTGTCTGTCTCTGCCTCACTAGTTGTGCTCAGGGGGCGCTCCCCTTTCTCTATAGACTGCTCTGATAATGCTGGCTGCTCTTCTGTAGGGCTCTTCTTCCCTAAGGGGATCTCTGCAATCGCTGCTTTCTCCCTCCGCCCTGCATTGGTGTCAGCATCCTGGGGATGGTGGGCTTCATTTTCCTCCATTCCTGCTTTCTCCCTCAGTCCTGCATTGGTGTCAGCATCCTGGGGATGGTGGGCTTCATTTTCCTCCATTCCTGCTTTCTCCCTCAGCCCTGCATTGGTGTCAGCATCCTGGGGATGGTGGGCTTCATTTTCCTCCATTCCTGCTTTCTCCCTCAGTCCTGCATTGGTGTCAGCATCCTGGGGATGGTGGGCTTCATTTTCCTCCATTCCTGCTTTCTCCCTCAGTCCTGCATTGGTGTCAGCATCCTGGGGATGGTGGGCTTCATTTTCCTCCATTCCTGCTTTCTCCCTCAGCCCTGCATTGGTGTCAGCATCCTCAGACTGGAAACATTCATCTTCCTCCATGGCTGTTTCCTTCTCCAGGGTACACACCTCCTGTGCAGCTTGCTCTGGTTGCTCATCTGAGCTGATGGCTGCTCTTTCCTCCACCACTGAATTTCCATTTGGCCCATAAAAATAAAATGAGAAACAAGGTGACTTTGATCAAAGTGTGTAAAGCAGAAAATACAATATGGAATCTTATGGGATATTTATGAGACTCCGTATGTCATCAAGGGAACACTAAAGTTACATGCCAAACCTTTCTTCAGTTGATAAAATGTTGTTAACTAGCATGGACCATGTTTGGGAAATGCCCTTCTTTCATTATGAAAAGAAATGCTTTCAAATTTAATGGGCATGCTAATATAAAAATTGAACGTTGAGCATGTTGAAATGAGTAAACACAACACTCCTTTTATATTTTACAATCAATAAATTATCTGACATGTAACACACACATACACACACTAGTTTGATTTTAATTATTAAGATTTGAAAAAATTACAACAGAAAAGTATTTGTTTCTCTTAAAACTCATTGTTCCCTACAACATCAAGTGTGTGTCTACTTCAGTGGCCTTTTAGTCACATGGCCTGGCTCAAGAGGTGCCAATCATGTCATATAACTCTCCCAAAACACGAAAGTTACTCTGATTAGATTCAGTCATCAAAAGTATTTATTGCTGAGGTGTGGTATTCTTCACTAAAGATAGCAATTTGTATTCCATGTCAGCTTGCATGCCATCTATGCTCAGAAACTGATTGCCTTTGGCAAAACAGGATCACAGAGCAAGACAGGACCTTCTGGTGTGGGATAGTGTCTAGCACAAACAACACTCCTACTACACTGCTGAAGTATTTCACAAGTTCTGATACAAGACTCTGGAAAATCTGGGTCGTCAGGTCCGCTATGTCTTTGAAAGGCCACTGAACTTCTCAGGACTTACCAAGACCTGCATCCTTCTGAATGATTCATGCAGAATATGTGAAAGCATGTGACAACAAATACCCAAAACTTCTTTAGATTTCCCAGCTGAAGGCTTCTACTCAGAGTGGTAGGAACTTCAGAAATAGTATCTTAATAGTGTTTATTACTTTAATGTTTTATTAAATATTTTTTATTTTATTTATGATTGTGTTTGTGTCTTGTGAATACATTTCACAACAGCACCTGAGGAGGTCACAGGACAACTCTATGGAATCAGTTCTCCCCTTCTACCTACACATGGGTTCCAGGAGTGGAACCCAGTCACAAGACTCTGCATAGGAACTGTCTTTACCCACTGAGGCATCTCTCCACCCCAAGTACTCTAGTATTTTTCATTAATAAAAGTCAGGGCTAGGGATATAGCTTAGTCAATGAGGCATGCTGTGTCCTACAAGGACTTGAGTTCCATCTCCAGACTCCATGATAAGAAAAAAAAAAAAAAATCTCAGGTGTGGTAGTTCATGCCTGTAAACTAGTGCTAGGAATCAGGAGATAGGTGAATCCCTGGGAATTGATGGCCAGTCAACCTTGCTTACTGGGTGAGCTCCAGATTCAGTAAGAGATCCTGTCTCAAAACAAAACAAACAACAACAACAAATAAAACAGGGTGAGAAATGCATTATGAATGACAAGCAAAGATGACCCCTGACCTACATATGCACATGTACACTCAAGCATACATATAGGCACCCACACTCACCAACATGGACATTATGGTAGTTTGAATGAGAATGAATCCCAAAAGCTCATATATTTGAATGCGTGGTCATATGGTTTGATACTTATTGGAATTGCTTGGGAAGGATTAGAAGGTGTAGGCTTGTTAAAGAGGTGTGTCATTGGAGGACAGGATTGGAGATTTCAAAAGATTCACACTATCTCAGTGTTCACTCTCTGCCTCTTACTTGAGGATCAAAATGTGAGGTCTCAGCTGTTCTTGCCACCCTGCCTGTGCTCTGCCACCATACACTCTAACCATCTGAAAGGACAGCCTTGGTAAATGCTTTCCTTTATAAGTCACCTTGGTCATGTTTTCTCTTGCACAGCAATTGAAAGGTAACTAAGTACCAGGGAGTAGGCTGTTGCTATGACAAACCGTGCTGGTTTCGGGAGAAATGTGGAAGACTTTGGGATTTTGAATAGGAAAGTGGTTGGATGCTCTAACGGAACTCAATAGGCCAGCATAGAAGGAACATGGAAGACATTTGTGCCAAGAGCAATGTGGGAGGCCCAACTCAAGAGGTCCCATGGCTAGGTTGGAACAATATTAGCAGCTGAGCTAGAGACCACTCTTGTGATATATTAGCAAAAACTGTGGCTACATTTTGCCCATGCCCTAAAAATGTGGCTGAGGCAAAATTGAAAGACAATGGACTAGTTTAATTGGCAAAGGAGATTTCAAGACAGCCTCACTGGTTGCTCTTATGAAGAGCTACAGTTAAAAGGAGCAAGCAAGACAAAAGAAATAAGAAATGTTCAGTTTGGGGGGAAGGAGGACTAGGTAATGAAGTGTGGTAGCTAAGGCTTGTGCTGAAACAGAGAAGAGTCCTGATGTAAACTGAAATAAAGGGAGGGTACATCAGGGTAAGACCTGCCCAAACAAACCTTTAATTTTTAAAAAAGAAATACCTGAGGAATTCTATGCTCCCACTAAGCAACCACAAAGGAAAGCTTATGTAAATGGAATTCAAGGAAGAAGCCAGGCTCCATCACAAACAGGACCTGAACTTGGCACTGTTGTCCACCTGGTTCGAGCTGTAGAGTCATAAAGGGTGCAGAGTAAAGAGGCTGGAGAATCTTCATCTGCAGTTAGGGAGAGCTGCTGAGCTCAAGCATGTGGCAGGGGAGACCACTGAAGGAAGTTGTGAAAGTGAAGCCTGGATGATGCTGGTGATACCATAGCCATGGGATGTCTGCCAAGGAAGGTAGGAAGGGGAACTATGTTGTGGTCAGAAAAGCGGGAAGGGCTGAGTTTGGAGTTTGGGTCTTGGTTTTGTTATTTCCTCACTGTGCCCCATTCCTCCATTTTGCAATGATAATACATATTCTGTGCCATTGTATATTTGAAGTATTGATTTTAGGTTTTGCTTTTAATGGGGGTTACAATTAAGAGATTGCCTTGAGTCTCTGAAGAGACTTGAACTTTGGACTTTTGAACATTGTAGAAACTGTAAAAGACTATGGGTACTTTAAAATTTGGAATAAATGCATTTTGATTTATGATATGGAGTAGGAAGCGGGGTTTGGTAGTTTGAATGAGAATGCCCCCCTTAGGCTTATATAAACTTGGTCTCTAGTTGGAGGAACTGTTTTGGAAGGATTAAAAATCTTGCCTTGTTGGAGGAGGTGTGCCACTAGTAATGTGCTTCAAGGTTTCATAAGACTTACATCATTCTCAATCTGTCTCTCTCTGCTTCCTCCTTCAGGATCAAGATGTGACCATTTAGCTGTTGCTGTTAACTGTCCCACCATGGGTTCCACCCTCTGAAACCACAAGCCCAGGTAAACAGTTTTCTTTTATAAGTTCCTTGGTGTGATGTCTGTTCTTGACTGTCAACTTGACTACATCTGTTATCAACTAAAATCCGAATGACTGGGCACACCTGTGAGGGCTTTTTTTTTTTCTTAATTGAATCATTTGAAGTGGGAGACCCACTTCTAATCTGGATCATGGAGGTGGGAAGTTAAGCCTTTAATCTAGATCTTTTGAGGTGAGAAAATCTACCTTTAGTCTGGTCATACCTTCCACTGGCAGCCTATATCAAGGACATGAAATAAAGAATCTCTCTCTCTCTCTCTCTCTCTCTCTCTTTCTCTCTCTCTCCTTGTTTGTTCTCACCTTTGCTAGCAAGTTTATTCCTTCAGTGGCATTAGAGCCTACTTCTTTGGGATTCTGGCATATACTAAAGAACAGCTGAGATTTATAGACTGAACCACTGCTGGATTCTTGGACATTCTGTTCATAGGCATCTAATGTTGGATTAGCTAGACCACAGCCTATAAATCATTCTAATAAATCCCTTTTCTATATATAGAGATAAATGCTTTCTATAAATGCTGTTACTTAGAGAACCCTGACTAATACTTGGCCATGGTGTCATGTCACAGCAATATAAAAGTAACCAAGACAGACTTGCATATATATATTCATACAAAAGGATACATTGGTAGACTCTATAAATTGTAACAAATTATTCTACCAGTTTATCATGTAAAGTTATGCAATAAGCAAATAAATTTTCCTCATTTCCTTTGCTCACTTGCATTCTCAAAATATTTTTGCGTTTATTTATTATATTGTGGGGCGTGGTCATTTGCCTATCACAGTGAACACGTGGCGATCAGAGGACATCTTTCCACAGTCAGTTCTGTCCCTCTGCTGCGTGGACTCCAGGGATGGAACCCAGGCCTCCAGGTTCGGCAATGTGAGCCTTTACCCTCTGGACGAAGGCTTGCCCGCACTCTTGGCCAGCTATTTTATACTGTCAGTGACAGTCTAAAAGAACCAAACCTGTTCTTAGCTTTCCCATTGCTCTCTGTGCCCTACAATGCCAGGACTCTACTACAAACATGCCCTTTGCTGTATATATCTCAGTCTCCTGCCAAGTAGCACCACAGACTATTTGGACAATAGGTGATAAGAGCTGGCATGACATTCCCCTTAATACATGTATTTAGAAGATGATTTCTGTTGTCTTCAATCAAGAAGTCAAATTTTAATAATCCAGGCCCAGCAGTGAGGCTAAGGTTGACTTTTATAGGTCTTTTTATGGGCATCAATTAGCAATTTCCAAAATTGTACTTAAGAGCTCTGGAAAGGATATGTAGAGCCAAACTATATGCTCAGATGACATGTAGCAAATTCACTTGAAAAAAGATGTAGCCCATTTCTACTTCACAATAACTGTGACTGACTTAGAACACAGCTATGTTGGGACAAGGAGATAGCACTGGATGTCAAGTTCCCTCTTCTTATCTGTTGCTGTTCAGATTCCTGCATGAAAATGTTATTAAGAAGTCAGTTGTGGAAAACACTTAAATAAAGACATCTGTTTTTCTAACCTGGCCTCTAAATTTATGGATTAATTAAAGAGCATTCACGAAAACAGGGGAATAAAATTGCCTAGTCATCATGTAATGATATAATGTTTAAATTCTAGGAGAAAATGTGTTAATGACACCCAGCTGAGCTGTTATATGAACACAGCACAGAGAAGTCAAACAGAACATTCCCAAAACAAGGGAGAATGGGTAATTGAAGCCTTTCTCAGAAATAGCAGTATGTAAAAGGTGTATTTTTTATGGCAACCTCATGAGCTTTGGGGAAGTGTTTTACTAAAGCAAGTGTGCAGCATTCATGAACAAGGCCACTACATCGCATGCAATAAGCACGTGCCTGGGGGTTCAGACAGACCTGGTGTACCTGTACCTCTCATGTTTGTTAGTTATATGAATTTAGGAAAGGGTACCCCTCTAAGATTTCATGTTTTTATCCACATGGTAGCAGCCATGTTTGACTGGCCGAATTCTTGTAGCAATCGATGGTGTGGCTGTGTGAATGGTCAGGACTGCACATACCTATGAGCCCCTGACTTTCTACTCCTGTCCCACTGCTTACAATGAACTAGACTTTCTTACTGGAGTCTGACCTCAAGAACAGCTAGGGCTACATTGTGTGTTTGGGAGGTCCACCAGAATCCCTCTAAAGAAAAGTCAACTACAAAAGTTCAGTATTTCTCTGCTGTGACTCTATTCACTGCTTCTCCACATGTCACCTGACCCTCTTCGTGCTGCCCAAAGAGGAAAGGAGTCTCTCCTGTGCCTTCTACAGCATCCGTGAAGCTCTCTGATAGTGCTTGATAACTCTTAACACTGGAGATGGGGTAAAGTGATGAGCAAAATGAGTACTCCTCTCTCTCTCTCTCTCTCTCTCTCTCTCTCTCTCTCTCTCTCTCTCTCTCACACACACACACACACACACACACACACACATTCAAATCAAAACAATCTTGAAACAGCATTCATAAGAGGAAGACCACATCACAGATATTGACACTGACCAGATGTATGAGAGTCATATTCACTGACTCGATGTTTAGCTAGCAATCTTGAAGATGAGGTACCAGTCCCATTACACACTGACAACAGTAAATTCTTTCCTATGAAAAGGGTTGAGTTTGTATGAGCCCTTGTAAAACATGGTGTGCTGGGGCTCTTAATGTCTCTTACTTGGTCAGCAAAGGTAAATTCATCTGCTTGGTCAGTTAACTTGAAGTAATATGACCAATCTGAAAATTAGCACCAGGTTTTTGTTATTGTTGTTGTTTTATTTGTATGTTTTGCTTTGTTTTTTATCTTAAACATCAATGTTTTTATTATTTTTTCTTTTGTTTTTTTCAAGACAGGGTTTTTCTGTGGAGCTTTGGAAACTGTCCTGGAACTTACTCTGTAGACCAGGCTGGCTCACAGAGATCTACCTGCCTCTGCCTCCCTAGTGCTGGAATTAAAAGTGATCGCCACCACTACTTGGTCACACCAATGTATTTTTATTTAAAAACAGCATTTATAGCTAATATCGGTTTCAAAGCTTCTCTTCAGGCCTCTGGGTCACTTCCTGCCATCATATCCCATATTCATTACATGAGAATCAAATAAAAAAGAATGGACTAAAGGATCAAACAAGGACTGGAAGATGAAAGACAGAGACAGGGCAGCATTGGTGGAGGACTCCACTTTACCTCTTCACCCTTACCTCTGCCCAGGCTGACCTCCAGCTTTCTCGTGGATGTCACCCCATCCTCTGTGGTGCTGAGTCCAGCTGCTGTGTGGGAGCGGTAGTGTTCAGGTGATTGGGCTTCACCTGTTACCTGTCCAACTGATTAGAGAGCACATAAAACATCAAAAAGCATAAGACAGGCCACGGAGACATCAGCATTTCACACCATTCAAGTAAGGAGGGGTGGATTTAATTTAAACAAATTCACATTAAAATGTGACTTTCTTCTAAAAATACACAAAGATGAAACAACTTCCAAGCTATGATTTTTGAAAGGAAGACACAGCTCACCATAGTTAATGACAAAGTGAGGAGACCCATGCAAAGAAACATTTCCATTAAAATAAGACAAAAGCCAGAAGCAATGGCAGTTGCCAAGTGTGCAAGCGATGGACGCGTGACTGGAGAAGCAGCTGAGTTGCCTTTCGCTTTCTAGAAATGTGTATTCTTCCTTCTATGACACCAATCATTACTGCTCTTTTACATAACCTACTTATGCTAACTCACCCTGAGTGATTCATCCATTAGTAGATTTAATGATTTGACCTCAGTGACCACATGCACAGCAGCTGTCACGGAATTCCTGTCAGTTTGACAGTATACATCCTCACACAAATTCCTATTGTATAATGCTGCCTACTACCAAAGACCTCAGAGGCACAGAGGTCCAGGTTCAAGTCCTATCTTCCATGCTGTTTCCTCAGTTTACATATCTGTCAAAAGAGATAAGGACTCAAATGTATCAAGAGGATTAAATGAAGTAATGTATACAGAGCACGAGAGCTTCCCTGTACCAGCAAGTGCCTGTGAACTTAACAGGAATAGCTACTGCTGCATGGTGGGGGTGATAATGAGCATTTCACATGTTTGTCATTGACATCCAAGCTGCGGTAAACTGTAAAGTCAATTACATTTGTCTTTGCATCTGACAACTCCTTCTTCCTCACTGCTGGTCATCCGATGGCCTGTGTCTAACTTCATAATCCTACAACTACACATCACCCTGTAGTCAACAGAAGGTCCATCAGTAACATGAGCCTGAGATCTGCCTTCAGGAGTGAAGACACAGTGTATCAGTCTCCTGTCTCCCACTCTGCTTCCACACCTCTTCCACACCTCTTCTTCCTCACCTTCTGACATTATGATCCAAGCTAATCCAAGGACTATACTTTGAGAAAAACCACTATAACTCCATCTCTAATAAACTTCTGAGAGGTAACTAGTGGTTTGGGAAGAAATACTGTGCTCTCTACAGGTGGATCTCAGTGGGGAAAATGGTAAATACTGAGACAAACATGGAAATGAAGAGGACCATCATATAGCTCAGATACATGGTTTATTCTTTTGTGTGACATCATGTTTCTTCATTCCTCCAATGCACAAACTGAAACATTTACTTACAACACTACAGTTTGGAGATGACATCACCTCATGACAACTCTGTTACAGTTGGATGTGTTACTGAGTCAGTGTAGGACATTTATGAATATCGGACAGGGAACTCACATATCATTTTGTCTACTATGATAATGTCATCATAATGTGGTATATTTAAAGTTTAAACAAGCAATGGTTTTGGGATGTGAATAAAACAGTTTGGTTGACTGAGCAATGGCAATCACCAGGACGTTAGGGTGGGGGGTAGAGATTGACTCAGCAACATTTCTGCAGTCCCAGCAGACATCTGGGTTTGTCTTAAGTGCCAAACGCTGCAAGGAAACGAGGCCTTTACTAAACCAAGCAGAACTCCAACAGATAAATACCACAAGTTCTTTCTCTCACGTGTGGGGTCTAGATGCAAACTCACATATGTGTGTAGATAGGAAAGTGGATGGTGACTTGGGGTAGAAGGAAGGGGCCTCAAGGGATGGGAAAGGCTGAAAAGATGGGGTCATGGGAGAGGCATGACACAAGAGAAGGATGACTTTGTGAGGAAGAAAGGGACC
This sequence comes from Onychomys torridus, assembly GCF_903995425.1. Taxonomy (NCBI): domain Eukaryota; kingdom Metazoa; phylum Chordata; class Mammalia; order Rodentia; family Cricetidae; genus Onychomys; species Onychomys torridus. The sequence goes on along the minus strand of NC_050448.1, from coordinate 130,418,831 downwards.
AGTAAGAAGAGGGGAGTATAGAGGAATGGAGGGCTGTGGGTTATCCAGAAAAAAGTATGTGTTACCTATGGATATGACTATCATAATTAAATCATTGCAGTGAGTGTTAGCCAAAAATTTTAAAGAAATGTGGCTTACAATAATAATAATAATAATAATTAAACAGTAGCCACTGAAGAAACACTAGCCTAAGCAGCCATGCGTCAATCTGACCATGATGACTCACTCCAAATCAATGGCAAGGCTTCTTTAGTGAGCCAGGGCTGTGGCCACCACCCAGCCCATCTGCTGATTCACCCTGGAGGATGTGGCTGTGGAGCAGATGGAGGTCCCTGGAGTCACGAGTGGCCAGTCACAGTTCAGCAAGAATGAGCTTCTGGCCAAAGTGCTGAGAACACAGCAGATCTTTGCCCAGAGAAGGACTCACTAGGCAGTTTCCTCAGATGTCCTTCTGATGCTGAAAGTTGAAAGCAAGAACTCGGCCAGGTCTATCTGTTACTGTTTTCCACCCATAGTGAAAGAGGGCTGTGCCTGCCCGGACTCCTGTGTCACCCATGTGGCCGGCCACCTTGTTTCTACTGTCTACCCTCTACCCTGTCCATTAGCCTTCTGTAAAGGCGAACACAAAAGGCCACAGGAATCGTCAGTTCTCCCAGGATTCACAAAAAATGAATAGTTTCATATAGGGAATTTCTTAGAAAACCACCCCAATGATGTAGGGAACCTCATAATAGTGTTCAAAATACTACAACTCTGTGTTCCAATGTTAGTTTTCTATTATTAAAACAAATGCATTTTCCAGTAACATTTGCCATACTTCCCTAAACATAAAAGTGGTATAAAGCCATCATCTAAAGCTAGAAAAGATAGGAAAGTAAGAAAAAAACAAGCACCGCCCATAGTACTGGGACTCTGAACTACTAACTGATATTTCAGTGAATCCCGAGAGGCTTCATGTACTTTGTGTTTATTTTAGGGACCTTCTCACATCTCACTTTGTCAAGTTGGCAACATATTCTTTTTCTCCACTCAACAGGTAAAGAGGGTCTTTCAGTGCCTATAGAGTAGTGGTTCTCAACCTTCCTGACGCTGTGGCACTTTAATACAGTTCCTCATGTTGTGGTGACCCCCCCCCACCCATAAAATTATTTTCATTGTAACTTCATAACTGTAATTTTGCTACTGTTATGAATTGTAATGGAAATATCTGATATATATGATGTCTGATACTCTACCCTTTGAAAGGATCATTTAACACCAAGGAGTCATGACCCACAGGTTGAGAACAACTAATATAGAAGCTTCGACTAAAGATTCAGGCTGAGAATGTAGTTCAGTGATAGAATGCATGCCTAGCATGTTCCAGAACTAGGGCTAGATCCCCAGCACCACACAACCACACACACACACACACACACACACACACACACCACATATGCAAAATTAATATGACTAATGTCTAATTTATGTAGCTAATGAATTACAACCATTGTTTAATGAATTGTGAATTTCCTGCTACATGGTGACTGGGTTTGTCATATTGGTTTTTTAGAATTTTTTTTTTCGTTAAGAACTGTTTTCTTTCTGCTTCTGTTGTATGGAACAATTTAAAGAGTATTGGTATTAAGTCTTCTTTGAAGATCTGGTAGAATTCTGCAGTGAAACCATCAGGTCCAGGGCTTTTTTTGGTTGGGAGACTTTTAATGACTGACTCTATTTCCTTAGGGGTTATTGGACTATTTAAATGGTTTATCTGGTCTTGATTTAACTTAGGTATGTGGTACCTATGCAGAAAATTATCCATTTCTTTTAGATTTTCCAGTTTTGTGGAGTAGAGGTTTTTGAAATATGACCTGATGATTCTCTGGATTTCCTCATTGTCTGTTGTTATGTCCCCCTTTTCATTTCTGATTTTGTTAATTTGGATGCTCTCTCTCTGTCTTTTGGTTAGTTTGGATAAGGACTTGTCTATCTTGTTGATCTTCTCAAAGAACCAACTCTTTGTTTCATTAATCCTTTGTATTGTTCTCTTTATTTCTATTTTATTGATTTCAGCTCTCAATTTGATAATTTCCTGGCGTCTGTTCCTCCTGGGAGACTTTGCTTCTTCCTGTGCAAGGGGTTTCATGTGTGCTGTCAAGTCACTAGCGTGAGATTTCTCCAGCTTCTTTATGTGGGCATTCAGTGCTATGAATTTGCCTCTTAGCACTGCTTTCATAGTGTCCCATACGTTTGGGTATGTGGTGTATTCATTTTCCTTGATCTCTAGGAAGTCTTTAATTTCTTTCTTATTTCTTCCTTAACCCATTGGTGATTCAGGTGAGCATTATTCAGTTTCCATGAGATTGTAGGATTTCTGTAGTTTTTTCTGTTGTTGAAATCTAACTTTAAACCATGGTGGTCCAACAGAATACAGGAGGTTATTCCAAATGTTTTGTATCTGTTGAGATTTGCTTTGTGGCCAAGTATGTGGTCGATTTTAGAGAAGGTTCCATGGGGTGCTGAGAAGAAGGTATATTCTTTTTTGTTTGGGTGGACTGTTCTGTCTTGGGCATATACCCAAGGAATGCTCAATCATACCACAAGGGCATTTGCTCAGCTATGTTCATATCAGCTTTGTTTGTAATAGCCAGAACCTGGAAACAATCTACATGCCCTTCAACTGAAGAATGGATAAAAAAAATATATATGGTACATATACACAATGGAGTACTACTCAGCAGAGAAAAACAATGACATCATAAGGTTTGCAGGCAAATGGATGGATCTAGAAAAAATCATCCTGAGTGAGGTAACCCAGACTCAGAAGGACAAACACGGTATGTACTCACTCATAGGAGGATACTAGATGTAAAACAAAGATGACTAGACTGCTATGCAACTCCAGGGAGGCTACCTAGAAAACGGGACCTTAGGAAAGTCCCAAGGATCACCCAATGACAGAGAAATGGATAAGATCTACATGAACAACCTGGATGACAGTGGGAGTAATGAAGGGCAAGATTTGAGGGAAAGAAAGCTTAGGGGAGCAGGAGATCCCAGCTGGATCAAGAACAGAAAGGGAGAACGAGGAATAACAGACCATGATAAATGAAGACCACATGAGAACAGGAATAGGCAGAGTGCTGGAGAGGTCCCCAGAAATCCACAATGATACATCCTCTGTAGACTGCTGGCAATGGTTGAGAGAAAGCCTGATCTGACCTAGTCTGGTGATCAGATGGCTAAACACCCTAACAGTCGTGCTGGAACTCTCATCCAATAACTGATGGAAGTGGATGCAGAGATCCTCAGCCAGACCCCAGGTGGAGCTCCAGGTATCCAACTGTCGAGAAAGAGAAGGGTCTGCAAGAGCATGAATTGTTGAGACCAAGATTGGAAAAAGCACAGGGACAAATAGCCAAACGAAAGGAAGCACATGAATTATGAACCAAAGGCTGTGGAGCCCCCAGCTGGATCAGGCCCTCTGGATAAGTGAGATAATTGAATAGCTTGATCTGTTTGGGAGGCACCCAGGGACCTGGACCTGTCCTTAGTGCATGAGCTGGCTGTTTGGAACCTTGGGCTTACACAGGGACACTTTGCTCAGCCTGGAAGGAGGTGACAGGACCTGCCTGTACTGAATCCACCAGGTTTAAATGAATCCCCAGGGGTGCCTTGATCCTGGAGGACATGGGAATGGAGGGGAGGGGCTAGGGGGAAGGTGGGGGCGGGAGTGGGGAGGACAGGGGAACCCATGGCTGATGTATAAAATTTAAAACACATAATAATAAAGAAAAAAAAGAACTGTTTTCTTCTTAAAAATATCAACTATTAAACATACAAGGCAAAGCTTTCTCCAGTTTCCTTTGCTAGAGTGATTACTGATACATTGCTGTTGCTAATACTCTAAATAATTTCTAATTACTTGGTACTAGCTCCTATAAATTTTTTGAGTTCCAAATTATCATCTCCACGATTTAGAGGCATACTACATAAAGCTGAGGACGTAAACTGGTAAGTTTTCCAGCACCCTTTATTTAATTTTTACTTCCTTAGAGTGATTTCTTACTTATCCCAAATTTTTATTCAGTCAAGACACACTGTATTTTCCATTCTCACACACTCCTGGAAGTAGTGTTATAGGATTTTTTTTTTTGCGTATTTGTTATGTATTACTTAGCAATTTTTCACTATTGCTTGAGTGGAGTCATTATGTGAGGCTACAGTTTGAAATATTTCATCTTTAAAATAGTATTTTCTTGTTCTAATAGCATAATCAATAATTAAGGAATGAAATTTTTCTTTGATACAAGAACTATTTGATAACTTCCTTTAAGTTTCTTATCCATTATGAGAGCATATTATCCTGTCACCATTATCATAGGCTCTGAACTCCAAAACTCGTACTCTGTGCTCCTAGGGAAAGGGCACGTAAGCACTCAGTGAGCCAGCCTTCTAAATCATATTGATGTCTTTTACATCATTATCTACTGGGGAAGAATGACAGTTTTATTTATACAAAAATGTGTGTTATTTGTGTGTTTTCATTTAAAAGAGTGTGGAAGCTTGATGCCCTTAACTTCCCATAGGAACTGCATAACTGCCTCCTTCTCAGAAGGTTAAGATTAGTAGTTATCAATTCTAAATCATGGACCCAAGCGCTACATGGAAAGGAAGAGGAGACAAGGCTCTGGCCCTCTTGGCAGAGAGGCCACCCTATGTGCTGGCGCTGGCCTGTTCCACAGGCTCCAACCTTGCTCAGATGCTTGCTCGCCCAGGGCTGTTGTGAAGGGTTCTGGTTTCCCCACAGCTCTGTAAAACCTTCCAAGTGTGATCCTTTATGGTATTTCTGATTCCAAACAGGACCAAGGGAGGAAACACAGAGCACCAAAGCCCAGATCGTCAATTGCACTGGTGTTCCGAGTTTTTCTGATTATCCTCTTCTTCGAAGCCAGCAGAGAAACTAGGGACATGCTGCGAAAAGCCGAGCACTGGTGGAAATAAACCAGACTGTGAGATGCCAAGACTCAGGCTCTTGCAAGGAGTATACAAACAGAACACACCTGGATGCCTGGGTCATAAACACTTACAAATAAAAACAGTTTCAATCATTTCAAAGCACTGTCTGTCCATATGGCTTAAATGAGTAAGTTCCTTATCATAAACTTAGATTCTAAGAAAGGTATTTAGAATGATGCAATAAAGGATGTAATTTTGCCAACTACACAAAAATCCAGGAGGCCATGTTTACTTTTGTGATTTTTTTTAAAAATAAATTTTTCTGCATTCATTATCACCCAGCTCAGATAAAAAGAAAAATCTATAGAGAAACAGGAAGTGAACAGGGATTCATTCAAGAGCCTCCACTTACTGTGCAGTATGGGGCTTTTAGGGACTTTGATTGTTTTCTTTTGTGAAGTAACAAGTATTTTGTGGCCAACAGGTTCTGAGGAGGAATTTGGGCAGTGCGAAGTGAGATGCCTCACACACAAACTAAAAACACTGTTGAAGCCACAAACCTTCAGTGTCAGCCTGTCCATCTCACACTAACTTTAGTTCTCATGATTACTTCTCCTTTCCACAATTTCAGAACTCAAAATGCAAGTGCCTCAGCTTGTAGCCCATGGCATCTTTTACATTCTTCATCTGTTTTCTCAAGGACAGACAGTTCATCCCTTCTCCTCTGCTAGAGCTGAAACAAAATGAACCGACCCCATCTTAATATGCTACAAATGCCGAGTTGCTCCGTGGCAGAGGTAAATGATGCCAAGGGTTGTGTCTGAAATTCTAATCCATAAAAACCCATGAAAACAGAGTAAAGACATATTCAAGTTCATTCTAAGCCCACAGTCACCTTGAGAGTATCTTTGTGCCTTGATCATTCTTTGTAGACTATCAATTCTCTTCTCCACAACTCACCATGACAGATTCACAGCTAACCTCATCTGCCTCCACAGTGAAGATGTCCGGGTGTTACCTGTGACATTGAAGCATGGCCCACACAATCTAGAATCAATTACAAGCTCAGGACCACAGCTGTTCAAGGACAAATTCTCTCCTCCCTAAAGTAGCGTGAGTCATCTTTCTCAAACTTCCAGATCATATCATCTATCCATGCTAAAATTTCCAATGGAAATACTTCCCATAGCAGAGTAAGTACTTGACAGTGGTCTGTAAATCTGCCTCCCCTCCCTTCCCTCTCCTCCCCTTTCCCTATCCCTGTTTCCCTCCTCATTCCTCTGTGCCCTCCCTTCCACCCTACTCCATTCTACTAGCCTCCTTCCCAAACTCTGTTCACAGCTCCTCCCCAGCACAGGGCTGTGGCTCCTAACTGTCCCTTAGATCTCTTGCAGGTGACAGCATGGCTGATCTCTGTCCTTTCCCCATGTCTCTGCTCAAATGGACCATCAGAAGCCAGCCCCCCAAAGATACCCCTTAAACAATCCTTATGCCCCCTTATTATCATGCCAGGTAACCCATCCATCTGTTAAATGTATTTCCTCCCTATCACAAACTTTGTATAGTCAAGGACTTTGATGTATTCACACAAAGAACAGTGTTTGACACAAAGCATGTGCCGAATGCACTGTAGCAGAAGGAATCTACTAGAACAGACAACTGACTACTTCTACATAAAGCAGCAGAAGGACTCTACTGGAACAGACAACTAAATAAGTCCACATTCACTCAGACTTTGTAATTAGACCTCAGCTCAGCTCAGATTTGTCTGCTCTCATTCAGACCTGCTTTACCCTATGCACATAACAACAAATCACATTTTACTTTAGTTATATACCCATACTTAGGTTTAAATTAAACCTAAATTGACTATTCTTAATTGCACATAAAAATATGGAATGAAGTTGCAGATACACGTCATTGGTAGAGCACTTGGCTAGCAGATTCAAAGGTCTGGGTTCAGTCCCAGCTTCTCTTTTCTCTTCTCTTCTCTTCTCCTCTCCTCCTCTCCTCTCCTCTCCTCTCCTCTCCTCTCCTCTCCTCTCCTCTCCTCTCCTCTCCTTTCTTCTTCTTCTTCTTCTTCTTCTTCTTCTTCTTCTTCTTCTTCTCTCTCTCTCTCTCTCTCTCTCTCTCTCTCTCTCTCTCTCTCTCTCTCATACACACACACTCACACCAGAAATTACTTCTATATGTCTTTTAAATTGTAATTAACAGAAAACACTACTCTTCCATTATTTTATGTTCAGAAACTGTAAATATATCTCTATAAAATGTCTAGAACCACTGGGGGGGTGGTGATGGCACACACCTTTAATCCCAGCACTCGGGAGGCAGAGGCAGGCAGATCTCTGTGAGTTCAAGGCCAGCCTGGGCTACCAAGTGAGTTCCAGGAAAGGCACAAAGCTACACAGAGAAACCCTGTCTCAGAAAAAAAAAGTGTTTAGAATCATGATTGTTTAGCCATGGTCACATGTATGAGGAAGATAGGAAGCTGAACAGTGTAAGCTTTTACTGGCACCCGGTCCTTTTCCCTGTAATATTAAAATTTTGAGCCAATTGTTGTAAGTGAGAAAAAAAAACTATCAAGGCCCACAAAAATATGTAACTTTTGACAAAGTAATTATAGCTTTTATAACCTATCTTGAGGAAAATTTGTGAATTTGAAATAAGTTAGGTAGTCAAACTCTAAAGTACTGCTAATCATAATGAGAATAAAAAATGTGTCATGATGAAAATGGAAAAATATAAACATCCAGCAGTAGGGAATTGATTAGCTTCCGAGGAAACCCCAGGATGGAATACATGGACATTAAGGATGCTCTTTAAGGCCACAAAGAAATGCTTATAGGGTCATATTAAAGTATGAGGCAGATCATGCTTTACAAAAGCTTTATAAATTTACAATTAACTGTAAAATGTCAGTTTGAACATTGAAAGACTGACCAAAAAATGAAAGTGATTTTTCATGTAATAAATGCATGAGTAATTTTACACTACCTTTCTCTAGTTTATAGATGTTATCCCATATGTATTTATAGAGATATTAATGAAAAAATAAACATCCTAGCAATTAAACTTATCTCATGTATTAAAGCTTGACAAAGATTAAAGTCTTATCCCTTGCCTTCTAGTGTCAAACCTATATTAATAAAAATATTATAAAAATATGAAATTGGGGGTATCAACTACAATGTTTCCCAATGTAAAAATGGCGATCTTACCAAAAGCAATCTACAGATTCAATGCAATCCCCATCAAATCACCAACACAATTCTTCACAGACCTGGAAAGAATAATACTCAACTTCATATGGAAAAACAAAAAACCCAGGATAGCCAAAAGAATCCTGTACAATAAAACAACCTCTAGAGGCATCATGATCCCCAACCTCAAGCTCTACTATAGAGCTACCATAATAAAAAAAACAGCTTGGTACTGGCATAAAAACCAACATGTGAACCAATGGAATCAAATTGAAGACCCAATATCTGGAGCACTTTGTCTTGGGTCCCTACCTTCAGACTTGCATCCAGCCTTAAAATCTTTATCAAGCATATTCTTCAAGAAAGCTTGCTTTCTTTTTTAAATAAATTTTGAGAATACAATGTAATTACATCATTCCCTCCTTCCCTTTCCTCTCTCCAAGCACCTCCCTTGGATTTCCCTTGCTTTCCTTCAAAGTTATGGCCTCTTTTTTTTAATTGGTGTGTGTGTGTGTGTGTATGTGTGTGTGTCATATATATATAACTAAATATGTAAATACAGCCTGCTCAGTGCATACAATGTTACTTGTATTTGTCTTCAAGACTGATCATTTGGTGTTGGACAATCAATTGGTATGCTCCTCCCTGAGATAAACTATTTCCCCAACTCCCAGCATTCCTTAATTCCCTGTAGCTCTTTGTCTGGGGTTGAGGCCTGAAGAGCTTTCTCCCTCCACATTAGCTTGTCTACTATTACTATCCTAGTTCAGGTCACGTTTAGCAGCCATATCAAAGTGATCATAGCCACATGGGACTTGTCTTACTTTGAAATTCCATCTCATCACATCCCTTCTGCAATTTTAGATATAATTAGTGACATCAGTCCAGTTGTCAAGCTGTCTAACACTTTCTGGGAGGAGCTCCATTACATTCGTCTTGACGATACTGCCATGACATACTACAAGGTTACATAAACAGTTCAACAGACAGGTATTTGTTCAATATCCTGTAGTCCTAGATATAGGCCTGACTAGTTTAAAAATAGCTTCTAGAGATCTAACACGTATAGCGATTAAAAGCACTCCAAGTTTTTTAAACATAGTTGGAATTCATAATATTAAAATGTGAAACAAAGTTAAGTGGGAGCCCAGCCAAATGCCTGCTGCACTGCCAGGGAGGCAGACGAGAGTTTGGTGGGGCTGGAGGCCTGGCAGAGTGCAGGGTGCTCTTTGAGAAGCTGCTGTCAGGGAAACACAATCCACCAGCCACAGCCTGAGCTCTGTCCGTTCCTGTTTCTCCAAGGTGACAGAAGCCTCCGACCTTTCACATGTCTGTGCTCCTGGGGCACCTTGTCCCACACCCTAAACTTCTCTTGTCAAACAGGACACACCCTGGAAACCCAGCCATCATGAGAGAGCTGGTGTCAGAGGATAGTTCAAAGTGAAGATTGAAACATCTTGGGGAATTTCAACATTTTCATCTAAATCTGTTTAGTGACAGGAGGACAATGGAAGTCTCTAGAAACTCTGGGGCCACTCCTCCTGACCCGATTCTGGGACAGCCCCTTGGATGTACAGTCCTTGGCAACACAATTTTCTTAAGAAATAGCTGCTTCCCCTGGAGAGATGAGATGGCAGTGGTATGATGCAGTAAGTTCACATCCAACATACAACCATGCATAAGACATGCTAAGCACCATCCACATGAGCTGTACATATACAAATGTATCTATGACTCAGAATTAACAGCGATGTTAGCATAGACCTCTAAGAAGCCAGACATATCTTTGACTTCACACATGCATGGTGTTTATTTGACTTTTGAGATAGAATTACCATAGGAAGGAATTTACAGAAAATAGGAAACAGGCTATGTAAGAATGATCAAGTCATTTTTAAAATGTAGGAGAAGGAAAACAGCAAGCTGAAAATACACATGAAATTCTGTGACAAGAAGAAAGGGAAATATAGAATTCTTCCAGAATCATCCAGACTGATTGCCCAGCTCTGGCAGTCGCAATGACCAAATCAGTTTCCATGCACAGGTATGTGAGCGCATCACCTCACTGGCTGTACTTACCCTCTTCTTCCAGCCCAGGGAGGCCTGCTTTTCTGTCCTCCACCACAGTTGTGCCTCCTACCTGGAAGTGACTTTTAGCCTTTGCCTCTGGAGAAACAGACTGCCTAGACGTCTTGGCTTCTATAATCTCTTGGGTTCCCTCTGTTGGCTCTTCCTCAGTATCATGTGTATATCTAACCTCTGTCAATGGAGAGCCGCTATCCACATCTACTTTTGTCATTTCTTGCTCTTCAATCTCAGCTTCCAAGGACTCTTCGACTGGAAAGTGGAATTTTCTTTGGTCATCATTTTCCTGTAGGTCATGAGAAGAGGAATTTGTGGAACTTCCCCCTGTACTGTTTCCAGAGTGGTCTTCTGCACACAGCTCCGTAGATTCGTCTTCACTGTCACTAGAATACAGGTGACTTCTAGATGAGATCGATGAAAGGGTCTTAGTATCTGCAAAAATAAAAGTGATAACATCTTTGTTATATCCTAAATTTATCAGCTGATATGGAACCATATTGGGAAAAAATAATATTAAATCTTTAATAAATATACTTTAGGGGAAATTGTTCCCTCGGTATATTCTATATTATTGTCCTGATAAATAAGAACTGATATAAAAACTAATAAGATTTTTTGTTTTGGCTTGGTTTTTATTTATTTTTTATTTTTTGTTGTTGTTGTTGTTTTATTTTGTCTTGTTATTTTGAGACAGAGTTTCACTATACATCTCACACAGCCTTCACACTCCAGGTGTTTTAGACCCTACCTCCCAACTGCTGGTATAGCAGGCGTGTGTCCCTAACCCAGCTTATGAATGATGAAAGTTTTTAATAGATCACATTTAACAGAAAACCAAGTCCAGGTTTGGATTTTCTTAGAGAAACTTTAGAAAAACTATAAATATCTTGTTAGTAGAAAATTTTGAATGCTGCTTTGTTTTTATAAGAACACATATTTACTTCTACTGTTTAGCCACAGCAGTAATGTCAATTACTTTTATCTATTGTAAAGTCTACCACTCCAGAACACTGGCATCTGGGAACCATCTTTGCACTTACAAAGTAAGTGGGCATTAGTAAATGCTTTTAGGCTATGTATGTATGTAGTCCCTGAAAGCAAAATATCAAAAGGAAGCTGCCTGAGAAGAAGATCACTGTGTAAGCTCCAAGAGAACGTCTTCGGGGAGTTAGGAAGCCAAGCAAGGATGGGAGACAGCCAGTCAATGAGCTTTTTCAGGGATCAGCTCAAATCAGTTGGGAGTTGTCCTAGAAAGATATAATGAAATGAAGAGGGAGCTGCATTTTCTCACTTAGAACCAGATATTAGCTATGGGCCACCCTAGGGGGATAGATACTCCATGGTTTCTCCAGGCATTTTATGCCCAAGGGTGAAGAAATTCCAGTAACCTAAGGCAATCCCTAGAAGAAGACGAGGATGAGAAACCAGGAGGCAAACTCCAGAGCAAAAATAGAGGCCTCAGACACACTCCCAGATGGAGCCACAGATATATACTAGACACATGTAGTAGTCAAAAATGGCTTTCATATGAGCCCCAAAGGCTGTGAAAGCATCCAAGAACAGACCTCCATGTCGAATCTGTGTAAGGAGGAGGTACAATGTCAAAGTCCCTTATTATATTGCTTCCAACAAGAGAAACATAAGTTTGTGTTTGCTTCATAAAACAATTGCCCTGAACTTAAAGTTATTTTATACAAAATACTATATCTTTGGGGTATCAGGGACCAAACATTAGTAAAGAATATGAGACTCTTTGGTGCCTCCTAGTTTTCCAGATTTATTTCCTCTGTGTTCCACATTCACTTAGTGGACTTTGTCACTGTGCCAGCTAATGTGGCTCTAAAGATGAAAACTAACTAAATAAAAATACCAGCCTTTCCTTCCTCTTCCCCCGTCCCTCTGGCTCTGCCAGCTCTCTGTGACACATCCTCTCAGTCTATAGCCACATAGACATACCAACACTTCCAAGAAGATACAAGTGAGGCCCAGACTACCAAGGTACCAATGAGGAGAGGTTTCTTTAAGCAGCAACCGTCTTCACCTCGGAAAGTACAGTGTGACTCCTGTGCTTCAACAGAATCCTTATTTAGGCCATTCATTCTCTGTTCCCCAAAAATTTTTAAGAGAAACAACTCACTCTTCTCAGTGGTTCCATGGATGTCCCTAACCAATGCACTATTAGCTAGGACATGACATTCAGCTTGCTCAGAGACCCCAGGACTGCACGGGCCATCTGAGTATCAGCAGGATGATTCCCACTTTGTGCTCTGTAAATTGTTTACAGGATAATAAGAAGTGGCTACCCCCTCCATAGTTTTTAGTGACTTCTCTTAGGTATATTATATTATTTCAAAAGGCTGACAGCTAATCCTGGTTCAATTTTGAGTACAATCAGGAAAGATGGGAAAATGAGCAGCCTCATGGAGGCAAGGGCATCTGACCTCCAATACAAACTCATTTCCATTTTCAGATTCCTCCCTCATCTCCTGGTGTGGTTTACTCTCACTCTCACTTCTTGCTCCATTTTTCTACAGACCCTGGGGTAAGACAGGGCTTAGAGGAAATGCTCAGGTTCATGCAGTAGGACTTCCACAGTGAATTACATTTCTTCTCTTAGAAATAAGGAAATATTTATATAAAAGCTTCCAAATAAAGCAACTTGGAGGACATATGAAATTGTCATTAGAATGGAGAGACTATTAGAGGCACATAATAAAGCAACAGCCTCTTGCTTGATTCCATTTGTTCCACAAAGTCCTGGTTCTGTTGCTGAGAGAGCCTGTTGTTGATGGCCTTGTCCAGGAAAAACTCTGCCCTCAGTGTCTGAGGCTCTGCCAGAGCCAGCTGCCTGTTTCCCACTGTTTCCTGTCCCAAGCAGGATGACTGTTTCCCCCTTAATAATCATTCAATCCCCACCCTTCCTCCTTTCTTCTTGCCACTGACAATATAGATTGTCTGCATGAAATAACCCATCCCTTAATGCTGAGACGATCCTATGTGCCAGGAAATAATCTACAAAGAAAAGAAAGCCATGGCCTTTGCTTCCACAGAGATGGCATGCTCTTCAATGACTAATTCTTTGCTCACTTTTGCAGAACAGATAAGTAACTCTACTGCTTATTTGAAGTGTTTGTTCATTTCCAGTAGTCGCCATGAAGAGCTCTCTTCACGGATGACTACACTCTTCTCACCATGAGCACCTGCACTGTCGTGAGTCTGTGACAAGGGTAAGTCTGGCTCTTTAATCATTCCCTCTCTCTTCAGCTTGCAGCATACTTTAACATCTGCTAGTTCCTCAAAGTCCTTGTTTTTACATTATTCTGTTTCTTTGCTGTTGTTGTTAAGCTAGAACCTCAGCTACCCTGGTTTAATTATACAGCTTAAAGTGGTTAATTTTGGCTAGTGATTTATATCAAGCCCATGGAGCCACAACTCTTTCCAACTGTATTACCAATAGTATCTTTCTTATTACTAAGGTTTAAGAATTCAAAACAAAATCTTCACTTCACAAATGACACTCTTACTTCCTTAAGATTTAGCCTTACACATGAGTTCTTATATACTACTAATGACTCCTGCTTATATTCATGAGTTTGTAAACTATTTCTATCTCATACCAGGTATTGGGGTTCAGGTAAAATCTTCACATACAATATCTAATGACAAGTAACTGATACTCAGTGAACATTGTAAAACAGTAGAACTCAACATTCTTAATGTTGTTACTCTTTAGTACAGTTCCTCATGTTGTGGTAACCCCCAACCACAAATTATCTTTTTCCTACTTCATAACTGTAACTTTGCCACTGTTGTGGATCATAATGTAAATATCCAATATGCAGGATATCCAATATTCTACCCCTGTAGGATTCACAACCCATAAGTTGAGAACCTCTGTTCTAGAATGAATAGATGTTTTAAAATGTAGAAATGTAAGTTAAACTGACATATGAGCTCATCATTTGTTGTAAGATCAGGCATACAACCTCCAACAGGTAATTATCACTCACTGAAATATGTCAAGTCACCAGTGAGTTAAACATATACATTGTCTTATAAGGACATATCTGCTGACAACAGAGCAATGGCAGGAGGAAGGGCTCCAGAATGCAGCCACCTTTATACTTTACACTGATTAAACTTGCTAAGCTGTATGGTGAATCTGGTATTGAGACCAGAACAAATCACATCATACTGTGCAGCCTACATCTTTATGTGTTTGTATAATGATCTAGTCAGTCAAGCTTCCTTTATTAGTTTACTGAGTAACATCATTACTACACATATCATGTGGGTTCAGAAGTGTAGAGAAGCCTAATATGGTGGCATATGCTTCTGTTCCCAGCATGTGGGAGGCTGAGACAGAAGGATCTCAAGTTCAAGGCCAGCCTCAGCCACATAGTGAGATCATGCATCAAAAAGACCAAACCATAGCGAAAGAAGTCATTTGAAAATATTTCATGTAAACAGCATTGGTGGATTTAAGCATCTTTCTTAAATCTGTGACTTCCTACCTTAGCAGTCAACAATGGGTTAAGGAACCCATGTTATCAAGAATTGACTAACAGGGGCTGGAGAGATGGCTTGGCAGTTAAAAGTACTTCCTGTGCTTGCAGAGGACTTGGGTTTTGTTCTCAGCACACACTTAGCAATTTACACCTATCTAAAACTCCAGTTACAAGGCACACAAAGCCTTTTTATGGCCTCCACAGGTACCAAGCAGGTATACCATGTACTTGCACGCATGCAGGCAAACACTCATACATATAAAATAAAATAAACAAATAATGACTAGTCATGCAAAAATTAACATATAAAGTCTGTCTATACATTGTGTATAATCTCCTTATGGCTTTCCCTGTCCAAGATGTGGGCACACTGCACTGCAGTACTCAAGAACATGGTGCCATACCAAATACAATGTCAACAATGCTTTTCTTCAAGTCCATAGATAGTCAAGCAAATATGACCAAAATATACTGTATACATATATGAAATCTTCAAAAAAATATATTTAAGTTAAATAAATAAAATCCCTAAATGGTAAGAATCTTAATGTGAAGTAAATTGAATGTTTTGTGCTCTGAGATTTTAGGTCTATGAGATCTACTTTATCAAACTGAAAAATACAACAATGAACTATTATAAGACAAATAAATGCTTCAAGTCTGGCTTTTTGAGTACTCTGAGAAACAACGCCATCTGTCTCTTGATCTCTAGTCTGTGTTCACTGCCTCTCCCTTCTCTCTCATGAGGAACTATTTGTCCTTTCCCTTCGTCTCAAGGCATTATTACCCAAACTGCCCATGAAAGGTACATTTCTGCTCACACAGTGTTTTCCCCATCAGACTTACAGCATTCATCTTTGACAAAACATTTTCTGCTGGTAAATTAGTGTTTGGGGTTGCAAACACAAATGCAGAGATCAGAAGCTGCCATTCCTTTTAAATGGCAGGAAGCTGCACACATCATTCCGGGAGCAGGGTCCTCTCTCAGTCAGCTCTCCTCCATCACTCATGGGCCACTCGGCAGTGTATTCATCAAAGTGTGTAGTGCAAGTGTTAGCTGGCAGTTTAAACAGGGCTGACTTGTCATGAGAGTGACAGTCTGGGCAATTGTTTGCCCCTGGGAACAGGTGCAGGCAGGTTCAAATGAAACACATCCAAATACTAACAGCAAGATTCTTAATCATGTCAATAAGAGGGATGAACCAGTGTCTGGGAATCCATGCCCAAGCTATGCCTCTCACACTTTTGTAGGTAAAATGCTGTATTTTCCATGAAATCCACAGCATGATATTGTCATTTTTAATAAATGTTACGTATTAGTTCTCACACATCACATACTAAGAGGCACAGTTTTGAGTAACACAAAGGAATTTGATCAAAATAAAGGGTCAGAAGACGGGAGGCCTCTTGGGAGGACAGGCAGACAAGCGGTGAGCTGATGGTGTCTCAGAACACTGGCAATGTGGCAATGTTTGTACACTCAGGACTTGAAGGGGTCCTTTGCATGGACACTTTGATAATTCCATTATTGAAATGACAAGAGAAAATAGCTTGCCAGTTCAATTTTGTCTCAAAAATTTTCCAGCATTTGTGAAGTGACGGTTCTGATAGCTCTCCTTCTACAACTGTTTAAAACATTATATATCCTGCTTCTGTGCAAATCTACACTTTCCCAGTAAATATCCTAAGAACCATGTAACATGAACATTAGGCAGAGACCACAAGAGCAGCTAAAGACCTTAGAAGGTATGATGTCAGTAAGCCTTTTAAAAAATAGTTACAAAATCCCTTGTGATGTTTTTATGAGAAACAGCAAAAAACAACACACCATCCTGGCTTTCTAAGTGTGGTTTTGTGTGCTATTCATTTGTGTAATTTGAGAGACAAAATTTAATACATGGGGCATGTCTGAAAACTGACTGACCTCCCATGGGATAGGGTTTAAGGGCTTAGCGCAAACTGCTCCACTGAATGGAGACTTTGCAAGGCCAAGGAATGGAGAGGAACACTTCTTCATGGAGAGGAAGGACAACCTAGTGCAATTTAGAAACTCTGTTTTTAATTCCCCTTCATAGAAACTAAACAGGCTAAACAAGAAAACAGAGGTAGCAAAAGAAATCAAAAAGACCCTTAACTATAGAGACTCCAAGAAACAAATTCTTTTCACTGGGTTAAAAAGTTCCTTTAGTTGTAGGTAGATGGACATGTTCTGATTTCAAAAAATGTTATCTTTTCTCCAAAGTACAGGTTTTGAAATTTGGTTATAATAATTGTAACTGAATTGCAGAACTTCCTGCCTATGTGACTTTGGAATTGTTTCATTTCACTACTTGTAAGTTTTCATATTGTAAAATGTAGATCAAAGTGGAAAGTAATTGCTTTTAAGGTAAATGGGGATAATTCATCCAACATGTTCATATGGAACTCAGCATGTAGTAGGGTCTTCATAAACAGGAATCATCATATGAGCCACAGCAGTGCAAGTTACTGGATGCATTTCCAGTCAGAGACACACAAGCAGCTAGCCAGCACCAAACTCTCCATTTCTATCAGTTATTCAGTAATCATGGCACAAAAAATCAAAGCTGTCCCTACAAAGAAGATACAAGACCTGCCCATACCCTTCTCTTGGTGAACATAAAAACGTACTGTATTAGGAAAATCTGTTTGGCCTCCAGAAAATACAAAGCTCAGACAAATAGATAGTCTAGGAGTTCACAGATTTTTGTGACAACAGTGCTCTAATAATCTCACATTATTACAACGGAAGTGGAAACCCAAGCGTTTGTGTTCTGACTTGCTTATATATATAGCCAAACACATTTTAAATATATCTACAGACAAGTCACATGGGTGATTTCTTTTAAAATATTGACTAAGATGAAACATTTTTCTATAAGATAACACCATTTGCTATTGAATTATTTAGCTTTGAGTCATAGTACTCATAGTACTATAACCTAAACTCCATATGTATATTCAACTGAGACGAGACATTACATTTTACACACATCTAGTGTACAAACATAAATGTAAATATCTATAGAAAATATCCATTTCAACATATTAAAATACTTAAATGTTTGAGCATTGTAATATAGATGAACGTCAATCTTGTTTGCAAATATTCTAAGTCAACTTCATTCTGCTTTTTCTAATTGTGTTTCATTCACTCTTTACCTTGACTGTCAGGGAGTTTAGTACTAAATATGCTGTTCACATACTCATGGATGCATTTCTGCTTTGAAACAAAACCATTTTCTTTTTTACTCTATAAAATTCTGCCTTAAATTCATGTACATTAACTATTAGAACAAGTTTGCTTAAATTTGTTGTGGAATATTTTGATTGCACTCTCACACTCCCGAGACTAGCAATAAAGTTATACCTTTATTCAGGATGTGGAGACAGTGACTAGCTGACCATAATTGGCCATAGAGAAGCCAACAGTTTGGATAGAGAAGATACACAGGAAGGAAAGGGTGCGGACTAGAGTTTGAGCTCTCTTGGTTCTGGGATGAGGAAAGGGATATGTCTCCTGTGGTGTCTTCTGCCATCAGTCTTGCTGCAAGCAGGTATCATGGGCTACTCATCAGTAATACTACATAAGACCTTTGGAAACTATGGAGACACCTGTCATGCTGCTATTTCTCTAACGTTTTCAATAAACCCCTTACCCAAAAGAACAGTCTACCTCAGTAAGCCTCTGGAATACCCTTAAAGGAGCTACTTGGACTCACTCTCTCACCCCCTCTCTTCTCTCTGTTTCTCTCTGTCTCTCTCTCTGTCTCTGTTTCTATGTCTCTGTCTCTCTCTCCGTCTCTGTCTCCCTCTGTCTCTGTCTCTGTCTCTCTCTCTCTCTCTCTCTCTCTCTCTCTCTCTCTCTCTCTCTCTGTGTGTGTGTGTGTGTGTGTGTGTGTGTGTGTGTGTGTGTGTGTGTGTTGAAATAGTTTGAGATAAATGTATATAACAACTTTCTAACTAGACAGAGCACAGGTCACTACAAGCCTAATCTGACATCTTGCTAAAATTTCCCAAACTAAGGAAAGTGAACAGACTAAGAAAAAGCTCTTCAATTCAGAAATGCACTTAAGGGTGGCTGGCTGGGACTCTTGGGTCAGGCAATACGAATGTCTGTCTTATTAACTATTACAGAAAGAGAAGTTGCAAGCACACTGTGAGACACTCTGCAACCTGCCTTGTCTATCCTCCTCTTCACTGTCCGAGCACCCATCATCCTCACAATTGTCCCTGTTGTGGACATCTGGTGCCTCCTCCTTTTCAAGGCTTAAGTTATCTTTTTCTCCTTCGGTGGGTGACTTGGATGTTACACTCATCTGATCTTCAGCCTGACCCTCGTCTTCGGCTCTCTCATCTTGTTTTTCCTCATCTACTTCGAAATCTTCTTCGTAGTCTGAAAGAAAAAACTGCACAGTGACAATGAGAACAGAACCCTGGGCGCTTCAACCCTTTCACTCTAATGAGAACTCGGTTCCATTGTCCTCTCTTTCCTGGGTCTTTCTTTGCTTCTTCACACAGTTAGGGGATAGGGAGGACTAACAGCAAATGATCAAAGATGGCAATCAGCTACACACAACAGCACAGAGACATGAAACCCTCAACGACAAGGCTGGAAGCTAATAAAGGCTCATTTACAAAGGGATACCACTACCACAGTGGCCGAAATGGAAAGAGGGGACTTTATATGAAAGAATAAATGAGAAGTAAATTAAAAATGAAAAAAAAACAGGATTGCAATAATGGAAGTTAATCTGGAGACCTAGTGAGGTCATATTTCATATGAAGATTGTTCAAAATATTTGGATATCACTCTAATGAATAGTGAAGTGGAAAAATTCAATTAATCACATCCAAAGGGCCTGAGAGAATAGCATGTTGAGAAACTAATGAACACTGAGAAAAGATTTAAAGATGATTCTACAGCTAAGCCACAACAGGAGCCATGTATAGTGTTCACCCATACAACACACAAAATAATTACAACTCCAGAATACAAACTCTAGAAAAGAAAACATCACTGTCACAGTCTCAAATTTACTTCAGTCCCTACAGGAACAAGCAAATTTGTACCAGGGAAAGCAAATTGTCACATCACATAAACTCCAGCTGTCTCTCGTGGTTATAATTTTTCACCTTTCATATTTAATTGTTTGCTCTTTATTCCCCACCCCAAACTAAAAATCTCAAAGTGACAGCATGCCAAAGATAGACAGCAAGAGGCTCTCATGCAGAACCAATTAAGCAAGTAAAAAATTATCTTCAATCTAAAAGATATAAGAAAATAAAGATTTCCCAATTTTTATGTGTTTCAGTTATTAGATATTCTAGCTTTTCTGGTGGGGGAGGCCTCCTGGGTAATGTACTTGAGAACTGCCCACCCTAATCAATTAAAGTTAATTCTGAAATAAGTACCCTATGCATAGCAATTGTTTATTCTGTGAGAAAAGTGAGGTAGAAATAATAGCAAAGTGGGCACACCAAGATAACATGAGATTTTGCACACCTAAGGAATGTAAGTGTCTGTAAAACAAAGTCGTAGATGAAATGACAGGGTGAGGAAATTTGTTCATGTTTTAACACACAAAGAGCAAATAGAAAGAAAATAAAGAGATTAATATTTAAATATTGCTGAGCAATTTACAGGGCAATTATTTGTAAGATGTTATTTTTATTTATGTGTGTGTGTGTGTGTGTGTGTGTGTGTGCGCGCGCGCGCGCGCCACATATGTGCAAGTGCCCACAGAGGCCAAGAGAGCATTAGACCTTCTGGAGGTGGAGTCAAGAGGATGTGAGCCACTGCCTGTGGGTGATGGGAACCAAACCCAGGTACCCTGGAAGAGCAGCAAGAGCTCTTAAAAGCTGTGCCACCACTCCAGCCACTGGGGCAATTTCATAAGCTTTAACTGAAATTGTAATTAATTTAATAAATTAATTCATTTCATTAGTAAGTTTTATCTGAAAGTTTTCTATGTGGAAGAGTATGGAACTGAAGAAAAAGGAGGTCTAGCAGTAAGCTAACTCCTGCACTGAGGAGTCTCCAGGCCCTGCTGAGGAAACAGGATTTCAGCACACAAGAAAAAGATGATCATCTAATACAGATGTCTCAGTGGTTACTTCTGACACTTGAGGAGTTCATTCTGTGGGGTTTTGCTTAGAACTAATTGAGGGCAGCCCTCCCTTTAGCCATAGTTTTTAACTTTGTGTGGTTTGACTCACACATGCTCAAATGCAGTCAGAAAATATTACATGGACATTTCCAGAAATTTTAAAAAGTGTGATTTTTCATTAATTTTTACCAGAGAATCCATGTACCCTCTGGAGGCTGAATTCAAGGCCTTGTGAGTGCTAGGCAAGCTTTGTACCACTGAGCTAGACCCCAGGTCTACCCTTGCAATGTATTCTCATAATTATTCCATTGTAGGAGTTATTGCTATTAATCTTTTGTGCCTAATCTATGAACTACATTTTATTATGGGAATGTATGTATATATGAAAATACATACAGGGTTCAGCATTATCTGTGGCTTTAGGCATTAGTAGAGCATCTTGGGACAAACCTCCATAGATAAACTGGGGCAAATCTAAGAGGAATGAGATCAAAGAAACCCTAGAAGTCACTTTACAGTGTTTGTAGAGGACGTCATAAGAAGAGTTTAGTTTACCTGCAGAGCATACACACATGCACATAGTTAGGGTTGTGTGTGTGTGTGTGTGTGTGTGTGTGTGTGTGTGTGTGTGTACCCTATTCTTTCATGTGGACGTCAGGTGTCCTGCTCTATCACCCTTTATAATTTCCATCTTCCTCCTTTGAGACAGGGTCTCTCATTGAACCTGAACTTAGACTGCTGGCAACAAACAATCCTCCAGGGATCCTTCTGGCTTCACCCTCCCATAGTGCTGGGGTTACAGGTTCAAGTGACTATGCCCAGCCTTTTACAGGGGTTCTGAGAGGTTGAACTCAGATCCTCATGCTTAAGTAGTAAGTTCCCTTACCCACTGAACCATCTCCCCAGTCCCACACATTTATTATTTTGTAGATATTTGCTGCTAGTCACAAGATAAGCCAAAAAAAAAAAAAAAACAGTGAAATAAAAGGTTTTGCACATCAGACAGTCATGTGTCCTATACCCAGATAGAACAATTCCTAGTCATGTGACCTCAGGCAATTTAACATCTTTAAGCTTTAATGTCTTCATTCACACCATGCTTAGCACAAAGCTGTGGTGCTCTTAGAAGCAGTGATACTCGGCTGAGTCCGTGAGCTCATAGGTTATTAGAAACAGTGTGGGTCAGTAGTAATGGGAGTTGTCACTATGTAGTGAAGGGACTGGTATTGGTTGTCACTGTGTAGTGAAGGGACTGGTATTGAACAGGACAAATCACATGAAAGTGTGGTCATGTGGGAGCAACATACATTATTGGAGGCACCCAGTTTAGATCAGAGCAGTCCAGTGGCCTCAGTCAGGGCAGTTACAGGCATACTTTAAAATGGGGCAGCAAACAGAAGGAAAGTTCAGGGAAAACAGAAACAGCCTATTTTTGACAGGCTTCTGTGTTTTCCCACAAAACTTAAAATTGAACCTTGCCTTAGCTCTGAGCTACAGCTTTCTTCACCCTAGGAAAGCTCAGCCCTCCTCAGCCTCCAGCCCTCTGTTCTCATAAAAGTCCAAGTCAGGCCACCCTTGTGTCACCCACTCCTGCCTTAACTAGGAATGAGCTGGAGGTGTGTGCTGGAACAGTGGTGTGTGCTGGAACAGTGGTGTGTGCTGGAACAGTGGTGTGTGCTGGAACAGTGGTGTGTGCTGGAACAGTGGTGTGTGCTGGAACGCCCTTCTTCTACCAGCTTCTGCCCTCCTCCCAAGTTCTTCTAGAGCACTCAGCTGGAGTGTTATCTTGAATCCCCCCTTAGAGGGAGGAGCACCAGGTGATCAAGTGTGGCACAGTTTCTCCTAACCTGGCTCTAGCTCCATGATGAGCCACAACCAGGCAGAGAGCTGTGATATAATTCTAGTTCTCTCTGAATCCTCATGGAGTTGGCAATTAAAACCCATTAACTCACCAACACAGAAGACAGAACTCAGGCTAAAGGGCATGGTCCTAACACAGCCATGTTTGTAAAAGAGGAAAATAATGGAAAGGGGCCTCTTCTTGACAGCCCAGTCTCTTCAAGCCTCTATCTTATGGGAGGAATCACTGGGAAGAAGCTCTCTGTAACCACTGTAGTGACCTCTGATATCTTCAAATTCCCCAGTCCAGGGAAGAGTAAGAAGTAGGAAGGATTATAGAAAGAAGTGAACAGGGTGCCAGCATTACAAGTGAAATCCCAGTTCAAATAGCCCCATTATCAATGTCATCAACATATGAGGCTCAACACTCTGTTTTTTGTTGCCTCCTGCCCCAGGATTTCTGAAATCCTTGTGCAGCAACATAAAAAAAGGAGATTCTAAGAGGCCAGACCCTCCACAGCAAACCCTGACCTGTGGCCACTGTTGCTCTAAGATAGCCTTTGTGTTCTGTGTGTCACCCTTCCTGACTCCTTAGGAATATCGCAGGCAGCCATGCAGTACCTGAGACCACTGGTACAGAGAGAATGACTTAATAGTTTGAGAGTAGATCCACCTGGGTACGATCTGGTTCAGTTATGGTGTCTGTGCATGAGTGGCACCCATCTTCCCAGCTGTAAAATGGAGGTAGGAACAATGGAGAGAGTGAGGAAGTACCTGGCACACTGCTCTGAGCCTAGCAATGTTATCATTGTTACTTCCACTGTGCGGGTGTGGGATTGTGTGTATCTGAGTGTGTTTGTGTGTTTGTATATTTACATATTTTTGTGGAGGGAGAATGATAGAGAGAAGTAAGGGAAGGGGAAAGAGAAGGGAGAGGGAAAGGGGGAGAGGAAGAGGCAGAGGGAGATGGAGAGGTGAGAGAGAAACACAAGACAGGTAGGCTCTAGGACTTCAAAATGAATACAAGCTGCTGTTAGTGTATAATGTCCTAGCACCAAATGCTTGTATATTGTACTTACCAACCCTGAAGTGATAGTCAATGTTACTCCTACATTCACAGTCAAAAACTAAAGAAATAGACAAAATTCTGTTTGATTGAATGGTCTTTACAGGAATGAGTTCTGACTCTAGCTAGCAAGATAGAAACTTCTGTGTATCCTCATACACACGGAAAGTACATCAACACTTCTGAGCCAGATAACCTCTCTTGGAAAAAGAACTTGGAACTCCACAAGAAACAGTAAAAGAAGCATGGCATGGCTGCCTACAGATTAGAGCTAAGCAACAGTCCACAGATCAGCAACAATGAGTGAAGTCTGTTCTGGGTTACCGTATTTAAAAGCGTTTTCCTGGTCCTCTTCCCAAACATCTCGTCCTGACTCGCCCTTCCATTCCATTTCCTCCATAGCTGTTCTCACTTCTCCGATGCCTGACTTTATTTCCTCTGCTGAAAAAGTGGTTGAGACCAAGGTTTCTTTCCCCTCCATCTTGCTCCTTCTCGATGGTGTATTCTCTCTCTCCTTCCTCAGTTTCCCCTGACTCCTCTTCAGTGGTTCCTCCTTCTGTTCAGCAGTCTTTTCCTTCCTAGGTTTTGTTGGAGATGGTTTTCTGTCAAGGCCCATGGCAATAATACACCTGTGAGAAACACCAGCATGAAGGCTTTATTAGCTCATAGTACGCTATCAGAGTCACACACTTTAGAACTCACATGTATAATAGTCTAATAAAATTATGAGAAATATTCTACTTGTGTACTTATACACAAGTTTAAAATAAGTCATAATCTTTTAATATGAAAATCTTGTATATGAACATAAATTATTAATTTTAAAGACAATAAAAAATTTTAAAACTCTCATCAACCAAGAACTATAGTATCAAATGTTTACAAAAACTGTATCTTAAAGCCTCTGAGAACATTTTATAGATTTACATATATAGTATTTTATATGTAAGTAGATAGGTACATAGGTAGTGATTCAATAGATAATATACAGATGGCAGATAGATGATAGATAAACAGACAGACAGACAGATAGATAGATAATATACACTTGGTAGATAGATGATAGATAGACAGACAGACAGATAGATAGATAGATGAGAGACAAATAGATCATCTGTCCTTAGGTATTATATAATCAAGTGGATGGAGAGAGGGCTCAGCAGTTCAGAGTCCCTCCTGTTCTCAGGAGGAACTAGAAGGACTAGAAGACACAAGTTTGGTTCCCAGAAAATGAGTCGGGTGCCTCATAACTATCTCTAACTCTAACCCCAAAGAATCCAATGCCCTCTTCTGACCCCTGAGGGCACCTACACACATGTGCCATAATTCATATATACACATGCATGTACACATAAATAAGATGAAGCTTTTAAACAAATACTTATATAAATAATCAGAAAAAAGATGTTACTGTCTTTGAAATTCATTATTCTAAGAACATATTAACAACTTGCATTTACAGTCAATTCAAAACTAGTTTTGTGACTAGTTTTTAAGAAGCAAAATCAGTCTACTGTTGTTGTTCCCTTTAAGTAATGTGGGAGTCTGTGCATTTGTTTCAACAGAATTTCCATTATTGATTTTAAAAATGCCTTTTGAAGCCCTTCTCTGCAATCTTGGTGGTAAGTTTTTGTTCTTCAAAAATGGAATCAATTTGTAGAAGTCATTGCAAGTCAAATTTGGTGAGCCACCTAGACATCTTGAGTGTGTTACAGTGAAGATTTTAAGCTGTTATATCACAAATAGTGTGAACACATTGCCACATATGTATATATCTTTTTCTATCTCTCAAGATGTTATCAGCATAAAACTCCTAATACTGGTAACACATCAACAAAAATGATTATGTTGACAACAGGTAACTGAAATCCCCTGGGACCAAGCTCTTTGTTGTGCATTTAAGATACATTTTTAAAGACTTCTTCTGTTGCTTGTGTGTATGTGTGTGGCTTAAATGTATGTACATGTGCCACATGGGTGCAGGTGTCCACAGAGCACAGAAGAAAGTATCAGGTTCCCTGGATGGAGTTACAGGGAGTTATGAGCTTCCTGATGTGGTGCTGGGAACAGCACTCAGGTCCTCTGCAAGAGCAGCAGTGCTTTTAAACACCGCCAAGCCACTTCTCTAGCACTGTGCCCCAAATCTTAGGGGGTTCAGTACCCCACATCACAATAAATTATGACTTATCACCACTGTACAAATGGAGAAAATGAGGCGGGAAAAGTGCCATGGTTTCCTGGAAATCATTTAGCACGTTAGTGGTGGAGTCTGTGGCCACTCCTCCTGACTCCACTCCACTACTTTACAAGTTCTGCTACCACATGTGGCCCTGTGATGATGAGGGACAGACAAATGCCTCTCTGTGGGGTACACTAGAGAACTTACTCACACATTCTCACTGGGAAGGGTTGTCTAGAGAAATGTCCTTCAAAGCCTATAGATAATTCTAGATAATGACAGACATTTCTGTGTTCACTCATCTGTATAATTATCCCTCTCAAAACCACAAGTGTGCCTCTCCCATGCCACACAATCTCAGGACTGCATCACTGGTGGATGGGTGAGAAGGGGTCAGAGCACAGCCCAGTCCAATCAACAGAAATGATGACAAAATCTGGACTCTGCCTCAACCTGATCCAAATCCAAGGACAACTTCTTTTTTTTTGGTGGGGGGAGTAGAGGGTTTTTCGAGACAGGGTTTCTCTGTGAAGCTTTGTGCCTTTCCTGGAACTCACTTGGTAGTCCAGGCTGGCCTTGAATTCACAAAGATCCACCTGCCTCTGCCTCCCAAGTGCCAGGATTAAAGGCGTGTGCACCACCACCTGGTGACAGTTTCTTACTTATCATGTGCATATGATGTGCATATGGGCCTGTGTGTATGAGTGTGGAGAGAAAACCTCAGGTGTTGCTCTGTGCCTTCCATCTGGTTTGGCACCTGCTGAGCCCCTGTACACCAGGTTAGCTCCTCAAGGTTCCCTGGGGAGCTACCAGTCTGTCACTTCCATCTCACTGTAGAGAAATAAAAAGTACATAGCCTCATCCAGCTTGGTATACCTTCAGTACAAAGGTCTTCATACTTGGGCAGTCACAGAAGTATCTCCAAGCCCAAGTGCAATTTCTTAAACTGAAGATTTTACTGAATTTTCAGCCATCTTCAGTCTTTAAGTAGCGTGGAAACTGCTCTTAATCAATTTCCCCCAAAAAGTAAGAGCTGAGTTCTACCATCAAACATTTAAGCATTTCTCTGTGTGATAAAGCTCAGAGTGCTTACACTCCACCTAAAGATCAGGCTGCCAGACTTGAGGGTATGAGAACCAAGTGTCTCATCCAAATTAAGCATGATAAGGGCTTTTCCAATCACTATGATGTGTTTAGTGCGTGGCTTTCCTCGGGATAAAGATGCTACACATCTTCACATGATGTTCTTATTAGCCTCACCTTCTGTGCAAACATTTCTTCCTTGATTGGTGGCATCAGCAAACCCAGGGCCTGAAGCCTGTGATTCACATGACTTTGAATGTGTGCTGTGGCTGTGTAAAGGCTTTGAAACCTCCCTGTTTCAAGCTCAGACTCTTTATAGCCCATCTGCCAAAGGGAATTGGACCAAGTGAGTAACATCTGGCTCCCCCATCACTGACTACCTCTTTAGTTTCTGAGTGTAATTCAGTGTTGATTCTGATTACTGAAGCTCAAATAAATTACCAGAATATTTGAAGTTATCTCCAGTGGAGCAGAAGTCAAGTAAACAGGACTCTAGACTCGTCCACCTATCCCTGCCCACTTCTGTCACTATGAGAGGACCTTTACCTCACTTGTGACAGAGAGACAGCAAAGAAGACTACTTCAAGCATTCATTGATGTCTCTGAAGGAAGTGGTTTAGGAGCTAATAAAAAAATAACTATTCTCTAGGAACTGTAAGTAAATCACTTGAAGGTGAAAGGCCTCTCTCTTTAATCTTGTAACTATTTTTAAAGTCTTGGAAAGATCAAGAGAATAAATACACAGGCCACATGTTAAAACACAGAATTGCAAAGGAACTAGAAAGCACTGAGTAGGAGAGTGGATGTCAACAGTCACATGTTGATGCTGGTTCTTAGTCCTCCAAAGAAACTGCACAGGGCTTGGTATTTCAGTTCCCAATTACACAACTCAAGGAGACTATTCAGGCATTAGTTACTTTTCTGCTACTGAGATAGAAACTCCCCATGAGAATCAACAGAGGGGTTGAAGGTGCATTTAACTTACAATTAAAGAGGAATAGAGTTCACCTATGGCCAGGAAGGACTGCCAGTCAGAAAGCAGAGACCTCCCATTTCATCCACATACAGGAAACACAGAGGGAGAACAGGAAGTGAGCCAGGATGTAAAACCTCAATGCCCTCCCCCATGTCATACTTCCTCCAGGAAGTCTCCTTTCCCAAAAGGTTCAAATTGCTTCCCACACAGATGCACAAACTCTGTGTGTTCAAACACAGATGCCCAACGGGACATTTCTCATGCAAACACCCTGTCTTCGCACAGATGACTGAGCATAAACTCATTCATTTTCCATAGAGTTCAGTGGAAATCTCTGAAATGATTTGCACGCAAATAGGGCATCTGAACTGAAAACAGAATGCAATGGGTGCAAAGCCCAGCTGGACACTCCTGCACTGGACCTGTCACTCTACTAGTCCCTAGACTTTGTTTTGACACCTAGCCTATTCCCTAAAACCTCCAACCCCTCCTCAACTTCAGGTAAGAAAGGTATTTCTTTGTGTAACAGCCCTGTCTGTCCTGTAACTCCCTATGTAGACCAGGCTGGCCTCAAACTCACAGAGATCCACCCGCCTCTTCCTCCCGAGTGCTGGGATTAAAGGTGTGAGCTACCACCACCCAGCAAGAAAAGTATTTCTTATTCTAGAAAATGGCAAGAGTGGACAGAGCTTCCTAGCTGGGGCCAACATACCCACCACCTAACACCCACTGCACAGCTGTCTCTCCTTTTATCAAGACTGAAAATTCTACTTGAACCCTCAATCCTGGTTTCTCAAATCTACCAAAGGGTTAAACTCTACCAATTTCCCTCTGTGTATCTTTGTGATTTTTCCATGTATCAATACTATCTAGTAACATAAATTCATGCTATTAATATCCCATCCTGAAAACAAAAAGATCTTTCAAACCCTATATAGTCCTGGGACCATACAACTACTATTTTTTAAAGGGAAATTCCTCACAAAATATTTTCTGTAACATTATTTTCCTCTTTGGAAAATATGAAGCCACTGTGATCAAGCTCTAATCCCTGCCACCTTGCCTGGATAATTTGTCTCAAGGTCACTAATAAGCATCACCAAGTTGATGGTCAGGCTCCTGTTGGGATGGGTAATTCAGATGGTCAACCTGAAGGGATAAAGAAGCTTCTGTGATATCAGTGAGACTCACCTTTGTGTGCGTGCGTGTGCGTGTGTGTGTGTGAGTGTGTGTGTGTGTGAGTGAGTGTGTGAGTGTGTGTGTGTGTGCGCGTGCGTGCATGTGTGTGTGTGTGTGTGTGTGTGTGTGTGTGTGTGGACTTTTCCAGAGAGAATTAACTTAGTGGGGAAGACTTGAAACTAGGCAGTACCATCCCAGGCTAGGGTCTGATTCTGTCCCGTAGTTCACCTCTCTGCTTCCTGACTGTGGGTCCCTCTGCACACTCCATCCTGTGCTTCATTGACCAGAGTGGCCTTCACCCTCACAGCACACCCATCCAACTTCACTGCACTAGTGTGTAACCTAGCTGCACATTTGGCTCCAAGATCATTATCCCTCAGGCTTCACTTTCAGAAACTGACTTTCCTGTTCTACAGTCCCCTTCTCCCTGGTGCAAAGCTCACTTGTCAGGAGTCCTCATGGTCTTAAGAGAGCCCATCCCATCCCATGACTTTATTACCACTGTAAAACTATTCTCGAATCTGGACACCTCACCTCACCTGAGGTTCAGTACCCAACTGCTACTCATCATCAATACTGCCACTTGCATTACCTCACAGAAGATTAAAACTGCATGTGTCCAAAACCAAAACCCCTTTCTTCCACCTCTCCAACTGCATCTTCCACAGCTGATCTTAAATACACACTAAATGCACATATTTCCTGTTGCTCAGGTAGCCTGTTTTCTTTATTTTTGTGTTCATTTTTTGGTTTCGGTGTGAGAAAGGGGTACAGAACCAAGTTAGTATGGGTTGTGTGAACAGTGCAGGACTTCGTGTGTCCACCTCTATCCTTCTTGAGACAAGGTCTCTCACTGAACTACAGGCTGCCTGTTTTAGAGGCTAGCTGACCATCAGACTCTTGTCTCTGCTTCCTAACACTGGGATTACAGATACATGTCCATGTTTGAATTTTGTGTAGGTGTTGGGGTTCTGAACTTGAGTTGTCTAGCTTGCACAGTAAGTGTTCTTAGCCATTGGGCCATCTCTTCAGGCCCTAGAACAAATATGTTTGAGTCATCTTTGACTCTGCTCTTCAAATTTTTGCCCGGGTCTACCCATGAGTAAGCCTGATAAACTCTACCATCAAAGCACACAGCAGACCAAATCCATTCAGTTCTTCCTGCCATTCCCTACTCTCTGGACCAAAGCAACTTCAACTCTTCTTCTCAATCTTTTGAAGTGTTCTCTTAGAAGCTGTCACTGAACATCACAGAGCATTGTTCAACACCTACTTTAGAGACTCTCCAACTTGAAAGTGAAAGTAAAAGGCCTTGGAATGACTTCTGGATTTCTCAGGACTCAACCCCATTGCCTCTCTAACCCCTTCTAACATTATTCCATCCATTACTTTGCTCTGATTATACAAGTTGAACACACCAATAACACTGCTGCCTCTGCCCTCCCCATAGGTCTTCTAACTGAAAAGCTATTTGGAGGAAGAGGTCTTTTTGGTTTCTGCCTAAGGAAGTCACAGGATTTTTTTTCTTGATTATGTAACGTTAAATGGCACTCCCCCTCAACCTGGTCCTGCTCACTCTATAAATCCCCTGCCTCATTTTTTTCTTCATGCTTATCTTTATTAGACCTCTATCAGATTATTAGTATGTTGTTTCTCTCTGGGAAATGGTTTCATGAATATTTTGTGTTCTGACTTGATATTTAGACAATTCTTCACCACTATTTTGAGGAAAAGGCAAAGTAAAGAAGAAGCCTCCAAGTATGAGTCCAGACTCAGACAGGCTTCCCTGTAGCTAGAGTTTTCCTGCCTGGCCCACAGTCAGGTCAAATCTCTCTCAACCGCCAGGCCCATAGATGTTCAGACCCAACCAAGTAAACACATAGAAACTTACATTGTTTACAAACTGTATGGCCGTGGCAGGCTTCTTGTTATTTACTTCTTCTATCTTAAATTAACCCATTTCTGTTCATCTATGCTTTGCCACGTGGCTCCTGGCTTACCATTATCTTACATCTTGTCACAGCAGTGGCTGGCAGTGGCTGTCTCTCAGCCTTCCTATTCCCATAATTCTCTTCTCTCTTGTCCCACCTATACTTCCTGCCTGGCCACTGGCCAATCAGCACTTTATTTATACAGAGCGATATCCACAGCACTTCCCCTTTTCTTTTTTTTAGGAAGGTTTTAAGTTTTACATAGTAAAATTACATATAACAAAACAATTATCAAGCAAGAATTAGAGTTACATTATTAATGAAGATATCTTATCTTATATTTGTGAGTCTAAGGTTTTATATCTAACTTATCTTTTATCATAAATGAGGAAATTATAACTATCTAGTCTTCAACCACATCAAAGACCTCAGAAGGATATAATATTACCTGAGAACCAGGAGAAGGATGCAAGCAACTTTCGGGAGTCTTGCAGGGTAGATAGAGACAGCTGGCAGCCTGGACAGTCGCCAGGCAGTTGAGAGAGATTTGACCTGACTGTGGGCCAGGCAGGAAAACTCTAACTACACTTCCCTACTTGGAAGTTGATAAAAAATAGCAGTCATTACAGTTAATATTAAAACCAGGACAAGGAGATAAAATTGGGTGATCTAGGAGTGTGGACATGTTTCCAGTAGGCATAGCCTGGAGTATCCACATGCAGAAACAGATGATGGCACACCACATGGGCATGGGGGATTAGCCTCAGGCTAACCAAGAATAAGCAAGAATTACAAGAAAGACATGGAAAATAAAACGGCCCCTCTCCCTACACACGTGGAATTCAAGGTAGTGTGAGGTAAAAAAGAGATGATAAGCAAGCTAGGATTTAAAATGCCACTAGCCTGTAACTTCTCTGTAAATCTGGTTTATGTCTTATAATTTCAAAATCAAACATTCATGGCTGTAGTTGACAATCTTTGACTTAGATTGTTGAGACTGTATATACTGACTCATTTTCCTTTAGAACTGTATATATAAAAAGAACCAGTGAGGAAAACACGGCAAAGAGGTCACTCTAGCAAAGGGTGTATGCTGCCTTCCATACCTGTAGCAAGGAGACGCCTTCTCCACACTCACAATCCCAAAGTAGCCTCTCTTGCCTCCGAGCCTCGAGCTCTTACGGTGCTTGAACTCGCAGCAGGAGCTGAGCCTGTTCACTTGAATCCCATTCAAAAAGAATGTAAGGCTGAAGGGGAAGCCGTGGTGCCGTTTGGAGATAAACTGAAAGGTGTCTGCAAGTCAAACACACATTCCTGAGAGCGAGCAACTGGCTCCATGCTGATGTTTTATAAGTCAGTTTTCTTTTCAAAACCTATATTATGCTACAGAACACACTTTTTATCTGAGAGATTTTTTTCAGTACGGGGGTAAAACCAGGATGTAACATATGCTGGACATCATTATGCTGCCAAGCTCAGTTGGTCAAACGCTTCCCTGTGAGCAGGTGAGCCCAAACTGGATCCCCAGAGACTGTTTAATAACGAAAGCCAAGGGTGGGGGCACATGCTTAAAACCTCAGCACTGGGGAGGCAGAGACTGGTGTATCCTAGGGCTTGGCTTCCTTGGTGAGGTTCAGGGCAGTGAGAAACCCTGTCTCAAAGCAAACAAGGTGGATGGCACCAGAGGGATGGCACCAAGGGCATTTTCTGGCCTCCACACATATTCACACAATAATGAGTTCCCTCCCCCCACCCCCAACACATACCACAGACCTTTACACACAAGTATATATTTTAACTGTGGCATTAAACATTCTAATCATGATGCATATATTGGTGAGAGTTATGTTGACTCCAAGCTATACTTATTTCTATTTGCCTTTGAGATTCTTTTTCTCCCTACCTTCTTAAGCATCCTACCAAGAAATTAAGAACTGATGTTTGTGATGCAGTTTTAATCACTACAGATCTTTACGATTCTGTGTAATAAAATCCCAAACAAGAGATGCACTGCAGACTAACCCAGTATCCTGCTGCACATTCACTTCCAGGGGCCTTCAACAAGTTCCGACTCCCTGCAGCACATGCATTTCCTGCAGCACATGCATTTCCTGCAGCACATGCATTTCCTATCACAGCTCTTACTATAACCTGTTAAAATACGGCCACACTGGAGGCTTTCAAACTTTAATGTGCAGTGGAACCACTGGGGATGGGGAAATTAAAAGACAGGTGCCAACCCTTTTCAAAGAGTTTATCACTCAAAAAGGTTGCAGGAGAGCAAATTCTGATTTTTTTTTTTAATTGTTCTTCTAGCAAGGTGCTGTTGCTGCTGGGCCTCACATCCTAGAGCCCCAGTGTAGATGCCTGCCAGGCAGTGTATTTGTAAAACCTGTGATGGCAATGCTAGACTACTCATCTTGGTTCCTTCAGATCCTACCATGATGGCAAAGGAGGCCCCAAACAATCAATTTGTGAGTCATTGTTTTAACCTCTTTCCTGCTCAGTGATTGAAAGTCTCTGAGTATGCAACTGTGAGCCCTGGAAACTTCCTAAATCAAATGCAACTTGTCTTAAAGAATTAGACCTGAGAAAGTCCCATCCTGTACACCTTAGTATTCATGACAAGAAATTAAACTAAGGGAACGGTGAGCACCTGATAAAGCTAAGACACAATGGCCTCAAAGGTGTACCAGTCTTACCAATAAACAGATTCCTCGATCAGAGGCTGGGAAGGCAGTTTAACCTCATTACAGACTGAACCTGTATCCATGTACCACAATCCCTGTACTCAGCTGGTTCCTTAGAATTCTATAAGTACCCAGGAGAAGGTACACTCAAGGAAATACAGGGAAGGGCTGGAAAGATAACTCAGCTGTCAAGAGTATTTGCTGCTGTTTCAGAGTTCAGTTTCCACATCAATCAGGTGGGTCACAACTATCTATGACTCCAGCTCCAGGGTATTCGGCACCCTCTGACCTCACTCAGCACCTCCACACACATGCACATACACACATGGAGACCCAGACATGGAGACATAAAATAAAAAACAAAACAAATATTTAAGGGAAAATTTAGGGAAAGGACACAAGAAATCAACTGCCAAACATGACAGCCCCCTGCCATGTCCCCATCCACCCGGATATTCGTGATTTGATTATTTCATGGTTTTCAAACTTAATGAATAGGATTTGGTGTCCTCTG
This sequence comes from Onychomys torridus, assembly GCF_903995425.1. NCBI lineage: Eukaryota > Metazoa > Chordata > Mammalia > Rodentia > Cricetidae > Onychomys > Onychomys torridus. Next base: position 130,384,509 of record NC_050448.1, on the reverse strand, counting down.
CCTTTATCTCTGTTTGTTTTATAATTTTATATATTGTGACTTTCCCCACCCCTGACTTGGTGGCTTCTTCATGGAGTAGTCAGAGGAATGCAGGCCAGAGAACATGGAGTTTGAGTCCTTGTCCCCATCCTTCACTGATGAACTTGGGGATGACAGAGATGAGAGGTCCCCAGCCTATCCATGCCATAATATGTGATCTTAGAAAGAGTGTTCTAGTGTTGGCAAAGCCGAGCTGTTTGCTGGTCACTGACGATGGGTACCACTGAGGTACTAAAGGAAGGACAAACCAAGGATGGATGGATGGATGAATAAACAGACAGAAGGCACAGAGACAGAGACTCTTGTGCATATAGAGGTCTCTTCCTTTAGGAACCTATAATTAAGCCACAGAGGAATAATGCACTGGATTATGAAGTAAGGGCATCAAATCCTCTTTCCTTAAAAATATGTCTTTGGAAATAGACTGACAATTTAAAGTGGGCAGCATTTAATTCATGTAAAAATCAGATTTCATAAGAAAGCAGGAAGAATCTGCAGGCTTCTGCCTGGGGATTCTCTCTCCCCATAAATGGTGCCTTTTCACCAGTGCACTAAGTGGGCAGAGAACGGCAAAACACCCAAAAGCTTTCAGTCCATAGAGCCTGACATATTTTGGTGCAGATGACAAACTCTTGGCCTATGGTATTTCCACTAATAAGAAGCTACCTCCGTGCAGCTCACATGGAAGGTCAGAGGTTCCCAAAGACTAGAGCCTTAATTAGTGAAAGCAATAGGCTAGACCTTAATGGTGAGCCACTGGCAATGAGGCTGTCACAGCAGCCTTCCACAGCTTGCTATGCAGCCTGCAGTTTCAAGAAGCGACCTGGGTCAGAGTGAACTCCAACTGTTTCATGAATCCCAGTCTACCTGCATCTTCACCTAGGCACAGACCAAACAAGAAAGCCTTGTGGAAACCAGAGCTGAGGCATGAAAATAGGACAGGCATGAAAATAGGACAGGCATGGAATGTTTCCCCAGACTCACTGGAGATCAGACTCATTCAGAACTTGTGGGTGAATGTTCAGGCACTGTTTAACTCTCAGCGATAGTACTAATGAAGGCTTAAAAGTGTGGTGATATTGTGTTCCCCAAAATATTGTGCACCCTAATAAACTTATCTGAGGTCAGAGAACAGAACAGCCACTAGATATAGGGGGCAGAAAATGGTGGCACATACACCTTTAATCCTAGCATTCCAAAGGCAGAGATCCATCCAGATCTCTGTGAGTTCAAGGCCATACTGGAAACAGACAGGCTTGGTAACAAGAACCTTTAATCCCAGGAAGTGATGGCAGGAAGCAGAAAGGGATGAAGACCAAGAACTAGGTAGTTAAGCTTTTAGGCTTTTGAGCAGCAGTTCAGCTGAGATTCATTCTGGATGAGGACTGAAAGGCTTCCAGTCTGGGGAAACAGGATCAGCTGAGGAATTGGTGAGATGAGGAAGCTGTGGCTTGTTCTGCTTCTCTGATCTTCCAGCGTTCACCCCAGTACCTGGCTCTGGGTTTGTTTTTACTAATAAGATCTTTTAAGATTCCTGCTATATAAGAGTAAGTCATTCTTTCTCTGCACCCAATGCCAGACATTCTCATAGAAAAAGAAGCACACATACCAAGAGGCCACACTGCAGTGACAAAGTTGTCACCGGCAGAGGACTGGGTTTCACAGAGAATCAGAGTTCAGCAGAATCAAGGAAGGTTTCTGTCCTAGAGTTCTGCAAGAAACCCAACCTAGCATCATCTTCATTTTGGATTTCAGGCCTCCAGACATAGATGATAAACTTCTGTTGTTTACACCATCACTAAGAGACACCTGTGTTCTCAGCCCAGGGACACTAATGCACAAATACACCAACTAGTAGAGGGTCTGAGCCTCTGCCAAGTCATGGAGGAAGACCAGCCTTGAACTTGAAACTTCACTAGCTCCATCACAATTCTAGGGATGAGACTTCACATTGACTCCAAAACACACACTCTAGAAAAGTCAGAACAGGAAGTTGTTCCCACACAGAGGGAAAGGGGCAATCAAAACCACTCTAGGAACCTAGTGAAGAGAAATGATATAAGGGTTCATCTTGATTGGCATCTTGACAACATCTGGAATCAGCTAAATTCCAGCAGCTGGGAACTCCTGTGAGGGATTTTTTACATCAGATTATTTAAAGCAGAAAGACTTAGTCTAAATCTGGACAGCACCTTCTGCTGGCAGCCCTGAGAAAAGGGTGTGGAAGAAGGAAGCTTTGCTTGCTGCCTGTTTGTCCTTCCTCCCGCAGGCAAGTCTACCTAGCCTGTGGCTGAGGCATCCCTCCCTTCACTGGTGTTAGAGACATCTTCTTCAGGATTCCTACATAACTGAAGACCAGCATCTTTCCAGGATTGTCAGTGCCACACCAGGACTGCTAAGACAGCGTTATTATGGACTGTGCCTGTTGGAGTCAAGTTTATAGAGTTTGAGCCACAGTGACTTGCTCTTTATGCACCTGTGAAGTCCCTGGGATGTTTTTGTTCCCATAAGGACTCATAAGGACTGAAGTTTCCTCCAAGCAAAACATCCCAGGCACAATGAATGACTTGGTAATAGAAAAATGCTCTTAGCCCTCATTCTTCCATTATTTTTATTATGGTTCTTAATTTTCAAGAAGCAAGAAAAATTAACAAATGCCACATTTTAATGAGTGAATAATTCCAAAAGTATGAATAAAGTCTTTTATTTATTCTCCACGAAAACCTAAAATTCTGTTCACATTTCACAGAATCACACACAACTAAGGGCAGATTCTTGATAGTCCAGTTAAATCACTCCAGTTACTGACCTCATGAGAGCTTCCTAACAAACCAACTCTTCAGTTTTGAACAATTACTCTCCTAGTGATAGTGCAAGCTGAGGCCAGATTACAGCCTGGATAGAATCACTTAAGTCCCCATTCCATGCTGCTATGTAAGACACAAAGACCCAGGATCAGTAGATATACAAGATAACTCATGCCCAGCAGCACCCTCCTCTACCAGCTTCAGGGTCTGCACCCTTGGTCCATCATGTGTATTGTTTACTAGGCCACCCAGATCATACTTCATTTGTATAAGTTACATTGTCCAGCAAATAGCTGTTAATATACATATTGTTGAATCAAGTGTGATACAGAACCTAGGAAATCATTTTAAGCATAGAAGTAGTGATATATTGTGTACCCTAATAAAATTTGCCTGAACTCAGGATTTGTTGAGTACTAATGTACTCCTCTGTCAGAACACAAGAATGGAGTCCTGTGAGGAGAATTCTGAGGGGAGAAAACTCCGAGAAAACAAGATAAGAGTCTTGTGACCACAGTCTCTTCAAAACACAGAATTGTTCTTGGAGTGTGGTCTTGTGCGCTGCCCAGATACAGCACTCCCAGGTAGGAGTGACTTATCCGATTATTGTTATTCATGTGCCTTGATGGAAAAATATGTTTTTGCCACATGAGGCTTGTCCTTGTGGTTGAACACCTTACTCGTGTGACTCTGCTTAGCCCTCAGAGTATAAATTGGCTGATGCTGGGAATAAAGTTGGCTAATGCATGGTAAAAAATAAAATAAAATAAAATTTGCCTGATGATCAGAGAAACAAAGGAACAAGCCACTGCCACATCTCACATTGCCAACTCCATGAATCCTCTGACTAAAATCCTGAGTTTTCACCTGAAAGGCTCTAGCCAAAAAAGCCTCTAGCTGAAAGGGAGGCTTCTACCAAAAAGTCTTTAGTTCCTGTCTCCTCATACCTTATGTACCTTTCTCCGTCCAACCATCACTTCTTGGAAATAAAGATGTGTGTGATTTCTAGTACTGGGATTAAAGCTGTGTGCCACCACAGCCTGGCTGTTTTCTCTCTTAGACTGAGTCAATCTCATGTGATCCAGGGTGGCTTTGAACTCACAGAGATCCACACAGATCTCTGCCTCCTGAGTGCTAGGATTAAAGGTGTGTGCCACCACTGCCTGGCCTCTGTTTAATCTAGTGGCTTATCCTGTTCTCTGATCTTCAGGCAAGTTTTATTAGAGTACACAATATATCACCACACATAGACACCTAAACACAGACATTCTAATTTTAGATGATAGCTAATTTCAAGAGTTCTTCCAAATTAATACCCAAACATCATACTTTAAAAAAAATAATTGTGTCTAAGCTGTTAGGTTAAGATAAGAGTGTGTGATTCTGCTCCAGTTTATGCAGCGCTCACTTGGAATTTGCATCCTTCCCTTTAGAAAAAGGCTGCTGCTTGGCTACCAGGAACAACTGAGGTAGCATAGAATTAAGAACCCACCCAACCTGGCCAGAGCTATACAGATAGCCTTCAAAAGCCACTCCAGCTCAGAGAGCCTGTCTCCTCCCTCATCTACAGTGATGGAAATGAACTCTGGAATGTGACTGCAAAACACCAAAGTCAATTTAGACATTTTTGCCAAGTTTGTAAAAATGGTAACACTTCCCAGCAAGCTGAGAAGCATGTTTCATTTTCCTTTAAATTAAAACTAATACTCTAGTTTCTAGTTTATTTGGGGAACTTGAACTGTGTAACTCGCAAATATGTCATTATATTTGTAGCTTTAAAAGTTTTGGACTGTTTTCCTTAGAGCCACTCTTTTCAATTGGTGAAAGAAAGTTAAAACAAAAACGAATTCCAAATGTACTGCAGCCTTTTCCCAGCTCCTCAGTCTGTTTCAAGATTTCTCATATAGTTTTGAAAAGTAACAGTGCTTTGTAAAGAGAGTTTCCTACATAAGCAGGACTGAACATGGCTTTATAACCATGTCTCCTTTCACTGCTGCCCTGGTAAGCTGAATATTGAAGGAAAGACCACAGTGTGTGGGAATGTGTGTTAATAAAAATATCTTATGCTGACAAGGATGGACTTAGGATCAAAGGAAAACAAAAAGCACTAAAAAGAACATTTAGAATGTTTTTACTTAAAGTTACTTAGGTGTGACTCATCATGGAGTCTATTAATTTGTGGGTTTTGTCACCATATATTCTAAATAACAAATTGCCAATCCATGATTGTGGTAACCTATAATATCATTCACTATAGCAAACCAAATAGTTAACTTGTAATTTTGGGAACAGCATATTCCTGGACCATTTTAATGATCACATATATGTGTGTGTGTGTGTGTGTGTGTGTGTGTGTGTGTGTGTGTGTCCCAATATGAATCTGTTACCAGGTTAAACAACTCCAAAGTCCTTCGTCTACAGTCTGCAGGAGTGATTGTTGCTTCAGCCTCTACTGGGGAGCTGTGAAACCAGATTTACTTCTAGGCAGGCTGGTTTATAATTCCCTGGATATGCATAATTTCAAAGTGGTTGAAGTCATTTTGATTTATGTCAACAACAGCTTATCTGGAGGAACATCAACCAGAGCATTTTTTTCAATTCACATGGATTTGTACCTTTCTCAAGTAGTTTGCCTTTGTAGACACACAGGTTCTCTCCCCCACAGTGCTGTTGGTAAATCTTGATTTCATCTCGAAAGTCTGTGTCTTCGTAAGATAGGTGCACATTCTTCCCGAAATAGACCATTGTGATTACTGCATTGCTATGTGGTGCTGTTTTATAAATCCTTCCCGGATCCTAGGATAAACAAAATACGGACTAAGTGACTACATGTCTTCCCATCAGACCTCTTGTTCCCACCTGACTTTATAATATGAAGAACACAGACATATAACTCCAAGCACCTCATGACAAAATATTTATAAAGGGTCATTGTACATAATGTGTAAGAATCAAAAACATTACAAAATAAATTCCTCTCAGGGACTTCAGCATCCAGATTTTGGCTTTGATTTTTATAAACAATAGGGATATGAGCAAATTGTTATTTTCCACTTTCAGTTCTCCTCTCTTTCTTCCCTCTCTCTGCTGGAAAGGAAGTATTTTTGACACTTCCAGCTACTTTAAAAAAAAAAAATTCAAACAAATGAACTGAATAAATACTAATGTTGTTTTGTTTTGAATTGACATTGATCATGACACAGTGATAGTTTTGAAGTGACCACTTCATCTTTATAAGTGAGCAAAGACAACAGACCCTTTCTTGGTGCATTCTATCTGAAAGGGGCACAGATACAATGATTCCTTCCAGGGTCCTCATAAGGGTAGGTGATCATGTATGTCAAGTGCCTGGGATTTCACGTAGAAGTCTAATCGGTTCTCTGTTGAAGAAAAACTGCTGGCCAATTACAGCTAATTCCAAGAATTAAGAGAATATAAATTATAATCACTTTCGAGTTTGATGATAGCAACAACAGTTCAGCTTGCTGTGCTGTATACTTAAGATGATGTTAATGAGTTCTGTGACCATGGACCATTTATTTAACCTAATTTGCTTCATCTCTAAAGTTAAGAAACTGTGTGTCCATTTTTAGGCTTGTTGTATACATGGTATGTTAAATACTATATTCTAAGGGATCACTAAATAGTAGATGTCATTAGTATTGCCATTAAACATAAATTTTCATATTTTGTTAAAAGTTCACAGAACACATATATAAGAATAGACAATTTAATGAATAAAAGGCAGTAAGTAGTTTGAAAGTAAGTATATTTCCAGATGTTAATGCCATGAAATAAATAATGCCAGCTGAAGTAATAATTCAACTGGGCTTGGAAGAGGTGGAAGAGAGGGCTGGCAGATTGGCAGAACTGAGCTCTTGTTCATCAATGAATGAAAGTTTGACTTCTTACTATGATGATTTTGCAGCGCAGGCTGTACTGACCTGGTGAAGATATGTGCAAACCGTTAAACTATGTGAAATGATGATGTCAGAACAGAGAAGCAAACATCAAGGCTGAAGCCATGATGATACCCAGATTAAGGATGAGAATGAAATAAAATGGGAGTGAGAAAAAAAGGTAGAAATGAGCCTGGCAAGCAGAGTGTCTTGAAGGGAAAAGGCAGAGCTTTAAGGAAATAGGGAGGTACAGAGTGAAGGATGCTACCAGAGAAATGTCACAATAAGGAGTGTGATGGGGCTAAACTCATTAATGGAGCAGATATCCAAACTGAATTAAACACAAATCACCTTCCTATTTTGTTGATGCAATAAAAGTCCAGACCTCATACCTAAAACTCCAAAATGCTCAAAGTAAAAAAAAAAAAAAAGTATATGAATAATTGTGAGTGCTGGGAATCAAACTAGTGTTTTCTACAAGAGCGACAAGGACTCTTAACCACTGAGGCACCTCTCCACCCACCAAATACAGTATTTATAAAAGGATGGCTAATGAATGCACATGATCAGAATTCAGAATTTAAATATGGAATCAGAACAAAAATCTCAATAGACTCTGGGGAAAATAAAAATGAAGATTCTCACAGCAAGAAGATCATTAGTACAAAGAAGTAGTAGAAAGCAGGGGAGAAATGTTGATTATTATAATAGTAAAAGATGGGTTGAGTAGTTCTAACCTTATCAGAGAGAATCCCCAAAAGGAGAAATATAGGTGCACATGTGTGTGTGTGTGTGTGTGTGTGTGTGATTATATATGTGCGCATACATGTGTAAAAGTGTGGCTATAACTGTATTTACACAACTCAAAGAAAAAATGAGTATACTTCAAGAGAAGAAAACCAGAGATGAATGAAATGAGGATGCCATACAAGACCTGAAAACAGAACTCCACGAGAGACACAACTCATGATGAGAGCCGAACCGAAGCAATGCTGGAAATGAAAAACTTAAGAAGGCACATGAAACCGCAGTGGAAAACATCACCAACAGAATAGGCTGCGTAGAAAACAGAGTGTCGTGGCTGGAGGACAAGGTAGAGAAATTAGATCAGACAGTGATGGTAAATAAGTTTTCAAACATATGAAGAGGACAGTGGAGAGATCTGGAAAACCATGAAAAAAAATACTAATTGTCTATTTTCAGATTGTGGGAACAGTAAAATAAATCTTAATACCAATTATATAAAAAATACTTTCCAGAAAGTTTTCAAACTGAGAAAAAGAGATGAGTACCCAGGTACAGACCGTAAGAATTCTAAATAGACTCTGAGAAGAAACTATCGTAAAATGTTATAGTTAAAATATTAAGAGCACAGAATAAAGACTGACTATTGAAAACTGCCCAGAAAGGCCAAGTCAAAGTCAACTAGAATAGTAGCTGATTATTCAGCGCAATCTTTTAAAGCTTGAAAATATTCCACAATCTGAAATACCACAATTGTCAATCTAGACTATTCTACCCACCACAACTATCTATCAAATTTGAAGGATAAATAAAAATTTTTATGGTAAAAAACAGACTAAGAATTTATGATCACTAAGCTAGCCCTACACAAAATAGTTTGGTTTAGAAACAAGTAAAACCACACATAAGGGGTCCCAGATAATTAATAATAATACCAGAACAGTTTATCAAGTGAGGTCTGAGAAAAGTTCATACAATCAATAAAATGACAGATATTAATACACATATTTCAATAATAACTCTGGGTATTAATTGCCTCAATTCCCCAGTAAGAAGGCATTTCATATTCAATAAAGAACTATCTACAAGGGAAAATATCATAATTATAACTATATGTTTACAAAACACAGACATACCCAACTTCATAAAATAATACTCAGTGATGTAAAACCACATATTAACCCCAACACAGTGATAATAATTCCAATACCTCACTCTCAACAGTAGACAGGTCATCTAAACAGAGAAACATCGGAATTAAATGACATCATAAATCAAATGGATCTAAAAGACATCTATAGAACATTCCATTCAAATACTAAATAATCCACATTCTTCTTAGCAATCTACGAAAACTTTCTCCAAAACTGGGATACACAGAAAGTCCCAACAAACATAGGAAAATTAAAATAGCATATTCTATTTGGCCACAGTGGAACAAAGCTAGACATCAATAAAAAGTACAGAAGGTACATAGAGGACTCAAACACACAGAGACTAAACACACACTACTGAATGATTATCAGGTTACTGAAGAAATTAAGAAGGAAATTTAAAAAAATGTCTAGAGTTAAGTAAATGAAAGTACAAAATACCAAAAATCTATCAGACACAAGTCAGACAATCTTCAAAAAGTCAACTGGAGTGGTAGGGCATGCCTTTAATCACAGCACTCAGGAGACAGAGGTAGGTGTATCTTTGTGAGTTCAAGGCCAGCCTGGTCTACAAAGCAAGCTAGTGCTGTTAAACAGAAAAATCCTGTCTCTGATTAATTAATTGATTGATTGATTAAAATGTCAATAGTGCCAAGTGCCTACATCAAAAGGCTTGAGAGATCTCAAATTAAAAGTTTATGGGCATGCTTTAAGGCCCTGGAAAACAAGAACAAAACAAATCCATAAACAGTAGATAGGAAGTTATAACCAAAATCAGTGAAATAAAAATAAAAAACCACAAAGAATCAATGAAACAAAGTTGGTTCTTCAAAAAGAAAAGTAAGATTGGGAGGAGGGGAGGGAATAGATCTATAAATAAAATGGGAAACATTATGGCAGATACCAATGAAATTCAGGAAACAATGAAGCAAAGATGAGTCATTCTGCATTAGCACCAAGGGATGGGATATTGAGGAATGTTCATGGGGACATTGAGGGAGAGGGATCAGAAACAGTGTAAGAGGTAGAGGTTGCAGAGAGGAGCTGTGAAGTGCTGACTTCTGAACTTGACTGGGCTGGTACACAGATAGCTTATACAGCTGTGGTTGCCTGCCCAAGATCAAGCCAATCAATGCTTCAGCAGGTGTTGGGATGAGCTCCTGAGCCCCTCCCCCAACTTAGAAGCTTTTTGCAGTTGGTGGTGTTAAGGGAGGGATACTCACTTTCATTTGGGGATGTTGACACTGATAGGTTACCCACACCCCAATGGTAGCCCCACAATCATTTGTAAATGATCAGCACTAATGGATTGGAGAGCTAATTAATAATAATAACATTAATAGACATGAAGTTAGGCAGGAGTCAGTCGGTGGTTTTAGGGGCAGCTGGGGAGAGATAGTTGGGAGTATAAAAGATAAAAACTGTTAAGTGTGAAATTTTCAAATAATAGTTTTTTTAATGTAAATGAAAAGAGAAAACTGGTCCAAGGTGCAGTCTACATGGAAAGGATTTGATAACTCTATGTAAAACCTGCTCTCTGCAAAGAACCAGAGGAAATGTACCAAGAAGGCTGGAGACACAAACTGCAGAGTGCAATGTCACTCAAAGATGGGGCACTCAGGACAAAGGAGTCTTCAGGAGTGGGAGTGAAGTCTCTGCCAGGGACAGTATCAATGAGAGACTAGAGGAGATCAAACGGAAAGAAGGAAATCTGAAACAGCGGGAAAAGAAAGCCCTGGCTGAAAAGGTTCGAAGGGAGGGCAGCTGCTGAGGGCTAGATACGGACCAGGGGCTGGGAGAGGGTGTTGGAGATGAGGCTGACTTGGAATCGCAGGATGTAGAGTGTGTGTGCATTTTGATACTTCCCTACTTGATGTTAACTCTGGAAAATGTCAATTCCACTATCTGCTAAGAGTCAGAGAAGTTCCATGTCGTTAATGTGGTTGTGTATTTGCCAAACGAAAAAGAGGTCCTTGGCTCTCCTACTAGACTGAAGCTGCTATGTGGTTCATTTAGGCTTACAAGCATGTGCTGTATCAATGCTTTGGGGAAAATGTGTGAAAACCACAGCATTTTCAAAGAACACTGAAAAAAACTGTAGCCAATATTCACAAATTTGCAATAAACCATCAAAAATAAAATTATAGCTGGGCAGTGGTGGCACACGCCTGTAATCCCAGCACTCAGGAGGCAGAGGCAGGTGGATCTCTGGGAGTTCGAGGCCAGCCTGGTCTACAGAGCTAGTCCAGGACAGGCTCTAAAGCTACAGAGAAACCCTGTCTCAAAAAAAAAATAATTAATTAATTAATTTAAATTATAGCTATTACACATTCTAGCTATGCTTAAATCTATGAATTTTCATGAATTAAATGTTAAGATGCTCTGAATGATAAAATTAAGGGAAACAAAACTGGAGTCAGTCAAACTAAATCTGGCCACGAAACTTCCTGAGTCTTCTGTCATCAATGACAATAAATTAGCTTCTCAGCTGACCTACTCAGACGTCTTGCTTGACTTATTCGTGTTTATAGCTGTGCTTACAAAAACAATGCATTTCTTTGTGTAATGCAGTTTTGTACTTGATTCTAGAAAATTCTTCTACTACAGATCTAGAACTCAGCTGGTGTGAAGTCATCAGTGTTACAGTAATGAGAGAGCATTTGACCCATAGTCACCCTGGTGAAGAGGGGCTCTAAGCCATTGGGAGCCGTGATGGGACGCAGCCTCTTCCTCCTCCAAGGCTCGGACCTATTCTCCCTGGAGATCTTCCCTGCTTGAGGTTGGGGTGTCGGGGGGATAGGTGTCAGGTAACTGTTAATGTCTGGAAGTTGATAGGTATCCGGCCTCTGGGAATTGTCCATGTAGTTCCTGAATTTCATCATTGCTTTCTTGCCCTGTAATCACACACCATGATGTAAGAGCCATTGACACACAAGCAGGGCTCCAAGGCAACCCATAATCAAAGGCAAGCCTGGACAATTGGCACAGCATACAAACCCAGCTGAAAACAATAGACCAACCCAACATACACATTTGTATCCATTAAAACCACATTTGTATCTGTTGCAAATTTAATAAGCACATGTTTTTAACCTTGTGTAAATGTAGATTTAATAGAAGACTTAGGAACAGCACTCAAGGGAAAATTAGTTAATTTCATGCCAGGAGGTATGCAGGGTTGGACTCTGAAGTTGGGCTGGCCAGTGCTCTAAGCAATAGTAAGTACTGCCCTCACATTCAGACTTCACACATCCCAAGATTTGAACAGGCAGGAGAAGCAAGGCTGTAGTCAGATGCCAGCTTATACACAGTTTGAATTACTTCAGACTTTGTGAAGGGCAAACAAAATGATTCACCAAGTTTCAAAGAGAATACTCTTTGACCTAGAAATCCTGCAAACAGGAATAAATCCTATATCAGATTTACTATTAATATTAAGTACAAGTACTATTACTCTACTGTAAATGTGCATTTGGGCATGCACCTATGTGTGTGTGTGTGTGTGTGTGTGTGTGTGTGTGTGTGTGTGTGTGTGCTATTTAAATATTTGTGTACATACATACATACATACATACATACATACATACATAATTTATCCTTGTGGGATGTATCTTTATGTTGCTTGAGAATTTAATCAAAATGACTCACTTTAATCATTTAAAGTAAAACCAATAATTTTTACAAGACAGATCTGAGTCTAGACATTTTTGTAAATTGGTTATTTTTGTGTATCTGAAGTATATTTCCAATTTTTATGGAATCTTTAGATATTTTTATCCATTTTACACTAATTTTTTTAAATTGTTAAAAAATTATTTACCCTTATACAATATAAATTCACATTATATTTTAGTATTCCTAATTAATTTCCAGCCAGTTTAGTCTAAATTTTGAAATGCTTAATAATAAAATTTTATTTTTAGAAAAGGAAGTTCCCCAAAGGGCACTCGTTACTAAGTAAACAAAAGCAGAGTAAGTCAAAGCATATCTAGCTCAAATCTTAAATTAAACCAGCACTTTTGTGTAAGTGGATTCTACTGTTTGGATGTTAAATTACATTGAGCATTCTTATTTTGTTTCCAATTTCTTTCTGCAATAGATTGCATTGAGCCTACAATGTCAAAATAAAAGTGCACATGACATAAATATCAAAATTAATTAATCTAGGACATTGGGAATTTGGATAATTTTAATTGCTTTTAAAAATAAGTAGCATAACATATCAGGTGCTTGTCTTGTTTTGGAAATTATTTTAATAGTATTTTTAATCTTTTTCTATTTTTAACTGATGGTATATTGGACAATTTTCTAAACTGTTACATACAATCATAGTGTATTTTATGTACTTAAGCATCTTAAGTTATACTTTATTATGGGAAAAACTTTTCCCACTTGTTCACTACTGTAAATATGACAGTTCAAAGCAATCTTGACTCTTCCTTTGCATATATGTGCCTTGTCCGTGGGTAGATTCCTACATGTTAAAACAGTGGTAGATCTTCCAAACAGTGCTTTGAAAACATGTATGCTGATTTCTTCTGGCAGAATAGACTCCCTCTGAACATTGGCAGTGTTTGCCAAGTGATTAATGGCATCAAAACCAACCTGTTGTAGACCGAGTCACTGTTTCCTAAAGACGCTCACCTTGATTGCTGTGACAAGTTCAACCTGGTTTTATCTGTGGCACTTCCAGTCCTCACATCGGTATACCCATCACTCCTTCAGTAAAGCTAGAAGGGTCAACCCAGTGCCCAGTACATACATAACAGCAATGCAGGCCACTGTCTGTCGTAAGGAGTTCATCTGGTGGTCAACACTTTCACCATCAATACCACTTATAAAAGCATGTCTCTTTTCATAGTCTATTTGCTTATGCATATTACATAGTGAGCTCCAATAAGTTAGTGGTCTCTTCCTTGATAATCAATAACACTTGTTCTTCAGTACCGAGTCTATCACAAGCATCCAAAATATTTAAATATCCAATTTAGGCAACTGGAACTAACATAAAATCAAACTTCATCTTATTGGTACATGTGAGCTACCCAGTGCCTTTCCTTCAATAACCCATACTCTCAAAACTTGAGTTATATGTCACCATGAGTGTATATGTAGTTATTATTTGCATACAGTGTCTCAGAGTAAATCTGGGGGAAAATCATTGAAAGTGAAAAAAAGTCAGCTGCTGGAAGCCAAAAACCATATGTCATCTCCCTATCAGTGTTCTTAAGTCTAGGAAGAAAATTTACCAAAGTAGAACTCGGAACTATATAAGTTTGGGAAGAATGTAATCTCCTTGGCAAACATGGAAAGTACCCATTGGAGGATTGCCTAGTAGGAAGGAAGTCCTACCCATCAGGCTTTCAGTATGTCCAGCCCTAATGGCAAAGCTAACCCTGGAGGACACACAGAGTTTTAGGCAAAGACCTGTGAGTTTTCAGGTACTTTTGACAAGCCCACTGCTAAGATGAGATGGGTGCCCTGGGAAGCCTTAACCTGATCCAGGAACAATGCCTTGAGACACAGCCCCATTCTGATTCTCTGGTCACCAGGCAACCTCCTGATTGTGATCCTGTCTCTCAAGTGACTCTGTCAACCTGGGAGACAACATTGCTCCTACAAGCTTTGGCCATTTGATGATACTTGATGAACTAATGGCCCCTGACCAGGCCAATCTCCTATTTTGGATTACTATAAAGTGAAAGGATCCTACTTGTGTGTTATTTTAAGTAGCCTGAAGTGATCTCATAGCACCTGGCGACTCCTGGACAGTGGTTGAAATAGCAAGTATGTGCCTTCAATTGGACCCCAGATCTAAGACCCAGGAGCTTGCCTCACTCCAGTTTCTACAAACAAAAGGACACCATTTCCCAATTAACTTTCTCCTAGCATTAAGAAGCTACCAGTAAATTTACTGAATAAGGTGTGTAAACATTCTCATGAACTAAAACCACATTCAATGGATTGGGATGCCACAGCTGCATGTGTGTATTTAGTATGAAATACACGCACCTATTTATCTGAATGAAGGGCATTTGTCAATGAGAGGGGACAGTGTCTTAGGTTCCTGGGTGGTATTTGCCTAGTAAGAAATGAAGCACATTCATCCATTTATTTGCAATTATGTTTGTGACACAAACTATAGCAATTCGCCTACAACAAACTCTTAAGCTAGCAAATGTTTCTACAAGTTAGAAATACAAACTGTCTCTCCCCAGTGTGGGAATGGTCTGGCTTATTCCTCCTCCCTATTTAGGTAGATCCTGTTTCATAGTAGCCACACCTAGCCTTCTCATACTCTAACAGGCAAAGATTTTCCAAGATATAATCTTGAAAGGAATGCAATGGCAATCCCCTGGGTAAGATGAGTTCAGCACATTTGAATGATAGACTTCCCCTTCCTAACTTCACACACTGATAGGAAAGCTTATCCCAATGCAAACACAGACCAGCCATGCAGAGTCCCATTGTCTGCTTCTCCTGTGTTTAAATCTGCAAGGAGTCCACACGAGGTTACTTCTGAGGACAGTCATTTGTGGCTGTGAAAAAGATTTCTTTGTTTTTCATCTAGCTTTCTCATAGTGAGCTAGCACTGCTCAGTATCATCACAAACCCATCCCTTACAGATTCTGTTTAATTACATAAACAGGCCTTCCAGTCACAGAAAGACAGAGTTCATCAGAAGTACACAGTAAGGGCTTAATGAATGTACAGAATAAGTTTCACTGTGTGGATGAACTGAATATGGCATCTTAAAACCTTTGATAGTACAAGAGTTTATCAATAATTTAAAAAAAATATTTCTTAAAGAACATAGCATTTACCCCAATAGGAAATGGAGCTTCACTTTCCAGCAATGAGGTTCTGGGTTTGGACCCTGAAGTTGTCTTTGAAACATTTCTCGTCGAGCGATTACTGAGAAGAGGCTGCAATCGAATTGGAGGCTGCATATTTCCTGGGGCAGTGTATGGTCGAGGAGCTGTCTAGACAATTAGGGGGAAAGTTCCATTTAAATTAGTATCTTGACATGTTTCCAGAACCAATTAATAATCCAACAAATTGCCCAGAGTAATTAATGGTGCCTTTTTACTGAGCAGATTAAACTTTAATTATATCCTTCCATTATACACACCCTTCTGACCCAAAGTATTTGTTAAAACATATGGTGTTGAAGTCATCTACATCACCACACATCACAGGGATGGAGCCCTCTAGACAAAAGAGATGGCCTCTGTTATAGTCCCACATTTTTGCTCATACTGTAAACTCTTGATAGTACTGAATTTGTGTAAAGAATGGCTTTGCTCAATTAAATGTTAAGTTGAATAATGTTCCAACTTTAGAGATCTGAAATGATATTATTGGAACAGACTCATTTCACTTTCAATGTTTTCAATATACAATCTACTCTGAATTCATTATGCTGCAAGGTTGGCACCCAAAGTAAAAGCAGACAACAGGAAAGGCAGGTGCTTGGCTATAATGTACCACCAATTACATGTCTTCAGCTGCTTCCTAGAAATGTAAGAAAACAAAATGAAAAATTATAGCTGGCAGCATTGGGAGGCACTGTATAAAAAATGGACATTTCCACACTGAGTATTTTCTGTTTGTTCTTCTAGGTCTCCTGTCTGCCTTCTCTGTCTGTGGAGTTCTGGGCCCAAGAAGTGATTCCTTCAAGAATTTACCAACCAGCCTAAGGACTGAAGTTGGATTCTACCAAAGAGAGGAGTTACATCAGAGAAGATGGGAGGATGAAATGGAGGCCTTTATTCCCATCATCCCTGCAGGGTAGAAATGGTTCTTGACACCTAAGTGCTATGCTTCTGCAGAGAAGCTCTTCCCCCATAAGCCCTACCTACTGCTTCTAGAGCCTAACTCCTCCCATGCCCCCTTCAATCTAGGGAATGTGGTTTCCTGTGTTGCTGACCCCAGTGGATTTACCATCCCTAGTTGGTTTTTCTTTGCCCTGCTGTATCTTTCTAAATAGTTTCTTTATTAAACAACTTCCTAATTACTCTATTTGTATGAGCCATCTGTTTCCTGCTGAGCCCCCAACAGAGAAACTTTCCAATCAAGAATGTACTGCAGCGAATACGAAAAGTGCCAGCGTGGAACATTGTAAGTGCCTTTTGGGGGCATCGACAGAATATTATGAGTTTAGTATAAAGATTAACAACGTGTCAAAAGTATGGAGGAATGAAGCTTTTAGCCCAGTTGTCTTATTATACTAAGACAGTAGAAAACATGCCAAGTATAAGACATGCATGTTTGGGCAAAGGGGTATGAGAAGGACAGTATATAAATGATTCATAAACAGAATTTTGTACAGTAACTCTAAAGGACGATGAGCCACAAATATTCCATCCTGCAAAAGTATGTATAAATAAACACATTAAGAAACTGGGCAGCCAGCGACTAGCGCCAAGCCCTTGCTCTCACAGCATCTTGAGAAGCATGTGTGCACACACTGCTACACTTCTGATTCTTCAACAATAGGCACATATCGCTTCTCCACCTTAGGCCTAGTAAGGAGATAAAAAGTAACATTTAACATCCAAAGATTCTATGAGTCTATCAGGCTCACTGATGCCAGAGAACAGGACTTAGAATGATGTGTTCTCAGAATATTTACAGTTAACCAAAAGGGCTAAGGAAAACTAAGTTCTCACAGAGGCAGCTAAAATTTTATCCAAATGATGAGGCAAGAGGGAGATGGTGATCTGAAAAATCCAAGTAAGAGCCAGCTCTGAGCCAGGACCAGAGAACATCAGCAGGGAGAATATTGCCTAACATTTGCTTTCCTCATGTCTCCAAAACCAAAATTTTCATTTGGGAACATGACTGACACAAAGAGAGTATGTCCCCCAGACTTCCCTATGACTCTGCGGAGATGGGCCTCTCACTTCAGACCAGTAAAATGTGAACAAGAGACCCATGGCACTCGCAGTTCACACTTATAGAGAAGGGGAGCTTGTCCTTACTTTCCCGCTGACCCCTTCCCTCAGGATGGAGCATCCACATGATGATACACAGCCCTGGCTGGTGTGGATGAGGCAGGTGCCCCAAGCTGGCAGATGAGTAACACAGAAGGAATCCAGGTGTTTGATGACTTCATAGAGTCACCTGAGACTCATGGGTATGTGCTGCGGTGAGGATGAACCTCATGGTTTGAATGTGAAATGCCTCCCACCAGCTGTTTCAATACTTGATCCAAAACTGGAGTTGCTCTTTCAGGAGTTTGTGAATACTTTGGTAGGTATGGCTGGCCAGAAGAAGCTTCTCTCTAAAGGGCAGGTCTTGATGCTCAAAGAATGCCCTTGATGCTCATAGCCTGCTCTCTGCTTCCTGTTCTGACAGGATGTGAGGAGGAAAAAAGCCCCAGATGTATGCTCCTCCACCATGGTGCCACCTGCTTGGAAGTCTTCTCCATCATGTTGGACTCCACATCTTTAAGCTATAACCCAGACGAGGTTCCCCTACCTCAGTCATTCCTCAAAGGTATTTTGTCTCAGTAAGAAGGAAAGTAATAAATACAGAGTCTCTACAAACCTGAACCCCAACAAGCATACATGGATCAACTGAAGTAACAGACAAGTCAGAGAAAACAAGAGATGAACCTATAGTGAGGTCTTAAAATCCACATACAGAAATTAAACCAGACACTTCTGAATAAGAGACTCTACTAAACTAACTCTGTTTAGGGTCTCTTGTCCAGTAATCCTAAACATGAAAAGTCTTGTGTAGAAATCTGGGAGAGCAGGTTACTACAGACCAGAACATCATCTACTGGTGCTTGTGCTCTTTGTGTTATTGCTGTGCATTTGCATAGGAATATCCTTCAGTTAGATGGATGTGGCAGCCAAATGCTCAACTGATCACATTTGTCTCTAAAAACAAATCTGTCCCATTAACTAACAGTTGTGAGCCCCAATCTCTCGGAGCTCATATCAGAGGCTACCTCAAGTTCGCTACATTTTACAATGTGTGAATGTATTTTCTTATAATAAATATGGCACTATCAACGCACTCAAAGCTGTACCAAACTGTGAGTTGAAAATGGCTACCTGGTAATTACTCAGCTTAGCCAAGCCCTGCTAATTCTCAAAGGGATCCCAGGTGGTGAATTTCCCAAAGATGTGCAGAGTCGCCGAGATGACTTTCCTCAGGTTTAATGGAGATGGCACAGCTAAATGCTTACACGGGGTTGGGAAGTTTAGTGCAATTAGCAACAGAGTTCGGGACACACGCTGAAGGCTTTCCTTACCCAGGGAAGCTCAAGGAAAATGGTGACTTCCCATAAAGCTTCCTGACTCCATCTAGGCTTGTGGTAGTCAGGGCTGACACTGAGAAGGGATATGATATGATGTCCAGGATAGGATGGACAAACCAAAGGGAGACTTGAGTCGCTGCTCTCCAGTAAGGTGCACAGGACTGGGCCCCAGAGTGTGATCAAGGGGCAGCCTAGTGCGGAAGAGTCCCGCTGGTGCAGTGTAGCCTCCGGTTTTTGAAGGACCCTCACTCTTCCACAGTGAACCACAGACTATCTCCTTAAAGGGTTTTCCTCTCTGAACCAGGTGGAGGACAGAAAACAGCACTATTCCTTAGTTTCTTCTGGGGAAAGCTTAGGAGAGGCTAGTAAACTGCTGGCCAACAAAGACGTATTTGTGTGTGCACACCAACATTCAAATCAGACCCGGAAGAGAGGAAACAGTCCAGAGAAAACTGGGGCTTATCAAGACTTGGGCTGTTCAACCAGGACAAGTCAAGACTTGTTTACCTTTTGCAGAATGTTGAAGCCTAATGCCCTATGGGACAGACTTCCTCAACAGTCTGTGAAGGCTTTATAATTTCTCCACAAATATTGTGCAACACAAATAAAAATGATCAGACCTTACAAGGAAAAACATCTAGTCATGAAAAGCAAGAGTAAAGACATCCTGGGGAGTTTAGCTCCGCTTCAACCACCAACAACCCAACAAACATTTTTTAAATCTTTCCTGAATGTATTGTTTTGAAGAACTGTGCCCTCCTTCCAGCAAACACCACCTCTGGGCAAGAGACAAATCATGCTGGGATAAAATATCAGTGTGTGATGTCTTCAGATGGGATTTCACTACATTTAATTATCTCAAAGTAGAAGTGTATACTTTTGATAAACTGAAATGGTAGAATGTCACCAGCATGCAGCATGGCACTGCTGAATTTGTGCAGATAACAGAATAGCAAGAATAATACCCAGACATCAGAAAACACAGAACATGTAGGACACACCACAGTCTCAATTCTGCCACATTGCTGAGTGCTAAAGGTAAATACTGGGATAGATCATTTGAACTCATTATGTGTGATCTTAGATATAAGGTGGAGTTTGCTCTTTCCTATGGGTAAAATAGAGAGGGGTGGAGGAATGGGGAGGGATCTGGGTATGTATGTAAGCACGAGTGATCTCCTCTCAAGAAGCTGATGTGGCAGCTGCACAAACAGGGGTTTTGGCTAGAGGGGGTACTGTTAATGGAGACTTGAGCAGTTATAAGACTGAGGTTTCCAACTGTTCCTCTGACTATGTTTTCAGGTCTATTGGGTTGTGCAGACATGCTTCCCAGAGAGCCTTCTTTCTGAGATTAATGAGAAATCATAAATTAATTAGCTGGGACAGAGTGCTTAATAGGGCTTACCAGTGTTAATGGACTAGAACGTCCTTCCTCAGCCAGAATGCTACAGCCACGGTTAGTCTTTCGACCAGCTGGAGGATGGGGAGTCAGAATGGGCATGTTATCTTCAATAAATCGTCTTGTGTGCTCTCCCTATAATGAGAAAAGAAATGTATTAAGTTGATATATAGATGATCATGATCAGGTTAGCTTAGCACCTGACACACATTCATACTATGAGATCAAAACCCTCCCCACCAAGAATGCTACTCTGTGTCCTGGCATGGAAGTTAGCCAAGGCTCTTATGGCCCTGCTGGGGGCTGGGTGTAGTAGTGACTTGCAGAAAACAGAATCTTCTCCAGCTGCACACAAAGGAGCCACTCTGAGTACTCTCTACCTCAATGATAACGTGTTGGGCCACTACAAAGTGCCCATTGTACTTCACTACTCTAACCAGTAGAGACTACCAGAAAAGATTAATTTTTTATGTAAAAACAATAATTCAATAATGCCTTGAAGCAAAAGTTTGCCTCTGAAATAGAAGGAACCTAAACCATGTCTTTGCCAATTACAAATATGCAGTGAGTTTTGACAATCCCAATAGAGGCGTCAGATGGGAGGAACTGGAGTGTCACAGCATTCTCCCAGTGACCAGTCTTCCTGTCGTCTACCTGGTGTCCCTCATCTGCTATTGTGCAGAACAAATGAATGGAAGCTGTGTAGCCCACCCTGCCTCAGGCACTGGAGCTCAGTATTTCCAGCTGTTGTGTTCACATTTTGGTAGATAAATTACAGAACTTGTAACAGTCCATGATTCAAGGCATGGCCAGCCAAGCTGAATGCATCTGGAGCACCCCAGTTCTCCTGATGCCTGAGAAGGGACCTATGTCCTATCATTCACAACTTTAGCCAAGCGGATCTCTGTGAGTCCGAGGCCAGCCTGGGCTACAGAGTAAGTTCCAGGAAAGGCACAAAGCTACCCAAGCTACTCAAAGAAACCCTGTCTCAAAAAAAAAAAAATTAGTAGCAAGATTAGCTTTTAACCCTAATAAAAAGTTTGAGTCCATCAACCCAGATAGGGAAATTTTAGTCTTACAGGACAGGTTGCCCTATGGATGCTTTTATAAATACTTATTAGTTTGTAAAATTTGTTTTAGGTTCCACACTAGTAAGTAATACCACAGAAATTTAAGAACAAGCAGCTCATGATTTCAAATAGCTCAAGAAATCAAATAAATCTGCCATCCTAAACTGAAACATGCCTAATTGAATCTCTCATCTCCTGATTCAAATTGATGTATTTTGTAAGTTCATTGCAAAGAACAAAAATAGAGAACAACCAAAGGGTTTAAAAATACCTAGCACAGAATGTCTTAGATCTGATGGCGCTTTCTTCTACTAAGGAAGCTCATTCCCACCATAATTTTCAAGGGTGACATTCGAGTGAAAATGTGTGACTGTATAATTCTTCCAATGTTTTATTTTCCTTCACACTGGAACATTACCATCTCTTTTTATTTCTTAAGATACATGAATATCCTTTGGCCTCTGCCACAAAAAAAAAAAAAAAAAAAAAAAAAACACAAAAGCCAGATTTCAAATTTGGCTATTTTTAATTTTGTCTTGGAAAGTTTTTTCGTGGTTAAAATGAATTTCTCGGGAGCAGGGCTTGTGTTATCAACATCTATATTGATGACCCTTGAGATCCAGGCTCAGTAGAACCATTTACTTGACCTCAGTTATGTGTGCTGATCAAAAGTAGGTGCCTCTGGACTGGGGTTGGAATCATAAAGTGTTATTAAAAGGTAAAGGAGTTTACCTTCAGCCTTTGAGTTCGCTCTTTCCTAGCTAAGGTATCCAGTTTCCTTTTTATTTCCAGCTGGTGATCGCGCTGTGGAGGACAGAACCATCCTAGTTAGAGCCAAGAATATCTTAGAGGAATATAATCCCAATGGAGGCAGCTTTATTTTCAATAACCCCTCTTGTTATTTAGACGGAGAAGAACCACCTGCCTAAGTGTGCAGGTGGGCATATCAACTGCCTCCACTCTGGGAAAGCCAATCACAAACACATCTTAGCTAAAAGGATCCATGCCCTTTAACCAGAAACTTTGTTCCTAATCTGAAGAGGAAAACTGAGTAATGACTTTTAAGTGTTTTGCACAAAAAGACACGATTTGAAAGTGGCCCCACCCCCTTACTTCTTTGAAGAAAGAGTGCAATAGTGATATAAAATTTGAAAAGATGGTAAAATGTTTGCCACATCCATGTGCTAGAACAGAATGTAATCATTAAAATAAGTTTCTTAAAGATTTTGATTTATTATTAATGGAAAATGAAAATAACACAGGAAGAAGCAAGGTGCAGAACTGCATAGAAATTTAGTAACCAATAGAGCCAGTTTGTGGAGGGATCCCTGTAGCGAGGAGGTGATTCCAATGGATCCCTAATTTCCAAGACTAGGGATAGCAAAAACACAGGCAGATTCACAGCTTTGTGCCTTGGTCTCACTTCCTGTTTCCTGTTTGAATGCCACAAACTCACGTCCCTGTCACAATGTATCATGATGTTCTTTCTTTTTTTCTTTCTTTCTCTCTTTCTTTCTTTCTTTCTTTCTTTTTTTTTGAAAAAGATAGTTTTATTTGATTTATGTGTCTGTGGACATATGCAGAAATGCAGATGGGGGCCTCTTGGAGCTGGAGTTAGAGCAGTCCTGTACTGCCTGGAAGAGATGCTGGGAACTGAACTGTACTCTTCAAGGACAGCCAGTGCTCTAATTGCTGCTGAGCCATAGCTGAAATCCCACTGTGTTTTATGAAATTTGTTTTTTGAGAGAGAGACTTGGAATATTGCTCAGGAGGACCTGGAACTTGCTATACTGCCCTTTGGCTGCAAAATTGTGGCAACCCTCCTGACATTACATGCATATGCTACCACACTTGGCCATATCATGATTCTATTGTTATGTAAATATGACTAGAAGATACTAAAAAAAGTGTACATTAATAGTAGTCATCTCTGAAAGAAATTTTATGCAATTATTTTGCTTTATTTTTCCTCTGTGTTTTCCAATTATCTTAATATAATAGTTGGCGATTTAAAAATATACCTCCTATTAAAATCATCTGCTTCCAGTTAGACTTGAAATCAGTCTGTGGTTTTTGTTGCTGTTGTCTCACTGTTCCTTTGGGAACCCTTTTCTCTGGTCTTGGTCCCTGCTGATTCAATCCCTCTGTCCTGGGAGTCATCAATCATCTCCTGACACCTCTCATCCCTCCCCCTCCTGCTCGGATCTTTCATCTACTCAGCAACAAACTTTGTTATATTTACTATCAACCTGTTTCCAAGGTCCATTTGTCCCCAACTCTCCATCAGGTGCCAGGCTCCTCCTCACCATGGCTGACACTCCCTCCCCAAGGCCTCCAGTGCCTTTGTTTTCTGGGTCTTGTCACCACTGGGGCCATTCTGCAGCTTGAGAGCCCCTGGCCTCCAGGACAGCATCCCAGCAGCCTGTTTGTCACATGGGATAGGCTTCTAGTCCCACATTCCTGCCCCTTCCTCTCTTGAGCTCCTCATTCAGTCCTTCCTGCTCTTTCCATCTCCCCAGCTCCTGAGACCGTGTGGCTTTTCTCTAGAGTTCTCTCCTGTCTCTGTGGACAGCTGCCTCTCCCACACACTCTGCTGCTGTTAGCTGCACCCTTTCACAACAGATTCCTAACTGACCTCTCACCTCCAGTCTTTCCAGCACGTTAACCCATCCTCCACGTCTCCAGCAGCAGCATCTCTAAACGCTCTGCTCATTCATTTCACTCCCATGCTGAAAAAACATCTCATGATCTCATCACCTACACTGCACCCTGCCTTGGGGATTCAAGACTTCTAGAAACAAAGCTCCAACTTACCAGATAGTATCACCTCCTGCTGCCAAATTGACCCTGCACAGTCTTTGAGCGTCTTTCCATTCGAGGTGTCCTACATATGATTGTCCTCCCTCTCTGGAATTGCTCCTCTGTGTTCCTGACTTTCTCTTCAAGGTGTGTTCCCTAGCAGCAGCACCTTGCTCTGATGCCCTCAGGGTACCCCCTCCTTTTCAGGGTGAACGTGGCCACTTGCTGTATAGTATTTCAATAAACAGTGTCTTGCAGCCACAAAACAGAGTCCCATCTTGGCACATAGTAGGTTGCATGGGTGAATGCATGAACACCCACGATAATATCAGGGAAAACTGGAGCAGTCTCAATTAAATGGGAAGCACTATGGCAGCTTGGAGACAATCCTGGTAGTTCTAGTATATTAACAGTCTAGGTGAGTCTTCCAAAACACAGAAAAGGAATTGATTTCACTGTTTCTCAAATTTGTAGATATCTGCAGACTTTATGTAAGGACTATGTCCTTAATTACATCATCAGCCTGCAACAGTGTCCCAGCCTAAAAAGCTGGGCAGGCCCTCTGTGCCTTCCTTTTCTCTTTCCCTCTCTTCCCTCCCTGCAGTCTCTCTCTCTCTCCAGTTCTCTCTCTCTCTCTCTCTCTCTCTCTCTCTCTCTCTCTCTCTCTCTCTCTCTCAACAAAGTTCTAAAAGGTAACTATGGCTCATGACTTTCCTCCAGCACTCTCCTCCCTCAGCATGGCCACCATGGGCGGCCAGCACCGCAATTTAACCAACACTTTACTGATTAAACATTCCTAATCTGCACAAGCAGTATCCTCTGAATGCTGAAATGTTTAAGCATAAACACAATTCTTACAATATTTTCCAGTTTGGAGCACCTCATATTTCTTGATTTTTTAACTGCATGTAGGTTTGTGTGTGGAATATGTAGTGTATGGATTGAATGACTTAGGTGTTCATGCAGAGACCAGAGGAAGACACTCAGGGACCTGCTCTATCATCCTCCACATTATTCCCTCAGGACAGGGTCTCTCACTCAACATGGTACTAGGCTGGCAGCCAGCAAGACACAGCAAGCTCTCCTGCTCTGGGATGGAGTTAGAGGCATGGGTGTGACCACACCTGGTATTTTTATATAGGTGCTGAGGATTTAAACTAGGTCTGTATAGTAAATGTTCTCACCCTTTGAACTGTCTTCCTAGCCCTGTGTTTTAAATTAGAGAAGGTCGAATTCCATACTATAATTATATATTGTTTTAAACATAATTTATAGGTTAATACATGAGACTTGACGGACAATATCTATACAGTTCTGCTGTGTCATGCCACTGTGGAGGGCCCCAAAACAGCTTGACCACACAGCAGCCATGATAGGCTTAGGGGCCTAGACATAGCTTTTGTGAAAGGCTTACTGGCAGACAACACCTAGATTCAGGAAAAGCCTTAAGCTGATACCAGCCAGGGATCCACACAGGAGTGAGGAAGTGCCTGACATCCCAAACATTCCAACCATTAGATAAGGTGGCCAGAAGTTCCTGAGTCTAGCACACACCTATTTTTTGTTTTACAGATAGCCCTAGATAATTGTCAGCCAACCAGGATCCTGGACCAACCTCTGCTATGATAAAAACTGCCCCACCTGAGCTCAGGGCTCTCTGCTCTCACCATTTTATTGGACAGACAGAGGGACCAAGCTCTGGAGCTTGAAATAAAGGTTCTTTGCTTTTACATGCAGGATTCAGTCTCCGTGGTGGTCTTTTGGGAGTCCCCATGATCTGGGCAGAATACCACCACACTGTCAGGACCTAGGCCGACATGGGACAAAGCACTCCTAAAGTTAAAGCTAGGTAGGGATTAATTTAATGCCATACTATTATTTTTTAACAGAATTGTACCATTCCCACCAGTACTTTTGTAATCAGCAAATTTGGGGCTGTCAACAATGAATCTGTGTAATTCCTGGACATGAGCTGAAGTGAAAAATAAATTCCTAAGTCAGCAGAAACTGTATGTGTGCAATAAACATCATAAGTGAATATTGATGTAATGATACATTCAATATAATAAATATTTTCACTGGTACTAAACTTGTTGCTGGTTTACTGATAGTTCTACATTTGTTCATAAATGTTACTACACCCATTGGTCAGGAGCTTTCCAAGCCAGCTTCTCTGATTTACTGCTGTATGGTTGAGCCAAGAGTGGCACCCTTTTTCAGAGACTAAAATGGTGCCTGACAATTGAAACCACAATTTTGTGGAGCAAAGGCTGCAATAATTTCTCAGGTTAGCTACATAGCCCACTAAAAGTGCAATGTCAGATTCCACAAAACTTGTTGACGCTGAGACTGTAAATCATGCTGACCAATGTGTCCTAAAGTAGGAGGGAAGGCAGGTGTTTCCATGCCTACTCCGTGAAACTTAACATACGGCTGAGCTAGGGGCCTTAAAAGAATAACAGATCCGAGAGAATTCATGGCAGTGGAATTACTGATATTTAAACAGATGTCACTTTTTTTAGCGAATGGAAATTAAGGTACAGATGGTGAGGGCTGGGTAGCCATTGTGGATTCAAAGACTCTACATTTAGAAAATTAAATATCACAAACTTTATAATCATGTCCATATTTCTTCTGAACTAAAAAGGAGGGAAACTTGAGTCTCTGGGCTCCTGGCTACTTAGGAAGTCAGACAGTATTCCCCAGTTCTCTTGGTCCACTTCCTTTTGCATGAAGTTTAGGAAGAATTCTCCAGCCACAGTAGTCACTATTGAAGAGTGACCATCATAAAGGGTAAGAAACACCCGCACCTCCATATCAAGGACCTTGTGGAAGATGGCCTGGGCTAAGCACTCCCGGATGTATTTTTTGTGATCCTGCTTCATGGTGTTTACTTTGTATTCCTTTTCAGAAAGTATCCTCCCACTTCTAGTGATCTGTGGTGAATAAATAAAAATAGCAAATGGGTAAATAAAACACACACAGAAATACAAAATAGTTTTAATGTGTTGTTAGGTACCAAAAAAGAGAAGGGACAGAGGGAAGGGAAGAAAGAGAGAGCGAGAGAGAGGTCTTTTCAAAGCCTAAAGGAGAATACCATTGTCCCTAATGAACTTCCATTCTTAATGAATATTTCATCAGGTAGATAGGAGAAAGAAAGTCTCACGTACCTGTCAATGTGAAGACACACACAGGTGGTACACTTGACGTTTAAAACAAGGTTTTCATTAGAGTAACAATTTCCCAGTGATGGAACCCAGGTGTTCTTTTCATTCTCTGAAAGCACCCTGGGGAGGGAGGTGCTGCCAGGAAGGAGCACACAGGAGCAGTGGAGCAGACTGCAGCTTGCTGGAAACACCAGCAGGGGTAAGGCAGGCAAGCAGTAGAGAAAGCCTTTGGTTTGTCTTGAGAAATAATTGGTTTCATTACTCTGTTTGCTCCCTGCTTTTTCTTCCTACACTTTCCAGGCCAGAATGTAATTTAATATGCAATGATTTAGAATTTTATGGTTTATGTAGGAGTGGGGATAGACAGTTTTTGATACAGTCACAGCCAAGTCACCGTGTTCCTGGAGCACCGATTTTGCCATCACTCTTTGACTTGTCCTTTGGGTGTATTTGCTGTTGTCCTCTTATCTCTCCAGTAAAGGAGGCTGCTTCCCTTTCTGCTGGCTGTTTGCTTTCTACTTCCCCACCCCGTCCCCCCCCCCCCGTTTCCCCCCCCCCCCCCCGTTCCCCTCACGTTTAAATGCAAGCCACCCTTACATCCTCTCTCTTTAAAAGTTTTATTTTTAATTATATGCCAGTGTGTGCCCATGTGCATGTGAGTGTGGGCACCTGCAGAGGCCACAGGTGTTGATATCCTGGAGCTGTAGTTGCAGGCAGTTGTGAATTGCTCAATATGAGTGCTGGGAGTAGAACTCAGGTACATGCTCTTAACCATCGACCTATCTTTCCAGTGCCACATTCATATTCTTAATTTCCTTCTTAATTTTTTAGCTGTAACTTTTATATTATTGTTGCAGCATATTACTCCAGATAACCCATTTGCCGTGTCTAGAATGTGCTGGCTAAAGGATCTCATGTCCCTGGGAAGTGTCCAATGTCAGGCCATCTTGACCGCTATCCCCTTTCTGGCAGCAGCTGGATATGTCTCTGTCACCTCTTCTCTGGGATTATGTCAGACAGGAAGCGTCTATAGAACCACAGTGCTTACACTTGAGTTGGGGGGGTGGGGATATGAATCACCCTGAGATACAGCAAATCCCACAGGCCTGGGGCCTCGGGCTTCCTACTTACAATTTCTAAGTAATTTCCATGTAATGTGAACCTGCAGTTTGCAGGGCTGTTGCTGGATCCATTAATCTAGAGAAAGGGCCATGTCTTCCTTATTTGAGTTACCAGGCTTTTAACAAATGTCCCTTACGTGTTTGGAGGTGGTGTTAAGTAAACTCTGCCACTAGTATCATGGTCAGCAGTGATTACAGGGTGACTCACTGAACGCCCCTAACCAGAATAGCCATCCTGAGGGGGCATTGTCTTCATTTCACAATTGAGGAAGTTGGGCTGCAAGGGGTGTGAGTGATTGTCTTGTTCCTGGCTGAGACAGGTTTCAGCTGACCCTTCTGATAATAATGCCCCAAGAGGCATTTCTTTCTCCAGCTCCACCCACAACTGCACAAACAACAATTAGAAACACAATATGGTTTTTCAACACCAAGACAACACTGTACTTTAAGAAAGCAAACAGCCAACACTGATGAGAACCACACCCCTTTCCTTTCAAAGTAAAACCATAGGATTTTTTGAGATAGATTTTCCACCTTCTTCACATTTAAAGGAACAGAAATTGCATGGGAAGAATGGCTTTGAGGCTGAAAAGGCACATCACAGGGAAATGAAAGTTAACACACACACACACACACACACACACACACACACACACACACACAAGAGGAAGCAAACTGTTCGTGTTTACCACACCATATTCTATGAGCATTAAAAACAGTATATTTCCTGGAATAGTAAGGTCTTCTCTGCCCTTGCTCTTTAACAGTGTCTGGTTCATAGAACTGTACTGAATAAATGAATAAATAAGCAAATCAACCACACTGGTGAAATCTCACAGGGACCTTTCTTCAATAATTCATGTTTCCTTAGCAGCCATTGTAACCTCTCTTCCTTTGTTTAGAAAGAGCCCCAAATAAATAAATCAGAAGTTTAAAAGGACGTAATTTTTCTAAATTAGTATGAAGAAAAACATGTCACAGACTCAAAGGAAATCTAAAGAAAGGTAGGAAATGTTCAGACTTAATTGAACAAGAAGGTGGGCAGAACTCAAAGAACTCTTACCAGCCCCGATCTTAGGAGGTGCCGCCTGATCCTAGTATTGTTAAAATACCCAGCCAAGTGTTTATCTGTGAGGCTGTTATAGGTGGCAAGTAATCTGAAACAGAGAAGAGAAGCCATTAAAGTCTTATGAGGGTTGCTTGATAACCAAGGCCATTCTTGGCAACACAGCCTAACCCAGCAATACATTTGTAGACAAGTTTAACAGCCAGCTGAGAGTCTGTTTGTTCCTTATGATAAGAAGCAGTAAAACATCTTGGTTTGGGTTAGACAAAGGTGAAAGCCATACAGGAGCAGTTCAATGTCCGTGAAAGGCCCAAAGACAGAAACGTGCCTCCAATCTTAGGAGACGAAGCCACCTCAGAGAGGACTTAGAGTGGAGGCTGACAGGGAAGCAACAACCTCTTCAGCACACCTCTCCTGTGCACCCTAAATTCAGACACCTCCCACGGGATGCTTCCATCTGTCAGGGAGCAGGGGACTGCTGACACACAGTACCTCCTCAGAAAGCATTCCCTGGTGTGCCTGGTGCATCCATGTGACCCCCACTTCACAGCGGGGAAGTCCCAGGTTGCATTTCTCATTCCATTATTCCCCGGTTCTCCTCCTCCAGCATTGGCTCTGGAGTCCCAGCACACCCTGTGATTCTCAACACCTTGCCTGATGTCTGTTGTGAGCCCAAGCAGTAATGTGCTGAGAAAATTAGGACATTATTTCCAATTGATTTAAAATCCTGGCTTTTAGCCGACCATTTTGACTTGTTGACTTATCTTGAAATTTCATTCATCTCTAATACAAAACTTTAATGCATAAATTATCTTAGATTTTTAGGATGTTTTATGTTAAGACTTAAAGGAAACAAGATGTAACGGCATACATCTGAAATCCCAGCACTCCACCTGATACACAGAAGCAGGAGGATTGCAGTTATACACCAGCCTGGCCTGTACAAAAGACTCTCTCAACTTAGAACACTCAATTTCGGGCTACATATTATACCTTAATACATGCTTAAGTTCAGTCTATGATTTAGGGTTGGAAACTGGAAACTAGTCTTTTTTTATATATATATATCCTGGCTGCAGTTTGCCCTCCCTCCTTTTATCCCAATCCTCCTCCTTCCCCTCCCAGTTCCCACTCCCAATCCACTCCTCCTCCAGGAAAATGCTCTTTTAACCTTCTTATTATGCACCTTAGAAAATGTGCATATATATATACATGCAGACACTTATATATGTATATACACAGCAAGCAAGCCTCACCACAGCCCAGACCTAAAAAATTTTATACAAAAAAGATTTGCACCCTGAACTCTTGATAACAACAGCTGACTTTTAACTTCTTCGCAGACTAGAGTAAGGACTCATCTTATAGTCTGTAAAGAATGCTAGCAGCAATTTTATTTTGCTGTTTGCAAGACCTTAATTATGTGGAGATTAAATTGGTGCCCTTTTCCTGTCTCTTTTCTTCTTAACAACCCATCGCAGGAAAGTTCCATGCTGCCAAATGGTCAGGAAAGTTTAATTTTGTCCACAAAAAAGACTGGAAAGCGGTAACAAAGCCACGAAGCCAAGGCACCACGTGAGGCTGCAGACATGAGCAAAGGCAGAAACTAGTATTTTCCTGGGTTTATGTAAAAAGACAACCCAAGAGTCTCATGGAGGCACACACAAAACCAGCCCCAGATGCTGCTTTGAAGACTTCTTTTAAATGAATTGTCTTGGTGTCCTACAGTTCATCAAAGGTTTCCTATCTCCAAAAGGTCAGCCTTCTATCCCTTACCCTTTCTGAATCTCAGAATCTCTTTTCAGCTCTTCATTTCCAAAGGTGAGCAGGTGCCTCTCCGGCCTAACAATCACGATTGCACAGTTCACAGATCCTTAAGATAAATCATTACAGGAATATCATATACAGTCTTTTGTCTGTCTTGCAGATCCAAGCTTAAAAAAAAAAATCAATACATTTGGAATAGCTAGGAGTGTTGAAACCCTGATTAAATGAAGTGAGGTTAAAAATCGGGAAGACAAGAGCCTCAGCCTTACTATTAGTGAACAAAACAGCCCTTCTTTTAATTCAGGCTCTGTAACTTGTTAAATATTTAGGTCCTAATAGCAATGCCCAGTCAACTTTTGTACCACCCAATTATAATCCTCCTCTGTTCTCCTTGCTCCTTCCAGAGGAATGTGTGCAGGATTCCCCATCACGTGCCCCACAAGACAGAGGAGTATGTGTGCAGGATATCCTGCCCCAGACCACTGATGCTAGAAGAGCGCTTATGCATGATGCTTTCCCTCAGCAGTCCCACTGAGGCTGAAGGAGAGCAAGCCAGAAACTTTTATACTCATCTGCTTTCTCTTTATTCTGATTTAAAGGAAAATGTGGGTCCCTGGTTGGGATTTTATGTGTAAAATAACTCCTTCCACAACTGGTATCACATCACACACAAACAGTTGTGATAACTTGACAGACACATCACATCTACCAAGTTCACCAAACACCAGTGATTGGTTTTTTTCAGACAATGATTGAATATGTTTGTATTTAAGCCAGAACCATAAATTAATAAATTAGTTGATAAGAAGAAATTTTATCAAGTAAATGATGTGCATCTAGTGCAATGGTCAGTTTTCAATAGTTAAAAATGTCAGCCTCATCCTGACCATCGAGCCTCCTTTTCTAGGGAGATGGTCCCGCTGTGCACAGCTGAGACTGTGGTCTTTTGGTCCCACTATGTACAGCTCACACAGAGCCAACCAATCACTGTCCAGACCAGTCTAGCTGCCTTGATTTTTTTTATATGATGGACAACCCCTAGGTTGGTGGAGAAGGTCCACTCTCCAGCCTCCAGTACCTCAAGAGTACCTGGGGGGGGGGGGGGGGGCGGGGGGGAAACTATAGTGATACTTTATTTGTATTGAAAGGCGATTTTATTTGTATGTTAATAAAGTTGCCTTGAGGTCAGAGCAAGCCAGAGCAGAAGCTGGGCGGTAGTGGTACACGCCTTTAATCCCAGCACTTGGGAGGCAGAGCTAGGTAGATCTCTGTGTGTTCAAGGACATAGCCAGCATGGCAGACACACACCTTTAATCTCAATAACAACCATAGAAGACCTGGAGGTCTGTACAAACAGGCAATGATGAGGAGGTCATATGGCTGGGTTTACAACCAATGAGAAAACAGAACAGAAAGTCTATCAATAGACAGGACGCACAGAGGTAGCTCTCTTGAGGAGAGGAAAGACAGCAGAAGCAGTGAAGGGTAAGGTTTTCCGCTCTTGCTCTGACCTCGTGGTTTTTAACTCTGCAATTGGTTCTGTGTTTCTTATTTAACAAGCCGGTTACATCTACAGGGGACAAAGCTTGCTTGTGTTTGTGCTGGTTCCTGTTCCCCCTTCTATGCTCACTCTCTTCCTTCAGAGCCAATGCTGAGTGACTGGAGCCCTGCTTTCTTTGCAGCTCCAGCTTTTCAGCACACATCCTGGAACCCTCACCACCCACCAGACAGGATATACAAACTGGGATCTGCAGAAACAAAACTCAGCCATTCCTTACAGTTTCTCCATTTGGCCCCAAACAGCGAGTATGCCCCATAAAAATCTCAGGCAAAGGAAAGGCACAGTAATCATCATTAGTCACCAAATTTACTGAGATTCCTGATATTTTTAGATCATTCTGTGAGGGTGGTGCTGAGATGTCACAGACATTGTATTCAAGAGTCCCAAGCCAGCTAGAGATGAACACACACAGAAACCATATGTGCTTTTGTGAACTCACATCTGGTCTCTGCCTCCATCCTAGTCTAATTCACTCAAGAGCACTGTGGAATGCCTTTGTGGTCTGGTGGATACCGCTGCTTACACACAGGCTTGGCAACCAAGTTTGAATTCAAGATTTTTTTTTTAAGATTCATTTATTAATTATTATGTATGCAATGTTCTGTTTGCATGTATTTCTGCAGGCCAGAAGAGGTTGCCAGATCTCATTACAGATGATTGTGAGCCACTATGTGGGTGCTGGGAATTGAACTCAGGACCTCTAGAAGAACAGCCAGTGTTCTTAACCTCTGAGCCATCTCTCCAGCCCTGAATTCAAGATCTTAAGAGGTGACAGAAGAGAACACCTGAGAGTCATCCTCTGACCTCCACATGTGTGCCATGGCATGTACTGTGAAGGGGTCCCCATATAGCTTGACCACACAGCAGCCATGACAGGCTTAGGGGCCTAGACATAGCTTCTGTGACAGGTAACACCTAGATTCAGGAAAAGCCTTAAGCTGATACCAGCCAGGGATCCACCCAGGGGTGAGGAAGTACCTGACATCCCAAACATTCCAACCATTATATAATGTAGCCAGAGGTCCCTGAGTCTAGCACACATCTGTTTTGGTTTTACGGATAGCCCCAACCTCTGCTATGATAAAAACTGCCCCACCTGAGCTCAGGGCTCTCTGCTCTCACTGCTTTGTTAGACAGACAGAGGGACCAAGCTCTGGAGCTTGAAATAAATGCTCTTTGCTTTTATATGCGGGATTCGGTCTCTGTGGAGGTCTTTTGGGGGTCCCTGCTATCTGGGCATAACAGTACAGTTGGCTTGTTTACACACACACACACACACACACACACACACACACACACACACACATTAATTATAAAGCACATTTAGGGACCTGAGAGATGAGCAACAAGTAACATGCCAGCTATTCTGAATTCTAAAATTGAAACCTCCCTAACAAGATGACTACTCAATGGCAGTCAGAACTAAGAACTCCTTCCAAAGTCAAGAACACCTTTCCTGAGCCATACTAATGAGCTCCTTTCTCCAGGTTGCAGCACCTTTTCAGCACAACCCCCACCCCCACACACTCACCCTTTGGGAAGGGTGGATAGCTGTTAAGAGTCCAGCTGCAGTTAGGTCCACCTCCACCAATACCAGCCCTGTCCCAGAATCAGGTAACCTGGCTGCCTCCACCTCAGTCCTTCTGCTTCTACAAAACTAGTGAAGAAATGCAGCTCAGCCAAGAGCTCTGCCAGGTAACAAAGAATGTTTTACCTCCAGTTTCAAACTGTTTCCTCATTTTCACTTGAGGCTGCATGGAATGGCTTAAATGCTTTGTGATGTTGGAGCACTCTGTATCTAAGCACATGTTCACTAGAAGAGGGAAACCTTTTCCCGACCAGCTTTCATGAAATATTGGCTTTTCCTCTGTGTGTTCATCCTGAAGTCAACCTAGTGGGATCTAGGGTCACCACAGAAACAAACCTCTGGGCTTGTCTGTAAGAGAGTTTCTAGGTTGTATTAAGTAATATGGGAAGCCTGTCCTAAATCTGAGTGGACACCATTCTGTGGGATCAAGTGGAAGCATGAAGCAAGCTGAGAACCAACATTCATCTATTTCCAGACTGGGGATGCCATGTGACCCACAGCCTTCCATGATGGACTGCACTCTTACACTGTTACCCAAAAACGTTACCCACAGCACTTTTGCCCATTGGTCTGTAACAACACTAATAATAGTAATCAATACACACACCTAGTACACACCTCCAAATGCTTCCAACTCTGCCGGCTTTGCAGCTCAGCACCTGCAGGCACTTATGCCAACTACACCTTATTTTCTGTACCAGTTTTTAATACTCTTGGGCTGCTATCACAGGATACCACAACCTAAGAGACTCAAAGGACAGATATGTATTTCTCACTTCTCCAGAGCTTTGGATGTTGAAAATCTGAGGTCCAGCTAATGTGTAGTGGCAATGCTGGTGAGGGGCTGTTTGCTCAGTGTGCCCTCAAACAGCAGAGGACTGACAAAGCCTAGCTTTCAGGTCACATAAAGACAATAATCACCCACGATTTAGTTCCTTCCCCAAAGCCCACTTTAGATACCACCATTCACATTTGATATTGGAAACTCAGCATGACTTGTGAGAAACTCAAATTCAGCCCATAATATAAGGTACAATCATCACATTTTACAGGTGAAGAAACAAGCATTAGCTTATGTCACTGGCCACATAAGCTTCAGGAGCCTTGTTCTCTGATGCTCATCAAATAAGCATGAGCACCTCTTGCCAGGTCTTGCTAAGGTGGTGACTGGAGGCTGCTGAGCATAATCCAGAAAAAAAGTTAATTGTGAAAGATACATGGAAATGCAGTTTCCCCAATTCTCCAAAAACAAAGATAGAAAACTACTGTGTGTATTCATGTTAATGTGTGTGGGCACATATGTGCAGGTGCCACTGATGTGTGTGTGTGTGTGTGTGTGTGTGTGTGTGTGTGTGTGTGTGTGTAGTGGATAGCCATCCCAGCATTGGCCTGGAAGTTCCAACCCCCATTGAGGCTTCAGTAATGATCACGCCCACAAGGCGGGGCAGAGGAGGGAGCGGAAGACGGAGGATGAGGAGGAGGTCGCTCACTTGGTTCCAGGATGCTGGACGCTGGAGATAGACTGAGCAGAGTTCTCCAGAGAACACCGCCGGACTGCCCTATACCTTTGCCACACCCTGCAACCTACCCCTTCATTTGTAAGTTACCCCACAAAATAAACCTCCCTTTTAACTACGTGGAGTGGCCTTAATAATTTCGCCAATATCTGGCGCCCAATGTGGGGCAAATTCCAAAGGCCTAGGCGGCTCCCTCCCTCAGCCTCCTCCCGGCTGGCGGGCACCTAAACCCGCCTGCAAAGTTCCATTTAACCAGGGGACGCCTACACAGTCCCATTCCCGAAAAAGGGAACAGCCAGTCCGGTCTCAGTTCCCTAGCTTAGCCCCTAGACCAGCAAAAACCGCTGTGAGTGAGGCGTTCCCACTCCTCCCTGAGTGCCGGCTCCCTGCTACCTTGGCTCCTGCCTTCAGCTGCCGCCAGCCAAGGTCGCTAGCAGGCCTTGCTTTGGAGCTATACCAACGCCTCCTGCTGGCTGAAAAGTGCTACTGCACCCCCCAAAACCACAGAAAGGTAAGCTTCTTTCAAGTAAAAGTACTTGATAATTTTACAACTTAAAACTGACTAACAAATTTGGAGTAATTCTTGTGATATGGCTGACAACATTACCTCACAAGAATTTAAAAACCTTTTTGCCTGTATGATGAATAACATTTTCCTGGAAATATACGACCTCCCTAAGACATATCTGGCCTGTACCATTTTGACATTCATTGTAATAATTCACACAGTGTTCAAACACTGGTTTAATAGTAAGAACAAAGATGAGTCATTATTGGGACTGATACAGGCTTTAAAAGATAGCAATGAAGGCTTACAGAAAAAGATTCTCTCTCTGGAATTTGCTAACCAGAATTTACAAAACAAGCTTGTACCCAAAATTGCTTTTATTGATAATAAATATGAGTATTTAATGGATAGAACACTAACTCTCCAGAGTGAAGTTGTAGCTACTCAGACACAATATAAGGAAGAAAAATTATCATTACTTGATAAGATAAGGTCCATGGAATCATGTGTTTCAGAAGAACATAAAAACTTCCATGATTCCATGAAAAATCTGGAATCCCTTACAAGAGAGGAGGTTTACTCCCTGGAACAGACCCTAGGAGCTCATTTACAAGCCCTGGAGGAAACTCTCAATAAACATGACAAGGGACCTAATAAGCAGAAGGGCAAGACCATACAGGTTGTAACATCTCCAAATAGCTCTCATACAATGGCTTATCCTGTTATCATCCATGAGAAGCCAGCAGATGACACACACCCCGAACCATATACGACATATACATTACAACCAATTTCAACAAGGGACTTTAAAAATATAAAGGAAGCAGTAGTTACATATGGGATACACTCCACATATGTAAAACAGATGTTAAATTTGTGGTCTACCTCACATAGAATCATTCCAGATGACTGGCATCAGTTAATTTCAGCTGTTCTAGAATATAGCCAGCAGTTACAGTGGAAAAGCTGGTTGAGAGAAGAGGCAACAAATTTAGAACAACAAGGTAAACTCAGAGGTTTTGAGATCTCCCAAGATCAAATACTTGGTGAGGGATGTTTCGCTGACAGGAATGTACAAGCCATTTATGATGAGCATACAATATCCCTATGCCATACAGCAGCTCTAAATGCTTGGGAAAAAATTCCAGAACCTGGAAAAGCAACTGAGGTATACACAAAGATATTTCAGGGACCGCACGAACCCTTCACTGATTTTTTACAAAGGCTGAACACAGCTATAACAAAAGCTGTATCAGATAAAGAATTAAGAAAAGTATTAACTGAGTCCTTGGCATTTGACAATGCTAATGCAGAATGCAAAAGAATACTTACACCATTAAAGATCAGATCAGCTCCTTTGGAAGAATGGAATCAGTATACTAATGGTGTTGAATCTTTTAACTACAGTAATGAGGCTTGGATAGGAGAGACAAATCCCAGAGGTGAAAGAAGGCCCCGTGGTACCAAATGTTTTAAATGTGGTACACCAGGTCATATAAGTAAAAACTGTACATGGGGTAATCCTAGAAGTAATACTCCTTCTAGGAATAGCCTAAACAGGAGACCCCAACCACCTCCTGGATTATGTAGAAGATGTGGCCAAGGCCGACACTGGACCAGTGAGTGCAGATCAAAAACAGATATACGAGGCAACCCTTTACTGGTGGGAAACGCCTCAGGGGGCCTCTTGTAGGCCCCCAAATCAAATGTGGTAAGAACATTTCCGGCCACTGTGGAAGACATTCCTCTCCAGGACAACTGAATAAACCAATGCCTAATGTAAAAACCAATACTGCAATGGATGATAAAACAGCTCTGATAGATGAATCACAGTTTACAAAGAACACAATAAAACAAATATTTTGGCAGACTTCCATAAATGAACAAAGACCAAAGCTTAGAATTCGAATTAATGGCTTGGTTCTGGAGGGCCTGGTAGACTCAGGTGCAGATGTGACAATAATTACACCAAAATCATGGCATCCAAATTGGCCTCTTCAAGAGGTAGATGTCCAGCTTTTAGGAATTGGCACCCTATCTCAGATAAAACAGAGTTCGAGATGGGTTGAATGCATAGGGCCAGAAGGACAGAGAGGAAGCCTGAAGCCATATGTAGCGAATGTAGCAGTAAATCTATGGGGCCATGATCTGTTACAACAGTGGAATACCCAATTAAAATTCCTACACTCTCAGAAAAAGAATACAGGCCAATGCATGTTTCTAGGAATAATATCATAACATGCTATAAAAACCAGTCACCAACCATTCAGGCTGTACACAAACAGAGCACAACTGCTGTTGAACTCTCAAAAGTACCAACTGCCTTACCTTTAAAATGGCTAACTAACAAACCTGGCTGGGTTGGACAGTGGCCTTTGACAAAAGAGAAGCTACAAGCTTTAGAACAGCTGGTTCAAGAGCAGTTAAATGCTCAACACATTGAAGAATCTACCAGCCCTTGGAATTCTCCTGTGTTTGTTATTTTAAAAAAAAAGTCTGGTAATTGGAGAATGCTGACAGATCTGAGAGCTATTAATAAAGTAATTCAGCCAATGGGCTCCCTACAGACTGGGATGCCCTTGCCCTCTCTGCTACCCAAAGAATGGCCTATAATAGTTATTGACTTAAAAGACTGTTTCTTTACCATACCATTACAAGAAAATGATAGAGAAAAATTTGCCTTCACAGTTCCTAATTATAACAATTCTCAGCCAGTCAAGAGATATCAATGGAAGGTCCTCCCACAGGGAATGGTAAACAGCCCTACCTTATGCCAATACTTTGTGCAAAAACCATTGGAGATAATTCGTGTAAAGTTTCCACAATCCATAATTTATCACTATATGGATGATATCCTATTAGCTGATCCAAAGTTAGACACATTAGAAAGCATGTTTGAAGAAGTAAAAAAAGTTTTGCCTCCCTGGGGATTGCAAATTGCTCCTGAAAAAATACAAAGAGGAGATTCTATTAATTACTTAGGATATAAGATAGAGTTACAAAAAATTAGACCCCAAAAGGTACAACTGAGGAGAGATCGATTAAAGACTCTTAGTGATTTTCAAAAGTTGTTAGGAAGCATTTCCAACTTATTGGGTATCATGGGAATACCCAAAGATGGACTACAAAATTTGGCTAATAATCTAGAAGGGGACAAAGAATTAAATAGTCCTAGAGAATTATCAGCCGAAGCTGAGAAGGAATTGGCTCTAGTAGAAAAGCAATTCGAGAAGCACATGTGGATCATGTGGATCTAGAACTTAAATGCATTCTTGTCATATCCCCCTCCAGACACTCTCCCACAGGTATTTTGATGCAGAGGGAAGATATTATATTGGAATAGATATTCCTACCACGTAAACCAAATAAGAAATTAAAGACTTATATAGAAAAGATCTCTGATTTGATTCAAAAAGGTAAATTAAGACTTCGTCAGTTGACAGGAATGGACCCAGCAGAAATTGTAGTACCTTTAACTAATGAGGAAATTTCATCACTATGGAAAGATAATGAATACTGGCAGAGAGCCTGCAGTAACTTTTTGGGAGAGATTAACAACCATTATCCCAAAAGCAAGAGGATAGAATTCATAAAGAAGACTGAATGGGTCCTTCCTCACATTGTACGACATAAGCCAATTTCTGGAGTCCTCACATTCTATACTGATGCAAATAAATCAGGGAAATCAGGATACAAATCAGGAGACTTAAGTAAAGTGGTACAAAGTCCATATAGCTCTGTACAAAAGGCAGAACTGTATGCCATTCTTATGGTACTGATGGACTTCACAGAACCTCTCAATATAGTCACTGACTCTCAATATGCAGAGAGAGTTGTTTTACACATTGAAACTGCTGAATTTATTCCTGATAATACAGAATTAACTTCATTATTCATACAACTGCAGGAAATCATCAGAAAAAGGGAACATCCTATATATATAACATATATCAGATCCCATACAGGTCTGCCAGGACCTCTAGCACAAGGTAATGATGAGATTGATCAGTTACTAATAGGTAATGTGCTAGAAGCCTCAGAATTTCATAAGAAACACCATGTAAATAGCAAAGGTTTGAAGAAGGATTTCTCCATTACTTGGCAACAAGCTAAGGATACTGTGAAAAAATGTCCTACTTGTTCCCTCTATAACCAAACTCCATTACCTGCAGGGAGCAATCCAAAAGGTATACAAAGAAATAAAATTTGGCAGATGCATGTGTTTCATTTTGCAGAATTTGGAAGATTAAGTTATGTACACCATACCATTGACACCTATTCAGGATTTCAGTGGGCAACTCCTATGAGTTCTGAAAAGGCTGATTCTGTGATTACACACCTATTAGAAGTTATGGCCATCATGGGAATACCTGCACAAATCAAGATAGATAATGCCCCAGCATATGTCTCCAATAAAATGAGACAGTTCTTTGATTATTACAATATAAAGCATGTTACAGGTATACCACACAATCCCACAGGCCAAGCAGTCATAGAAAGATCCAATCGAACTTTAAAGGATATGCTAAATAAACAGCAACATGTAACAATGACTCCTAGAAATAGATTGCATAGTGCTTTATTAACCTTGAATTTTCTCAATGCTGATGAGAAAGGAACAACAGCTGCGGAGAGACATTGGACGACAGACAAAACTCCTGAGCTAAACCAACCGGTTTATTTCAAAGATGTGTTGACCTCAGAATGGAAATCTGGATATGTCCTACGTTGGGGAAGGGGTTTTGCTTTTGTTTCCACAGGAGAAGAAAAGCTATGGATACCAACAAAATTAATAAAAATTCGATTCGAACAGGAGAAACCCCTTGATGAGGAGAAATAAAAGATCATCCACCAATGTGACATCTCCTCAGGTTGTAAGAAAAATTTAACAATCAAAGGTTGGGGTAGGGTTCTGTTTTTGTCTTTCCAGGATAATGGAAATACCCATCTTCCAGAAATCATAAGGCCTTGCATATCCGGATGTTTACAACAGAAAGAAAGAATCTATTGGTACCAATCTACACAGGGTAAGATATCACTTTCTAACATCTATATCTCTATCAATCTAGAATAGTTGTGGTTCCAATTTAATTCTACACCAAGCTGGCTTTGGAGATGGAACTGGCTCACTCCTTCTCTAAACCCAAGCATATTGATAAAAAAAAAAAAGGTTGAGAGATTCTTCAGTCCCATATCAGAAGAGCCCTCTGGTGTGAGACAGAAGGAAACCAATTATAAGGGACCATTATCTTCAAGATTCTAATTCTCTCCATGCTTATTCTTGATTTCTTGGAATCCTTTCTTACATGTCATAACATCTTTAAATCCAAACCTTCCATTCTGATAAAAAATAAGTTTTTTTCCAATAGCAATCTCTGAAGTCTCCAGAAGGAAGATGGGGCCCCAACAACAACAATAACTCTACCCAATCCAGAATGATGCCATGGTAATCATCATCATACTACACTTCTTGCCAGAATTTCAGACAATCTTACCCATTACTCTAAGAGTTGCTGCAGAATCTACGGTTAGTCTAACTGAGATTTAACTATCTGAGCTTTCTCACAATACCCAACAGAGATACCATTGCCCCCTAAACATCAGGAAGCAAATCTAAGAAAACGATGCCCCTTATCCCTTAGGTTTCATATTTCTCAGGGTTATGGATAATGGTTCTAGGGTTGGGGGTAGGAGAAATGGTCAAACTCAGTACTCTCCTTAAGGAAAGAAAATATGTCTCAAAAAAAAAAGGGGGGGGAAAGAAGAAATGGAATGGATATGTATAAGATATTATGGTAGACTATCACATACATTAGTAAACAAATTTAGTAATATAGCAGCCTTTGCACTGTTATGAATTCTTATATGTTGATACAAATATAAACTTTTTATATTCCCATTTAAGATAATTTGTATATTGATACAAATACAGAACTATGTTTGTTATATTATACACATATTTTTACTCTTATTTGAAATATTTGTATATTGATACAAATGTGAATTTATGTCCGTCATACTGTATGTATGTTCTACTTCTGTTTAAGATATTCTGTATACTGATATATATTTAGGATTATTATCATATTGCATATTGCACTATACATTCCTACCTCTGTTAAAGATATTTTGTGTATTGTCACAATTTGAAGTCATTGTCCTTTTACTGTACAATTGCTTACAGTCTGTTTGCCTTATTTATAGGAAGCCTTAGTCCTTAGGTTGTTTAGGTAGATGAGACTTACAAGTTATTGTCACCTATGCTTGTCACCTCTATAATTATGTTAGTTAGGTTATCCAGATTTATAAATACATAGGTCAGATGGACAGGTAATCTTCAAACACTTCATGGACATAGAGAACATGGCATTTAAATAATTTAGAATTCTTTTGACGTGAGACACAATTGCTCCTGGCAGCACCAATTTGATCCCGAGAGAATGTTGGGCTTCTAAGACATTTCCATTTGGAAGTTTGTCTTCTTGGCACAAAATGGCCTACTGGGCAAAGAACTGCCCTTGCCTCAACTGCTGACAGTACAAATGCTGTCCTTTCTGGACAAGCGGGACACAATGAAAGTGACCACCATACTTTGCCAAGACAGGGTAAGATGGTCTTTCAGAATTCCTGCTTCTGAAAATGGTCTGTCAGATACTCTAGGCCTGTAGCCAATGTGAATGCACCAACGATGCTGAGAAACATTAGGTGATTGTGCAGGCTGCTAGCTGTCTCTGTCTACTCTTGCAAGACTCCCGAAAGTTGCTTGTGTCCTTCTCCCATTTCTCAGGTATTATTATATTCCTTCTCAGGTCTTTGATGAGGTTGGAGATTAGCAGTTATAGTTACAACTTAGTATATATACATATATAATATCTTAGATAGAATATATTATGTATTAGACTCAGGTTCTTTAGGATAGGACACCTTTTGGAATGATCTTTGTAACATGCCACCTACCCACGCTCTAGACTTCCCTGGATTTTACTATGTGTTTTTTGCTTGATATTGTTTGCACTTATTGTAATTCCAACTTATCTAAGTCATTATCCCTCATTACTCCTGGACAATATTTGATAACCATCTCTTTATGTATAGTCTTGTATTAGGTTAGAACTTTCTTATTTAGACAAAAGGGGGA
This sequence comes from Onychomys torridus, assembly GCF_903995425.1. Classification (NCBI taxonomy): domain Eukaryota; kingdom Metazoa; phylum Chordata; class Mammalia; order Rodentia; family Cricetidae; genus Onychomys; species Onychomys torridus. The sequence goes on along the minus strand of NC_050448.1, from coordinate 130,340,892 downwards.
GATGTAGTGGACAGCCATCCCAGCATTGGCCTGGAAGTTCCAACCCCCATTGAGGCTTCAGTAATGATCACGCCCACAAGGCGGGGCAGAGGAGGGAGCGGAAGATGGAGGATGAGGATGAGATCGCTCGCTTGGTTCCGGGACGCTGGATGCTGGAGGTAGACCCGCCGGACCGCCCTATACCTTTGCCACACCCTGCAACCTACCCCTTCATTTGTGAGTTACCCCACAAAATAAACCTCCCTTTTAACTACGTGGAGTGGCCTTAATAATTTCGCCAATATGTGTGTGTGTGTGTGTGTGTGTGTGTGTGTGTGAGTGAGAGAGAGAGAGAGAGAGAGAGAGAGAGAGAGAGAGAGAGAGAGAGAGAATGCACAGAGGTCATTGTCTGACATCTTTATTGCTCTCCACCTTATTTGTTGAGACAGGGTATGTCACTGATCCTGCAGCTCATTGCTTTGGCAAGACTGACTGGTTAGCAGGCCCTGGGGAGCCCCTGTCTCTGGCTCCCCACTGTTGCACACACCACCACACACAGCTGTTTACCTGAATTCTGAGGATGGAAGTCAGGTCCATGCTTTAGGGACTGAACCATGTTCTTAGCCCGACATGAAAATTCATATAAATTACATTGAGAAATAAATGACTTTCATTTATAATCAGTCATGTCTTTAGCACCAAAACATTGTGTTAAAACCTTTAAAATAGCCAATATCTTTAACATATGTTTCTTCAGTCTGTTTTAAGAAGACTTGTCTGAAGAGGCTGGAAAAAATAATTTTCTTTTTTCTGAGGCACAGTATACATATGTAATCCCAGCAGTCAGGAGGCTAATGCAGGATGATAAGTTCAAGGTGAGCTAGAGCTATAAGAGCAATCTCCTCAGAGAGAAAGAGATTTTGACACAACCAGTGCAGTTTTATTTTAACCAAATGTGATAATTAACCCATCTGAACTAAGGCCATTAGTATTCATGTCTTGTTGCTACTGTAACAACATGCCAAAGGCTAGTAGCTTACACAGCACAGTCATTGTTTCATGCTTCCTGGAGATGAAAAGTGCAAAAATGGATCTCACTGGACTAAAACCAATATGTCCACACAGCTGTATTCCTTCCACAGACTCTGAGAGAGACTAGTTTTTCTTTTCTTTTTTCTTACATTGTCAAGATCAGCAATATATAACCTAATCTTCCTGAAGATGCCATCTGCCATGCTTGTTCTCTTGTCTCCTTTTCCACAGTTGAGGGCTTTGTTGTTCCCACAAAGCCCACAAGACAAATCTAGGAGAGAAATGCCAGCTGGTCAGCATCTACTAATCTACCTGCATTCCCCCTGCCACAATGTAAAAGGGCAATACTCAGTTACTTTGAGAATCAAGACCCTGGTACCTTTAACAGTCATGTTTTCTTTGCCAAGGAGATTCTCCTTATTCAAAATGTCAGGGAGTAGAAGCTTTGGATGCGAAAAAGAGACCTACTTAAGTGGTAGTAACATGCATGGTCCAAGGAGCACTAGATGATCTGGTTAGAGGGGGAAACTTTGAGTCTGAACCCAGCAGTGTTCAGTGTTGAGTTTGCACGAGGTGACAATCAGTTCTCAACCATGGCCTGGAGTGGATGCCATAAGCACCCATGCCTGTGTGAGGGACTGCACAGCTGTGCACACCTGTCCAGTTCTCCCCTGTGCATTTGTTTGGTCACTTTTTCAAAGAACGTAGGCTGATCTGGACTCAGAGGCTCTTGTCACGCCTACCTCGGGCTCCTGAGTGGTGGGACTTTTCTAGGTTTCCTGGCTGCATTTCTTTTCCGTCTACTGGTCCTGTCTCCTATCCTTCCCTCTCACATCTCCTGTCTCTTCTTCCCCTGTTCTTTCAATGCTCTTACACAGACTAAGCCTTGCTCTGCCTTTCTCCTTCCATCACCGGGTACCAGCCACCTCACTGTACGTCAGCTGTCCTTGTTCCTTTACTCCCCAAATGTTGTTGGAGTCCAGGAAGTTACTGTCGGTATTTTCCTAGTGGTCTCATCCATCAGCTGTGGCTGTGGCATTTGTCCTGGAGTCTGGAGAGTGAGAGGTGAGCATCAGGAAGAAGAAAATCTCAACTCTACTAGAACTGAGTTCTGCTCAGATACTGCAGAACTTCTGCTGAGAGAACACGGGGCAATTTTAAAGTTCCAATCTTGACCTCATCCCAGATTCAGAGATCTCATTTGAGAAATAAAAGAAAAACAAGAATCAAGGAAATATGACTTCTTCAAAACATACCAATTTCACAAAAATAGACTCCAATGAGAGCAAGTTTTGTGATGTTCCAGACAAAGAATTCAAAAAGATGATTAGAGAATGTTCAGCAACATAAAAGTGATCATGAAAATCAATGAACTCAGAACACAAACACCTGAATGAAAGAAGAAAGTAAACACAGAGTATGAGCAAGGAATTTAGTAAAGAGATAGAAAACCTGGGGGGAAAAAAAGTGAAATTCTGTAAGTGAAAAGTTCAGTAAGCAGGGGGAATGTGGGGGTGTGATTCAGCCTTACCAATAGAAAGGATCAAATGGAAGAAAGACTACCAGAACTTGAAGAAAGGTAGATGAATTTTTAAAAATTCAGATGACAAAAACAAAACAGTAATAAAATATGAACAAAGCATGCAAGCAGTATAGGACTCATTAGAAAAATCAAGTTTTATGGCCATAGAGGAAGAAGTTCAAACCAAAATTAATCTGATGAGATCAAGAAGGTTGCCTCATATTGATAAGGGGGCTGATCCATCTACAGAACGTTACATTTCTAAACATATTTGTACCAAACATTGACATTCAATTTCACAAACACTGCTGAATATAAAGGCACAGATTGACCCCAACACAATAATAGGGGTGATTTCAACAGTCCACTATCACCTACAGACAGGTCATCCAGACAAATAGAAAAGAAACAGTATCCCATGACATTATAGATCAACTGCACTGAGCGCTTTCCTCTTGGCCTCAGCTCTACAAAATATGTATTCTTCTCTGTGGCTTATGCTATGCTCTATGAAACAGAACATATTTTAAGATACTAAGCAAGATTTAACAAAAATAAAACAATTAAAATAATTTATTGATTTCCATCTTATTCCATTTAATTATCTATAATTAGAAGTCAACAGAAAGAAACTGGGACATTTCACAAACTGGTGGAGGTAAAGTGATACTCTTGAATGACAATAGATCATTGAAGAATCAGAGAGAAGCTTCCAGAATTCCCATTTTGAACAAAAATGAAAATTAACATGTCAGAGCTGCTACTGTGGGATAAAAGTGGTTCTAAGGTGGTTAGAACTTGAAGAAAGGTAGATGAATTTTCAAAATTCACAAATGCTAAAACAAAAAAAATCAGGGAATTCTCAAATAAGTAACTCAATGAATTTATTTTGAGGTCTTAGAAATCAAGAACTGAACATAAAAACAATAACTAGAAAAAAATAATAAAAGTCAGGGCAGAGATTAATGAAACGGAAATCTACGTGAAGAATATATGAAACAATGAGCTGGTTCTTCAAAAATCTAATTATGATCAACAAACCCTTATCCAAACTAGCCAGAAAGAGGAGATTCAAAATAACACAATTAGAAATGAAAAATGAGATACAACAATGGACATCAGTGAAATTCAGAAGATTATTGGGGCGTGTTCTGCAAACCATATGCAAATCAATTGGAAAATTTAGATGAAATTTACAAATTCATAGACATAGATGGCCTGCCAAATTTAAAATAAATGTTAAAAATTGTAAAATTAAAATTTAAACTTAAGTAGATGTATAACAATCAATGTAACTAAAGCAGTAATAAGAAGTCTCTTAATTATAAAATAAATAAATAACCTAAGGCTGGATAGTCTTACTGCTGACATTTAAAGAAGTAAAAACAGTGTTCCCCAGACTATTCCATAAGATATAAGGGAAGGTCCATGAGATAACTCAGTGAGTAAAGACACCTCCCAGCGACCCTTACACCTGAGTCGGAGCTGTAGGTCCATATGGTGGGAGGAGAGAACAGACATCCTAGATTTAGCATCTGTCCTTCACATGTGTACCATGGCATGCACACACCAACAAACAAACAAACAAACAAACAAATAAATATTTAATGTTTAAATGAAAACGTAAGGAATGCCCCCAAGCTCATTTTATGAAACCAGTGTTACCAACAGTAAAACTGTATGTGAGCACAACAAAACATAAATTATATACTGATTTCCCTGATGAACATGGATATAACAATTCTCACCAAAATATTTCCAAACTGAATTTAAGTACATATAAAAAAGATCATTCAAGTGACCATGTGAGCATCATTCCAGGGATGCAGAGATGGTACAACATGAGCAAATCAATAAATTCAATATAGAGCATTAATAGAGTTAAGGATAGAAATCACATAACCATCTCAATATGTGCACAAAAGGGACCTGAGAAACTTTAAAACTCCTTCAAAGCACTGTGGAGAACAGAATTAGAAGAAACATGACTCAAAATAATAAATACTCTATACAACAAGCCAATAACCAAAATTATGCTAAGTGGGGAAAACCTCAAAACATTTCTGCTAAAATCAAGGACAAAAATAAGGATGTCCATTTTCTTCATTTTTTTTTTTTGTTTTATTTTGTTTTGTTTTGTTTTTCGAGGCAGGGTTTCTCTGTAGCTTTGGAGCCTGTCCTGGACTAGCTCTGTAGACCAGGCTGGCCTCGAACTCACAGAGATCCACCTGGCTCTGCCTCCCGAGTGCTGAGATTACAAGCGTGCGCCACCACTACCTGGCCCATTTTCTTCATTCTTATTTAGTATAGTCCTTTAAGAATTAGCTAGCGCAATAAGAAAAATAAATAAATAAAAGGAATGCAAATAGGGAATTAAGAAATCAAGTTACTCCTATTTGCAGATAATAAAATTCTATCCATATTCAACCTCATACATACTACCAGAAAAATCTTAGAAATGATATCACTTTGAGCAACGTAGCAGGATACAAAATCAACGTTCAAAAACTAGTAGCTTTCTATATACCAATAACAAACCTTGACATGAAAAAAGTCACTGAAATCTCATTCACAACAGCTCAAAAAAATACCTAGAAAAAAACCTGATGAAGGAAGTAAAAGACCCCTACAATGACAATTTTAGGACTAGTGTCTTAAATTTAGTAAGAAAGAAATCAGAGGAGACACTAGAAGCTGCAAATACCTCCCATGGTCATAGACTGGCAGAATCAATGTGGTGGCAATGGCCACATTACTCAATATAATCAACAGATTCTATGTAATTCTCATTAGAATTCCAGTTACATTTCCCACAGAAATTGAAAAATGGATAGTAAGAACCATGTGGGAAGCACAACTATTCCCAGTGTATAAGAAAAATTATCTCAAGCAATACTATAAAGCTAAGATAACAAAAACACATGGTATTGGCTCAAAAGCAGATGCAAATCAAACATCAGTGAACAGAACAGAGGGACTAGTCAAGTCCATGCAGATACACCTGATATTCCACAAATGTGTCAAAATCATTTTTTGGAGTAAAAAACACCCTCCTTAACAAATTCTTCTCAGAAAACTGTGTATCCATAATTAGATGGAGACCATCATTAGATCTACACAAGACAGTTAATGACAACTAACCCAATTATGAGTTTTGAGTGCTTTTGATTGATGGCCAGACCAAAAGCAGGCTTGTGCCTCTGAAGAGTCTCTTGGTCACCCAGCCCAAGGGTGATGGGTGACGTTGTTCTGTATGCTGTGAATGTGTGTTACTCTGATTGGTTGATAAATAAAATGCTGATTGGCCAGTATTCAGGCAGAAAGTATAGGCGGGATAAGCAGACTAGAAGAATTCTGGGAAGAGGAAGGCCTGAGTCAGGAGTCACCAGCCAGACACAGAGGAAGCAAGATGTGAAGGCAGAACTGAGAAAAGGTACTAAGCCACGTGGCTAAACATAAGTAAGAATTATGGGTTGTTTAAGTGTAAGAGCTAATTAGTAATAGGTCTGAGCTAATGGCCGAGCAGTTATGATTAATATAAAACTCTGAATGATTATTTTATAAACAGCTGAGAGACCGCACAGCTGGGTCGGACACAGGAAAACTGCTAGCTACACAGGGCTACAAAGTTTTTTAAAGGCAAAACTACAAAGATATATCAAAGTTAGATGAGTGTCAGAGTAACCTTGAAACATTCCTGGCAGAGTTTAGTAGTTATTTTAGCTATAACTTGTCAGTTATTTTGGTTAATACATCTGGACCACAGTCCAGATCATGGAGATCTCCAATGTGTTACCAAGGCAGACATGACTGTTGGGAGGGTGGGAGGTTAGAGGGCTGAGAACTGTCTAAACAAACACAAAAATGGAGTCAAGACAGGGCGGCATTATCTTAGATACTTCATTCCCCACTTTACTTGTTCTTGTTACTTTTTTTTTTTTTTTTTTTTTTTGAGCTGAGGATCGAACCCAGGGCTTTGCGCTTGCTAGGCAAACACTCTACCACTGAGCTAAATCCCCAACCTATTATTGTTACTTTTAAAACATTGATTTTGGTTAAGGGTTAAATAATGAGTTCTGAGAATCATTAGCTTAACCAAGGCAATTTTTGTTTGATGAATTTTAAAAGGCCATTTATTCATAAAACAACTATAAAAGATAAAAAGTATATTTAAAAACTAGTAACATCAGTTTCCTAGAGTATGTTGTATTTCAATGATACTTGAGATATAAGTTGACTGTTCTAGAATTTTTCAAGATATTGGTGGCCTGACTCTTGTGGGTGGATTTCTACCACAGAAACCGACAAATATCATAAATCAAAGCTCTTTTTATTTCCTAAAAATCCAGATTACCAGCAAATGAGAAGTTCAAACAGAAAAAAAAAACGTGATAAGATACACCCAAGAGAATATGACCATATAACTCATGACACGTGTTGTATGTGGAACTCTGCCTGACATTTCACATGCAATATTTGACCAAATGGCTCATTTATCTCTTCGGTTCCCTACCTCTCACACAAGAATATAAGGATTCTGCCAAGTACAGAGCCATTTTCAGCTGCATTTCCATTAAGAAATATTATGCAAGATATTTCTTTATATTACCATAAAAGGCAAGCTTCACCTGCCTACCAGCCTGGGAAAAACAGATTACAGTATTTTGTGCTGAGCAGAATAGAATCAAGTGAGACTTAAGAGAATAAGCACAGTTTTATTATGAAAGATGAAAACTGGTTGAGAGGTGATTTGCATTTCAGATGACACTAAATTTGCAATTTGTAGAATTTGACAGTGTTCAAGAAGGGTCTGTGGCAAACCTCTGTTGCCCACACAGGCTTCTAAGTCAGGCTTGTGAAAAGTGTCTGCAGTTCAAAAATCAAGTGCTTGTATCAAGAAGGCTTGTTCAGCAAAGCTCAGACAATACTGGCTTGTCTGCCTGTCCATCACCTTGTAGCTAATGACAGAAAGGCTGTGTTTCTTTCTTTAAAAAAAAAAAAAAAAAAAAAAAAAAAAAAAAAGATTTATTTATTTATTATGTACACAGAAGAGGGTGCCAAATCTCATTACAGATGGTTGTGAGCCACCATGTGGGTGCTGGGAATTGAACTCAAGACCTCTGGAAGAGCAGTGAAGTGCTCTTAACCTCTGAGCCATCTCTCCAGGCCCAGGCTCTGTTTCTTGACCCAAATTCTTCACCCATTATCTACTCAAAATTTTGCAAGATCACATGGAATTCCAGATCCATGAACAAACATGTCATGTTTCTCTTAATCAGACAAGTCTAAAGTTTGAATCTCATCAAGACTCCTCACAAAGAAGTATCTAGATGTATCTAAACTGAAACACTATCTCCAAACAAAATAGCTGAGAGTGGCCTCAGAAAGCAGAAAAAGTGTAACTCGACTCTAGAAAATTTAGCTTTCTAGCCTTGAAAACCTAATGACTATGATGTAAATGTTAGAAAATTTAGAAAACGTGAAACCAGACATCACCTCAAAGGGGTACAATAACTTTTCTGCCATTATTTACAGCAGAGAAATCCATATTGCTTCCTTCTTAATGCAAAATTTGATGAAATACAGACTAAGAACCAGAGACATAGTTCTAATCCCACTCCCCCCACACACACACACACATTCACCCCATGACTCTGAGGAAGCCAGTCTTCTTCCCCTGACACTCATCAATGCCTACTTTTGCTATGGGATAGTCCTTCTGTCTGCTGTGACTATGTGTTGTTATCATTGGTAATAAAGAAGCTGCTCTGGCCTATGACAAATTGGGCTATAGCCAGGCAGGAAATCCAAGAAAGAGACAGGAAGGAGAAAGGCAGAGTCAGGGAGACACATTCAGCTGCCCAAGGGGAAACAAGATGCCAATAGACCAGTAATGTCATGGCCATGTGGCAATATATAGATTAATAGAAATGGGTTAATTTGAGATGAAAGGGCTAGCTAGCAAGAAGACTGAGCCATAAACCAGTGTGTAATTAATTTTAAGCCTCTGAATGATTATTTACAAGCAGCTGTGGGATTGGGAACTGGTGGGAGGGATACAAAAAAGCTTCTGGATACATACTTCCTGCCATGGAAAATTTGTCTTCAGGTCTGAAGTTATATTTACTTGGAGGTATTGGGATGCCGTTTTGCATATAAAATTTGCATACATAAATGGCCACCTAGGATCTGACTAGTCCAGTCATTTTATTCAGGATACTGAAGTTCTAAAAGTGAGTGTGGTCCATTGATAGACACAAAACAAAGGGTTATAAAACAAGCTAGACTGTCCCAGGAGTAACCACAGAACAATACTTGTTGACTTACTCTACCAGAGTATGGGACACACATATACTCAATGACTGGATTTCTATGGTCTCCTTCCTAGAGCCTTTCCACATTGTCTTATGTGAAGTCTGGCACCACTCAGTAAATTCTTAGCCAGCAAATCAGTTAATTATTTAATGACAACAAAATACATTGTGTAATGCTTAGATGCATATTCATCCCCTTTATAAAAAGCAACAAGTGAAGGTCACAGTCTTCCTTTTTTTTTTTTTTTTTTGGTTTTTCGAGACAGGGTTTCTCTGTGTAGCTTTGCACCTTTCCTGGAATTCACTTTGGAGACCAGGCTGGCCTCAAACTCACAGAGATCTGCCTGCCTCTGCCTCCCAAGTGCTGGGATTAAAGGCATGCACCACCACTGCCTGGCTTTTTATTTCAGAGCAATAACTGACAGCATCATGGCAGAAGGAAAAAGGTTTGAAGTCATGATGCCTATGCTCTGGTTTTATTAGCATGCAGAGTGCTCAGGTGGGTCATCCTGGTGACAGTGTTAAGTGACTGCCTTTACAAAGCATACACAACCACTTGGAAAACAAAGCTTCCTGAAGTGGGGGTGGGGGAATACTTCCTTCTGAGGAAAGTTGAAGAAAGATCAAATGCAGAACAATAGACACGAAGGTCAATTATTTTTCAGCCTTTTGAAAGAAAACTCTTTGCTGAATAACATCAGGGCAAACTCTGCAACCTGTTACTTTGTGGGGTGATTGAACTGATGACATTCCAACTCATTCTCTTTTATTTGTATCCAAACCTGCCAGGTCTCAGCAATTATGCTAAATATTGATTTACAGTTCTCCCAGCTCATTCTAACAATGCATCCAGAAGAGAGCCATAATATTATTTTATTTATAGCCTTAATAAGTGGTTTGAAATGACTAGTTAACAACTAGGTCTCCAACCGTGCTGGAGTCTAGCAAGGGTGTTGTACAGAGCTCAGAGATGAGGCAACAGGAAGATTTGTATGGCAAGGTGCCTGGGACACACTTGCTCCTAGTAAGACGTGCTATTCGGCTCTGAGGTCTTTGCTTTTAAATTTTCCAGATCTTTAAAAAAAAAAAAAAAAAAAAAAGCAAACCCTGAAAAATATGCATTAACAGAAAGAAAAAACTCACAGTTAGAGGAGATAATGAAGCAGTTAATGGAAAGACAAAAGGAAGGGAAATTCTAGGAAGCAATCATGTTTATCAGGAGCTTTATGGGGAACTGAAAATTCTGTAGCATATACAGTAAACACTGTAGATAATTTGCATCCTATGACTTAATTCTCACAACTAACTACAAATCACTGTTGTCTTTCTTCTCCTAAAAGATCACATAGCGTGTCCTCAGCCCACATGTGCTGAAATGGCCAGCCCATGACTGAGGACCCTTCTGCTTTAACCACTGAAGTGAAGTGTGTTCTGTAAAGGTCTGTCTGGAGAAGGGACCCTGCAAAGTCAGTTCAATGAGTGACTAACCTGCAGAGAGTCTGCAAAGGCACAATCATAAAAAACAATGAATATTGGAGTGGTACATTGACTTAATAAAAAGAAAGTTATTTAACAACAGACAAGAGGGCTGGAGAGATGGCTCAGTGGTTAAGGGAACTGGCTGCTCTTCCAGAGGACCAGGATTCAGTGCCAGCACCTATGTAGCGGATTGTAACCATATGTAACTCCAATTCCAGGTCATCTGATAGCCTTTGCTAGCCTCTGAGGGCACTGCATGCATGTGGTGCACAGACGTACATGCAGGCAAAAAATTATGTATGAACATGTAAAATAAAAATAAATCTCGAAAGATTTTCTCAAAGAAAAAAATTTGAATTAAAATTAAACGATGCCCTATAAGATAATGTGGCCCATTTTCTCGGGACCAGGGGCTTCTGTAGCAGCTGCACAGAGGTTCCAAAGAGGAAATGCATGGGCAGATTATTATCACTTTGCAATCAAAATCCCCCTGCTTGAGTCTTAGAAGCAGAGCATGACCTCTGGGTTTAATCTTACCCTACCTGTTTAGTAGGTTGGTGGCCAGAAACTAGCTTCTTCCTTCCCCCATACTTCATATCCTTCTCTGAAAAGGACCATAAAAATTGGCTTCCTTGAAAAGTCAGAGTGTCAAATGTGTGACTGTGTATGCAGAACCCAGCAACATTCAGAAGGAGGTGAATGCTCAATGGCTGTTGGAGGAGCTCAGTGAGAACACACACCCTCACTGATAAGCTCAGGTAAAGCTAACATCCAGACAGGAAACACCATCCTGACAAGGAAGTTCCTCCTCAGGACCCCACTCCAATTCCCACGTGTAACTTTCAACATTCACAGTAAAAGTCTTCCCTGGAAGAAGCTACACCTCAAACCTGTCTCTTCCTATTCCTCCTTCAAAGAGTGGATAGTTTGGCACCACACCATTAGTAAGGGTGCCTGGTATGAAATGCAGTTTCCTGGTGCTTAGAGAGCCAGGTTCCCTGTTATGTTTTCTCTAGAACTCTGTGAGAGCATTGGCTTGGTCTCATTCGCTAGTGACTAGTGTTCCAGGCACACAAGAACACGCCCAGTTCTTTGTGATGGGCAACCAGACATTGTTCCCTTTGTAGAACCTCAAATTATTTCTAGTTGTCAACATCTTTCTGACAGAACATGATGGAAGACCTCTATCTTCCGAAGAGATCCTGAAAACCTCCACATTATTCTGCTTCTGTGTTCTGATGTCTAGCCTGGAGTTAGGCAAAGCTTGCCTTGCACACATTCAACTGTACTTTTCCATTTTCTTTCTCTCTCCGAAATGCTAGTCTTCTTGATCACTTAGCATGCCAGCATCTTCTTTCTCTTCTGTGATACTGCCTACTGCTTCTCTTCTATTTTTATCTATCCTCAAGAAAGATATTCTCAGAATTGTGCAGAATGCATACTGAAATGTGGTTGAAATAGTGTGCGCCCCAATAAACTTACCTGGTGGTCAGAGAACAGAACAGCCACTATATTAAACATAGAAGTTAGGCAGTGGTAGCACACACCTTTAATCCTAGCATTCAGGAGGCAGAGATCCAGCCAGATCTTTGTGAGTTCAAAGCCACACTGGAATAGCCAGGCATGGTGACACACGCCTTTAATCCCAGGAAGTGATGGCAGGAAGCAGAAAGGAATATAAGGCAAGAAAATCAGGAACTAGAGTCTGTTAAGTTTTTAGGCTTTTGAGCAGCAGTTCAGCTGAAATCCATTCAGATGAAGACTCAGAGGCTTCCAGTCTAAGGAAACAGTATCAACTGAGGTGAGGTGAAGTCAACTGTGGCTTGTTCTGTTTCTCTGATCTTTCAGTGTTCACCCCAATACCTGGCTCTGGGTTTGTTTTTATTAATAAGACCTTTTAAGATTCATGTTACACTGAAATGCATCTTAAGATACAAAATCTCTCTTAGGTATCAACAGTTTAAAAGAAAAAAGGGCAGAGAGAGAGAGAGAGAGAAGTCACGCTGTGCATTGACCAAGCCAAGGTTTGACCAATTCCACAAGTCCTCTGGATGAAATGACCAGGCGCTGACTCCCACCCATGCTCAGCTCTAGTGAGGACTGCTCAAGAGGGACATGAATTTGGATGAGGTGTTATTCTTGAGCCGAGGTAGACCCTGCAGATAATAAAAACTGACAAATGGGCAACATGAGCTTCCATAAAGGAGGCTCGGGTGACTTCGGTGTTGATGATGGCTGTAAGATCCCTGTTGCACTTAGACATGATCAAAGTCTTCAGTCTGGAGAGCATGATGAAATACTAGTAATCAGGAAGCCAAATAAGAAAGGTCACTTTTGCGATCAGGAGACACTTTCTAAAATCCACCTATAGAGTTGACAACATCTCACCAAAAACTTGATTGCCTCCATATATCATTATCACTCCAAGCTAAGATGGAAAGCATCACCAAGTAGCACAAAGTAGTCCTCAGATGTCACAGCTAGCTACAGTAACTCTTTCCTTTTCCTTTATTTCATTTTTATAATACAATCTTAATTTTTCCTTGGTAACTCAATTAGTTGACTTCCAAACAAAATAGAGATTTAATTAAATAATTTTTAACTTTGATTTTCTATACTTCTAGAGAGCTGTCATTCTTCAAGTCAGTTCCCAGTCAATACTGAGCCTCTCTGGCCTCAGGACAATCCTAAGACTAGTGCACAGCTCTTAGCCTGTCGGAAGCAACTGTCAAATGGGAGATCCTACAGCAACTGGGTGCTCCACAGAAACCATGCCATGCAGGCTGTGTTTCTAAGCATGTTTTGAAGCATGTCAGAGGAGAGAAACGAAGATTGCCCTAAAAGTTTCAGTCTAGCACCTGTTGTTGTTGTTTCCAACAAAGTTGCATTTCTTTCCCCAGGTCTGGTTCTTTTTGTTTGTTTGTTTGTTTGTTTGTTTGTTTGTTGTTTGAGAGCATCTCTCTACACAGCACTAGGTGTCTTGGAACTCACTGTGTAGACCAGGCTGTCCTGGAGTTCAGAGATCCATCTGCTGCTGCATCCTGAGTGCTGGGAAGTGCTTAGAATGAAGGCGTGCTCCACCATGGCCTGCTTAAGACAGAGTTCTTTTAAAGTCAGGGATTTCCAACCTTTTTGGAGACAAGGTTATACATGTATTACTCAGGTTTCTTCACCCCTTGGAAACAGAAAGATCTAGTTTAGGTCTTCTATTTCCATCTCTACACTTTGACTTTCAACAAGTTGTTTGATTGCTATTCTCTGTTTTGTCATCTGAAGTGTAAGTAATTCTATCTTGTGGTCACGGAGCTTCTAGTGAGGATTAAATATTATATCATGAGCAAATAGCCCAGTTCAGCCAGAGGCATCATTGTGGTAGTGGTGCCATTAGCTATAGTTTAACCTTATGAAGCAGCTAAATGTCTGCCTGTGCTCTGAGAGGAGTAAGTACAGCATAGTTATCATCCAGGTGTCAGGTACATCAACGATGCTTAGGAGGAAGGTATGGTTTAAAACCTGGAATTAAACAAGACATGAGCCAGGAAAAGGAAATGGGGTAAGTGCTAGGCCATGTGAAGGGATGAAGGGGACATGTGAAGCTTGTCTTGGGGAGGAGAATGATTATCCAAATGCTAGGGATGAGAGAGTACTGTGGGATCCCCTTCCCACCCTCTTGCCAGAAACTCTCCTGACATAGTCCCTCTTTCTCCTGACTTGCCTGCTGTACATGCACAGCACCATTCCAGAGTCCCCTGATCAAATCACTGAGGAGACCACCATGCCACCATAAGTGTTTAAAAGACCACTGAGTGGCCACTCATCAGTATGCCTGCTAACAGATATGGAAGAGACTGGCACAACCAATTCAGCCTGCCCCTGGAGTGTCTGGTGTGGAGTGTTGTCTTGAGGTTTCACAACCATGTGAGCATAGCACTTGCTCTTCAGAGAATGATAATCCAGCCAAAGAAATGATGCTGGCATGATCAGGTAAACTATAGTCACAACATCAAGTGCTTATTGTGTCTGTGTCTCTTGTGATGTTCAAAATACCCTGTGTCTGGTCAATATCTCAGAGTCCTCAGTAAGTGAAATCTGAACTAGGTCCTAGGTGGAAAATCAAGGGTTAAAGGAAGAAACAAGATTTGGGTGAAGGACAAGAGGGGTAGAGAAACTGTCTGGGCCCATATGAGGAGCATAACACTCTAGCTACCAGAGACAATGATTCTGAGTTACCAGCGCTTCACAGTACAATCAGTGTAATAAAAGCAGACAAATTTTGAAGTATGAATGAATTGTCAATCAAGGAAGTTAAAATAGGTCAAATATTCCTTACTCTGTTGCCTTGGTTTGGAAATTTGCACTTCACATTAGAAAATAGATTTATTTATTTAGAAATTAACACTCTGCTTGGAGTTTTTAAATTGTCGTCTTTTGGTTATAAGAAGCCCAAAGGCTGGGCTGTAAAGATGGCTCAGGAATTGAGAGCACTGGGTGCTCTGCTAGAGGACTTGCATCCAATTCCCAGCACCCACATGCTAGCTCACAACCATTTGTAGCCCCAGTCCTGGGGTATCTGATACCTTCTGTTCTCTGCAGGAACTTAGCACACATGGTACATAGGCAGACATTCCACACACAAACAAAATACATTCATTTTTTTTTTTAAATGCCCAGATGCTTGAATGTATATGTGCATACACACACACACACACACACACACACACACACACACACACACACACAGGAACATAAAGAAAAGGATTTAGTCCAATTGCTAAAGATGATGTGTGGACTGTGAACTCCTCCCCAACCATTTCCCTGTCACTTAGGCTGTGCCTCCTCCTGTTTTGAGCAGTATATTTAGTTTATTTTTAGTTGACATACTTTAAGAATTAAAATCTAAAGACCCAAGCAATATATACTTCCCACAAAAAACAAGAGAACAACACTGTAGCTGCCATTCATCAAATTCCAATTACGTGCCAATACATCTTCAGGAGAGGCATTTATCAGCCCCATGTCTGGAAATAAGCGTAAATGGGGTTCAGAAAAGTGAACTTTCCCATGTTCACAAAAGGCATAATAGGAAATCAAGCTGACATCTTTCTGATTAAAAAAAAAAAAAAAAAAAAAAAAAAACCACTAATCCTACAGAATATTTGCCTCTCTCTCCCTCTCCTTCACTGTGTGTGTGTGTGTGTGTGTGTGTGTGTGTGTGTGTGTGTGCGTGCGCACGCGTGCACAGGTATATAACAATGGTTCATTTTTATTGTCAGCTTGACTGGATCATGAGACATATACAAGACTAGGAGACTAGTAGTCTACTTCTGGTTGTGTTTGTAATGATGTTTCCAGAGACAATCAGATCCCAAGAGGTCTGAGCAAGTCAATGGATCGGTCCCCTGAGGGATTGTCCTGTGATGACTTTCTAGAGAGATGATGAAATTAAGGAGAGTGCTGTAGGAAGTAGGCCATGAAGTACATGTGTCTTTCGGGGCTGTATCTTGTCCTGGCTCCCTTCTATACACACACCTTTTCACATTTCTTATTGAAATCTTTCCTTCCATAAGATGTTCTTTCAAGTATTTTTGTCACAGTGACACAAAAATCACACACACACACACACACACACACACACACACACACACACACACACGCAGAGAGAGAGAGAAAGAGAGATCTTAGAAGCTTTAATTTAAAGAAAGGAAAACAAATAGAAAAAGAAAACTTTCAGATAGTTGGAACCGTTATTCTGCCTCCTGGGAAGGATCTGGCTGCCTGTCCGAGCTTCCCACCCATTTTCCAGCCTCTTGAGAGTTCTGAGAGCACTGTCTCTACACCCTGCCGGAGCTGTCCTTCCCGGAGCTGTCCTTCCCGGCACAGGGCTCTGGAATTCAGCTGCTGCTTCATGCTCTCAAATTGAGCCCAGAAACTTCGGAGCTCTCATTTACTTTTGCCCCATACCTGAAATCTCAGGACCCCTCTTCTCATACAGCAGCCTGAGACCAGCATCATCCTCAACTTGTCTTTTTTCTAGAAGGTTCCGGCCTGAGTCAAAGACTGAGGACCCAAACTTGACTTACAGGAAAGAAGAATTCATAGAGACATTTTTATAAAGACATCATCTCAGAATTGTGGTGGAGTTGACATTTTCTGCAGTTAACAGAAATTCCAAATTAGATTTCAAGAAAAGGAAAACGACCGATTTTTACACTAACAACATGATCAGGAATCATAATTTAAGTTTTGACTTAAAGTTTTAAACAAGTGTTAGTGAAGAAAGGAAAGCCCTAATGTTTTCCACTGAAGCTCCCAAATATGAGGAAGAGACAGTGGCTGGAAACTTAAGACAGGATGAAGTCTTGACTTCTCAGCACGGGTCAGCTTGTGTAACACGAGCTTACAACACCCTGGCTCCGGAGAACAGGACACTGAGATCAACGAGTAATGTTACTGTCCTCACACTCCCCAGCCGCAATGGTTTGCTGTGTTGATAGCTGTAATTATAACATCATGACTCTAGAGGTCCACTACTGTTAAAGGTTCTCAGACATATTACTTACATCTCACCCATATCCAAAACCCTTCTTCAAGATGGGTTCTTAAAATTATCTTAATGCTATGTCCAGATCAGAAAATAAATCTAGACATTCTGTAGAAACCTGTGTCTGCTTGTGCACTGAGGTTATACAAAGCACCAATGATTAATATTTACAATAATCCAGGCACTGTGCTAAATGTATAGCTATTGGTCCTCAAATCAACCTGCAAAAAAAGATATACCTCCCACAGGCAGGAGCCAGAGCAATCACAAAGCTTGTTTAGGGTCGTATGATTCCTATGTGGCAAGGTTGAAAATCCAGAACTCAGAACATCTAAGTCCAGTCTCAGCTAGCACCCTAGTGAGCATGTCTAGCAAAAGCCATTCTCTGTCCTTTCTCCCTGTCTGCCTTCCCCAGTAGACTGTAGAATACCACACACACTCCTCCTTGCTCTGCCTTGTATCTGGGCCTGTCTATTGATGCAGCCGTGGCTGTGAGATAGACCAAAAGAATGCTGGAAGGAGCCCATGACCATCGTTTCCTTCCTACTTGTGGTGGTCTTATAAAAATACAATGCCTGGATCTAATTTTTAATTCCTGCTACCATATAAAAAATAAGAAAATTGCAGAGATAAGGACTTATAAAAACTCCAAGTCTTGCTAGTAATAAAAAACATTTAATCATGTATGTATACCGTTGATAAAATGAGTCATAGATATTGTCGTGGCCTGGGCCTCTGCTTGCCTTATTTTTTCTTATTTGCAGCCAAAGACATTCTTTTTTATTTTTTTATTTTTTGAGCTGAGGATTGAACCCAGGGCCTTGCACTTACTAGGCAAACGCTCTACCACTGAGCTAAATCCCCAACCCTTTGTTGGTTTTTGTTTGTTTGTTTGTTTGTTTCCAAAGACATTCTTAACACAAGATTACTATGTTGCCTGAGGATAGAAAGGGGCAGGGAGGGTCACTGGCTTTGAAAATCATGTTCAAAACTTGTTTAGACCTTTTTAGGATTTCAGATGAATCTTGTAAACTGTTTCTAGACCACAGCAATTCCTGAATGTGGCATTACCACATAGAAAACACTCTGGGGACCATAACTAAATGAATGAATATGTTCTTGGAACCAAAACAAATGCTGATTTGTGCAATGGGTTGATCTTGACTGCTAACTTGAAGGGACTTAGACTCACCATGGAAACAAACTTCAGGATATGTCTGAGGGAGTTTGAGATTCAGTTAGTCAAGGATGAGAAGTTCTACTTCAAACGTAGGCAGCAGCAGGGGCTAGGTGCTGAACTGCATAGAAGGGGAAGCCGTCTGAACACCAGCATGCACAGATCTCTGCTTCCTGTCAAAGATGCTATGCGACCAGCTGCTTCCTGTTTCTGCAGCCATGACTTCTCCCTCGTGATGGACTGTAGCATTAAACTGTGATTCGGAATACATTCTCCCCCAACCCTTAGGTTGCTTTTGTCCCAGCAATGCAGAAAGAAACTAACAACAGCTTTCAGCAACCATTGGACTAAGTTTAAAACACAGTACCAGCAATAGGGTTGAACAAGAGACCTGGAGAGATGTGGACTCTTACCACAAGGCCTTGCTTTCACACGGCGGATGGAAAGGCTTCTCAGATGCTATGCTGGTATAATTTTAAAGCAATTGAGAAACAAGTTTTCAAATAGTGTGGTTTTGTCAAAACGGGTAAATCGTAGGGACATGGAGTAGAAATAATAAAACCATGATGCATGCGATCACTTATGAGCAAGGATTTTAGAGAAGCTTGGCTCTTCCTGGCACTTGTCATCTCAGGGCAAAAAAATTTCAAAATACTGAGAAGTGGAGAGAGGAAAATTAAAAACCACTTGTATTCCTCGTATCCAGCAATTTGAAGTTCTTTCCAATTCTACTCTTCTAATTTACCACAGATTCTTTTTATTGGATCCTAAACAATAGAGATAATATTCCTGTAAATATCTGCAAGCAAGTGATGTGCAGAAGAAACTGCTCGATACGAAAGCCACATAATAGCCACAAATATGAAATATTATAGCCTATCGCATAGAGAGAATGCCAAATTAACAGCAACTATAAAACACCATGATTTGATTCAATTTGAAAACCGTAGTTTGTAATGCTATTTCATAACTACTTTGTACAATTTATTTTGCCTGTTTAGTTCCCTGCTGCTCCTTCCTTTGCTTCAGTATTTTGCCCTAAGTATTTTCATTAATTTATAAATGTTTATAGCTGTAGCAGAAAAATAGTAACAGTCACAGAAAAATGGATCACCAGTTTAAAATGATCGATTTTATATCCCAATCAGTGCCAGGCACTGATGGGTAGGAGTAACTTGAGTCCTAAACTGACTTACACATCCCAGCAGAGGTTACTGGTCTGTTGTTCTAAAACCTCTTCTCACTGGGATTTTCCTCCTGTGTTGGCTAGGTTTGGATCCTATCTCCCATTTGAACTTTTGGTTTCCGATATCTGTATATCATGTGATGGACTTACACCCCCCCACACACACCACAACACACATTTATGAATCGAATCCTAATCTCCAATGTGAAGATTTATGGAAGAGTTTTAGAAGAGAGTTAGGCCCTCACAAATGAGAATAGAACCAAAACAATAAAATAAAATGAACAAAGGAAAGGGAAAGGGCTGCCTGAAGAGTCCTGATAGGCAGACAGAGGCAGCCATCTGTGGGTAAGAAGCACACCTTCTTCACTTAGCCTACCATCCCAAACTCCCTACCTGCAGAACCGTGTGAGACACATGTGAGTTATTTCAAGCCACTCCGTCTGTGGGATTGTTTTTTATTACTTAGATGCACTAAGACACCCATTACTACCACACTGCCAGCAATCAATCAATCATTTGTTTTCTGTGACTCTGCATTTCTTATAAAGACTTATTTCAGCTTTGTGGGACCAGGCAATAAAAGCTATCAGCTGCTACAAACAGGTTGGTTACCTCTAAGACTGCCATAAAATCATATCACAGCACAGGCAGGTGGTTTACACAACAGACATTTATCTTCTAGTAGTTCTGGAAGCTAAAAGCTATAACGTCAGGCAGCTGTCTACAGAGTTGGTTGCTCCCAAAGGCTGTGCAGGAAAAATCAGTGCCAGCTTCTCTCGTTGGTTCATAGATGAACATCTTATTGTAATGTTCCTAGCCCCTCTCTGTGCATTCATGTCTGTGTCTTGCTGTCTGTCTGTTGTAACGGCATAAGGCAGGTCAGATTAGGACCCACTGCTTTGATATCACTTAACCTTATTACTTATTTAAAGATCTGTCTCTAAATACAGTCACACTGTGAGATGTGGAGGACTCAGGCCACAACAGTGGAATAACCAGAATAATGACCAGTTTGTGTAGGCGACATGGACTTAATGCACAGAAATTAAAAATGTCTTTCCTGAGTGCCTAGAAAGCTTGATTCTGGATTCTCTATGCTTGCAAACAGAATGTGACCATTAATGACCCACTAGGAAGAGCACAGAAACCCTCTGGACCTTACCACATCTGTTCTCCAAGAGAAGATGACAAGGAAGCCATGCGACTTTGAGCAGATGAAATTCCACATCATAATGACCTCCCACAGACCATGTGTTAGAAGAAGATAGAGGGAAGAGCAAGAACCAGAGAGGAGTCATAAGAGAATGGAAAGTGTGTGTGTGTGTGTGTGTGTGTGTGTGTGTGTGTGTGTGTGCTTTCCAGTGTTGTTCACTGTTAATGTTTATTCCTTGTGGCTCAGCATACAAGCAATGATTCAACAACAGTTTTCCACAAACCTAAAATCCTAATACCAACAGAATCATAGTAAAGCACAATCATTCATTCATTCTATGCTGTTCATCTTGTCACATCTCCTACTTTTCTACAGAACACACATTAATGCAAAAAGGCAAGCTCTCTGTTGAATTACTTTGGTCCAAGTATATTTTTTGATCTGATTATGGGCACTGATGATAGTCTAGGGAAGGCTGTGTCTCCTTTCTAGACTCAAAAAAGAAGAGAGTGAAAGAGCCAATACCCTGTGGGAAGCTGGAATACTCAGATTCACTGTTGGGTGAAGGTCCAGACTCTTGACAATTGTTTAACCTGTAAAACACAACATGAGGTTCTACACACATGTAGCTAGTTAGTAGCTCTGCATGTGCACCGCTTGGGCAATAAAAAAGATTAAGCCAAGGGAAGGAAGAAAGCAAAAAAAAAAAAAAATGCATTGACTGACTCAAGCCTGGGGACACTACACAAACTTCTTATTCAATGCAGTTAGGAAAATTAGTCACTTATGAAGAAAAAAAGGAGTGAATATTCAAATATATTTGCTTTAAATCATGTATTTGAACAGAAATTACAAATACATGTCTGCTCACCATACCTCTTTTCTAGTTAAGAGTTTTACTCCAATGAGTCAACTGTTGTGTCATTTTTAGAAAATTGTGCATAGCCATACCATTCGGGGATTTATAATCTGAGAAAAATGACGAAGACACTCACAGAAGAGTGTGAATGTTGGAGCGCACACTCTGCTCCTTTGTGCTGATTTTGGTGCCACTGGAATGTGAGTGTTCCACTGTAAACTTGGTATTTAGGAGATCACCATATGATGACTATCTTTGTAGGGAAGGGGGGAAATTATGGAAGGGAAGAGCTACAGTTCTCCCCCACTTACTACATAGCTTGGTCAACATTGAAGTGAACCACAGAAGGCTCACTACTAAATAGAGAATTTGAGATTTTCACTAGAAATAATACTACTGGAAATCTGAAGGCTCAAAAGTCCACATCCCCTCAGGCTTAGATTATTTGGTGCTGTTTTAGGAGTTAAAAATCCAGTCAGAGAAGCTGCACTTTCCAACTTTGCTCTTAGCCAAATAACCTGGAGAACACTGTCTTTTCCCTGCTGTAGCAGGAATCTCAAAGGTCTTATTAATAAAATCAATCCTGGAGCCAGGTATTGGGGTGAATGCTGAAAGATCAGAGAAGCAGAACAAGCCACAGCTTCCTCACCTCGCCAGTTCCTCAGCTGATCCTGTTTTCCTCAGACTGGAAGCCTCTGTGTCATCATCCAAATGGATCTCAGCTGAACTGTGCTGCTCCAAAGCCTTAAAGCTTAACCAGCCAAATTCTTCTAGTTTCTGGTCTTCACGCCTTATATATCTTTCTACTTTCTGCCATCACTCCCTGGGATTAAAGGCTCACTTCTTGGGATTAAAGGTGTGTGTCACCTTGCCTAGCTGTTTCCAATGTGGCCTTGAACTCACAGAAATCCAGAGGGATCTCTGCCTCTAGAATGCTAGGATTAAAGGTGTGAGTGCCACCATTTTCTAGCCTCTGTATCTAGTGGCTGTTCTGTTCTTTGACCCCAGATAAGTTTATTAGGGTGCACAATATTTTGGGGAACATAATATCACCACACCCTGCAGAGGTTTGGAGAAGTGACAGGAGCAGAAGACACCACTGGACCTTATGGTGGCACTGTTCTCTAAACCAGTTTCCAAACTTGGATACACACCCTCATAGGGTACCACAGAAGACTTTCCTGAAGACACTTTGGAAGGCTATTCCAATAGAAACCTGCTCTACTCCTCAATTTTCCCCTCTGAGTCCTTAAAACAGACCTTCTGGAAAATGTCTTCTAGTCATACTCATTCCTTCCCTCATGCTTGTCCCACTATAAATTATAAACACCTTCTACTCCACTGAAAGGAAGGTGCCTCTCACCATCCAGGGTCCCGTAGGGAGCCTCAAGCTTAGCAAAGTCTGTGTTATCTTTGAAAGACTTTTTAGGACCATTTTTAATTACTCCCATTCTCCATCTGAACAAAGCCAGTGTTGGGCCCGTACGGTTTTTATATCCAGTGTTTCATGGTATAGTTAAGTAGGCAAGCAACTCAGAGTGAAAAAGAGCCATCAACACTGCTAACTGACTGAGAAAATTTCAGACTTACAATATCTGCTTTATTGTAGAACTTAACTTTATTACCATTTTATCTTCAAAATGTAGTAAGTACAAAGTGCCTCAGTAATGATGGAGAAGGCTTCTCAATGTTGATGAAGACTTTTATTTGCTACTCAAACTTTTATTATTTCCAAATGGTAACATAGGCGAGAGAAATAATTACTCTCTTTATTTGAGGGGGAGACTTTAGTAATTTGAAATGCTTTTGTTATTGGGTGAATTTTAAGGCATGTAGACTAAATATGTTTCTGCTCATTGTTTCCATTTATTTGCTTATTTATTTATTTATTTATTTATTTATTTAATTTATTACCTTGTCTTGAAACAGGGTTTCAGGGCCTCACTGTGTAGCTATGGCTGGCCTAGAGCTCACAATGTAGACCAGGATGGTCTTGAAATCACAGAGATCTGCCTACCTTTGTTTTCCAAGTACTGGGATTTCAAAGTGTATGCCCTGCACCCAGCATCCATTTATTTTTATGAACTAAACAAGACATATATGTAAAAGCACTATGCACTACTACAAAAGTATTGTCATCATATATCAAAATACTTGATCACTATGGCTGGGATCCATCAGATGTTGATCTGATTTGAGTGGAATTTCTATACATTAGTGGTCATGCACATTAGATCATTGAATGGGATGATGAAGGACTCAAGCTGACTGGAGATGCTGGCCTCATGTTTCAGCCCTGACCCTTCCACCCCATACCACCCTTAGAAATTTCTCAGTCGTAAGCTGCCTTGTCTGTGGAAATGGCGGTCATGAGAGATAGTTCATTACCTCAGAAAGGACTCTGGTTCCTGAAAGTCCTGAATATCTGCCCTAAAATGGCTTTCTTTTGTGACTACATGCCCATCAGCCAGTCTCATTCCTCCAACCAGCAATTGTTGAGCTTCACCTAACCCTGAACAGATATAGAGAGAAAAAGAATATAAAGCATGGAGCTAATATTTCAAGAACCTTTGCATTTTAGTGCAGTATGTGCTGCATCCCCGGTGTGTGTGTGTGTGTGTGTGTGTGTGTGTGTGTGTGTGTGTGTGTTGCATCTCTACGTAATCCTTGAACGGTCCCACAAAACACACACTTCCCTTAGGTCCCCTTTCTCCATGTGCTCAGAACCACTGGAGCTTCAGAAAATTTTGAGTTCGGTATCTGCAATCTTAATCTTGGCAGAATTTAATAAGCAGCTACAGGTTTGCCTATATTTTCACATAAATGGGTAAATGGACTAATCAGAATCTAACCTAGCCAAGAACTGGACAAACATAGGAAGAGACCATGACTGACACATTCATTTTCTGAATTGGGACAAAGTGCCAACTGCATCTGCAGAAAACATATTATTCCTGTCCCACGGGACCGTGGCTAACAACACTTGCTCAGGAACTCAGCAACAAAACATTAAAGCTCTGAAATTCAATTTATCACAGCGCCCCTACTCTCCAGAATGTTCTGGAACTAACTTCCAACAGAACACCTTACAGGGATTTGGATTATTCAAACATTACTGACTCTTGTCCTTTCATCCAGAGAACTTATTAAAAAGTGAAATCTTCAAGTGTGATTGTAGATCCAAGAGCAATAATAACTATGTTCTTTCTCTTAGACGCCACCATCTCCAAGTGATCCTAAATAGGGTGTCTTCTGCCAGCCCACTGCTCTTCAACATGTGTGATAAATGCAACTGAAAAGCATCAAATTAGTTGCAAAACCAAAGAGGAGAAGGGAGTGATCCACTTAGTAGAAATGTGATAATAAAAATTGATGTAGTATGTATTGCACACTTAATTCAGAAGGCAATTGGATACTCTCCCTTTCACAAAGAATGGAGACCTTGTTTGTGTAATAACCAACAAAGACTGTTCACTGTCTGTGATGTATTGAATGTTGCTAATAGGCCCTCTGAAGAGTTGTTCTACCCACAGGAGACCATGTGTGGGCGCCTGGGTGCCTCACGCCTTGATCTTTTGCTTTCCCGTATCACACCACTTTCCTGGGCCCAGGTGGTTCTAAAGAACCCTCATGGTGCTTCTGTGACTAGGAAGATATATTTCTGACAAAAGGTGCTCTCCCTCCTACAGGGAGACCCTCATAAAAACAACCTCTCCTTTGTTTGCAAGCCACAGACAGGCCATGGAGAAAATTTATCTCTGCCTCAAATCTCCCCACAAATGCGTATTCTCGTAACTTCTACTTCAGCATTTAAACACTTGTGTTCCACATTGAGGGATCTTCATCCTATCTGACATCTATCCCTGCTTATTGTATGCGATTTTCACATCCATTTTCCCGTCTTCCCAGGCTGAAAAATTCAAGAGAGGCGAACATTACGAAGAAGCGAGGATGGGCAGGGGGCAGGGAGGAGATAGGACGCCTGGGATTTCTGCCATCCTCTTGAAACCTAGAATCTGTGTTTTCCGCCTCCCCCGGCCCACCCTCCCTCCCTGTGTCGCCCCTGAGCTCCGCAGCAGGAGGGAGGAGGAGGGCCGCTGGCTGGAGCCGCCACCTGCCTCAGTAAGGCAAAGCTCCAGTTGTCACTTACCCAGCGGGGTGAGAATGGCTCATTTTTGCTGAATCCCTTTTGGACCCCGCTGCAGGTGCAGACGCAGCTAATGGTGGCTTTGCGCTGCAGCGTGGGACTCGGAGCCCCTGGGCTGGGCTCCTCCCTTCCTTGCCCAGGTTCCCTGCAGCCTCCCAGTAGCTGCTTGGTAGCGTCCACAGACTCCCGGTTGCTAAGGGAGAAGAAAACACCCAGGGCCCGGAGAAGCAGCTGGGCTGCTGGAACCAAACCTGGACAAGCTAGAAAAGAAACCAGCTCCCACCCCGCTCGCTGGGCCGTGATATAGAAGGATATGGGAGGAGATCCGGCCGTCCCCAGCTTGGTTGCTCTGGGATTACCGTTCCCCAGGCATCTGAACCCTGAAAACATACACACACACACACACACACACACACACACACACACACACACACACACACACACACACCTTTCTGGCCCAGCTTCTTCCTGCTAGGTCCCTGACTGGGTGGTGTCTGCAGGCAGGAGAGCAGGAAAAAGCCACAGTCAGGTGCCTTGGTTTCTGCTCCTATATTTTTTTGGCATGGTACACATACAAGGAATGGGATGGCATTCCTTATACTAGACAAGAAATAAAACCCCAAACCCAATAGTACATGTGCTCTGGTGCCAGGTGGCCAGGGTCTGGAATGGCGCATCTAGTCCTGGGAGGTGCGGTCTAATGTTACCAGTAAGTGCCATGTAAGAATGTTGCCAGATAGTCACAATGTTTTTCTCACTTAGGCCCCAAACCCAGACTTTTATATGAAATCTTAGAATTTTTTTTATTTTTTATTTTTTTTTTATTTTTATTTTTTTTTTTTTTTGGTTTTTCGAGACAGAGTTTCTCTGTGTAGCTTTGCGCCTTTCCTGGAACTCACTTGATAGTCCAGGCTGACCTGAACTCACAAAGATCCGCCTGTCTCTGCCTCCTGAGTGCTGGGATTAAAGGTGTGCGCCACCACCGCCCAGCTGAAATCTTAGAATTTTTAACTATTGGTAACAATTTTTTTTTTTTTTTAATACTGTACAGGCCAAAGGGGCCACATGGACTTGTCTGGGGGATTTCTGGCTCACAGGTGGCTGTTTTCTCAGTCTCAAGTTACCTGGCACCACCTCTTTCCTTCTTCAGGGTCAAGTCCATGGTGCCTGGCCTCAAGGAGGGCTCAGCCTGTACCAGGTCTAGGTGGCCTCTGAGAGCTCAGAACTGTGCCAACCTCAGAGTACATCACCATCAGGGTCCAGGGGCTCAAACTGGAGTGGGCCTTCCAGAAGCCACCATACAGAACAGGGATCCCCTGAAGAGAGTGGATCCTACGTCAGGCTTCACCATGACAAATTCCTGAGCCTGGGACAGCCCAGGTTCTGGAAGCCTAGGCTGGCAATAAATCTTTTAACTTGCAAAAGGAAAGAAAGAAAGGCAGGAAGGAAGGAAGGAAGGAAGGAAGGAAGGAAGGAAGGAAGGAAGGAAGGAAGGAAGAAAGAAAGAAAGAAAGAAAGAAAGAAAGAAAGAAAGAAAGAAAGAAAGAAAGAAAGAAAGCAGGCTGAGCAAGCTATGAGAAGCAAGCCAGTAAGCAATACTCCTCCATGACCTCTGCATCAGCTCCTGCTTTCAGGTTCTTGAGCTTACTGCTTTTGATAATGAACTGTTGTATGGAACTGTGAACAAAATAAACCTTTTCCTCTCCAAGATGCTTTTGGTCATGGTGTTTCCCTAATTAAGATAATAGATGACAAGATGGCAGATAGATAGATAGATAGATAGATAGATAGATAGATAGATAGATGGATGGAAAATAAAGACAAATGGACTTATCTAGATCCAGCTTAGAGCATCAGCCTGAAAGACCCAAGGCTGCTTTGAGAAACAGATGGTTAGAACTAGAGACAGGCAGGAGTCCACTCCTTCCCTAGTGTCTTCCCTACCACACTAGACTGCTGTGTTTTTATGAGGTTGCCAATAGTGTTCATCATCATTAGATTCTAGATTCCACTAGATAAAAAGGTGGGGGGGCAGTGAGGCTGGAGATGAAGAAGTGGAGGGGTAGAAAAGGACCTTACTTTGTACCCCAGGTTCTAGTGAGTCTAGAGATCACCCAGACAGTGCAGTCTTCTACAGGTTCTAGTGCCAATTAATGTCTTCCAGTGTGAATGATACTATCTCAGCGACAGACTAAGAAAGGAAAATAAAACACATTCCCAGATGCTTGAAATTCTGTAGAAAGGATCCTCTGGCAGGCTGCAGAGAGGCCTCCTTACCAGCATGAATTAATTCATAAATGGGCTTGAGTTCTCTACCCCTGTGAGCTGCACCATTTCACATTCCTGATGGAAACTGCAAGGAAGCCCCTAATTTTCACTTCAGAAAATGCTCACTGTGAAAAATGCATTGGGAATTTAGCCAGAAGGAATTTTTATGTTAATTTCTGTTGTGGAGAAAGGGTAAGGGAAAAAAAAAAAAAAAAAAAAAAAAAGTAAATTAAACCATTTCAAGACCAAATAGTCACAGGAGTCATTTTCATTTTCTTGCAGGAAAACAAGCCCCCAGATGTGCCCAGTAACCTCAGAGAATCATGCGGACATTTCTGCTTTGTGGGAAGATTTGTGGGCTAGCAGTTGGGGTCACAAAGGAGGGAAGTGCGAAGGCAGAGCACACCACAGCGGTGAGTCACCCCTCCATTCAGTGGTGACTCACCCATCTAGCCCCTCAGTGGCCTCCTAGAAGAGGACTGAGAGTCTGTGACTTTCTAGCTGACTCTAGCCCATAGGCTGACTGACTTTGTCCAGCCCTCAAATAAAAATGATTCTACATTTGTTAATGGTTGGGGACATCTTAATAATCATATAAGATACTTGAAATTTATAGTGTCTGGGAAGTTCTCCTGAAGGGAACCATACCCATTTCACAAGCATCCCCTTAGGGCTACCAGAGCCTGAGGGCAGAGTGGAGTCACTCCCACAGTAGCCCATGCTGCACAAAACCTGAAATATTTGCTGTTTATTTACACAGAATGTTTTTAAGAAAGTTGCCTCTGGCCTATATCAACTTTACAATCAAAAGGATAACTTATTCAAGGGCCTTGAGAGAGGATACATTTTTCCCTGTTTTGTTTTCCTTCCCAGCACCCATCACAGATTCCCTCCCTTAGTAGGCTCTGAAGAAGCAAATGAAGCATCTAGGGGGATGCTTAAGCCAGTGATGTGCTTGCTTTTCAGGCAGCAGACCTGAACTGGGCTCACAGAATCCACATTAAAAAATGCTGGGCACAGTGGTGCACATTTGCAATCCCAGCACTGAGGAGAAGGAGACAGGAAGATTGCTGGAGCTCACTGGCCCGTTAGTCTCACCTTAACTGGTGAATGCCTGGTCAGTTAGATACTATTTCTCAAAAAAGATGGATGACATTGTTGAAGATGACACCCAAGTTGTCCCCTGGCTTCCACACACATTAACATACACATGCATAAACACCTACACAGACGCACGCACGCACACACACACACACACACCAAATATAAAAAAAGAAAAAGGTTAATGAAAGAATGAATGGATTGAAGAAAGATTAAGGAAATGTCTTTCTATATGATTCTGTCTTGAACAGCCAAGACTTTCATCAAGATACAACCCAGTGGTGGTTGGCAGAAGTTCGAGGACACTGCTACTATCAACATAAGCCTAACAAGCCAGGATCTTGAGAGACAATTATTTAATGGCTCCCAGGGCCACCTTCCTTGCAACCCTACAAAGCCACAGTGGGAGGTGGGAAGTGTCAGCATTTCATCAGGACATACCCAGTTTTGCAGGTGGCTAGATGTACAAGACAGCTTCCTAATTCCTTACAGCCCCCTAAATTGTCTGAGTTGCTCAAAGCCCATAAAATCAAGGACCAGAAGATAGAGGGCCAATGCATCAAGACTGAGCACCAAAACATCGAAGACAGGAGTGCACTGCCATGAAATTGTTTCATGATGGCTACGGACTGAATGTCCCTTAAAATGGATCTGCTGATCCTTAGTCACTTATATGATAGGATTAAGAGATGGGGTCATTAGGAATTGATTAAGGTATGAGGGCAAAGCCTCCTGGATGGGATGAGAATGATAAGATCCTCATAAAAGGGCTTCACAGAGGAGCTTCACCCCCACTCCTTGCCCTTTCTACCACATGAAGACACTCCCCCAGAGGATGCAGCAACTGTGCACTACCTTAGAAGCCATCCACCTTAAGATATTAAGACTGTGTGTGTGTGCATAAACCTTAGACTTCCTCAGTTCTAGAACAGTGATAAATAGCTTATTTGTTTATAGATTATCCAGTTTTGTTTTGTTTTTTTAATGGCAACACCAGACTAAGACACCACATTCTGTGATGAGTGGGCTCCACTGAGCCAGAGAATAAATGTGAGTTATTAGATGTAACACAGCCTTGGGGGGGGGGGGGGCGCATAAGTAGGTAGCGTAGCACACTCGTAGGGCCATCTCCAAGTTAGACTTCTGAGTAACATGGATAGAGAAAGTGTCTTTACAGCCTTCTGTTCCTGCTGTCCCTGCTTCTGAACTGGATCAAATCTACAAATAGACTAGCTAGAGATGGCGACAGTCGATGGATTTATGTAGTGACCTTGGGAAATCAATGGCATTCACCAGGCCTGAGACTTCAGCAATGAACAGAATTCCCTTCTGTCTTCAAACCTGAAGTCTGCTGGCTAAAGTTGGGCAGGCAAAGAATAACAGCAGAAGGCTGGCTGAAGAGGTGGTAAAGTGTCTGCCACACAAGCATAAGTACCCAAGTTTGTTGGCCAGCATACACAAAAAAGCTGGGCACAGCTGTCTGCATCTGCAACTCCGGGGCATGACAAGGAAGTGAAAACAGACAGAAGGGACAGAAGAACTTGCTGGCCATCCAGTGCAGCCCATGGGTGAGCACCAGGTTCCATGAGAGACCCTGTCTCAAAAGATAAAGTGAAAAGCAATCCAGGAAGACATGATGCCAGTCGCTGGCCTCCACACACATGTGCAAGTGCACACTCAGCCACACAAGTACAGAGAGAGAGAGAGAGAGAGAGAGAGAGAGAGAGAGAGAGAGAAGGTAAATGCTATAAAGTGCCATACTGATGTACTTTCTGACATTCCTGCCATACCCACACCCATCACCCCCAGCCACACACCCTTGTTGTGGGATAGTCTTTTTGTACACTGTGAAGATGTGTCTCTGCCAAGGCACCTTCTGATTGGTTTAATAAAGAGCTGAACAGCCAATGACTAGGCAGGAGAGGGACTTCCAGGCAGAGATAGGAATTCTAGGATGAATCTGAAGTGTGCGAGGTGGTGGTGGAGGGATTCACCAGTAAGTGACAGAGGAAGTGACGATAATATGGAGGAGAACTTATGAGCCACATGGCAGAATGGAGATTAATATAAATGGGTTAAATTAAGGTAATAGAGCTAGTTGGGAACAAGCCTAAGCTAAGGCCAAGTTTTCACATTTAATAAGAAGTCTACCGGGAGCTGGCAGTACAAAGGAAGTCCAGCTGCACACCCTCTGCATGCAATGCTGCTACTTCCCAACTACACTCTTTTCTCTACCCTTGTGTAATGGTCAATCTTAGGTGTCAGCTGCACTAGATAGACTTCTAGATGACAGGTGAGAGACTCTTTCCGGACATGTCTGTGTTCCCAGAGAGAATGACACAAGCATTGATTGAGACCATATTGTCGCCTTGGGGTTTAGATGGAAATGGGAAAGCACATGAAGAGGACTCACGACCTTTCTCTCCTGGAGTGGGACATCCCTCCACTTCTGACCTTGGTCACCAGAACCCCAGGTTCCTTGGCTTGTGGATGGCAGTAGTATGCCCCCTCTCCAGCAGCTGTCAAGTCTTTGAGCTTAGACTGGGGAGGTAATTCAGCTTCTCTCATTCTGAGGCTCTGAGCTTGAATTAAGCCGTGTTACCAAGCCAGCTGCTTCTTGAACCTATACATGGCTGGTTGTAGGACTTCCCAAATTCCATGATTCTGCTAGTCAATTCCATTACTACACAAATGTCCTCCCTTTATAAATACAGCACTAGCCTCAGGGGTTAGGTTCTAACAACAGAACATGAATAAACATACACCAAGGACTTTGACTTCCTGGTTCATTCTAAAGATCTTTTCCCAGGATTCTATACCAGTAGATGGAGATGCTGGCTATGCGAGCAGACAGGAGAAGTCGGAAAGGATACTGAGACTCCTTGTGGGTCTCTTAAACAAGCCCACTCCCCACCCGCATGCTACTTCTCTCATGCTGTGACCACATTCTTGGCCTGGAGTTTAAGAGAGGAAGGACTGCTGCTTTCAGGTAGGTTCTGTTTCTTAACAGTTTGACAACCTCCAAAATTTGTACTATCATCCACTTCTGGAGAAGGACTCAAAGGTGAAGGAGAAGCTCAGATGAGCCTCAAAGGGTGTGCAGAGGTGGCTGAGGATGGGGCGTGCAGGTAAGAGTCAAGTCTGCCCAGTGACCCTCTCTGGCCCCTGTGCTGCCTTCTATATACCAAACATGAATGGGTTCTTTTTTGGAGTAGAAGACATCAGAGGCAAAGGAGAGACAAGAGATGATAAATCCAGCAAGGAAGCCTGACTCACAGGGTTCAAGTGTCACACAGTGGCCGCAGGCTCACTCCCCTCTGCCAGTTCATGCCGCCTGTATCACTAACATCAATGTTTGTACCAACTGCCCATGCACCTGCCTCGTCTCCCACCCCAGAACCAGTCTGGCAGGAGTGTGGTCCCTATTACCCTCTATGCTTCAACCAGAGGAAAGAAATGAAGACGGTGATCAGACCAGATTCATAGCTAAGTATTTCTTGGCATTGCACAGTGTGGCAGTTGAGAGAACCTCTCTAACTTAGAACAAGCCCCATGATCCTGGAGGAAGATTGGTGGGATTGTTACCTGGAGGGACATGACAGACACCTTCACTGTAATTTTCAGAAATAAATAAATAAAAATGCAGCTTGGTCACTTTCACATTAATATCACCCCTCAAACTAGATTAAGATTGCACTAAGTCTAAACCATAGAGTCTTTGAGGTTACATACTGAATAATAACGATAGGCATTTATCACATCTTTTTTTTTTTTTTTTTTTGAAGCTGAGGATTGAACCCAGGGCCTTGCAAGTGCTCTACCACTGAGTTAAATCCCCAACCCCATTATTACATCATTTCTTATGAAAAAGTGACCCTAAAAGAGCTTAAGATGTTTTCACAGACTTAAATATTCTCCAAAGAAGCATGTTTTGCCTAGAAACTGCTTGGCCAACACTATTACCCCGAGGGCATGAAGGGTAAGGAAAATGTTGTCACTATTGGAGTAATCACAAAATCTTAGTTAATAACATTCTCTGGTGACAAAAGGCAAATCAGGGGACATTATTAAACAGGCATCAAAGAAACTGAAAAGGGGAAACACACTTCTGGATTGGGAGGTGAAGACAACCCTGTCACTGAGTCCCTGTCTCTGAGCTTCAGGTCACTAAAGCAAGCACTGAGATCCAGGCATGTGGGGAGACAATGTTTGCAGTAGATTTGTTCTGGATCTGGGCATGGGCAGGTGGCCTGTGTGAGCCACACATCATCTTCTGGAGTATGTGGTGGGAAAGAACTGCTCATTCCACAGCAAGAAACTGAAAGAAGAGAAGAGAAAGGGAAGGCTTCTACTGTCTCCTTTGAAGGCAAGGGCTGAGTCACCCCAAGTCTTCCTACCAGACACCACATATTAAGGGTTCCATCAACTCCAAACACAGCCAAGCAATGTGGCTTTGAGAGATATCAAGAATGAAGGACAGCTCTGCTAGCTCCAAGTCAGCTGCAGGAAACCCAGGGCAGGGTGGTGATAATATAAAATCAATCAACAGCTAAATACCATCTGCCGAAGCTCTACCACTCACCCAAAAGCAAAAGCTGAGACTCCTTGAGTCGGACAAGTCTGTGTACAGCATTGCAGGTGATCCAAGACCAGACTGTGAGATTCGGGGCTTGGGATGCTGTTCCACGGCTTATTCACTGCACCTGTGTGGAGCAGTCGCTGCAGAGCTGCAGAAAGCTCTCAGCCATGAGCCAAAGAGTCAGACAGAGCTGCAGGCAAGAAAGGCTCTGATGAGGCAGGCTCCCAGCACTGGGAAGGGAAGTGTGGGACTTGATGGTGCTTGTCCTCTGCTGTGTTCTACAGTCAGCAATGGAGGCTGTTTTCTGAGCTGTGAGCCAAAGGGCAAAGGCCAAGTGGTTTGTGCTCCTGTGTGTGCAATGTGAAGAAGTGTTGGTCAGCAGAGAAAGAAAGTACAGTGGGGACTATGGAACTTGCCTGATCTAAAAAGAATAGATGAATGACACAGAAGAGAAACCCAAACGGGAGGAAAGGTGGATTCAACGTGGACAGTACAGACCTCAGAAGGCCCCTTCTCCTCCAGCTTGCTTGGTAGCATGACTTCACACTTAGACTTGAGTAGTTACATATATGGGACATTGTAATTCATGAAAATGTTTCTTAGTTGTAGCCAAGGGGTCTCACTACACAGAACCAACTTAAGCAGCGGTCAGAGGTTCTGTCTCCTCTGCTTGGTTTCTATGCAAACAAAAATCCCAGCTGTATTGCTGTGAAGGTGGCACTACATTGGGCACTACATAGGGCAGGCTCTCCTGTGTCCATACCATTGATGCAGTTAGGCCCAGCATGTGACTTTTTATAACTAGTGCAATCTGAGTGAAAACTAAATGTGGTACTTCTGGGAGGAGTCTCTAACAGTTCCTGGAACGGTCCCTCCTCCCCCAGCACAATACTGCTTGTAGCTCTCTCCTGGGGTGTCTTTGTAAGTAAGGACAACAGGATCACACAAGTGGTAAACGTCCTTTGCTGTTTAATGCCATCAGATTTGGCGTCAATCATCAGAGAGAAGCTGGCCTGAGGTGATTCACAGCTGTGTAGTAGCTACCTGATTCTGGGGATCGTCAAATTTTGCTAGCTTTGTCTTTCTTGCAATGCAGACATTACTTGTTATTCTTGAGTAAAAATAGTCTTGTTTCCCTCAAAACATTTGACTTGTGATAATATGAAAATATTAGACTAACATGCTGGTTTCCAAAGGTTGTTAAATACTATTATATTCCAAGTCTCAAATGTGAGTCAAAGGAAGCTGGAGATACCTCTCCTCAATCTTTTGCAGCTTAGCCCTGACAAGCCAGAAGGAACCCAGAAGCTACAGAAGGAGGCACAGATGGTGGAGTGATGTGGGAACCAGAGCAGCATTATAGAGACCAACAGGAGAAAGGCGCAGAGCCTCCTGTGTGGAGAAACACCCCTCTCCAATCAACCGTTCAAAGGAGGAGCCCACGGCTGAAATGAAAAGGATCAAAATCATCTGTTATTTTGGAGGATGGAGCCCAGACACCTGGAATTTGGGGACTACCTCAAAGGAGTCAGCAGGAGGCTGTGGGTTAAAGAGAACCAGAGTTAGTGGGGATTCTGTGACCATGCCTCCCTCTACCTCCCCGCAGGAAATCCACTTTTTGCTCTCGAGCTGACTAAACAGGCCTTCAGTCACCAGCAGAACAAGGGCAGTGGGTAAGAGTGTTTCAAAGAGACACTGTCCAGATTTCTGGTGGCAGTCATGGGCCTTGTCATCCAAGCTAATAAATTCCACCGCCATGGCGCTACAAGGGGCGGCAGTGGTGACCCTTAAAAACAGTGCTGGCGCACACTGTGGGCCAGGATCTGTGCCAGATGCTTTAAGTGTCAGGTCTCATCTTAAACTCAAATACTATCACTTTCAGGTCTTTGGCAGAGAATGATTCTGAGAAGCAGGGAATTGAAGCACTTTGCCTGAAGTCACAGGCTTCTAAGCAGGGACACCGCCTTAGGGCCGTCAGCACCGGTGTTATACTGCCCCCTGCAGGGTGGTTAGGGATGAGCAGGAAACGACCAGGACATCCCCAGAGAAGGCAAGTAGTACGTCCCTAACACTTCCTATGTCCTAACCACCAACACGTACCTCACTTAATTCTTGGTAACTCTGAGGATGTATAGCTTCTGGCACACTTGGAATAAACGAGGCTCAGAAGGGTTAACGACGGACCAACTGAGAAGACCCAGTGAGATAGCAGCCAGGGCCTGGCAAATTCAGCCAGTAACTGCTGCCTGTGAAGCAAATTGCTTCTAATTTAGCTTCAAAAACTATTTTCACATACAATGTATCAAGATATCTGGCTAAATATCAGTTTGCTTGTTATATGTTCGTTCCAGCTGTTTCAGGAACTGAACGTGAAGTAATTCTGTGACATGGCAACTCTCAGCATGATCCTGACGTGTACACTCAGCTATACAACTTTCTCCTTGCTCTTCAGAAGTCTGCTCACACCTGTTACATGCTCTCATTTGTAATCATAGCCTCACTGACTGCAAGGAGCTGCAGGGGAATTCTATCTTTGCATCTGCGTATTTGGATGCTTCTGTCAGGCCGAATGTCCAGAAGGAAAAAGACACAGGAGGTCCACAGGCCAGTAAAGGATTTACTTGAGGGTTTTGTTGGTTGGTTTTACGTTGTAATTTCTGGAAGACCTCTGCTGTGAGAGGTGGATCTGATCTGGGAAGTGTTTCTTCTTCCTTATGATTTTAAACCAGAAGTCAAAAGCCCAGAGCAGGAAGAGAGCTGGTCCTACAGCGGCACTGCTGCCAAGGTGGGTTACTGCTCGGCTCAGCTAGCAAGCTTCTAGAAATGCCTCCTAAGACAAACACATCTTCTCATTTTTTCCAAAGAAGCTGAAAAGCCAGATGGTTCGGGTGAAATTTTCTAGTTTTTAGAACACTATGCAAAGCAAACAAAAAATATCCCCGGTCAGAATTTTTTTTCCACCCAGGCTCTAGTTTGCAAAGTCATGTGACAGAACTCTACTGAGCAGACAGGGAAAGAGATGGGTGAAAACCTATGCTTGGCCCATGTACCCAAGGGAGACGAGCAGGTAAGTACTGGGTGATGGAAGATGGAGGGAAGTAGGGACAAATAAGCCGTGGAAAAGGTGTGTGTGAGAAGGCTGGTTACAGTGACATTGCTGGTGCATGCAATGGATGATCTGGGAGAAGCACTCCTCAGACAGCAGGAGCTTGCTGTGCGATGTTCTGTATGTCAAATGTGTTGATCTGATTGGTTAAAATAAATAAAGTGCTGATTGGCCAGTAGCCAGGCAGGAAGGATAGGGTAGGTGGGACAAGGAGAAGAGAACTCTGGGAAGTGAAGGCTGGAGCGAGAGAGACGCTGCTGCCATGACAAGGAAGATGTAAGGTACTGGTAAGCTACGAACCATGTGGCAACTTATAGACTAACAGAAATGGGTTAATTTAAGATATAACAACTAGATAGCAAGAAGCCTACCATGGCCATACAGTTTGTAAACAATGTAAGTTTCTGTGTGTTTACTTGGTTGGTATTGAGCGTCTATGGGCCTGGCGGGTGAGAGAGATTTGTCCTGACTGTGGGCCAGGCAGGAAAGCTCTAACTACAGGAGCCTATGTAGGAAGGATGTCTCCCCTAGAGAGCTCATGGAGACTCTCAGGATCCAGAAGTGGGAAAGCCATTCTTGGGGAGGAGCAGAGACCCACAAATTCCCAGGAGTAATTGCAGTGTATTTTCCTGACAAAGATGTAACCTTCAGTACACCTTTGACATCAGCCCGGTTTCCAGATGCAACCTCTGACAGCTTATTTACAGGGGTTTCAGTTTTAATACAAGTTTAATTGCACAACAAAGCATTAGAAGCACCAAAAAGATGACGGGCACAAAATAGTCCAGTCTCACTAGTGGGGACTCCAGTTAAGAAGTGCAATAGTGAGATGGTAAAGATTTACATCTTAAAGGCAAGGAGTAGAATAAGATCTAGACCTCACCAACACCAATTCTGCAAGTACATGTGCCCCTAAAATGACAGAGAAGCCACAGAGCAAGTGTCTGGCTTCCTACAATGAGAAGAAACATGATGAGCAACCCCTGGGCT
This sequence comes from Onychomys torridus, assembly GCF_903995425.1. NCBI lineage: Eukaryota > Metazoa > Chordata > Mammalia > Rodentia > Cricetidae > Onychomys > Onychomys torridus. Next base: position 130,303,456 of record NC_050448.1, on the reverse strand, counting down.
CACACACTATTTTTTTTTAACCTAGCCAATGCTCAACATACTTGGTTACTCACAGGAATCCAGCAACGAAGAGACCTAGCCCAGTGACTATGTGGCTGGCAGAGTCAGGACAGACAGCATCTAGCCTGAACTGCCTCCACACACAAATGCATGTCAAACAAGGTCACAGCCAGGCCTTGTTCTGTGCAGACACGTCAGTGCAGGAAGAAAGCTGTGCACACTTGAGAGAAGATGTATTGCTCCCTGCCAGTGCTGTTTGGGCTCAGTGGGTTGCTGGTTTCCATACATGTCTTTGGGGCAGACTAGACTCAAGTGACTGTGTGTTAATGACTGTGAACTTGAGGATCTGTATCAGGCTGTCAATCATTTCTCAAATTTAGGACCACTGCACAGGCTGATAATTAGCCTGAATAAAACTAAGGTGATGTTTTCAGTTGCTCCAGGCAACTCAGGCAAGCAACCAAAAATTACCATCAGTGGTTTGGAGTTAAAAGCCCCATCCAATTCCCCTGCCTCTGTAATGACAGATCCTCGGCTTTTGGTTTTGCTGGTTCTTTGAGCAGCTACACATAGTGGAGCTCATTATGCAACAAGGAGGAACAACCTGTATCAATAAAACCAGCTTATTTGGGGGCACTCACAGGATCTGTGTTGCTGAAGTACTTAATACAGACAAAATGCCCACGTGCAAGACAGGCCTGCCTGCTGTCCAGCAGGCCCTGTGCGTGAGAGACTTAGTTCATCATCACGGCCTCCTGGGAAAAAATTAATTCTGCTCCAGACAGAACATCAAACAGTGGTGCTGGTCATCTTACCAGGGCTGCTCGTAGCCGTAGACAGGACATTTGACCAGCATTTTCATAGCTGGACATGAAGTCTGTTCACGGAAAGTAAATAATGAATGCTTGCAGAAGTCCATAAGACAATCTATAAAAGCCGCAGTTCCTTACATTGATTTCTAATATCCTCACAGTGTTTGCATTCTGATCCAGACTTCAACAATGTGGGGGCGGGGTTAGAAAGCCTAATTTCTCACACTGTTTGGCTTCTTTTATTAGCAAATACTTCACATCTAACCTATATAAAATGCCAAAGATGAACGGAAGAAAATGTTATGAAGGAGTCAAAGATGTGGACTTCTGCTAGATTCTCTTCTATCGACTTAAACTGAATAAATCTGGATCTTTTGTCTTTCACTTCTGACTTCCTTTCGTTCTTTTTACCCGGCCGATGTGACGTTCACTAGGATGACATCAGTCTTGAAACTGGTGCATGCCAAAGTGTGTGCATGCAAAGCCACACATGCTGCCAGTCCAAGCCCACTTATTTCTTAAATGTAAACTACAAAACACAGTAAAACATACGAATCCATGCACATATTGAAATAACCTCAGAATACAGATTACTGACGTTGCCCAATGCACACTTTCATTTTCATTTTCTCAGTAAACATTTACTATGTTTATTCAAGGCAGGGCTGTCTTCCAAATCTAGAGCACTCCTTCAATAGATGAGGTCTCTGAGTTAAAAATGAAAAGACTCATTTACTCATACCTAAAAGGCCTAAGAGGCATTTCATCTGATGAAAGATCACTGAACATCTCCAAACGTCTCCACTGGCAACCTGAGGGTCTGCAGTATATAGATGAACAGTCTTATTAAATAAGAAACACGGAGCCAATTGCAGAGTTAAAAAGCCCAAGAGGTCAGAGCAGTAGCTGAGAGCTGAGACTTAAAACCGCCTTCTTACCCTTAGCTGTCACTGTTGTCCTACCCCTCAGAAGGAGGCCTACTTCCTGTGTGTCTGTCCTTTTTATTGACTTTCTGTTCTGCCTTCTCATTGGTTCTAAACCCAAGCACATGACCTCTTCATCACTGCCTGTCTATACAGACTTCCAGGTCTTCTATGGTTAGTATTGAGATTAAAGGTGTGTGTCGCCATGCTGGCTGTGTCCTTGAACACACAGAGATCCTGCCTAGCTCTGCCTCCCAACTGCTGGGATTAAAGGCGTACACTACCACCACCCAGCTTCTGCTATGGCTTGCTATTAGCTGTGACCCCCAGGCAACTTTATTTATTAATATACAAATAAAATCACATTTCAGTACAAATAAAATATCACCATAGTAGTGCCTGGGTTCCTGGATGTGCTGAGTGAAACCATACTGCAGCAAGACATCCAGACACAGAAACTGCCAGGCTCACCCAGGCTCACCCCTCATCAGGACCCTCCAGTGTGTGTTGCTGGGCAGTCATATCTATAATTTCCATGTCCTAGACATGTCCAATGGAAGTCAGGACCAAGAAGGACACCGGCCTGGGGAGGAGGGGCAGAGGTGTCACCTGGTGGATGAGGGGACCTTGAAACGACTCATCCACTGGAAGCCAATGGCACATGGCTTTTTAAAACTAATTTATTCTCAACTCTGCGTACAGTTTTCTAGAGAAACACTATTGTGTGTGAAAGGTAGTTTTACAAACTAAGTAATTACAGACCCAAAACACGTTCCTGTGCTTTTATGGTAGAAAATCTGTTACTATCGTCATTTCCTCAGAGTATATTGATTAACTTCACTCAATTACATTTTTGCTATACTTGTAACAAAAACTGAGTTAATGGACATATGGGCTTTATTTTTTATTTTTGAGATTGTATTCTAAGTATGATATTATTTAAATACAATACATACAGGTAGCATTTTACAGACCCAGCGGGTTATATTTGGGACTGTAAGTGTAAACATATGTCCTTTACATGTACTTATAGGCTGACCTTTGGGTTCTGGATCACCAGGTGGTGTACCCTGCCCTGGGAAGGACCACCTCTCTCACTCCCAGCTTTACTTGGTCGCCACAGTTCTCTGTGCAGGGTTGAGGCCTGGTAGCCTTTCCCCATCCACTTTGGCCTCTGTCAGCGAAGTCCTTGTTCACCTCATATTTGGGTCGTCGGGGTAGAAGATCATAGGTGTAGCTGTTGGTGTTACTGGGAGACAGTCTTACAGCAAAGTCCCACACTCTCTGGCTCTCCAGTCTCTGTCCTTTCTTCCACAACGTTCCCCAGCCTCAGGTATGGTGTGTTTTACAGATGTGTCCACTGGCACTGGGCTCTTGATTCTTATGATAGGTGCCTCCTAGCACTGCCCATGTAACATGACTGGTGAGCAAGAGACGGTCCCTCATTCTCCGGTACAAAGATAATGTGAAAGTGGTCAGAACTGAAACATGCTTCTGCCAACTCCAACAACATAAGATGAATGAACCCAGGAGCTTGAGAAGGAGGAAGAGCTTTGTACATGGTTGCCGGATGGACACCTTCAGGAAAGACTCTGTGAGGACCACAGTCCACACAGAAGCCACCTAGCCTCAGAGAAGAAGTGCTTCTACAGACGCATCTGACCAGCAGTTCTCGGTTCCGTGTCAGCCTGTGGTGATCCTGCAGTCAACCCCTTTGACCAGGGTTATTATTCCATAATATCTGACAGGTCCTCCTCAGTTCTATCTTTTAAAACTCTCCTTCATAATGGAGATTCCTCAGCTGGTACAGTGGTTGTCCCAGCATGCTTGAAGCCCCAAGTTTAACCACCAGTATTGTAGGAGCCAGACTGTGTGGAGAGACAACCAGAAGTTCAAGGTCATCCCAGCTATATTGTGAGTTTGAGGTTAGCCTGGGCTACATCAGACCATGTCAAAATAGAAAGGAAGAGGAAGAGAGAGAGAGAGAGAGAGAGAGAGAAAGAAAGAAAGAAAGAAAGAAAGAAAGAAAGAAAGAAAGAGGGAGGGAGGGAGGGAGGGAGGGAGGGAGGGAGGGAGGGAGGAAGGAAGGAAGGAAGGGAGGAAGGAGGAAGGAAGGAGGGAAGGAGGGAGGGAGGGAGGGAGGGAGGGAGGAAGGAAGGAAGGAAGGAAGGAAGGAAGGAAGGGAGGAAGGAGGAAGGAAGGAAGGAAGGAAGGAAGGAAGGAAGGAAGGAAGGAAAGAAGGAAGGAAGGAGGAGCAAAAGAAAGAGAGGAGGGAAGGTAGGAGGGAAGACCGTAAGAGGGAGGAATGGCAATGGAAAGAACTAGGAAACAAAATGAAAAAAATAGCAAAAACCAAAAGCTTATCCTGGCCTCAATTTTTTGAATGTGCTCACAGTTCACTGTGACACATGGATCACCTTTGCAGTTACTCCCAAATAAATACTGATGTTCTTTGAGGAATCTGTTTTTACTTGTAATGATATGTCTGATGTTACCTTATGCTAAGGCACATTCTAAGAACAAAGCTAGCTTATAGACTGTCTCAGTTAGGGTTTCTGTTGCTGCAATGAAACACCATGACCAAAAGGCGAGTTAGGGAGGAATGGGTTTATTAGGCTTACACTCCAGCATTGCTGTTCATCACTGAAGGAAGTCAGGGCAGGAATTCAAACAGGGCAGGATCCCAGAGGCAGGAGCAGAGGCCATGGAGAGGAGCTGCTTACTGACTTGCTCCTCATGGCTTGCTCAGCCTGTTTTCTTATAGAACCCAGGACCAGTAGACCAGGAATGGCACCCCCCACCATGCGCTGGGCCCTCCCCCACTGATCACTAAATGAGAAAATGCCTTACAGCTGGATCTCAAGGAGGCCTTTCCGCAGCTGAAGCACCCTCTGATGACTCTAGCTTGTGTTGACACACAAACCCAGCCAGTACACAGGCGTTGCTGAAGGGCTAATGCTCAAAAATAGACATACTTGGAGAACAGCCCCACCCAGTCCATGTCACACAGGAAGCACGTGTTGGAAGGCACCTCATGGACCTTTTGCTGTCAAGATTGTTTTTCTTTCAGTACCCGAGCTGGGAGTACCCAGCAGTGAGCCCCGTGCTCTCTTCAAGAATTATCTTCCCCACACATCTTGAAACCTTCAAAGAGTATTTGTCACCCCAGGCTGCTCCCATGTCACCTGCTTTCCTGTCTTCCCTGCTTCTCAGTTTGTGAAAGTGTCACGGGTCATGTTCACAGGTGCATGGTGCAAAGTTCTTTACTGGGTTCCAGCTATTCAAATGTAGCCACAGCTTACAAAGAAGGCGTGCTGCAGTGCGGGCCTTGCTTTTCCTTTCAGTGTCCTGACTTGAGCACCAAACACACTCTGCATTTTTCGTGTGAGCTGCTTGTGTGAGTAGCTGCAGCAGCCGCTACAGTGCTGATATCATCCCGAAGTGTTGGTTTCATGCTTCACATTTTCCCTGACTTCATGCCCCCATCTTAAATTTTTATTTCACCGCAATCATTTTTTAAAGTTAAAGTCTTCCATTTTACTTTAGCAATTTCAGTTGGAACACTGCATTTGAAAAGGAAAACGCTTTAGAAAAGCTGAAGATTAAATCAGCTTTATTCTGTAAACAGTGCGTAAATTATCATCTCCTCCCTTAACAGCGCAATTAGTGTGTTACAGCAAAACCACAAAGCTGGAGCTTTGAAACGTGGGGCTAGTGCGCCACCTGCTGGTAAGGAATAGAGGTCAACAGCCACAAAAGCTGCTTCGAACCAAGTCTCTCCTGGGTGACTTTTATTCCTTTAAGAAATTGTCTTTCATAGATATAAGGTGTGATTCGTGCCCTGTGATTGGCACTTACATATGTGACAGTGAAAGGCTTCGTCCTTACACCCAAGAATCGCCTGGACTCCGGGTAAGAATTGCTCCTATCTACCGACAACCTCTAGAAAGATCTGTAACTAAGGCTCTCTGGGTCCGCAGGGCCGACTTCATTTCAAAGAGCTGCTGATGCAAGTCTTGAAGTCTCATGGGAACAAAGTGAGAAATAGAAGTGCAGAGTGTTGGTAACAGTGTGTGCCTACAACAGGGGCGCACAATGCACATTCATTGACCAGAAGCAATTTTAGATTGTGTTCAAGGCAACTTGGACCCGTCGAAAAGTAAGCATGAAGGCGGTGCCATTCAGCTTTCACTTTAGAAATATCACCCTGAGTGCATCGTGAAGGACAGAGAGAGCCCGGTGAGGACCAGGAAAGTTACAGCCAGGTGGAGGGTCACTGCAGAGGAATGTGGCTGAGACCTACCCAGGAGTAGACTTGAGAGTGGTTTAAATGTGGACTCAGACCGATGGCAGAATTTTGAAAGACACTGTAGGTATATATATGGCTGCAAAGAAAAGGAGGAACATATTTTTAACCAAAACAAATCCAGCTTCCTAATGTACTTCTTTCTCTTTTTTGCCTTTGGTCATAGGGACAAGTTAAGGCATCCTATATTGTATGAGATCATAACTGCTGTACTAATTCAAGTGCACACTAATAAACTAAACTTTCAAAAACTGTTGATTTCAGTAAAAACAGCATCCAGTGGGAGAGCCCAGGACACTGGTTTGTATCAACAGCCGGGAGATCTCCAGAAAAGGACACACAACAATAACAATGGCAGAGTTCCATCAATGTTTGGGAGATTGGGGTTACTCTAAGTCTTTTGTCAGAGGACAGAGTTTCAGATGAACAGCTATCATGATGAATTGTGAAATTAAATATAATTTTTCAAAAAGAGCTTCATTTTGTCAACTGGGCATCAAGGCAAAGACAGGGAATTGTATTCCTTTATCAACAACTGTTTGTACATATGAACTGTCACAGAAGACAAATATGTTAAAATAACATGACTACTGGGGTCTTCCAGGAATAGACAGTCCCATCTATCAAAGTATATGTAGTCTCATGTGTAGTTATATAACACATATATACTATGCATATGTTTATTTCACATCTCCCTTTATAAGAGTCTCCACCCACAAAATGTAAGACAGTATAGAAACAGACAACTCAAAATGCCTTCTCATTAAACATTTGACCTATGACAGCTGAACAGCAGGACTGGATTACCAAAATCAGCCTTTGAAAAAAATAGAAGTATAAACTTTCAGCTGTCAAGCAGAGCCTTGTGCCTTTATTCATCTCCATAATGCTGCCTAGCAACAAACCATTACTTCTTAATCACATCCATGAATGTGCAGCTCATAGGAATCTCAAAACAGAAGACAAAGGAGCCACATTGTCAACACATCAACAACTCAAATTACAGAATTTATGAAGATGCACAGTATATTTCTCTGGGAGTACTAAGAGCACAGATATGATTATTAAAGTTGTTTCACTCCATAGATTGTGTGATCTACAAGAACAATCACTTCAGACAGTGTTCTTTCAAAAAACTGATGTATAAGACGGGGCATGAGTGGGTTGAGCATGCAAACCCAGCACCTGAGAGGTGAAGGCCAGAGAATTGTAACATCAAGACCAACCCAGGCTGTATAAACATCCAGTCATACAACAACAAAACAAGCCAAAGCATGTTACCCATGTGTACACATATATGTATTTTCTTAACGTATTCACAAGGGGCAGGGGAGGCGCCTTGATAAAGGATGAGGACCTGAGCTTGGGCCTCCACACCTGCACAAAACATCGGTCATGAGAGTATGTGCTTGTAATGCCAGCACTGGGGAGTCAGAGACAGGATTCCGTGGGCTCACTGCCAGCAAACCCTGGCAAATCAATGAGCTCCAGGGTTAAAAATTAAGGTGGAGAATGATTGAGAAAAACACTTGGCTGTGACTGCTGGCCTCTACATGCCCCCACATACACATGCATTCATGCTTACCTGAACACACGTGTACACGTACAGGAATAGGTACAAGCACACAAGAAAGACATCAAAGGAGACAAATGTAAGCAAAAAGTGATGCAGTGATGGCATCTCTGATTGTTAAACTGTCGCCTGAGAACATGGAGCATACAGTAACTGAACAGCAAGCTGAATCATATTTCCTTGCAAAACTTTTGGTCAAATAAATTAAAATTCTGTTTACTTTGTAGTCTGTTTTTGAATGGTCTGATTAACACCTCTTGTGTTTCTAGAAGTTAATTTATGCCATCGGCAGACATGTGCTTCTGTTCCAGATTTTATCAATTTAAGAATCTATACCACCCAGTTTCCTGCCAATCGGCAGGCCCTGCAGGAAGGCTCCCCTTTTCTAAGACTGCAGGCAGACCCTGCAGTCTCCACGCCCTGCCCCCACACCCATTTGCCCAAGACCCCAGCCACTTCCTGAGGATCAGAGACCAACCCCCAGCTCCCATCCCGCCCTGGAACTCCCACCTGGACCAGAGGTGAGTGCCTGGGGTCACACCCAGAGAGGCCAGCACCTGAGTCCCAGCCCGGGGCACCAGCCACTCCGGGGAAGACCTGCCCAACTGGGCCCCAGGTTCTAGCCATAGGGCAGGACCCCTCATCCCCTCTGGAAGGTTCCCCCTCTCCAAGACCCTCTGGTGAACCCTACAACCTCCACGCCCTGCCCCCACACCCGTTTGCCCGAGACACCAGCCACTTCCTGAGACTCAGAGACCAGCCCCCAGCTCCCATCCACCCTGGAACTCCCCTCTGGACCAGAGAGCTCCCAGCTACCATACACCCGGGAACTCCCATCTGGACCAGAGCTTCCATCCTGTCCCCTAACTCCCATCTGGACAGGAGGAGCTCCCATCTGGACAAGATAAGGAGACTCCAGGGACTTCCTGAGACTCGGAGTCCCCCCCCCCCCCAGCTCCTATCTGGCCAGCACTCTCATCTGGACCAGAGCTCCCATCCAGCCCAGAGCTTCCATATGGACCAGAGAGAGGCTCCCTAAATCTGTCAGCTCTGTCTGGACCAAGTACACAGATAAGACCAAGAACGACCCCCAAGGAGATGGGCAGAGGTCAAGGCAGAAGTATATACAACAAAATAAAGAGCAATACAGCATCACCAGAACTTAGCCCTTCTTCAACAACTAGACCTGCACATCACGCAATGGAAGAAGAAGAAGAAAACACCTTATAAGTAACATGATGAAGAGGCTAGAGCCTTATATAGAAGAAATCAAAAATAAAGTGAAGGAACAGACAAACAAAAAATGGGAAGAATGCTATAAAAAAAACTAGAGGAAAGGACAATTAAAGCAGAAGAAAACAATAAGTCCCTGAAAGAAAATCATGAAAAAGCAAGGGAAACAGTCCAAGACCTGAAGAGGGAAATAGAAAAAAATGAAGAAGACACTAGCAGAAGGAATGCTGGAAATAGAAAATCTGAGTAAACAAACAGGAACTTCAGAGGCAAGTATAACCAACAGAATGCAAGAGATGGAAGAGAGGATCTAGAAGAAATAGGTTCATCAGTCAAAGAAAACACTAAAACCAACAAAGTCATGACCCAAAAGTTCAAGAAATTTGGGACACCATGAAAAGACCAAACCTACAAATAATAGGGATAGAGGAAGGAGAAGAATACCAACTCAAAGGCACAGAAAATATATTTAACAAGATCATAGAAGAAAACTTTCCCAAATTAAAGAATGAAATGCCTATGAAGATACAAGAAGCCTATAGAACACCAAACAGACTAGACCCCCCAAAAAAGTACCCTCACCACATAATAATTAAACAACTAAACATACAGAATATAGAAATAATACTAAGAGCAGCATAGGAAAAAGGCCAAGTGACTTACAAAGACAAAACCATCAGAATAACACCCGATTTCTCAATGGAGACTTTGAAAGCCAGTAGGACCTGGACACATGTAATGCAGACACTAAGAGACCATGCATGCCAGCCTAGACTAATATACCCAGCAAAACTTTCAATCATCATAGATGGAGTGAACAAGACCTTTCAAGACAAAACCAGATTTAAACAATAATTATCCACAAACCCAGCCCTACAGAAAGCACTAGAAGGAAAATTCCAACCTAAGGAAGGCAGATACACCCATGAAAACACAGGGAATAGATACGATCACAGCAGTAAACCCCAAAGAAGAGAAGTACACACACACACTACCACCAAAAAATAAAAATAACAACAGGAATGAATAATCACCGGTCATTAATATCTCTTAATATCAATGGACTTAATTCACCTATAAAAAGACACAGACTAACATAATGGACACGAAAACAGGACCCATCTTTCTGCTGCATACAAGAAACACACCTCAAATTCAAAGACAGACACCTCCTAACAATAAAAGGCTGGGAAAAGACTTTCCAATCAAATGGTCTTAAGAAGCAAGCTGGTGTAGCCATCCTAATATCCAGCAAAATAGACTTCAAACTAAAATCAATCAAAAGAGATGATGAAGGACATTACATACTCATCACAGGAAAGATCCACCAAGATGAAGTCTCAATTCTGAACATTTATGCCCCAAATACAAGGGCACCCACATATGTAAAAGAAACATTACTAAAGCATAAATCACATATAAAACCCCACGCATTAATAGTGGGAGACTTCAACACCCCACTTTCACCTCGGGACAGATCGGCCAAATTGAAACTTAACAGAGACATAATGGTCTTAAGTGATGTTATGACTCAAATGGACTTAATCAATATCTACAGAACACTCCACCCAAACAAAAAAGAATGTACCTTCTTCTCAGCACCCCATGGAACCTTCTCTAAAATCGACCACATACTTGGCCACAAAGCAAATCTCAACAGATTCAAAACAATTGGAATAACCTCCTGTATTCTGTTGGACTACCATGGTTTAAAGTTAGATTTCAACAACAGAAAAAAACTACAGAAATCCTACAATCTCATGGAAACTGAATAATGCTCACCTGAATCACCAATGGGTTAAGGAAGAAATAAGAAAGAAAGACTTCCTAGAGATCAAGGAAAATGAATACACCACATACCCAAACGTATGGGACACTATGAAAGCAGTGCTAAGAGGGAAATTCATAGCACTGAATGCCCACATAAAGAAGCTGAAGAAATCTCACTCTAGTGACTTGACAGCACACCTGAAAGCCCTTGCACAGGAAGAAGCAGAGCCTCCCAGGAGGAACAGATGCCAGGAAATTATCAGATTGAGAGCTGAAATCAATAAAATAGAAATAAAGAGAACAATACAAAGGATTAATGAAACAAAGAGTTGGTTCTTTGAGAAGATCAACAAGATAGACAAGCCCTTATCCAAACTAACCAAAAGACAGAGAGAGAGCATCCAAATTAACAAAATCAGAAATGAAAAGGGGGACATGACAACAGACAATGAGGAAATCCAGAGAATCATCAGATCATACTTCAAAAACCTCTACTCCAAAAAACTGGAAAATCTAAAAGAAATGGGTAATTTTCTGGATAGGTACCACATACCTAAGTTAAATCAAGACCAGATAAACCATTTAAATAGTCCAAGAACCCTTAAGGAAATAGAATCAGTCATTAAAAGTCTCCCAACAAAAAAAGCCCTGGACCTGATGGTTTCACTGCAGAATTCTACCAGATCTTCAAAGGAGACTTAATACCAATACTCTTTAAATTGTTCCACACAATAGAAGCAGAAGGTATATTACCAAACTCCTTCTATGAGGCTACAATACCCTGATTCCTAAACCAAACAAAGATGCAACAAAGAAAGAGAACTACAGACCGATCTCCCTCATGAACATTGATGCAAAAATACTCAATAAAATTCTGGCAAACAGACTCCAAGAACACATCAAAACAATTATCCACCATGATCAAGTAGGCTTCATCCCAGGGATGTAAGGGTGGTTCAACATACCGTCCATCAAAGACCGTCAATGTAATACACCATATAAACAAACTCAAAAAAAAAACAAAAAAAAAAAAACAAAAAAAAAACCACATGATCATTTCACTAGATGCAGAAAAGGTATTTGACAAAATCCAACACCCCTTCATGATAAAGGTCTTGGAGTAATCAGGAATACAGGGAACATACCTAAACATAATAAAGGCAATCCACAGCAAGCCAACAGCCAACATCAAATTAAATGGAGAGAAACTCAAAGCAATATCACTAAAATCGGGAACAAGGCAAGGCTGTCCCCTCTCCCATACTTATTCAATATAGTACTTGAAGTTCTAGCCAGAGCTATAAGACAACATAAGGAGATTAAGGGGATACAAATTGGAAAGGAAGAAGTCAAGCTTTCCCTATTTGCAGATGACATGATAGTATACCTGAGTGACCCCAAAAATTCAACCAAGGAACTGATACAGCTAATAAAAACCTTCAGCAATATAGCAGGATACAAGATCAACTCAAAAAAATCAGTAGTCCTCCTATATACAATAGACAAACAGACTGAGAAGGAAATCAGAGATACATCACCCTTTACAATAGCCACAAATGATATAAAATACCTTGGGGTTACTCTTAACTAAGCATGTGAAGGACCTATATGACAAGAACTTTAAGTCCCTGAAAAAAGAAATTGAAGAAGATGTCAGAAAATGGAAAGATCTCCCATGCTCATGGATAGGCAGGATTAACATAGTAAAAATGGTGATCTTACCAAAAGCAATCTACAGATTCAATGCAATCCCCGTCAAATCACCAACACAATTCTTCACAGATCTGGAAAGAATAATACTTAACTTCATGTGGAAAAACAAAAAACCCAGGATAGCCAAAAGAATCCTGTATAATAAAACAACCTCTGGAGGCATCACGATCCCCAACCTCAAGCTCTACTATAGAGCTACCATAATAAAAACAGCCTGGTACTGGCATAAAAACCAAAATGTGGACCAATGGAATTGAACTAAAGACCCTGACATTAACCCGCATACCTATGAATATATAATTTTTGACAAAGAAGCCAAAAATGTACAATGGAAAAAAGAAAGCATCTTCAACAAATGGTGCTGGCATAACTGGATGTCAATGTGTAGAAGGCTGCAAGTAGATCCATATCTGTCATTGTGCACAAAACTTAAGTCCAACTGGATCAAAGACCTCAACATAAATCCAGTAACTCTGAACCTGATAGAAGAGAAAGTAGGAAGTACTCTTGAATGCATTGGCACCAGAGATCACTTTCTAAATATAACACCAGTAGCACAGACACTGAGAGAAACAATCAATCAATGGGACCTGTTGAAACTGAGAAGCTTTTATAGAGCAAAGGACATGGTCAACAAGACAAAGCGACAGCCTACAGAATGGGAAAAGGTCTTCACCAACCCCACATCTGACAGAGGGCTGATATCCAGAATATATAAAGAACTCAAGAAATTAGACATCAAAATGCCCAACAGTCCAATTAAGAAATGGGCTATAGAACTAAACAGAGAATTCTCCACAGAGAAAGTTCAAATGGCTGAAAGACATTTAAGGAATTGCTCAACATCCCTAATTATCTGGGAAATGCAAATCAAAACAACTCTGAGATACCATCTTATACCTGTTAGAATGGCTAAGATCAAAAACACAGAAGACAGCTTATGCTGGAGAGGATGTGGAGCAAGGGGAACTCCACTTCACTGCTGGTGGGAATGCAAGCTTGTACAGCCACTTTGGAAATCAATATGGTGCTTCCTTAGAAAATTGGGAATCCATCTCCCCCAAGACCCAGCTGTAGCACTCTTGGGCATATACCCAAGGAATGCTCAATCATACCACAAGGGCATTTGCTCAGCTATGTTCATATCAGCATTGTTTGTAATAGCCAGAACCTGGAAACAACCTAGATGCCCTTCAACTGAAGAATGGATAAAGAAAATATGGTACATATACACAATAGAGTACTACTCAGCAGAGAAAAATAATGACATCAATGAGGTTTGCAGGCACATGGATGATCTAGAAAAAATCATCCTGAGTGAGGTAACCCAGACTCAGAAGGACAAACATGGTATGTACTCACTCATAGGAGGATAGTAGATGTAAAACAAAGATGACTAGACTACACAACTCCAGGGAGGCTACCTAGAAAACAGGACCCTAGAAAAGACATAGGGATCGCCCAATGACAGAGAAATGGGTGAGATCTACATGAACAACAACTGGAATACAGTGGGAGTAATGAAGGGCAAGGTTTGGGGGAAAGAAAGCTTAGGGGAGCAGGAGATCCCAGCTGGATCAAGAACAGAAAGTAATAACAGACCATGATAAATGAAGACCACATGAGAACAGGAATAGGCACAGTGCTGGAGAGGTCCCCAGAAATCCATAATGATACATCCTCTGTAGACTGCTGGCAATGGTCGAGAGAAAGACTGATCTGACCTAGTCTGGGGATTAGATGGCCAAACACCCTAATGGTCATGCTGGAACTCTCATCCAATAACTGATGGAAGTGGATGCAGAGATCCTCAGCCAGGCCCCAGGTGGAGCTCCAGGTGTCCAATTGTCAAGAAAGAGGAGGTACTGTAAGAGCATGAATTGTCGAGACCAAGATTGGAAAAAGCACAGGGACAAATAGCCATCGAATGGAAGCACATGAATTATGAACCAAAGGCTGTGGATTCCCCAGCTGGATCAGGCCCTCTGGATAAGTGAGACAATTGAATAGCTTGAGCTGTTTGGGAGGCTCCCAGGCTGTGGGACCAGGACCTGTCCTTGGTGCATGAGCTGGCTGTTTGGAACCTTGGGCTTACACAGGGACACTTTGCTCAGCCTGGAAGAAGGGGACTGGACCTGCCTGTACTGAATCCACCAGGTTTAGATGAATCCCTAGAGGAGTCTTGGCCCTGGAGGAGATGGGAATGAAGGGGAGGAGATGGGGGGGAGGTGAGGGTGGGGGCAGGAGCGGGGAGGACAGGGGAACCCATGGCTGATGTGTAAAATTAAAACACAAATATAATAATAATAATAATAATAATAATAATAATAATAATAATAATAAAGAATCTATACCATTGGGAGATGTGTGTTTCTGTTCTGGATTTTATCAATTTAAGTGAATTTCATAAATTGAATAGAGAAAACAATACAAGATTAAATTCATTACTTGAATCATCTTTGGCTCCACAGTTCTTCCTTAGGCTGCAAATCCTGGTCTAGGAAATGGTGTGTTTTTATGAACATTGTATAAACAAGTGTATCACCAGATGGTAAGGTGTGCAGTTACCATATCAAGCAAGCAAGGGTGTTACCTCTCATGACTGGCCTTCATACAAACTTTGAAACAGTGTCAATGCACCCAACTGGACTGAAAGTAAAGATCCACTCACTTATTATTCTTGTTAAAAAGTAAAGCTGCCGAGATGGAGAGATTGTTCAGTGGTTTACAGTGCATGCTGCTCTTCCAAATTAGTTCCAGAGTCCATATGGAGCAGCTCACAACCTAGGTCTAGGGTACCAGCACCCTCTTGTAGACTTTGGGCGCAACTGTACACACAAACACATACACACACACACACAGACACACACACACACACACACACACACACACACACACATACACACATACACACACACACATATTTAAAATAAAAAGAAACTAAAGCTACCTTAATTTATTTAAATATTTTGATACAAGCAACTCTCATTACAAAATAGTTTAAAAATAAGCAATGATTCATGGGTCCATGCAAATGTCAGTGATGGTGGTACAGAAATGCTCTCAGTTGTAAACAAACCACACAAATATATGCCACAAAAATTTTGAGAAATGGAGCATCTTATTTAAATCCATGAACCGTTGCATGAGTAAGGGAATGGACAAGCCCTGCGAGTGAAGCACAGAGTCCCACAGTGCCACCCCTGAGGGAGTTCAATGGCCTCCTACATGACATTTATATAGGCTTTACTCTACATAAAACCCAGAATGGGTATCCTAGCCCACAAACCTAGCAGAAGACTCCCACTCTACCTGAGGCCACTCAGGTACTAGGAACCCCAGGTACCTAGAACCCCAGAGGCCACACCAGTTCCAAGAACCCCAAAATTCCAGAGGTTAAGCAGGCCACCCAAACTAAAACCCCAGCAGAGACAACTACTAGACCTGAAGACTCACTGGTCGCCAGAACCGTAGGCCACTCAGGCCAGAAGACCAGAGAGGAAGCAGAAAGCAAGTGGGAAAAACATCCAAAAAGCATCCATCCAACATAAATAAATTCAGAAATCAGCACCTAAATTAATAATAACTCCAAATCCAGATGACTAGGGGCCAGTCTAAGAACACAGTCAACAACACCCAGGGCAGTATGGTACCAACAGAGCTCACTTATCCTACTACAGCAAGCCTGGATATTCTAACACAGCAGTAGGTCAAGAAAATGACCTTAATCCAATCTTATGAAGATGATAGAGGCCCTTGTCTTAGTTAGGGTTTCTATTGCTGTGAAGAGACACTATGAGCATGGCAACTCTTATAAAGGAAAACATTTAATAGGAGTGGGTTACTGTTCAGAGGTTCAGTCCATTATCATCATGGTGGGACATGGCATCATGCAAGTAGACATGGTACTGGAGAAGTAGCTGAGAGTTCTATATCTTGCAGGCAACAGAAAGTGGTCTGTCTCATTGGGTATAGCTTGAGCAGGTATAAGACCTCAAATCCTGCCTCAACATTGACACATTTCCTCCAACAAGGTCACACCTGCTCCAACAAGGCCATAACTTCCAATACTGACACTCTCTTTGGGGGAACATTTTCTTTCATATCACTACATTCTACTACCTGTTGCCCAAAGGTTTGTAGCCATATCATAATGTAAAAAATAAATTCAGTCCAACTTCAAAAGTCCCTGTAGTCTATGACAGTCTCAAACTTATTTAAAAGTCTAAAGTGCAAAGTCTCTTCTGAGATTCATGAACTCTCTTAACTGTAATCATCTATAAATCAAAATAGAAAAGCAAATCACATACTTCCAACATATAATGGCACATGATACACATTATCATTCCAAAACATAAGGGAAGAAAGCACAGTGAGGAAATACTGGTCCAAAGCAAGACCAAAAACCAGCTTGGCAAAACTCCAGACTCTGGATCTCCATGTCTGATATCAAAGTATTCTTCAGATCTCCAACTCATTTCATCTTTGTTGACTGCAACATAATTCTTTCTCTTGTGGTGATGCCACTCCCTGTTAACGCCTCTTTTTGTCAGGTCTGATATCTCCAACATGTTGGGTCTCTAAGTCAATTCAGGCTTCAACTTCATAACTCACACAATAGCCTCTCTAGGCCTCCATTTGGGGACACCCCTGACACACACCTGGCCTCAGCAGCTTTCCTTAGAAATGGAGGAAGTTTCTATAATGCCTTTCTTCTTTCCTTGACTCTAATACCAGAACCATATGGCTGAAGCTACCGAGATCTGCTACTTGCTAGGGCTGGAACATGTCTGCCCTCACTGCCTAAGCTTGGCTGTACTGAAACTGTAGACCAGGCTAGCCTCAGACTCAGAGATCTTCCTATCTGCTTTCCCAGTGCTGAGATGAAAGGTGTGCACCACCACACCAGGCCCTAAATATTTCCTTAATTCCCTTTTATAAGTTGGAAACTTAGCTGGTGGACTGTCACTCTAAGTTCACCACTCCCTTTATTCCCTTTCTTAATCTGTTTATCTCCTTGAACACAGGATTAAATCTTTATTTGAGTTATCACTAACAACCACATCACAGAGTTGATACTGAGCAGTTTTAAGATTTCCTCTGTCAATAGAATTAATCCAAAAACTTCATGTTAGCCTTAGGCAGAGTCTTCAGATAACGGCAAAAAGCAGCTACATTCTTCACTAAAATATCACAGGAATGATCTGTAAGCAACATGCTAAAATTCTTTTCCTCTGAAATCTCTTGAGACAGCCCCCCACAGTTCAAGTCACCCTCAGCACCACTGCCTTCCATGCTCCTAATATTATGGCCCATTAAGCAGCACTTAAAGCATTCAACTGCTTTTCTAATCCACAGTTCCAAGGTCCATATTCCTTCAAACAAAAACATGATCAGGACTCTCACAACAGTACTCTGGTCCCTGGTACTAACTAGAAAAATAACTAAGACAGCACTTAAAGAGGAAATGAATCAATTCCTTGAAGAAATTCAGGAAAGCACAAACAGGAGAAGGTAATGAACAAAACCATTTGAGACCTGAAGATGGAAGTAGGAGTAATAATGAAAACACAGTCCTGGAGACAGGAAATATAGGTAAGCAAACAGGAGCTACAGACTCAAGTATCACCAATAGAATATAAGAGATGAATGAGAGAATCTCAGGCATGGAAGATATGATAGAGGAAATTGATACATTGGTCAAAGAAAACTGTTAAATCTAAAAAACTCCCAACACAAAACATTCATGAAATCCAGGACTCTATAAAAAGACCAAACCTAAAAATGATAGGAATAGAAGAAGGAGGAGATACCCAGCTCAAAGACTCAGAAAATATCTTCAACAAAATCATGGAAGGAAAATTTTCTAACCTAAAGAAGGAGATGCCTATAAAGGTACAAGAGGCTTACAGAACGCCAAATAGATTGGACCAGAAATAATACAATAATCAAAACCCTAAATGTATAGATCAAAGAAAGAATATTAAAAGTTATAAGGGGAAAAAGCCAAGTAATGTATAAAGGCAGAGCTATCATAATTACACCCAACTTCTCAAAGGAGATCTAAAATCCAGAAGGGAGTGGACAGATGTCTTGCAGATATTATCATCATGGCTGGACATGGAGGTATGCAGGCAGACATGGTGCTCCAGAAGGAGCTGAGAGCTAATACATCTTGATCCACAGGCAACAGGAAGTGAGCTTTCTAACTGGGTTTAGCTTGGGCAAGCATAGGAGACCTCAGAGCCCACACCCACAGTGGCACACTTCCTCCAACAAGGCCACACCTCCTAGTAATGCCACTTCCTTTGATACTCCCTTTCAAACCACCATAAGGAGCATCTAGGAGACCAGCTAGAAACCTAGTGCAATGGAAATTCCTAGGAATCTACAAAGGTGACCCTAGTTAAGACTCCTAGCAATGGGAGATATAGAGCCTAAACTGGCCATCTCCTGTAACCAGGCAAGACTTCCAGTGGACGGGTGGAGACATCGAATCAGCCACATAACCTTCAACCTACAATTTGTCCTGCCTACAAGATGTGTTTAGTTATAGGTGGTGCAGAAATTGTGGGAGTGGCCAATCAACGACTGGTCCAGCTTGAGATCCATGCCAGGAGAGGAAGCCCACCCTTGGCCTTGACTATAGGGCTAGGGCCCAGAGGTTAGATAGCCCAGAGACCTAGTATAGAACCAAACACAACTGGAAAATTATCAATGAAATGATTCCTAATGATTACTCAGCTATACTCATAGATTTTTTACCTAGCCCAATTGTCATCAGAGAGGCTTCCCCCAGCAACTGATGGAAACAGATGCAGACCCACAGCCAAATATTAGGTGGACCTTGGAGAATTCTGAAGAAGCGGGTGGAGATTGTAGGAGCCGGAGGAGTCGAGGACACCACAAGAAAATGGCCCAAAGAATCAACTAGCGTGGGCTCATAGGGGCTCGCAGACTAAACCAACAAGCAGGGAACCTGCATGGGACTGACCTAGGCTCTCTGAGTATAAGTTACTATTGTGTAGCTTGGTGTTCTTGTTGGACTACTAAGAGTGGGAGCAGGGACTATCTCTGATTCTTGGACCAGCTTTTAGAATCCTTAGCCTTATACCAGGTTGGCTCATCCAGTCTTCAACATGATATATCATGTTTGGTTGATATCTATGAGAGGCCTGCCCTTCTCAAATAGAAGCAGAGGAGGAGTGGATAGGGAGGCAGAGGGGAGGTAGGCAGGAGGGACTGGAAGGAGAGGAAGGAGGCGAAACAGCACCAAGGTTGAAGCCAAAATGATCTTTCTCCAATTCACATATTTCCCCCCAACATCCCTGTGGCTCCCAGTGGTGAATAGTGATTAGAGGCCAATACTGGGACTCAGTATCTCTTGGGGCCTCCTGCTAATCTGTATGATGTATTACATTCTGTGTGTGTGTGTGTGTGTGTGTGTGTGTGTGTGTGTGTGTGTGTGTTTCTGTATGTGCATGTCCCCAGGGTGCATGTGGAGGTCAGAGGCCACTTCCAGAGGACAGATCTCTCCTTCCATCATGTGGGTCCTCATCTTACTTAATTTTCTATTGTTGTGATAAGACATCATGACCAAGGCAGCTTACAGAAGAGTTTATTTGGGGCTTACAGTCCCAGAGGGTTAGATTCCTTGACCATCGTAGCAGGGAGCAGAGCATGGCAGCAAGCAGGCCCAGCGATAGCGCAGTAATTGAGAGTTTACATTGTGAGTCACAAGCAGGAGTCAGAGAAAGAGAGACACTGGGGATGGTGTGGGCTTTTCAAGTCTCAAATCCCACCTGCAGTGACACACTTCTCCAACAAGGCCACGCTCCTAACCCCTCCCAGCTGGGAAGCAGGCATCCAAACATGAATGGGTGGGAGCCATTCCCATTCACACCACCACAGGCCCAGACTCTGAATTTTGTTCCACAAGCTTGGCACAAATCCATCCTGCTGGCCCTGTTCTGCTGTCTCCAAATCATAAACTAGGCAGCCAGATTTTGTGATGAGATTATGCATACAAATTCTAAATTTCAGACACCCAAGCAAGATTTGAAAAACGAAGTTAAGCAGTACCTCCATCCTGCCCTTGGTCATGGCTGACAGCAAGCAGGGTATAGAGACACCTAACCCTCCTGCTTCAATGCTGATTGTGGTGATAATTGTTTGTGCTTTAACAAATAAATCTTGCCTGAACATGAGAATGCAGAGCATTCTCTAGAGGCCAGGCAATGGTGGTACACACCTTTAATCCCAGCAGTTGGGAAGAGGAAACAGGAAGTGATATGGCCGGGCAGAGAGGGTGGAGACAGGAGTTGGGCCCTTTCAGGCTGAGGATGCGGTAGAGGTAAGAAGTCTTTCTAGTTGTTGGCTGCTCTGCTTCTCTGATCTCTCAGCATTTACCCCAATATCTGGCTCTGGGTTTTTATTATTAAGACCAATTAGGATTCATGCTACAGTGAGGTAAAGCAACAAACACTCAGCTGGTTGGAAGTGGATATGGTGTAGCTAATGGCTCATTAGCCCTTGGATTCCAGGTCAGCATGTGCCTTATCTTCCTACCCACTAGATAAGAGCAGAAGTGGCAGATACCCTGAGCATCTACTTTACAGACTTGATCTAGATATCAGCCTGGAGTCTGCCTGTCCCATCCTCTACTCTTCTATGAAGTTTGAGAACCTTCTCTGTATGACCATCCTCTGCTTGAAGAGACAGAGTGCTTCTGATTCTATACCCAGCTCTTATGGGCACACGAGTCATCTTCCTCAGACTGGAATCTAGACACTCTCATCTGTGTACACATTTCCCTGAGACCTTGAGGCTGTCACCTCTGACCCCCTCCTTCTCCACTTGTACCAGGTCTTTCCTCCTGAAACACACCCCACACACTCCTTCCCTCTGGTGTTTTGTTCTTCCTCTATCCAGTCCACACAGTTATCGATTGCAGGACCAACCTTCCTTTAAGTCTCCTGTTCAAATATTGTCTTCATTACAAGAGCCAGTTTTGCTCCAGTCTGTATTCCATCATCAGTATATTGGCACATCCTGATCTAAAACATAATGGGGTTTTCCTGAATATGTCTAAAAAGGTGCCAACTCCACCCTCTCCACCCTCCCCCTCCCTCCTGTCACATCCTTTTGTATAGTCTCAGCATTACTGGCTCACCTGTCCAAGTGCTTGTGGTCTCTCTCCACTGAAAGGCAAATGCTGTGAAAGCAGAGACTGTCAGATGCACCTGGCACCAGTCACCTGCTCCAGGACAGAGCCTGGCTCAGGGCAGATGCTTAGCAGATGTTTGTCAAATAAGTGATGTTTATTTGAAGAGTTTATGGAAGGTTTTGGTAGTTAGGATTCCAGAGGTTGTCCTGATTTACCAAATCACTTGACTTATGGCAGGCACTATTCTCTTCCTTACAGGAAACAAAATTTTCTAGACAAATCCCTAACTAAAACAAACAGAACACTGGAGTCGTGCAGGACAATAGATCACTGGAATCCATCCACTCGTTCAATCTTTATTTATGAAAGTTATAGGAGAAAGCTAAAGTCAAAATTATTTTATGTGTCAAGATTGTGTAGAATCACATGACTTAGCCAGTGTGTTTTCCCTAATAATTGGATCAGTACTTATTATCCCATATAAAACCAAGTAACATTAGCCTTTCCCTCGTAGGGTCCAGCATCAACCCACTTAGGATGGTGTCACTCTACACCACTTGCTCCTCACCCTACTATTTTGATACTTAAAAAAATTCTAACCATCAGTGAGTCAAGGAAAGCCTCCCCATGGAAGTTACATTTATGATAAACCTTCCAAAGGAACAAACTGGAAAGAATGGAATGTACAGTTTGCTGACCTGAAACAGAAAGTATTATAATTCAATAAAGAAATAACACAGGCCTTTGTGCCTTTATTCTTGTTACTGAAGATCAATTTTTGGTTTGCTTAATTTGCTACTAAAACTGGAAAATGCAAATGCATACACACATGCCTGCTAGAAACAATGACAAAATCAGTCACTATGTCATATAAGGGACACAGATGACCTACAGAAACAGATCAGAGATACGCAGGAGAGCAGAGCAAGACTGGCATTCCAAATTTCCACAAAGAGAAATGATGCCTGCGAACAACGCTTCCCATTTATAGTTCATAATTAAATAACTTATGTGGCAATTAAATTACATGCCAATTAAATAGGATTGCAAGCTCTACTGCAGCAAGTGAAAACAAGTGTGGCTCATCACAAAACATGTCAATTGCTTTTTTCTCCTAAGCTGAATTGACATTTTAAAATTATTGCTGACCTGTCTTACAGAATTCCAGGACTTAGAATATAAGTTTGAATTAGATCCTTAAAAATTTTAGAGGTAAAAATGGAATCAGGTTATGGGAAGTAGATTCTGTTTCATCCAAACAAAACAGTAAAGGAAACATCTGCTGCAATGGACTGTTTTACTATAGTTACTTAAGTTCACTTTTGTCTTTGAGCTGTTGAAAATGGGGTTTTTCCTGCAGCAAGATGATAGGTACATAGAACTGTGTTTAGGTATCATATTAAGCCAACTTCTTCACCTTTGCACCAAGTACATATGTCACAATTAATGTATAAGCCTGTCTACATCCACAGCTACAGGCTCTTCTGTGATGTGACTGGAATTTCATTTATTGTCTGCTCAATGGGTGCACTTTAATATAATAGATTTTCTTCACAAGCCTGTTGCTACAGTTTGTGTGTCTCTTTAAATGGAGTCAAGAAAGAAGACGTTACAAGTAGGAAAGTGCAGAGTTCACCTAATCTTTTACTCATAACCCACCCTTATGCCTGGCAGTCTAGTTTGTAACCATCGCACTGGATTCTAGCACAAAAGCATTACAGGCTAGGAGCAGTATAGTCCTTCACTACAGGGCAAGTGCCCAGCTGGTGTGGGCCCTCAGTCTAGTCTTCAGAGCTGTGTGTTTATAAATAACAAAAATGAAAGAGGAAACTATCCATTTTTCCTAGTCAACACACTGCTTGTCATACTGAACCTCACCAGATCGGCTTTCTGACCTCTGGCTTGTGATAGCCATTTGTTTTCACTCAGGTCTGAGTAACGGCTGATGGATGGCTACTCATACATCCCACTTAACCTTCCAAGGGGAGAAATGTCTTGTTCATCTTCTGAATATGTCAACAAAGTTATTCACCGGTCAACTTGAAATTGACCAATGAATAACTTTCAGACTTACGGGGGAAAATGGTAACAAATGGAGAGAATGTCATGAGCTGGTGTAGGAGCTGGGACATGCTGAGGGGGAAGGGCAAGTTGGAGGGGAAGGCTGAGCAGAGCCTGCTGTTACATTGGCCAGAGCCTGTGTAAGTAGAATGAACTGCAGGAGACTGGAAGCTGAAGGAGATTATAGGTTTCATTTGGAGGTAGGTCTCGCTGAACGGCTGCTGTAGGGAGACTGTGGCTCAAGATAATTGAGGTTCCCTAGTGACCAGCCTAGGCGTGCCCTGAGAGCTGGTTCCGTCATCAGGCCAAGGCATGCAAAAGGGGTCAGATGAACAGAGGGGACTGAGGTCAAAGGGAAGTATAATTAGAAAGAAATGATTGCTCCAGGGTGAATATTTGTGTCCCTCCAAAATGAGTACATTCAAATCCTTCCTCCAGGCTGCTAGAGAGATGGCTCAGTGGTCAAAGAATATCCACTGCTCTTCCAGAGGACTGGCATTGGTTTCCCAGCACCTATATTGGGCAGCTCAAAATGGCCTATAACTCCAACTCAAGCTTCTGGCTGTGTTAGGTGCTCGCGCGCGCACACACACACACACACACACACACACACACACACACACACACACACAGAGAGAGAGAGAGAGAGAGAGAGAGAGAGAGAGAGAGAGAGAGAAATACAAATTTTAAAAAATCCTTTTCATTCCAGGTGATGATCCTAGGAGTTGGGGCCTTTGGAAGTTGATGAATCCCGAGTACTCAAAAAGACAGTCCCCTTCCACCACGGAAGGACATGACAGGGCATCTTTACCCCATGGCAGACACAGCAGGCCAAACATATCTTCACCGGGTACTACATCTGCTGGCACCTTCATGTTGAAATCACAGCTGTGAGAAACAGATCCTGTTGTTTATCAACCACCCAGCCTCAGGTATTTTATCAGCAGCCCAAAATGGACTGACAATGGTTTTTGACCTGAAACCAATTTTACGTGCTGTCTAGTTGCTGAATTCCACCAGTCCTCATCACCTAGGGACTTGAGGATGGGACAGATGAAGTCCCAACACAAGCAACCATCAAGCTGTTCCAGTGATTCTACTGTCCGATTGGAGGTAGATGGATCCTGGAAAATTCATTGCCAGCTGTTCCTTGGGGATGCAGGACTGTGGACCCAGTCATCTTACCCTGGTCTGCCAGGGACAAGGGCATGTAGTCCCTGGCTGCTGCTTTTCCTTCATGTGCGTGAGTGAACACAGGAGTTGGTGGTAGAGGGGGGGGCGGGGATATTGAGTCTGAACATTGATCTGGAGGGGGAAAAATTGAGTCTGAAAACAGATGCTGGAGCAGGAGGGATTGAGTCTGAACACAGGACCTGGAGGGGGAAGACTGACAAGCTCAGGCCCAGCTAACTACACACAGTTCCTTATCCTCTGAGACAGAAAACACTGGAAGGGAACAGAGTGTTACAGTCAGTTGCTCAGGAACACAGCAATTCTGAGCAGTTAGGGGAATACTTAAATGATGACCAGTGGTCAGTCTAATATATGGGCCTCAGGACACAGAACAGGCTAGAAACAGGTCCAAGGTTTATTTGTTTGTTTTGTTTTGGTTTGGTTTTTTTGTTTGTTTTCTGGAGCTGAGGACCGAACCCAGGGCCTTGTGCTTGCTAGGCAAGCGCTCTACCACTGAGCTAAATCCCCAACCCCTCCAAGGTATCAACACACAGATGATACCCAAGCCTGGATGAGAAGTGAGGTGAGGTGATGTAAGCAGGAGGAAAGCATACTAAGTTTTATGAAGTGAGTGGGGAAAAGGAGGCTGCATAGAAGTGGAGAAGAAATGGCTCTGGGAAAGGAGCATCATATTCTAGAAGTCAGGGTGAGAAAGGAAGTGAGTTGTTCGTATTGTTACAGATGATGAAGACTCAATAAAGCCAAGTTCACAGAGGCCACAATGATGCGATTCAGGGACATGTTTGTATGTCACATCTATACAAACCAGACTGGGACAAAAGGATGCAAGTAAGTTTGTGAATACAAAGTGCCATTTTCTTCATTGTGAAGAAAGAAATACAGTCAGATTATCCATAGCTTGACAGAGCAAAATGCCAGGAAAGAGTGTTCTTCATTTGGTCAACTATTAGGCTGGCAATAAAGACATGAAGAAGTGCCAGGCTTTGCTGACGCCCCATGGGAGCCCTTACCCTTTTGGAGGAGGGGATGGGGGGGATGGGGGAGGCTGGAGGGGCATGGGAGAGGGGATGAGTGGGGCATGTGTGGTTGGTATGTCAAATGAATGAAAAGTTTTAAATTAAAAAATTCATAAAAAAAGAATTCCAGCAAATTAAGGGTTTTTGTTTATGTGGAAATGTAGTTTGAGAGACATAAAATGGGAACATAATCTGAGGAGCACTAAGAAGCTATGATAATGGGCCTGTAAACAAGACTAAGCAAAATCACCTAATAAACCCAGAACTTACACTGTAATGAACCATGGGACACATAAAATCCCCAATGACAGGGAAACACAGCAAGACATTTATAATTTGGTACAAAATTCTAAGCTAAACAGTATTTCCCCAGATAAGATGTAGATCCCATGTTTGCTAGCATCCCATGCAGTGGTCATGCCACCAAAAGCACTTTGAGGAGGAGTGATAGAGTGGTCTTTCACAGCTGTGAGCAAGGGAAGGATCTGCAGACAATGTTTATCTGCAGCCTGAGTTGATCTCGGCTATTAAATAGCTCGCTCCTAGAGATGCAAACATGGAACTCCCTTTTTAATCAGATAGTGTTCATCACCAGACAAATATTCTGCCTTTTTAAAAAATGAAGTGAGGCTAGCAAGATGGCTCAGTGGGTAAGGGTGCTTGTTGCAAAGACTGGTGATCTGAGTTCAATCCCCAGATGCCACATGGTGGAAGGAGAGAACTGGCTCCTGCAGAGTGTCATATGTTCTTC
Organism: Onychomys torridus; assembly: GCF_903995425.1. NCBI lineage: Eukaryota > Metazoa > Chordata > Mammalia > Rodentia > Cricetidae > Onychomys > Onychomys torridus. Next base: position 130,276,938 of record NC_050448.1, on the reverse strand, counting down.
ACACCCACTCACACATATGACGAGAGAGAGAGAGACAGAGACAGAGACAGAGAGAGACAGAGAGAGGGGGGAGGGAGAGGGAGAGAGAGAGAGAGAGGGAGAGAGGCAAAGAGGTGGGAGGGAAGTAAAAATAACCTTTAAGGTAAAATGAAATGTTGAAAAGGACAACTTGCTATTTAAAAAACAAGAAATAAAAACAACAAAATAATTATGACCTACTTTCTTAGTCTGCATTCTACTGCTGGTGTGAAAGGTTTTTTACTAAAAGCACCTTGGAAGGGAAAGAGTTTATTTCATCTTACAGCTTATAGTTAGTTCATCATGAAGGGAAGTCATGACAGGAAGTCAAGCAGGAACTTGGAATCAGGAACTGAAGAGGCCATGCAGGAATACTGTATATTGGTTTGTTCCCCATGGCTTGCTCAAGCTGCTTTCTTAATATAGCCCAAGACCACCTGTCCAATGATGGCACCACTCACAGTGGGCTGGGCCCTCTGACATCAATCATTAATCAAGCAAATGCCCCCACAAACTTGCTTACAGGCCTTACAAAGGTTATTTTCTCATTTGAAGTTCTCTCTTCCAAAATGACTCAAGCTTATGTCAAGTTGTCACAAAACTAACCAGTCCCCTTGTCAACTTCACACACATATACATCACAAATAAACCATAACCTTTCCTTTCTTGTTTCTCCCCAGGTTTGCATGAAAATATTAATATGACAATATATAACATTTCAACTTCTGAGAAGTCCCTCAGTCTTTAAAAGTTCAGTTAGTTATTTTCTGATTTTCTTTGTTTTCTCTAAAAAACAATTGAAATATTTTATGAAGCTTCTAAAAATGTGTACTGAAATTTTGCTAGAAATTACTTTGAAGTTGGAGAGCACAAAGGAAGACTTTACAGCAATCTGGCTAAGAACCATTTCTTTATTATTTCATTATGTCGCACAAAGGAGAGTCTTACAGTTCTCTTTCTAAGACTCTGTATGTTTCTTATAAATTTGGTTACTTACATTTTCATTGTATTTTAAACTAGCAATCACAGTAATGTTGCAATTGTGACTTTTTCTATAATCTCTAAAAGATCATTATGGCTTTCTGTGAATTTTTATACTCTCAACAGTCACCTTTTGAACTCATCAAGTTTTCTTCTTTATCCTCTTGCAGTTTCCAGATTCGGCATCACATAAGTAATGACTCTTCTCTCTGTTCCTTTCTGTGGTGGTTAAACTTCATTGTTCACATGACTGGCTGTAAAATCGCTAAGGAGACACACATCTGGGCACATCTGTGAAGGAATTTCCACAGACCTACTATACATGTGGGCAAGGTGCCTAGACAGAATTAAGGGGAAATGAGCAATCTCACTCACCAGCCTCGGCACCGGTTCCCTGCAGCGAAGGACTGGAAGCCATAGCACTTGAACCCTAGGAAGCCTTTCCTCCTGCTGGTGATGTTTGTCGTCTTAGCAAGGAGAGAAGAACTAACACTCTCCAAACCTCATCATGTGGACTCCAGAAACCTTCGCGTGCACCTCTTACCACCAGCAGTGTTTTTCAGACATGGGATGTCTCTGGGCGATCAACTACTCTGTTGTTTAGCTCACAACATTTTTCTTCTACTACTTTTCTCATTTTCCTGAGGGTATTTTTTTGGTTGGGCAATACCTTTTGTGTTGGTATTGTGTTCCCCAAAATATTGTGCACCCTAATAAATTTATCAGGGGTCAGAGAACAGACAGCCACTAGATACAGAGGCTAGAAAATGGTGGCACACACGTCTTTAATCCTAGCATTCCAGAGACAGAAATCCTTCTGGATCTCAGTGAGTTCAAGGCCACACTGGAAACAGCCAGGCATGGTGACACATGCCTTTAATTCCAGAAAGTGAGTCTTTAATCCCAGGGAGTGATGGCAAAAACAGAAAGATATATAAGGCGTGAAGACCAGAAACTAGAAGCATTTGGCTGGTTAAGCTTTTAGGCTTTGGAGCAGTACAGTTCAGCTGAGACCCATTCAGATGAGGACACAAAGGCTTTCAGTCTGAGGAAACAGGATCAGCTGAGGAACTGGCAAGGCGAGGTAGCTGTGTCCTGTTCTGTCTCTCTGATCTTCCAGCATTGGCCCCAAAAACTGGCCTCAGGTTTGATTTTATTAACAAGTACCTTTACGATTTATGCTACAACCTGTCATGTGTGGTTGCAATAGCATACTAATTACTCAACTGTTGGAAATTTGGTTGTTTCCAATATTTTACTATTAGTATGGTTAGGATGAAAATCACTTGCACACATATCCTTGTAGATATGACTGGTTCTTCAGGAGAACTTCCTGTGGAGGGAATAATATTGGATCAAATGAGATCTATATTTTGAGTGTAAAGGGTTTTATAGACACATAACTCAAAAGCTGCCCTTTGTGTCATATTTTTTCTCAACTCCTTTTTCTCCCAACATTGTTTTGAGGGGAGAGTTACCAAGTTTTTCTATGGAATAAAGAAAGCTTTCTGTAATTATATTTATTCCTAACTCCTATGAGAACTAGCGTTTTGGGTTCTATTTCAGGCTGATCCCTCTTCACTCCTCTCCTTTTTGTTAAATGTATCCTTTCTTCTTGGCTACTAAGTATCATCTAAACATGTCTTTGTGTAAGGCAGATCACAAAGGACTGCATGGTAATTCTCCCATTCTGAAATCCTGACCTTCTACCCATGTTGCATATTACCAAACGGAGGCTCTAATTTATTAAATCATTGCCTCCAGTTCCAAAGCTGGTCAGTGATAAATCTGCCCTTTACAGCTAGGTCTTCTGCCTTTCTGAACTCTGATTTTAGCTGTGTCAGGGTTACATATGCATGTGGCCCCTCCTTCCTGTCCATAGGGAGCTCCAGTCATTTCAAATCTGTATCTGTAGGAAAGTAGCCTCTTAACTCCTTGTGTCAACCCATGTGCTTACTGTACTGTGGCATGGACTTCTCAGGCTTTGGATAATCTGACCTCTATTGTCAGAAAACATTCCTTGCTGAAGTGTGGTTTCCCTTCCAGCCTGTGCTGCAACACAGGGATCCTGCGATCAACATTTGCGTGCAAAATACTTTCTGGGTAGCAATTGCCAATTTGGATTGACCAGTTTGCCATCCCTGTTAACACCGGAGACAGTCCACTAAAATAAACCTTTTTTATTCTACAATTAGAAAAGGGTTGTTAGAGATTCACTTTGGAGACTTCAGTCCACCGGTGGCTGACATCATGGCTGTGAGGCCCATGGCCTGATGCTCATCACAGCAGAAGCATGTGGTAAATGAGCCCCATCACCCTTACTGCCGACACTAAAGGAGGTTGGAGTCCCATCGTCCTCTTGATGGCACACCCTGTGACTCAGCACCTCTAACAGCTCCACCGGCTGAGTGTCCTGCTACCTCTCAGTATCACCAAGCAGAGGACCAAGCAAGCAGTTGGCACTTGGGCCTTTGGGGACACCACAGGTCAAAAATGCAACTGCTTTGGGAATTGACTCTAACACGCAGAGAAGGGACTGATGGATACAGTGGCCTGGCACTGACCTTAGCCACCCTGCCTCAGATGACCTTTGGGCAGGTGGAAGGGTGTAGCTTTCCAGAACTGTAGCTCCCGTGTCCTGGGTTGGAGGCAATGGCTGGATTTGGACGCCTTCCTTCCTAACTTAGCTCAGTGACTCAGATGAGAAGGGATTCAGAAATTCCCAGGGACAGTGGTGTGTATCGCTTCAGTTTCTAACATTATAGTCTTTCTAGGTAATTTTTATGTAGAGTTGAGAACTGTAAACCAGGAACTGGGACTTGTGATTGTTTTATAAAACAACAAACAAACAAACAAAACCCAAAAACCAATCAACCAACCAACCAACCAAAACAAAACAAAACAAAAAAACCACACTGAAATCCACTTAAATATCATGCTCTAGATGAACTCTCCTAATTAAAAACCCACAATTTCTGCTTCTGAAAAATTTGCTTAATTCCAGAGAAAAATCTCTTTTGGGGCAGGGAGTAGAAGATTATCCTAGGATGGCCCTGTAGACAAGATTATGACGACATTCTCTACCCCTTGTAAACTGTTGATTATGTACAGTCAGGGGAGACGTCTTCTGCACTGACTAAGGTCCTGCTGCACACTCATAGAGAATCAGAGTTTCTTCTGGGATCTCTGAGTCTTAGATTGAATTCTCAGCTGAAGGAGAATTCTTCCCATTACATACTCAGCACATGTTTAATGAATGTTTGTGTCACACACTGGTTTGGAAATCAGTTCAGATTTACTCTACAGGGACTCACATGGGCCATCATGGATGCCTGACAGGCCATTGGCAGACAACAGTGAACCCAGGTTTCTATGACGTAACACTTCCTAGACCTTTTCCTTGGGTAGAGGAAGTTCCCAAAATATGGGCTCTTTGAAGCAATAAAATTGTTATTGCAATTTTAAATGGCATTTTAAAAAGAAATGTACTCAAAATTGCCACTATTAGAGATGGGTCAGGATTGTGCTGGGGCGCTTTCTTGCCTTGGGATGTGGCTGACCAAAGAAGCTAAGTCAGGGCAGACTGACCTGATGGATTGTACTGTTCTTGGAAGTTACCTGGCACAGAAAAACAGCTGTTTATCCTGAGAACAGTAGGCATCCCAGAGAAACGTGTAATTTCTTGCTTTAATGTTGACTTAAGAACATTATGAAAGGTTTCCTGGTTCTCTTTCCTCTTTCGGAGTACCTAAGGTTGTCCCCGGCCCTGGTTCCATGGCCAAAGCCCATATAAAAAGCTGACAAAGAGCATCAGCAGTTTAAATGTGCAAGTAAGACTTCCAAGCAACATTAAGTGACTGCGCTGGGTCCCATGACACCTGTGATGGTTCATTACATGTGAACAAAGTAATGTTTTATCTATTGGGGGGGGGGAAACTATAGCAACTCTAAGGAAATTTCTTTCAATAGTATAGGAGGCCATTTCCAGTGAGTTGAAAGATTTAATAGCAAAAACTAAAGTTTCATAGAGAGAATTCTGCCTCAGAACTCCAAAGTAAAAAGCCCAACCTACTTTCTGGCCTACTGCCCCTGACACACCAACCCCTACAATTGCTTGAGGGAATTCCTTCAAACCCTCTTACTATGTGCTTTGATGATGATGTTTCTCTGGGGATCCCTGAAAGATGCCCCCCAAAGGTGAGAAATATTTCACAGGGTTGCACTCCATTCAACAATGGACCCCAGGATTTATCTTTGTCACCTCTGATTCCAGCAGAGTGCTTTCCCAGACTACTCGATGGCTGCTGAGCTACTCATGAACAGACTGAGCCTGAATAACTACTATCCAATCAGAAAATAAGTGAAGCCAGGTGAGGATGATGAACAGAGTCAGAAAAACAAGAGGAACCCATGCAGAGCAGAGCTGGGTAGCAGGCTGTTCCATGCCCTGGGGAGCCCGAGGAATAATAAGTTAGAAAAGCCAAAGGCCTTGAGAGGTGAGTTCAAGAGTTTGAAGTTTAACATTAGTGACCAACAAAACTCAATCCAGGCCAAGTTCCTGGTCATGTGTCTGTGAGTATGCTGTTCCAGCTTTGGGAACCAGGGCTGCTTATCACCTTGTTCTCTAACAAGAGTCTTGGGCATCAAACTCAAAGAAGCCAAGAACAGAAATCCAGAATGAGAGTTGAAACAATCATCACCTGCCTTTCATCGAGGACAGCCCATGGGGACCTGGGCCCTGAGTCCTCATTAGTGATTGCAGTGATCCAGAAGCTGGGACAGCACTGGAGCAAGAATTACAGAGATTCACACAGAAACACACCCGGTGCTGCAGCACCTTAAACCTGGCAGTTAACTCAAAGTGTGGCTAGTTTTGCCCTCAAAAGTAACTGGCCTGTAGCAATGACTGTGGAGTAGTATGGGGTCTATGTGTTAGCTCCTATTCACAAGGCAAATGTGCAAACAGACCAAGCTGTCCACACAAGCATCACTCCTTAAGCTTTGTGCATAAGAAAGAACCCTCCACTTTAGGAAGCATCTAAAATACTACTCTAAGGATCCAAGACATTTTGTTAAAATGTTATTTTATAGGATAGTTAACCAGTAAGTAACAGTGGCTGAACTTAGACCATGCTAATGTCTAAAACATTTTGGTCACAGCACAAGCATCAAGACATCAGTGGTCACATCCTCCAACTGCATGAACAGTGACCTCTGCTCACCCCTTAGCAGGGTCCACATTCAGACTGCAAACCATTGTTCAACAGAACAAGTGAAACAAGACAATCACCCACATAATTCAACAGGAAACAGGCAATATGTTCACGTGGAGACAAACAAAACCAAAAGTCAGTTATGGAACCTTATCTCCTAGGACATAATACCTGAGTAAGATTTCTAAAAGGCTGTCCTTTTATTTAGTCTAAAAGAATTCCAGCACAAAAGAGGCCTACTAAGCAGTCACAAGTTCAAGAGCCATGCAGAAATGAGGTTTGTGCTACACAAATGAGACAGGTGTAGGCTTCAGTATTCTACAGAATTTACTCCAAGTTACGATACTAGGAAAACCAAAGCAGACCTTTCTTAATGTGTTAAATTTGTGAACTTACAATTTTAAGCAAAATTATGGTTGTCACACATACAGGAAACTCTAAATAACCATGAAGCATTGAATGGGTGACTGTACCTAAAACCACAGACCCAGGATTAGGTTGCTGACCTCCTGGAACATAGTTGGTGACCAGCACGTGAGTGTTCTAGCATTTTCAGAAATGTTAGGAAAACTGACTGACAGCTATCTCTGGTGTTGCTCATTTTGCCCTTCCCAGAGGCTTATAGACTGAGATGATATTTGTTTTAAAAGGATGTTTTTCAGCCCAGAAAGTCTTTAGAGTCCAAGACAGCCATGCTGATCAGAGGTCTGGGTACCTTAAATAAAGGTAGGCAGGCCTGGAAGCTCCTGGAGACCAAGAGTCAAGGGCCTGAAATCAATCAATTAAGAAGTTCTGAAATGAAGCTGTGTGTGGCAGTCCATGACTTACCCTGGCACTTAGCAGGCTGAGACAGAAAGATCACCACGAGTTCAAGGCCAGCATGAACTACAGAGCAAGATCCTGTCTCAAAAGCAAAACAAAACAGAAACACTAAACCAAACCAAGAAAACCAAGAGAAAGAAGCAAACCCAGTTTTGAGATGCATGCCAGCCCTACATAAGGCTGCATGCTGCCCTCTGCTATGGTGTTACTCCACTGTGTCTACCCCGAAAGTTTTTAATACATGAAACCCAATGAAATGAATGCTGATTAAAGATGACAGACGGAAGAAAGACTTGGGGAGGAAGAGGTCACAGTGACACAAGGGCGTCCCAGAAAGAGTTGGTCATCATGGGAGAAGAATCATTTTCCCAGTCTTCCCACTGCTATGGATGATGTCTTCATGGGCCTGGACCACCTTCTCCAATGGGTACTCAGAACCTATCACAGGTTTCACCCAGCCTTTTTCCATTCCTGCTTGGAGGATGCCTGCGAACTGCTGAAATTCCTCCTAGGGGAAAGAGACAAAGTTTTTTTTAAGTGTGTTTTTGTTGTTCTTTGCTTCTCAGCAGTGGACCACATGACTCATGTTTGGAGGTATTAAGGAATGCCGGTATCAGGGAGCCATACCAGAAAGGTCCTCTTGCAAATGTGCAGATTTGAAAATTGGCCCAGAACTACCTTTTAATTGTCTGTCAGTCGCACATGCCTGGGACAGTGCTCATATAGGAAATATTGTCTTGAAATAGCTATGATTAGCATGCCCTCTCCCAAACAGACTGAATTATACTGCTGCTCTCACAAGCCATGACCGGTATCTACCTCTCCAGTCGGGTGACCAAGCTCAGCATCTACTTTAAACCTGTTGACTAGATAAACTTCCAAGTGTTCATGTTAGCAACATCAGAACCACCTCCTTCCCTACCTTGGTGGATGAAAAGAGAGAAACTCCAATTATACTCGTCTCCTTTGCCATAGTGTCCCTTGGGTTTATTTCAATAGGACCTCGAGAGCCAACAACCTGTCATGAAAAGAGCAGGTATACTGTGAAGATGCCTGCGAAGGGGGAAATGGCAGAGAAATTCAAAGGGATGAAGCACAATACTTACGATTACCCGTCCTCCGCGGGACAGAAGCTTCAAGTCATTACTCAGGTTGACATTCGACAGCATCTCAATAATCACATTAACCCCCTCGTCACCAACAGATTTCTGCATAATAAAAGGAACAAGATAAAGGTGAATGGCTATAAACTCGCTTCTCCAGTAGCATGTTTCACAGAAATGTGGTTCAGATGGCATGTAAATGCTGTGTTTTTAAGACTAACAATGCATGCTTTAAAATGGTCTACTTACGCCAAGCAGCCACACTCTGCGGTGTGAAGACTAAGAGCCCCAGATAAACTGCCATAATGAGATAAAATCTGTATGGGTTATTTGTGTGTGTGCTAGTCAACTTGAACATAAAATGTCTTTCCTTAGTTAAAATTTTCCTATCATTAAAAATGTTTACAGAAAGTAAACAACAAATCAAAACTTCCCAAACCCTAGGGGTCTCCACTGGTGCTTTCAGGATGTGCGTGGGGACTGGGGTGTGTATCTGTGGGTGGGTGGGGTGTATATTTCTGTGTGTGCATATTCAGTGCTGTTCTAAGTGCTTTCTTATTGCTTGCTACACTAATTCTTTTTGTCTGCACTGTAGAATATTGGTTCTCCATATTTAAAAATGGTTCTTGAAGAACCAGCAGTAGTATCGTTATTTTATATTACATTTGTTTTGTTTTAACAAAAGTGAATACGCACACCAGGCATTGGATAGATGCAAAGAATGGACGCCGTGCACTTAAACTAGAAATCTGGTGGAAACCACCACAAGCACAGCTTTCATGCGAGGCCTGAGTGCTGTGTTAGCAAGCTTAAGCCATGAGTTACAGAAGCAAAGAGTTCAGGTTTCATTGCCTACACTGGTCAAGGAAAGTTCCTTAGAGGACACGACCTGGAGGATGAAAAGGGGTCCCTAAGCACAAGAAGGGAGATGAGGAAACGCTACGCAGGGCCTCTGGGGAATTCTTCCTCAACCACAGCATTGTGGGAGAGGAAAAGACAAACTGTTACAGCTGAAACATGCTGATCAGTGCCTTAAGTGAAGGACCAGGTGTTTGGTTTTATTTTTCAGGTGTTCATTAATTCAATGTTTTAAGTATTAGAAACTCGGGAAGAGGCAAGAAGTAAAAATTCCTATTTGAAAAGAGATCCATTCTAGTTATTACTTTTTAAATACTTATTTATTATGTATATATCATGTATGGCTGCAGACCAGAAGAGGGCACCAGATCTCACTACAGATGGTTGTGAGCCACCATGTGGCTTCTGGGAATCGAACTCAGGACCTCTAGAAGAACAGTCAGTGCTCTTATCCTCTGAGCCATCTCTCCAGCCCCTAGTTATTTCTTGATACATTTAAAGGGACAAATATCTCTGGGAACAGTAGAAGATAAAGGGGCTCTGAGCTCACTTACAAACACTCATCAGGCTGTGGAAAAGGAGGCTTAAGTAGCAGTGACAAGGACTTGAGAGACCCTTGAAGGGGTGAAGCTGGCAGAGTAACGTGGGCAGCGTGGAGGGCAGCAGGAGAAGATGATTTAAAATGAGTGTAACCATTGAGAGAAGGGCTCCTGCCTTGGTAACATGTATGGCAAAGACTACTAGGCTGGTGGCACAAAGGAATGAAAGTCGGGTCAAAGGGGCAACAGAGGGCACACAGACACACAGACACACAGACAGTGTGTAGTAACATGAAGAGAAAGGAGGTTAAAGTGATGCCAGTGTGTAGGAAGAGAGTCAGTTTCAAGGAGATGGAGTCAAGGTCTCACTCCTGAGGATGAAGTCAGACACAAGACCAGCCTAGTCACAAGGCTTCACCTCTGACCCCTGAGAGGCAGCTGGGCAGATGTGCAATTACACAAATTTAGAACTGCATTGGGAGGGAGGAAGGGAGGGAGCAGTGAGTGCCCCTGTGTTTCCAGAAGGTAGGCAGTAAAGGAACTGGAGAGGGAAGGGGAGAGGAGTGGGGACAAAGCAGAGGGTGGGAGAGGCCTGGAGATTTCTGGGAACATGAGAAACAAAGGAGCCACAGGGCAGGTGGAGGAGTCAAGACCTCAGACTCTGGACAAACAAGCAGCCAGCTCACCCAGGAACCAGGCTTCCATAACCTCTGTAACAGTCCAGGGATAAGCATGGGGTGCCAGCTCCCCTGTACAGGGCACAAATGGGAGCCTTGACTGGTGTTTTTTGGCAAGGCAGTATGGTGGAAATAGACCCCCACACACACATTCTTCCCCCTTGGGTAATTACCTCTCTAAAGCACTCAGTGCCAGGAAATTCTCATTCTCCTAACTCAAGAAAGTGCTTGTGAGGGTGAGCAAGGAGTCAGTCTTGGATTAGTTATCAACAGTATACAAATAAGGACTTGAGGGTTGAGGGGAGGGCTGGGGATAGAAGTCAGTGGCAGAGCACTGGCCAGGCAAAACAGACACAGATAAGATCCTGTATGAACTGTGTTGTATGCAATAATTACCTGAATGCTCCTCACCATGGTGGGAGGGGCAGTGATTATTCCTCCCCAAGGACCCCGTTAACAAGCAGCATAATTTCCGGATAGATACATCTGATTCGTACTTCTGGGAATCTCAACTGCAATGGGAATTTACACCGTAACAGCTGCCCTAAGAGCATCGTGGAGCTGCAAGCTTTACTTACAATGTGACCTTTCAATTTTTTTAACCATCAGAAAAGTTCCACCTCATTTAATATGCATGCACAATGAAAACATGACAGGAAAGGTTGAAAAACTAGATGCCTGTGCCTTTTAAACCAATTAAAGCACACAGAGATATGAAAATGGAAGCGATCTTATTTATTAAGAAAAGTCTTATTTATTCATTAAAAGGACAGTAGTTAAAATAACTTGTTTTTAAAATGAGTAAATCTCCAAGAAGTAATGTTTGACTTTTTAAAACTGTAGAAAACTTTACCTTGATTTTATCAATATAATTAACTTCTTTGTGATCAAACACTTCATGAGCTCCATTTTGCAGAACAAGCTTTTTTCCTTCCTCAGAACCAGCTGTGCCCAAAACTTTTAAGCCATGAGCTCTGGCAATCTGGCACGTAGCTATTCCAACCTGAAAAACAAAATATAAGCCTGATATTACACAGTCTCTGCATTCCCGAAAAGCCTTCAATGCCAACAGGAAACTTCAGATCCTTCTAATGCAGTGTTTCTCAACCTTTGAGCAACACTTTCACAGGGTTGTATATCAGATACTTACATTATGATTTCTAACAGTAGCAAAATTATAGTTATGAAGTAGCAAAGAAATAATTTTATGGTTGGAGTCACCACAACGTGAGGAACTGTATTAATGTGTCACAGCATTAGGAAGGTTGAGAACCAATGTCCTAGTTATAATCTATCCTGAAGGTTAGAAGAAAACCAGCTTTGAGTTCATATTCATACCATTCTGGTGACAGGCTGAGTTCTCCCTACACTGTGCTCAACTTATCCTCACAGTGCTGGGTGTGGTCTTCATCACCTCTAGCTGTATTATGCTGATAAGGATTGGGCAAGCTCTAAATACAGCAACTTTTTCCAAATCTCACACTGCAGAACAAGGCTGAATCAGACTGCACAATGTAACCATTAACACCTGCTAATACCTTCTTTGTGCAGGAGGTGCAGGCTTTAAAAAAGACTTCAACATTGCTGCCTAACTGTACCTAGCCAATTAAATACGACAGTCTTATAACAAGCATAAGACCTCTACCATTTAAGTCAGAGACACAGGTTTATAGGCTCACATTTATTGAGTGCCTGTCTTGTGCTGCCCATGTACTTAATGTAAAAATATCGAGTTCTAAAGACAAAGGAAGACAGTAAAGGAACAAACAAGTCAGTAAAGTCAGTGAAGTGAACAGAAAGTACTAGAGGAAATAACAACCTGGGTTAGAGATGTGGAGAGGGGCTGTCTAGGTCATCAGGAAAGGTGGGGCGGGGTGAGAGGAGAGCCAAACACTGACCAATCGCAGACGGTAAAGGGGGGGGTCTGGCTGAATGGACAGAGCAGGGACATGGTTTGGATGGTCAAAGGGCAGAAAGAGGGATGACGTGGCTCAGGGAAGGATCACATGACCCATTGGAGATAAAGTCAACAACCAAAGTCCAGGGCAAGGTAAAAGTTCTGGAAAATACTGAGAAACATGGCATTCCCTGGAGAATCCTAGCTCTCCAGGTGTGCTCACAGCTGTACTCTAGACTTGTCTCCCCACACTGACAGGCAGACCCTCTAGACCCTGATGAATCCACAGCAAGGAAGTGGAGTGTGGTGATACATTGTGTCCGCCAATATATTGTGCATCCTAATAAACTTTTCTGGGGCAGAGGACAGAACAGACACTAGGTAGACAAAGAGGCCAGAAAATGGTGACACACACACCTTTAATCCTATCACTTGGGAGGCAGAGATCCGAATCTGAGTTCAAAGACACCCTGGATCAGCAGGCATGGTGATTTACGCCTTTAATCCCAGGAAGTGATGGCAGAACACAAAAAGGTATATAAGGCGTGAAAATCAGGAATTAGAGCTGGTTAAGCTTTTAGGCTTTTGAGCAGCAGTTCAGCTGAGACCCATTTGGATAAGGACACAGAGGCTTCCAGGCTGAGGGAACAGGATCAGCTGAGGAATTGGCAAAGTGAGGTGGCTGTGGCTTGTTCCACTTCTCTGATCTTCCAGCATTCACCCCAATAACTGGCACCGGGTTTGTTTTTATTAATAAGACCTTTTAAGACTCGTGCTAAAGTGGAGTGATGTGAAATCACCCCACTGGGAACTACTGATCCAGAGCAGAGCTTGGGCTCTCCAACTGCATCCATTTACTCTCATTTTTCATAGAATAAAACCCTTCCCAACTGTGGTTTATCATATGTTTTTTATATCCCTAGTTTTATTCAAAGTTAAATTTATTTATTGCTTGAAAAGTAGATATTTAGCAATTTCTTTTTTTCTTTTTTTTATCATTTATTCATTTTTATTTTATGTGCATTGGTGTTTTGCTTACATGTGTGTCTGTGTGAGGGTGTCAGATCTTCGAGTTATATAGACAGTTGTGAGCTGCCATGTGGATGCTGAGAATTGAACCTGGATCCTTTGGAAGAACAGTCATTGCTCTTAACCTCTAAGCCATTTCTCCAGCACCCCATTTCTCTTTTCTTTTGAGAAACACACTACATAGCCCAGGCTAGTCTGAAATCACAGTGACCCTCTGCTTCAGCCTCCCAAGTGTTAGGATTTTCAACATGAGCCACCGCGTTAGGCTGTTGTTTTCCATTAACGATAAGTGTTTCATACACAGACCAGGGCTTCCTCAGCACTTCCCACTCAGGACTCCTTTTATAAAACCTTAGGCATATGGGCACATAAAACAGACACACAAATCATACCTCTCAGAGTTTGCCCCATTATTCTGACTTTGTAATGGTCAAGTGTAAGAACGACACTTCACATAAATATATGTAGCACAAAAGTGGCAGACATGTTTAGGCCCACTTCAGAAATTGGTGAAAATTCTTCCCTACTCCCAGGTCAAAATTTATTGAACTATTTTTTAATGAAATGCAAGGCAGCAATTCAATAGCAATTTTTAAAATCAAGCCTTCTTTGGGAGTATATGTGTACATGTGCTAGCGTATATATCCAGTGCACATGTAGAGGCCAAAAGTGAGCATGTTCCCTCCCATATCACACCATCTTATTAAAACCATAGATTCCAACACAATACAATTCAAAGACGACATTAATTTGATACATGCTGACACCAGATCAGTAGGTTAGACTGCTTTCCACTGAGCCAAGTCAGAAACCATGTAGTGGGAGTGGAGAACTAACTCAGGCAAGTTGTCCTCTGACCACCGAGAGCATGCACAGACACAAATGAATAAATGTAAAAAACTCAACTGAAAAATGAAGAAGCTATGATCTGGAAGGCCAATGGGATTGGGCAAGATAGGAAAAATAATTACAGTGAGAAATGAGAGAAACTCACTTGAGCAGGAGCAATTCTAGCCTCCCAGGCTAAAATAGGCTTAAAGGTCCATGAGGCTATGCAAGTCAGGCTATGGGATTTCTAGACCAAAACATGTAGGAGGGACTCCATCTGACAAGACAGGCAGCCATTAGATGAAATGCGGCACTACAAGATCATTGCAATCCACTCCAGTAACTTAAATTTTCTATTGACACTATGACTCTAATAAAATCACATTTTAAAGTACAGATTTAATGCAAACCTATCGTGTAATGTTCTCCTTTGAGGGGCTACCCAGTAGTCTTCTGAATGGCTCTGGCTGTTATTTTCTTGCCAACAATTAGACTCACAATATTTTTCCAAGAGATTATGTGCCATTATCTGCCTGCTATTTTTATTTTTCTCCGACTTACTTTGCTACCACTAAAAGGGCACCCCCCCCCCCAACATACCAGGACAGTGGCTGTGTTCGTAAATCATATCACTTTAAACCCACAACATAATCCTGCAGAGATGTGAATTAAATGAGAACAGAAAGTACAAACAGAAGCCAGGCAGAAGCCAATGCTGCCTCCCTCAGACAGGGCAGGGGATCAGAGGTGCTATACACACCAGGCCATCAGCCTGCCCCAGCCAGCCAGGATTGAGCAGGCTCAGTCAGCTCCAAAAACCAACAGTCTGGATTTTACCTTTTCAACAAGCAAACCAATCCCTCTGAAGAGACAGGACTTTCTACAGGAGGGTGAAGGGAATTAAGAGATTTCTTTTAAACTCCTCTCTCTCCACTGTACCAAAATCTCTTTTCACTACAGAGTGCCAGGCTCTCAGAAAGCCCCAGTAATTTAAATAAACTCATGTGCTTTTCAAACCTTTGGTTATTGGGTTAAATTTAAACCTTATCCAAAACCAGCCTTTGGTGGTAGTAAACAGTAAGTTCAGCAGTTGTGTTTTCTCAGAGACACCTTGGACTTTTTGATAAACAGTCTGATCCTTGAAATCCTCCAGGATAGACTTCTTTGAGTCAGAAGCTGGATATGAAACAAGGAAGTTCATCTCTAAAAAGACACAAAGTGGCCAGACTTTTGAGTTACCTGGCACTTTTAGAGGCAGAGCCATACTGTCAGGGCACCACAATCATTACATTGGGCATGTTCCTTTCCACATCCTCACAAAACACCCAGTACTGAGAGCTGACAAGTTCCCTGAAGCTGAGCCACTGTGCCCCAGGCCCTGAGTTTTAAAAATGTGAAATGTTGTCTCCAACATTTCCAAAGCCTCCCTGTGCTGGAGTATTAAATTCCAAATGCATGCATCTACTTTTCCCTCCATGCTCCTTGGAGGCAGACTGCAGTAAGATTTCTGAGGAGGAGTCTAACAGTGCTGTACTTGGTGGTTGCCTAAAGAGGCTTAGGTGCTAAGTTCTGAATCCTTTCCCCACTAATCCTTAACATCTTCAGCCTTGGGTTGTGGTGTTGAGGACACAGCTATATACCAAGCACTCCTTGGATGTCATAACAGTGTGTGTGTGTGTGTGTGTGTGTGTGTGTGTGTGTGTGTGTGTGTGTGTGTGTGTTGGCAGGCAGGACTGGACAGAAGAGAAGCTGACCACACTGCCCAAGAGGTTTAATGAGCCTTATTTTGTTATCTAAGGTAATATGCAACAACTATTGCTAACCTTTGAACAGCTTAAAATGTCACATAACTCTAAGAACAATGAGAAACACTACCTAGAGGCAAAGGCAAGGCCAGTTTTGGTGCACTCCCAACATGGGTGGAAAACCCACATTAATTTTGTATGAAGTGTTCTGCTGAATTTACTAACCAAGAAATGCTACAGCATCAGCCATGAATTCCACTCGGGGACTGCTTCGAAAGACGTTTCATGGCACTAAAGGCAGGGTAGGGGAGCATCACTGCAATTGGTTCTTCAAAACGACTACTCTGTACAATGTCAGCATCCCAGCAAGGACAGATGAGGGATGCACAGGGCCCTGTCCTAGCTGAGAAGCTACTGGCAGCTGACAATGGCTGGGGCAGGAAGGGGCAATTTTCTGCAGGGTTGTGGTCCTCTTGGGCCCACTGTGCTCCTGTGAACGGCTTCTCATCTAGGCATCACTGACTTTGGACCCAATGGGTTACTTTAAAAGAGGACGTGAAGTTGGAAAGGACATGTTTGTCAGGTATTTGGGGGGGGGGGATCAAATACACTGAATGCATGTATGAAATTCTCAAAGAATAACTTTTTAAAATTTAAAAAGTAAAAAGGTAAAGAGATTTCAAGAACTATTATGTGAGACCCATAACTCCATGCTCACTTAAACATAGATAGATGTAAAACTATAGATACTTACTCCTCCACTCGCCCCATGAACCAAGACGCTTTCCCCAGCTTGCACACGAGCACTGCAGAACAAAGCAGAGGGGCCGTTACTGTCCTCCTAAGCTGGCCAAGAGCTGGTGTTCCCATCATCTTTGAGGAATTTCTACTCTTGCTTCAGCTAACACCCAAAGAGCTATTGTATCCTGACACGGAATCAAGTATCCTCTAACCCCAAGGCTCAAAGGACGGTTCCCAGAGCCGCAATGAACATAAACCTTCCATGCAGTACCCACTCAGGGTACTGGGTATCTGTTACCTGCCTCTGTCCATGATGGATGTGGAAATCACACTGCAATTCTTAGGCTACAGTCCTTGTATGTTGGTGAATTTCTGAACCAGAAAAATTGGAGTCCCTCATGTTCATGTGTCCCCACAGAGTGTCCCCAACAAGTTTTCTGAGGCTTAGTCTTTATCCTGTGGTCCAGGGTTACCCAGGTAATTATAGCAGGTAACTGCTTCTGGCAGTGCCAAGAAAATGTCCCAGACCCTCCACACCACTGTACATCAGATCTGAGAGTCCTGAGAAAGGCAGTGCTGAGTCACCAAGGTCCCCAGGGCCCTGTAAAGTGCCCACCAGGCTCTGCACCCGCGCCCCATTACCACATTCTTTTGAACACGGAATGCTAGGAACAGACACCCAGTCAGCACGGGGAGTGCTTCACTATTGATACACACAAGCCTTCCCATCACCACCACCCTTATCACCCAGCTCACTCTGGGGCCCCTTTTGGAGACCCTGTTCATTCCAGAATGAGAATATAACAGCCCTGAGTCCCTGCTCACGGCTTACATGTGGCAATCACGGAAGCCTCCCTCACTCTTGTTTATAGACAGGAAAGTGAGGAGAGAGAGAGTTTAGACGATAAACTGAGACATAAATATCAAAAAACCTCATACGTTAAATGTACAAATGTAGGGGAATAAGATTACTAACAATATACACTGAGAGATAAAACACACCTTGAAAATGTTAGAAAATCCCTCAAACATGAAGAATGCATTTTCCCAAATCTCAAGGCCTAGAGTAAAAGAAAGAAAATCTTTTCCCTCACTCCCTCTCTTCTGCACGGACCTTCTCCCTCACTCCCTCTCCTCTGCATGGACTTTCTCCCTCACACCCTCTCCTCTCCATGGACCTTCTCCCTCACTCCCACGGCTCTGTGTGCTGCCCTGAAAGCAGCCATGCGGTATAACAATATGACTGGGAAAGCACCTCAGATTTTCTCAAGTATCATTCTGGATGTTCGTAAAAGAGCATTTTTTGTTGATACTTTGTTTTTGTTATTGTTTTTGTACAAAATTAACAATTAATTGACAGTCTCTTCCCTTTACAGTGTGGGTGGACCTCATCCAGTCAGGTGAGGACCTGCACAGAGCACAGGCTTGTCCGCTAAGCCACTGTGCTAGCAGACTGAGCCTTAGACTGCGGCCATCCCAGCTTCCATCCTGCTGCCTCCTCCACCAAATTTCAGTCTCACAAACCTCTACAATTTTGAGACAGGCTTTAAAATCATTAATCAATTATACATGTCTAGTTGATTTTAGAAGATATATGTGCATACAGATATATAGAGTAGCACCCAAACACGCACAAATGTCCCTGGTTCACTTTGTTTCTGATGGTCATCGCCCCGCCCCCTGGGGTTCAAACTGTATATACATGCCGTTGGCTTGTTAACTCATGACGTTTACTGAGCCCAGCTGTGTTCTGGATTCCAACCCTCATGGAGAATACCCAGCAGCCTGTGTCCAATGTTCCCTGACTTTCATCCACTCTAATCCATGTAGTTAGAGTTTTCCTGCCTGGTCGTGGGTTCGTGCCCCACATTGGGTGACATTTGTAGTTAGTTTTCCTGCCTGGCCCACAGTCAGGACAAATCTCTCTTACCCGCCAGGCCCATAGACGCTCAGACCCAACCAAGTAAACACACAGAAACTTATATTGCTTACAAGCTGTATGGCCGTGGCAGGCTTCTTGTTATCTACTTCTTCTATCTTAAATTAACCCATTTCTGTTAGTCTATACTTTGCTACGTGGCTCGTGCTTACCATTACCTTACATCTTCCTTGTCATCGTCAAGGCTGGCAGAATCTCTCTCCAGCCTTTTACCTCCTAGAATTCTCTTCTCTCTTGTCCCGCCTATACTTCCTGCCTGGCCACTGGCCAATCAGCACTTTATTTATACAGAGTGACATCCACAGCAATTCCATGTTCAACGGGAACAACCAGAGAGAGAAATGCCAGCCACCAGGGCCCACACCTGCAGCAGTGACCACTGTGCTGCTCCTTCTCTTTAGCATTCTTGTTACCTTTGCCTCATTTCATCTCACCATCAAAGAGCTTCTGATTAGTCAGAAAACTTGACTCCCTTGAAATATTTGCCAAATGTATGTGGTAGCTTGAAGAAAATGGTCCCCAAAGGGAGTGGCACTATTAGGAGGCGTGGCCTTATTGGAGGAAGTATGTCACTGTGGAGGTGGGCTCTGAGGTCTTTTTCTCAAGCTTCACTTAGAGTGACACTGAGGTAACTTCCTGTTGCCTGTAAGATGTAGCACTCTCAGCCCCAGCACCACATCTACCTTCAAGCTGCCTTGCTCCCTGCCATGATGATAATAGACTGAACCTCTGAAACTGTAAGTGAGCCACCCTAGTTGAATGTTTTCTTTATGAGTTGCCATGGTCATGGTGGCTCTTCACAGCAATAAAAACACAAACTAAGACAATGTATAACAAATGCAGGAGAAAATCCCATGGCCCTGAACTTTTGTACCCTCATCTCTGACTCTCCAATGTATAAAAGCGCCTTCAACATCCTGCCTCCTACCTGCAAATGTTTCCACAGTTACGTCTTTCCTTCTACGTCTTATGGGTGGGTTTTCCTCATAAAACCTGAAGCCTGTCTCCTGCCTGGGTCCTTTCCATCTTCTCTTGCAAGGTTTACCTCTCCCCTCCCACTACATCTCCTTTTGGTTCTAAACAGGGACATGTCTGGCTGATGCTTCAAAAAATTAAATAAACAAAAACATCCCCCAATACAGCGGTAGTTTGAATGAGAATGGCCCACATGCATTTGAATAATTGGTCCCCAGTTGGTGGGGCTGTTTGGGAAGGATTAGGAGGTGTGGCTTTGTTGGAGAAGATGTGCCACTGAGGGTGGGTTTTGAGGTTTAAAAAGTCCGCCCCAATCCCGCCTTGTGGTTGTGGATCAAGGACAAGCTCTCAACTAATGCTCCAGCGCCTGCCCGCTGCCCGCCTGCCGCCACGTTCCCCTATAACAGTCACAGATTCACCCTTTGAAGCTGCAAGGCCATATGCTCTTCCTTCTATAAGGAAGAGTCCTGCTGTCCTATCACACCAATAGAAGAGTCACTAAGACTGTGGTGGCTTGAATAAGGACGGACCCCAGGCTCGTACATTTGAAGGTCGCCAGGGGGTGGTGCTACTGGTGAAATGAGAAGCACTGGGAGGCGTGGCCTTGTTGGAGGAAGTGTGTTACTGGGGTGGATTCTGAGGTTTCAAAAGCCCAAACCAGGCCCAGGCTCCCCTCTCTGCCTCTGGATCTGGGTATAGCTCTCAGCTCCTTCTCCAACATCATGCCTGTCTGCTGCTGTCCTCTTTGTTATGATGACCTTGGACTCATCACCGCTCTGAAACCATCACCAAGCCCTCAATTGAAGGCTTTCCTTTGTAACAGTTGCCTCAGTCATAGCATCTCTTCACTCAAACAACAGTGACTAAGACACAGATAAACACTGACCTCAGGGTCTTCTAACATTTCCCTCCTGGCTCCCAGTTTTTGAGAAAATAATCTACATTCAAGGAATTAATTTCCTCATTCTTCCTCAAAATGATCAAACTCCTGTCCCCTCCATGATTGTCATGACCCCAGAAATACTTAATGACTAGCAGCCAGAAATGTCAAGCAGCCACAGTACAGACAGAAAGCAGGTGGTAGGAGCTGCCTGCTTGGGATGGCTGTGAAATCCCAGTGCTACCTCACCTGTGGAACAGCGCACGGCAGGCTGTGAAGTACGGGATCCCAAGTGCAGCCCCCTGCCTGAAGTCCAGTGTCTCTGGCAGGGTGTAGACAGTGTGATCTGCTGCAAGAGCAAACTCTGCATAACCACCAGAAATTGTGCTGGTGCAGAAGACCCGGTCACCTTTCTGAAAAAGATCAACAAATGCCTGCAGCAGAGATTCCTATTATTCCAAGATGGGCGAGACTTTTCCAATGCCAGCCTTAAGTAAGAAACAATCGTTTATACACAGATATCTCCAACTCAGCATATCATAAACACAACTGAGACACTGAACCTCTGTTCATGTTTTCCACATGGGAACTTATGAAAAGAATCATTAAAGAAAACAGGGGGATACCACTGTAGATCTGCTGAACACTTACTAAGCTGGATGCTGTAGCCTTCTACGTAACCACCACAATGACCTAGGGAAGGTGCGTGTTCCATCATCCCCACTACAGACGAGGAAAGTGAAGTGAACGTAAGTTCCGTAGTGTCATCCAATTAAGCAAGACATTGAAATAGCAGAAAGAGCCAGAGCAGACCCCAGTACCTCTCACAGTGGGAAGCAAAGTGCTCTTTTAATGGCCACCTGCTGCACCCTGGTCATGGAAAAGCACATGCATAGCCTGGTCTAACACACCCCACATGTTTAGACAAATGGCTGGCCACCTAAACACATGGCCAACATCTTTAGGGGGAAAAAAGACAGTAAATGGACCATGGAATAGACAAAATATTGAGCGACGACGGCCTCAGTATAGTCAAACTGGCCCCTAATAAAGAAATGTGAAAAGCTAACAGCATTGTGCTGTAGGACAGATGTGAAAAGGCTCTGGAAGGAAGCTGGGCACCAAAGGCCAGCGTGAGCATTGGGCAAGCGAGACGAAGTAAGAAGAGTCCTTGTTTACAGCTTGAAAACAGGCCTGATGGACTTCATGTGATTCAAACATTAAGAACTCGCTAGAGAAAAGCATTATTTTGGAGTCCCAAATCTCAAGCAAGCTCACCTCTAAGAGGAGGGGAAGAAAGACATGCAATGGTACAGCGAGCAAACACAGTGAGTCGGGGCCAAGAGAAGAGAGGGAATGGAGGAAGCTCCACAGGGAGCAGGTATCTGAGGCAGGTTGTAGACATCAGGACGAGATCTGAAGAGCAGAACCAGATGAGGCAACACAGAGAAAAAGCCTGGTGGCAAAGGAGTCTGTAGTGGGTAGCCAACCCAGTCTTGGCCTGGAAGTTCCAACCCTCACTTAGGATTCCGTAATGGTCACGCCCACAAGGCGGGGCTTGAGGGAGGGAGTGGAAGACCCAGGATCCGGAGGAGAGGCTTCTCTTGGTTCCGGGACCCTGGACGGTGGAGGAAGACCAGAGCAGAGTTCTCCAGAGAACACTGACGGACTGCGCCATACCTTTGCCACACCCTGCAACCTACCCCTTCATTTGTAAGTTACCCCACAAAATAAACCTCCCTTTTAACTACGTGGAGTGGCCTTAATAATTTCACCAATAGAAGTCGGCCAAGAGCAAATGCTGAGACATGACAAGCACTTCCTTTTATTTGTGCAAAAACAAAGTTTTCACCTCAAAGGGAGTAAGAATTCATCCTGGAGCCATGAGCGACCACAGCTAAACTCCATGTTCCCATGTGTTAACAGCTTCATGAAGTAAAGAACAGAGAAAGCATAAATCAAGCACGCTTCAGATGCATTGGTGGCAACGTCATGATAGGCAGTTACAGCACAGCAGGGAATTCTCTGCTATAGGCCTCAGACGATGTCTGATGTTACTCTTAGCATTAAAGTTGGTGGAAGCTTGTGGTCTGTGTGTGCATTCCCAAGGGGTTGTCCTAATAGTCATAAAGACGGATGTTAGGTCAAAGAGGTGAGCAATGGATGGCTATTAACAGGGCTTAGATAGACCAAGGCAATTTAGCTCAGGACCCACAACATACCAGCTCTACATCATCATGGAAGCCATACCATTCCATTAGGTTTGCACAATCATTTACAGGGTAACGGGGTATTTTCTGTGAACTTCAGTTCATACTCCATACAATAGCCACAGGAAATAACATGGGAAAAAGGAATCAGGAGTACAGAAGCCCCTGAGGCCACATTTATGCTTCATTAGTGGAAACAGCATGGGCACGACACAGCCATGAGAGGGCATGAGTGTACAGGGAAGAGAGTCCAGTCCTGAAGACAACAGCAGCATCAGAAGGAGTGGCAGACAGGGATGGATGGAAGTTAAATAGTCCTCCTTCACACCAGGGAGCCATCTGACATCAAGTAATTAATGTGAGAGTTGATGAGGCTTTCTAGAGTTAGGGTTCCAGGAACAGGAAAAGGTAGCAGATGCCTATAAATTTTGGGTCACAGTTACTTCAATAGGAGAGTCAACCTGAACTAAGCCACAGGCAGTGGCCAGAGGAGCAGGAGAGCAGTGCCAGGTGGCCTGAGATGGGCCTGAAACACCAGCTGTCACCAAGGCAGTCAGACCTGAGTGAGTACAGATGATCTCAACCTTCCAGAGATAGAGGAAGGGCCTCCTGGGGAATGACCAGCAGGACACAGCACTTCCCCAAGAGAAGAGTGTGTGGCGAGAGACATGTCCTATACCTGCCCTGTCTCGGAAGGGAGCAGCTGGGTTCACAGGATTAGTAAGCACTTTAAAGGTCACTACTGTGGCATAGGAACTAGACTGATAGTGAGAATTTAATTGTTTGATTAACATAGCCAGCAAGTACCATTGCAGACACAGTCCCGGGACTTAGTGGAGAAAGGAAGCAGATTACCTATGGCTATGGACCACTGTGGAAAGAGAATGAACACAGAAAGCAGGTCTGGATGGGATTGAGAGCTGGAGGCAACAGGATTACGGTAGCATTCACAGAGCAAGGATGGAAAACAAGGATGCTTAGAAAAAAGGGCAGCAGTGCAGGTGGTACTGTGGAAACCCAAGTGGAAGCAGCTGGGTTTCTTGTTGTTGGCTAAGAAGAAGTTAAGTGTCTGGAGGTCTCAAATGTCATTGGAAAGCTAAGAAAGATAATGACATAAAAGGGCTATTGACTCTGGGAGTATCAAGACCATTACTGCATTAGCAAGAGAGTTTTAGAGACTCTGGGGGCAGAAGCCACAATGCCACAAGCTGAGAACCACAGAATCTGCCCAGGTTCTGCACTGGGGCACATTAAGTTTCTCCAATTAGGCCCATTTTTGGTGAATATGATGCCAAAGTTGACCAGGTCAAGAAAACAGGAGGGAAGAAGGTAGGCATAAGCATGCCACACAGACACTGTCCATGCTGGCCATGTCTCTAGGCAGAACAGTAGCAATAGCCATGAACATAGGCCTGATCTCAATGCTGACGGCATAGTGACTCTGCATATGCTCATGCTTTATTTATCCTCCAAAGGAGTTAACCTTTCCTCTACTTTGTGAAAAGAAATTTAAAATTTCTGTCTGTGTATGACAAGAGTTGGGCCATCTGTCATCTCTATTTGTTTTCTTCACTCACAGGTTTCTATTAGACTAAAGGGACCACCACTCATTCATTGAGTCATAATGACACAGAAATTACCCAGTACTGATTCCCAACAGCGCAGACAAGCAGGCTGCTGGAAAAGAAATACTTTCTTTTTTGACCAGGAGTCCCCCAACTTGCAAAAACTGTGCAATGTGTACCTTTGAAAGCCTTTCAAGCTAGAATTAATTTCAGAAGAATGCTATTAAGTCAAAATAGAAATAATTAAGAATCAAATACCTTGAGAGCTGACACACTCTCTCCAACAGATTCTATGATCCCAGCCACATCGGTGCCTGGAGTGAAGGGTAAGGCGTGTTTTCGACTGTAGGTGCCAGCACGAATATATGTCTCTACTGGGTTGATGCCACAGGCATGGACTTTGATTAGAACCTGCAATGACAATACAATTCACACAGAGCACTGTGGCATTGCCTTATAACAATGCTGTAAGGATAATGATGGAGCTAGAAAAACTGAGAAAATAAAGCAAGACAGAGCATGCCCCTGCCTTCAACAAGCCTGTATTCTAAGTCTGCAGTAAGAAGTAGGGTAGACTGACTTACATACTATTCAAAACTTTCAAGAAACAAATAAAAGATGCTTAAAGAGGTATGTTTCAGTGAACTCCACATATCCATAAGACTTACTTTCTCTTCTTTTTAGATATGTATGAGGAACATTATTTCCCAGTGTGCCAGCTAGTTTTTATGTCAACTTGGCACACACTATAGTCATCTGAGAGCAGGGAACCTCAACTGAGAAATGGCTTCCCCATGATGTGACTGTAGACTACTTACTCTGTAGGGTACTTTCTTAAATACTCATGTGGGAGAGTCCAGCCCATTGTGGGTGGCCTATCCCTGGTGGTCCTGGGTTCTATAAGAAAGCAGGCTGAGCAAGCCATGATGAGCAAGCCAGTAAGCAGCACCCCTCCATGGCCTCTGCATCAGCTCCTGCCTCCAGGTTCCTGCCCTGTTTGAGTTCCTGCCCTCACTGCTTTGGATGACGAACTGTGACATGGAGCTGTGAGTTTAATAATCTCTCTCCTCAAGTTGCATTTGACTATGGTGTTTCATCACCGTAATAAAAACCTTAAGACAAGTTGGTACCAGGGAGTAGGCTACTATAGTGACAGGCCTGACCCTGCTGGGTTTTGGTGGAGTGTGGAAGACACTGACTTTGCTTTGTTCAGACTGTGACTATACCCCTTGCACTAAGAAGGCATTTGACTTACTGTGACTTCACAAGAGCCCATAGTTAAGAGGCTTTGGACTTTTAAAGAGACTGAATTTTAAAGTGTTTGAATTTGTAAAGACTGTGGAGTTTCTTAAGTCTGTGAAATATTTTAAACTGTGATGTTATTAGTTTGAGGTCTTGGGGATGAACAAGAAATGAAAGGTTGTGTCGTAACAGCAATGTGTTTGTCAAGTTGATAAGGAGTAAATTATGCTGCCTAGTTCTATGTCACCTTGACACAAGCTCTAGTCATCCGAGAGGAGGGGCCTCAACTGAGAAAGTGCCCCAGCATGATGGAGCTATAGGCAGGCCAGTAGCTTATTTTCTTAACTAGTGATTAATGTGTGTGGGCCCAGCCCAGTGCTTGGTGCTACCCTTGGGCTGGAGGTCCTGGGTGCTGCAATAAAGCAGGCTGAGCAAACTATGAAGGGCACACCAGTAAGCAGCACCCTTCCATGGCCTCTGTATCAGCTCTTGCCTTCCAGTTCCTGCCCTGTTTGAGTTCCTGCCCTCACTGCCTTCAATGATGAATATGGAAGTGTGAGTGAAATAAACCCTTTCCTTCCCAAGTTACTTTTCATCATGGTTTCATCAGAGCCACAGAAACCCCATGGACGCACCTTCTGGAACCGTAAGACCCAGTAATCGCGCCTTTCTATTAGTTGTCTTGGCCATGGTGTCTCTTCACAGCAATAGAAAAGTAATGAAGACACCTGTCCTTCACACATGAGGAACCAACAGACTGAGGTGGAGCCACAGGAAAGTGAGGCAAAGTACTTAGAGTCACTTGCAGGCCTGGTCCAGTGAAATCTCCCCCAAAACCTCTCTTTCCATGAGAGCCCCATGCTAAAGTCCACAAAGCCTACAATGAAAGAGGCCTGGGTCTGCAAGTCACTGGTGGAGGAGGGCTCCCCACCAGCACTGTGGGAACTAGGAAAAAATCTTCTGTTGCTGAACCACTGAGGTTCTGAGTTACATCTAAAAGGAAGCTGAGTTTGTGGATGGGTGTGTAGACTGTCAGTAAAAGTGTACTGAAATCCCCAGGTTCAAGCCCCCATGTTGCAGAAAAGTGTGGTTTTCTTCAGAACACAGTAAGTACCTATCTCTGCTATAACAGTAAAGGGAGGTCTTACAGAAGAAGGCCTTAAAAAGTAGGGAGATATCCTGTAAGAATGGGGGCCGTGTATTTTTCAGGTTGAAGAAATATGTATGATGACGGAATGAGAGTCTCTTGAAGAAACTGAATAAACTTAAGGTTGTTACAGTCTACTGAGAGGGTAATAAGAAGTGAACCTGGAAAGATGAGCTATGGATAAGCTCAAAAAATTTTCTTTAAGGCTTGCTAAGGATATTAGACTAGGGGTATGTATGGAATGTACCTTAATACAATTTGAGTCAAAAGGATATTGATAAAAAAAATCACTAGAGACAATTAAATCCCACCACTGAATTCTCTTAAGTCCAATATGACAGAGCATTAATGCAGAAATTACTTTCCCACCACGTGAGAAATAAAAAACAAGGAGGTTCATGACAGCAAAACTTATTCAGAATTCTCATGACTACTACGTTACATACTAGAATTGAAATCACTATATTACAAAGCTGATTTTCAACATTAGAAACTTTGTGGTATCTAGAAGTTATTCCTTTTCAAATGCCCACTTCAGTAATTCTCATGTGCGTTAATTTGCTGGAATTTGTCGGAGCCTGCCAAGGAGTCAAGTGGGTAGCTGGGTGAGTTGAGAGACCTGTCAGTCAATGCCAGACAGTGCCTGAGTTTATTTTCACAGCCAGCTTGTATATAGTTTTGAAGGACAGAGGTAGAACAATGCACAGCACAGGCATTCAACCACTATCTATCTTGCCTTGTGTCAAGGAGCAGGCAGTTTCATTTTCTATCACCATGTACCTCTGGCTAGTGTCAGCAGGCTGAATTTAGCTGGATAGTGTGTTCTTTCCCATAGGCTAATGAGGACTTTCTCACGGTCCTGGCACAAGCAAACAAGCTTGAACTCTATTGACTCAGAACAGGCTTCAGATTCAAACTGGGGACTGAGTCAGTTGTGGGCTCCCACAATGGATTCACACAGTTCAGCAGTGGCATCTGGTCTAGCATCTTTGTAGATGGCTGTGCATCTGCTCTGAGCAAGCATTGCCTGCACTAAATAACTATCCCCACCTGACAGCCCTTTGGGACAGGAACTGCCACATTGGACTGGAGTTTCAGCACTTCGGGTCCACCAAATTCAAACACTCGAACAGCCCTCATCAACTTCTGTCCAGTTGCCATGGTGATCTAGAGACTGAGAAAACATTAATGTATTATCATATCGTATCTAGGCTATCACTGTTTTCTCTCCCCCACAAGAGGACAGATCAAACAAATTTTCAAACAACAATTTAAACCAGGAGCTTGCCAGTGATCTCATTTCATGTCTAAGGACCTTTCATCCTGAAAATCCTTTAGCTACAAAGCAAAATACTCCATACCACTTCCCATGGGGATTTAGTGCCTTCAACAAAGGACTCAACATGCAATTGAAAACTTCTGGACCAACATAGCAGGATACCATATCTGATGTTTTTTGTTTGTTTGTTTGTTTGTATAAGCTTGGGTTGTGGTGACTTAAAAATTTTATGAACAAACATTAGATTTAGGGATCTTTAGTCAGATTATGCTGTAAACCTATAGAGAAAAACAACGAATAAACATTTATGCTTAGCCTTAGCAAGTTAGCCTTTTAATAACTTAAAGCATTATAGATATAATTGAGGCTGAATACATTCATCCTCCAAATCACCTCTGGGCCACACTTTTAAGAATTAGTTAGTACCATAAATTCAATGCTAGTAATGGTCAAATGTGTTTATATGTATTCAGGAGCAATACATATATGCAATTATTTTGTATATTTACTAACTATATATATTGAATTGTACTGGATTATCATGTTTTCTTTTCCCTTTTGCATTCAGTTTTTGAAATTTATCAGGTTATGGAAACATTAGACTTCCCATAGTTTTTTGTTTGTTTGTTTGTTTGTTTGTTTGTTTTGGTTTTTCAAGACGGGGTTTCCCTGTGTAGCTTTGCGCCTTTCCTGGAACTCACTTGGTAGCCCAGGCTGGCCTCAAACTCACAGAGATCCGCCTGCCTCTGCCTCCCGAGTGCTGGGATTAAAGGCATGTGCCACCACCGCCCGGCTCTCCCATAGTTTTTTATTACACTTATTTATGTATGTATAAAGGAAGGTGTGGGCATGTGCCAGGGCACAGGTGTGTGTGTCAGAGAACAGCCAAGAGTCAGTTCTCTCCTTCACCATGTGAGTCCTAGGGATCAAACTGAGGTGGTTAGGTTTGGTGGCAAGTGCCTTTACCCACTGAATCATCTCTCATGGCCCCTCTGTAGTTCATTGAAACAATAGGAGAAAGAAAACTTAAACCTAAAAAAAAAAAAGACAAAAACGGTGCAGTTGTTTATACATTACTAAGTTCCAGGTAACCTTCCTGCCCTCCTGTTACTATTAAAAGAAAGAAAAGCCCAGTTAAAAATAAACTCTAAGAAAAGCAAAGCTAAGTAGCAAATAAAATTGTGTAACTGGAAACACCAAACTGGTAGAGATGTAATAAACAAGTTTTAACTATATCTCCATAATTTTAATTGTGGCTTTTAATAATTTCTTTAAATAAATCAAATCAAATAGTTAGATTCTGCTACCATCTAGGAGGTTTTTGCAAACTTGAAGAACAATCACATCACACAAACACCAGGAATGACAGAGATGCCAAACTCAGAGCCTGAGAAAAACAAATGCAGAGTTTTCTATGCAGTCCAGAAAAGAAGTCAAGCCAAACACTAACACCAAGTGTGCACTGTCCACTGCTCACTCAACTCACACGTTTTCAATATTAAACGTGAGTGTGGCAAACTCTCTCCCTGGGGAGATGTAAACAAATAGGCACCTGTAGGGCCTCGCAACCAGCCGCGTCTGATTGGGCTCCAGCACATCTGCCCTACTGGCTCACAGAGAGTGAGTGAGGGTCACTTCCAAGGGTGCAGATGACTCCAACCAACCACACCACTGGGAAGTCTCACCCAGCATGCATGAATAGGCGGAAACCCTCTCGAGTCATCCTTCCATCTCCCAAATGTCCTCTGGGACAATGAGGCCAAGCACAGTTAGGGCAGAACTGCATAGAGTTGGGCTGCAGGTATAGAAGGAGAGTGGCTGGAATATCAAGTAAGAGTCCAGTGACCTCACCTTTCTATAAAGGAACATCAACAGTCAACAATCATGATCTTGAGGAATCTCCTGTAAGTAAATAGTCACAGCCTTCTGCTTCAGGTCATGCTGTTTCGCTTAAAGAATGACACTTTTCAATAGAGGTGCTGTGCTAAACCCAGAAAATGTAAAGGCTGCTATGAGCTGTACACACATAACATACATGCGCGCGTGCACACACACACACACACACACACACACACACACACACACACAACTCACTGTTTCATTGGTGTAATTGTTTTCTTTCATTGCTGGGCTGTGGCTGGAAACACTATGCCTGCTAAGCATCTACAGCTGGGCTCTACCTCCTGATTTTGGCTTTTTTGAGACAGAATCTAGCTATGTGGACCAGACTGGTCTTGAACATCCTATGTAGCCAACACTGGTCTCTAACTAGCCATTATACAGCCTCTACATCTTGAATGGTTTTAGATATGTACTACCTCACTCTGCTTTTCCATTTTCAGTTTCTATTTCCAACACATCAGTCTTTCCAACATACATCATTATTAGCCTGAAAAGACCATGGTAATCATAAAATGAAAATTGTTCTAAACCAGAGTCTGTATCTTGTGACAAATTCACTCATTTTCTTACATTGTGAAGGAGGGAAGAAAAGAGGGAGGAAAGGGAAGAAGGAGGGAGGCAGAGGCTTCTCACTCTGTCCTGGGCCTCCTAGGAGACAGGCCCTCCTCAAGTCCCCTTCCACTTGGTCCTAATGCTGCAGGAGTAGCCACCACCCTTCTGCCTCTCCTGATCTTATTCCCCACTGAGCCTTTGCATTGAACTGATCGGTGGTTCCAGACTGAGCTCACTGCCTTTGAACTCCAGCACACTATCATCATTCACTTCAGAGCACTGGTGCTCTTATCAAAGAGAATCACAAAGAATAAAACAGCATGCTATACTAACAGCAACTCTGAAAATCCTTACGCCCTCACAATACTCACCTCTCCCTAAAAGGTGTGTGTGTTTTTAATCTCCACTCACTTAATTATCTTCACAAAAATGAAAAGTTACTAAAACTGTTACCTTATGCAGAACTAAAAGCAAAGATCCCATTTTATGAATAAGAAGACATCAGAAGAGGTTCAGGGACTCAGACAGGGTCACACACATCACAGCAGAACTAGAGCCCAAGTCCTGAGCCTTAAGTGTTGGCTGATTTTGTTTTTCTGACTTATAATCTTCCAAATTTACTTTTGGAAATGTCGGCCTAGATTGTCTTTAATTTCTCTGAAATGCATTCTGGGATGTATAAGAAACTGGGTGGGAAGTGTCACTAAGTTACAGGCTAGAGTGTTGTGTGACATTTTGATCATATTCTGACAATAAAGTTTGCTTTGAGTCAGAGGGTGGAGCTGACCACTAGCTAAGCAACAGTAACCATAGAGGTCTTGAAGGACTGTAGACAGATAGGAAACAGCAAATAGTAAGGTGATGCTGAGGAAGTATCTCAGCCTTTTGTATTGAGGAAAGGAAGAAAGAGGAGGACACTGGTGACTTCTCCATTGCTTCCCTGATCATTCAGGTTCTTACCCTGATATCTGACTCCTGATTTTTTATTGATACATAATAATTAGATAAACACTTCACTGGAGCACATATTTTCTAATGAAGCCATCTACTTGGGCATTCTTGAAATGCCTATACATTAAAAAAAAGTATAAAACAGAGGATATGATTCTACAGGGAAAGCTAATCTAGCCTGATGGTAGGTCATCTTCTGAGTCAGCTGCCTATGGAGAACAGCACAGAGAACCCCAAACGGGATGCCTGGAGGACAGTAAACTTTAGCATCACCCACGCTCTCACACTGGACAAGGCAAAGCCTTCTGCCACTTTGGGAACATCTCACAATGTAGCCTAGGCTGACCTAGAAATCAGTTTGTGGACCAGGTTGGACTGGAGTCTTGGTGATTTTCCTACCTCAGCCTTCCTAGCACATGTACCTCCCTGCCTAGCTGCTCTGTTTTTCTTTAAACTATGCCATGTTTAAATGACTATCCTATTTATCAATACCTATGTTATGAAAAGTATTTATAGTGCCTTGATTTATTTTTTTTATTTTACTTTTGTTTCTAGAACATTCACAGTTAAAAATTCCTCCTCTAAGCTATGCTTGAACTCATTCATAGGTTTAAATGAAAGTGGAAGAGATAGGAAAAATATTAGAAGTATATCTTAACATCGGAGTAATGCCACATCACTAGTCAAGAGCAGAGGGGCTGTTAGGGCTAGGGTTAGCAGCAAAGAGGACTTGTCCTCTTGCTGAGAACTTCATTTGGATTCCCAGCACCATCATGGTAGCTCAGACTCACAACCAACTCTAACTCTAGTCTGAGAGGTCCTGCACCCTCTTCTGTCCTGAGAGCACTAGGTACGTACACGGTGCAGACATGCCTATGTACATGAAATACATAGATTTTAAAAAGAACAGAATAAAATAAATTAAGAATTTCTGGAGTCTTGTATAATATTAGAGGGACCACTCTTAATATTATACATCCCAGGGGCTCAGGAGAGAAAACTACTAACGGTGAGGACTATTTCCAGGAAATAGAATCTCAGCACACCGAGCTCTATAGTCCACTTGCTTTAATTCCTCAGGCATAACATCCTGTATACACAGCTTCAGTTCTGTTCTTGTGCCTAGCTTCTTTCTTGCCTGATTTCTCTCTATATTATCTATTGCTCCCTCTAAGTCCTATCTTAATTCTCTCATCTTAATTCTACCTCACCTAGATCCTTTTCACCTTGTTCTTACCCATCTAGTACTTCCCCATCTGTCTCTTCCTCATCTTCTATTTCGTTCCTCTAGTACTCTCTTCTAGTCTTTCAATCTAGTTCTTCCCCATCTCAGTTTGTTCCTCTCAAGTTCTTACCCATCTAGTTCTTCCATTCTCTTTCCTCTTCTCTGTCCACTCATGCCCTGGAAGTCCCGGTATATGTACACTTACAAGCAGTAATCCCTTGGCAGTGCAAAGCCAGGGTCAAATGTAGGGGTGATAAAAAAAAAATCACATAGAGAAGCAGTTAATTGTTAATTATCATTTGCAACCCAAAAGGGAAGTGACTAATGGGGAAATGAGTTAACTAAAGGTTAAATTCAGGTAATATCTAAGAAAAGGGATCTTACGTGCTCCATTATAGTCTTAAACATGATTGGTAGAAAATGTTGAGACTATAAGTTGCTGGTTAATGGAAGAAAATAAAACTGCCTTCTTTTTTCCTGTGGCTCCTATCTGTCCAAGCTATCTGCTGTTTTTTCTTCAGAGTGGGGGAAAGTGTGCTCAGTCGCTAGGCAACCTGTGTACAGCTAGATGCCTCTGGTGATAGTTAAAGGGAGATCTGGAACTAGAGGTAAGATTTGGGAAAGGAGGAAGTAAAGCTTAATTGGCACATCTGCCAGACCTTCTCAAACAGGTAGTCTGGATGCTTAGAGAGTACAGAGGTGTCTCTGATAAGGTACTTTCCTCCATCTGGGGATGGACCTGGCCAGATGCTGCCAATGATGATAATTACAGGGAGGCTTGAACTGGGATTCTGGCTGAGCATAGCTGTCAGCACAGAAGGTTATCTAAATATTCCTAGAAGTGGTTAGGTAAGGAGTTAGAGGTCTATAAAATTAGTAAGGATGTAAGAAGGGAGGGTCCAAGCTAAATTGTGTAAAGCTATTATTTAACATCCACCTGACCTAGGCAGTGTCTCCTTGTGGAATTTACGTTAAATCAGGAGACTTACATGAGGACTGTTATTACTGTTAGTCCTTGAAAGTGGCTAAGGGAGATACCTGATTCTAGAGGAAGCCTTTCCTGAGGCTGTTCTCCAAATACCTTGAATGTGTATGTCCAGAGAGTGATCAGTCCATACTGTTAGTGCTTCTTAGGGAAAAATCAATTGGGAGAACGATGAAGGAACACAAGATTTTCATAACAAAATACAGCTGATATATAACAAGCCAAATAACATCAAAAGCTCCTTGGAATTTGGCTTCCACTGGTGGAATTCCTTGATCTCTCCAGGTAGGGATTTTGCCATACCAGCTGAGTTCTTATAATATATTCCTGAGGCTCACAGCACTGGAGATATTTTTAAATGAAAGCTAAGAAAGAGACCAGTAGTTATAAGATGAACTGCCACTGTTCTAGAAAGGCTCAGCAGAGCATGTGGCTTATTATTAACTTGGAAATGCAAGTAAATGATCAAAATTAAAGTGGCCAGTACAATTCTTAAGGCTGTGTGATGTTGTTATGGTCTTGCTCTCAAAGATATCACCAGGTCCAGTGTGAGAGGGTGGGAAGACATGCTGCTGTGTGCTGCATTCCCAGAGCAGGAGCCAGCAGGGAGTCAACGGTGGCTTTGGGGGCTCCCGCAAAGCTGGCAAGCAGTCCACACCTGACCTTTGCACCTTTCAATCATGAACATGTCTTTTCTGCTCATTGAGGCCCTGTAGAAACTGTAAATGTGCAAGGTGTAGTTAACAAAAGTATTAGGTTTTTTCCTCTCTGTCTCTCTCTTCTTTCTTTTGAGAACTATGGTAGGTTGGTGCCCTGGAGTCTAAAAGAAGTTAACAAC
The DNA here is from genome assembly GCF_903995425.1 of Onychomys torridus. Lineage (NCBI taxonomy): Eukaryota > Metazoa > Chordata > Mammalia > Rodentia > Cricetidae > Onychomys > Onychomys torridus. Next base: position 130,242,797 of record NC_050448.1, on the reverse strand, counting down.
GCCAGCTTCGTGCAGACTCGAGGTCAGAGCACAGAAAGTCCTCTGCCTGGAGCTGGGGAGTTGAGAACCCAGGGGTCGGCAGGAATTACCCTTGCCTGAACCACCGGGCTGCCTGCTGTGCACATCCCAAGTGCAGATCCTCCTGGAGCCGAGGACTTGTTTTTGTTGTTGGTGGTGATGGTGGTGGGTTTCTTTTCTTTCTTTTGTTAAAGCCTCCCAGTAGTCAGGGCTAGGAGCTTGGAGTCCTGGGCGACTGCCAGGTTTGTGAGCTGGTATCCCAGGACAGAGAGAAGGAAAGAAAAGTAGTCAAAACCAAACGCGGCTCATTTGGATGAGATCAACGTTTAAAAACGACTTACCCTTCTCTAGAGTAGAAATCAAAAGCTCCTAAGCTCCAGAAGTTCCTTGGCAAAAGAGATGGGCCGGTCTTTTCCAACTTTTTCAAGGCTCCGCCTCTTAACCCCTCCTCTGCTGGGGGGCGGAGGCTGGAATCCGCCGACGGCACGGATGGAGAAGTTTGGTCCTCTCTGGCCACCGTGGCGGCAATATGGCTGCGCCCACAGAGAAGGGAGACGGGTTCCGAAGCCGAGCGCCAGCTCCCTGTCGCTCGCGCATGGACCTCAGCGCAGAGTTCCGCCGATGGAAGGCGCAGAGTCTCAGCAAGGCGGACCTCAGCCGGAAAGGCAGTGTGGACGAGGACGCGGCGGAGGTTGTGGAGCTGCTGAATTCGCGGGAAGAGTTTTTCACCACCAGCTCCTGCGCAGGCCGTATCCTCCTCCTGGACGGGGTGAGGCCCGGGCCCGCCGTGCCTGTGCGGTCAGGTGGCCTCCGCTACCCGCGCCCCGACTGGGTTGTTTGCTAACTACCCGCCCGCGCGTTTACAGTTGGCGTTGCTATTCTAACAGGGCCCCCCAGATGATAGTGAGCGGCAACAGCTAGAAAATTTCGATTTATAGAATGCTAGAGGACTGGAAGTTCACGCCCGAATCCTCCCTTGAACCGCTCTCACCACGTCTCGGTGCTTCCTTAGGTGAGCATCGCTGAAGTGAAGGGGTCACAGCCTCCTAGTGGCCCACTCCATTATTGCAGCCCCGGCCAAAATTCAGCTCTCAATGCAGCTTTACCAGGCTGAGAACTCTAACTAGTTACCCGAAGTATTGACTTGGGAAATTTACATTCTCTCATCTCTTCCTGCCTACGAACTGAAAATAACTAGACAACATGCGATTTTGTGTGGAGGAAATAGGATCATTTATTCCCAGCATTTATCATCATACCTGGCCCACGTTGTTCATTAAAAGTTGCCTCGTGTTCATTGTATTGCTGTTATTGTATCCAGAGCATCGAAGACCGCACATGCATGGGTACAGTTTTTAGATCCAGCGTAATTAATCATTTACCGAACTCCCAGATTAGCAAGACCTGTTCATGTTTATATTGCTTCCATCAAGTTCTGGTTCTGTGCATTGGCACTCTTGCTCAAAAAATAGCTGTCCCCACCTCTCTTACCATTGCCTCATCTGGGTTTTTTTCAGAACTTTCCTAATGAGTTTCTGAAACACTGTTTTCTCTTCTCTAAACCATTAACACATTTGTCTTTTTTAATATTCACCTTGTAAGGCAGGATTTATTGGATAAACATCTGTGCTGAAACATCGTGACATTTCTTATTTCAGAAAATCCAAATTTATATTGTGCTACATCCTGCAACCCTATCCCCATTTTAACTAATTGCCAAAACTAATTTCCTTGGCCCTTTGTGACCTTGACTTGCCCGTGTTCTTCATTCAGGAGTGTCAGCACTGAAGGAGTGTCAGCACTGAGAACCGGGGGCCTCATGCTAGGCAGGAGCCCTGCAACTGAGCAGTGTCCCCAGCTCCTCCCCGCCTTTTACCTTTTAAATTGCAGTCTTTTGAAGTTGCCCAGGCTGGTCTGGAACACATTCCATAGACCAGGGAAGCCCTTAACCTGTGATCTTCCTGCCCCAGCATCTGGAGTAGTTTTTCTTCTGTAAATGCTTCCCTGTATCCACATACATAGGATATGAGCCTATAAGACACAAGTCCCCAAGCTTCGCTCTTCTGCCAAACACCCAAAGAGGTGCAGACAGACAGATGTAAGCACAGTACCCACTTAGTGGTAACTGTTCACCCTGAGCTATCTTAGGACTCTGTCTGGATCTCTTTTTAGCTAGTGTATCTTATGCTTTACTGGTATTTAATTTTACTCTGACTTATTAGGAAAGAAGGAGAGTGAAAAACCAGGATGAGAGGAACATAGATAAGCCAGAGGTGATGCCAAGTCATGGTATTAGATCCTGTGAATTTGTTAAATGTGGACCACTCATTTGGCTCTGAGGTTTATGCAGCCAGCACAAGGCGAAATACATCTTACTAAAGTCTTCTTAAGAAAACCAGTTATTCAGACACGTGTTTCCAAGACCAGATGGCAATGTATCCTCCAGAGCCCTGTGTAAATAATTATTTCAGAGTCACAGATCTTCCTGTCCAAGGTCTCCTGCTTTCAAGTGTCTTGGGGAAGGACCTGCATATTCCGACTAGATCTTACAAGTAAACAATGTGTAAGTCAAGGTTGTGATGGTAACCCTTTCAGATCTTTGACACGTTGGGCCTAACTTCTTTGCCAATACATTCTGATATAGAAATCAGAACATTATGCCAGTAGTGATGAGGAAGGTGTTCGAAGGCCTGCCCATCACAGATATCAGCAAATGCTAAGTCTTATGTAGTGTTAGCCAGACCATTGTACAGGTGTCTCCTGATCAGATGCTGCTAGCATATAACCCCTTATCGCCCTTTTCTTCCAACAAAAACACGACCAAATGGCATTTGTCCCCATGGTAAGTGTGCCCACTTAGCATTTATGAGGGCTGGGGCTCCATCCCTAGCATCAAAACACAAACAAAAACCACAGCCGTGCTTCTGAACACACAAGTACTGTTACCATTCAAGCCCTAAGTTATTTTAGTTGATTTTTCTTCTAGGTTATTTTTACCCCAAAATATATTGAATTATTTTTAGTAATCTTTATGAGTATTAATTTAAGAGTGCCCATCATATTATACAATGCAATGTACTTGTTCTGTTAACTATTAGAATTGGGTTGTCTTTTTTTTTTTTAGAGCACAGATGGTTCTGGGGTTCGGAAACAGCACTGCTGCTGGCTACTGGTTACCCACAAACCTTGTGGGAAAGACAATGTGGTAAGTTTTTAGTATTTAAAAACAAACTCTAAAAATTCAGTTACCTTAAATATGTATGGAAAGAATAGAAGATTCACATGTGTAATTGTAATGGCTGCTGGTGATGAAGCCTAAGGGGTTTTCACTCCATTGGCCCCATTGGGCTGTAGGAGGTGGTGGTGTGAAAGCGTCCCTGTCCCTGCAGCTCAGCAGAGCATCCTCTCCAGCAATGGGGAGTCTGTAGGCACAAATTATAGAAGAAGAAGGGGATTCGCCCTCTCTGCGTTGTTGGCTTTGGTGTTGGAAATATTTATACATCATGGATCGCTTTCATGGCCTTCATGGCTGTGCTCAGTTGTCTATTCTCTGAGACTGAAGTGTTAGGCGAGCACATGGAAGGTCGAATCAGGCAGTGCCTTTCCCTTCTAGTCCTTTTAGAAATGCAGTCCCATCCTATGTAGACAACATGAAAGGACAGAGGTGGAGATTGAGGGAGGCATGGCAGATTCAGGTATTCTCGTGTTAAATGTGGAGGCATCCTTCCTCTGTGTCTCTGGGAGCAGGCTGGGTGTTCCTGCTGCCTACACCTGCTCTTCTGCTGCAGAGGATCTTTGCAGCATCAAGGGGAACTGCCAGCAATCCCAGCAGAAAAAGATGTCCTTTCCTAACATTCATGAACCAGTCCCAAAGAAGGACTCTGAGTTGTCCTGTGTGGATACAGTGTTTCATGTTAAATGAGTTGCTTTTGCTAGTGGGTGACACAGTCTCTAGTCAGACACAGACAAGTGAAGCTTCTGATTGATAGGGAGTGAAATGACAGGGTTGTAATTGACAGCTCACGAGAATCAGTGGTGCAAAGGTGAGAGGGTGCTGCCCACGATGCCAGGCAGACAGAAATAATAACTGTCTGTATACATTTTAACTCAGAAGTAGTGTTATGTGCTTACTGTGTGCCACTGTATAAATTGTCCATGCCACATGCCACTCAGGAAAGAGACTGGTACATAAATCAGGGTTGCTAAGAACAAACAGCATGTGTTAGGCTTCCATGGTATAATGTTTACCTAGAGCAGGAATGAGGGGTGACATCCAGACCTGACATGGGAAAGACAGTACAGACCATCCCCTGTGGAGCATCAGCTGATAAAACTGTGTGCATACCCTGGCTGTTAGAGCTGTAATACAGCTAAGGACCGCTGTAGTCCACACATCCTCTGTGTGCTTAACCTGGCTGTTAGAGCTGTAATACAGCTAAGGACCGCTGTAGTCCACACATCCTCTGTGTGCTTAACCTGGCTGTTAGAGCTGTAATACAGCTAAGGACTGCTGTAGTCCACACATCCACTATGTGCTTCAATAAAAAGACCTTTGCCTTTACCCTATGGCATCTGCAAGACAGGTATATGATTCAAGGAAATGGACTTGTACCCAGTACAGAGGGAACAGAGTACTGACTCTGCTCTAAACTCTCTGTAGTGACATGGTTTCCATGCTTATGAGCCCATCTTATACCCAGCACCAAGTTCTTCTTGTGCACAGTGGGGAGACATCAGCCTTTCCTGAGTCCTTCATAATGCATATGTCCCTGTCTCAGTCTAACCTGGAACATTTCACCAGCCTTCCAAGGGCAGGCTTTGTGTACTGTGCCCTTCAAGAAAATAAAGGAAACGGTAGTTTACCAGAAGGCTCAGATTTATGGGAAAACTAGAAATCAAGTCTGTTAAGAAAATAAGCAAATAGGCCTGATGAGGTGGCTCATTGGTTAAAACACCTGCTGCCAAGTCTGCTGACCCAGGCTGATCTCCAGGACCCACGTGGTACAAGAAGAGAACTGAGGAAGGTTGTCCTGTACCTTCGTAGGTGTCATAGTGCAGATGCCCCACCAAGTAAATAAATAAATATAAAGAAAAAATGAACAGAATAAGCATATAATAATGAAAGAATGCCAAAAAAGCAGAGGAAGCAGCTACTAAGACACTGTGTACTTAGCGAGTGTGAGAACTAGGGAAGCGAAAGAAGGCAGGCAGTGAGGGCTCGCAAGACAGGGCGGAGCAGGCCTGCCTGACGCTGCCCTTTGGTTCATGCAGATGGCAGCTCTGAAGGGTTCCACCAGCAATGCTGTTTTGAAGTTTGAACCGTTTATCCTCCATGTGCAGTGCCGGACACTGCAGGACGCACAGACCCTGGTAAGACTTTCTACCTACTCTTGAATTTAGATGTCTGTAAGTAACATTCATTTTAGGCTTTAAGCCACCTTTTAAAATTATCTGATGTTGTTTTGATTTAATTGTTTCCCTCTGGTTGGTCAGTTCAGCTATTTATGTCGAGTGTTAGGAGCAGGGACTCCTGGTAATCTCTGGAAAATAAAATACATACCCATGCACAGCCGTTGTCTTCCTCAGCATCCTACATGTGAATTTCATAGGCTTGTGTCTTTGGTTTTCTTAATGAGTTTTAGGAGGAAACTCTGTGGGAATGCATGTCTGACATTCCCCTGTATGTTTTTGCACCTTTTACTTGCTTATATGCTGAGTTGTTCCATTCCAAGTGTAAATTAGCAAGAGCACTCCATCCCTGTGAGTCACAGAGGAGGAGAGCTGTGTGCCGACACCTCTGAAGAAGGTCCCGAAGGTAAGACTGAAAAAGAATAGAAAAAGTTAGGCCTACAACTGGGAAACCAGGATTCCAGGCAGATTAAAATGTTCCTAAATCAGAATTCCAGACGCGGGGAAAGGGCTTGGTGGGTCCACAGAGCAGAGGAAGCGGGTACAGAGGGAGGGAGGACAGGGAGAGAAAAGTGGAGGCCAGAAGCCTCAGGTCAGGCTCTTCCTCAGCCAGGGGCTAGTTGTAAAGGGTCGATGCAGTTGTGTTCTGAGCTGATTTCTGCCGCAGTGTAGTCAGGGTCTCAGTGGCGTGCAGTGGCGTGGCCCAGGTGACAGTGAAGGACAGGAGAGGGTGACAGAGTCACGTATATTTTAGCTTTGGGTTTAACAGAGTGATGATGTCAGGGATCAGACAGCCTGAGAAGGAGAAAAAGATGGAAGGAGTGAGTCTTAGGTCTGGCCTGAGCACCTGGGTGCCAGGTAGTGTCTTCAAGAGGTTAGTGCAGGAAACTAATAGCATGTTTGAGGCATGCATCTTAAATGCGAATGCCTGTCTATCAGGAGTTTCATAAAAAATAATACCACAGAGTGAATGATTTAGAACAAAAGATACTTAATTTTTTCTGTGCTGGAGGTCCAAGGTCAGAGGCTGTCAAGATTGGGTTTTCCTAAGACATCTCTCTTTGCCTTACAGACAACCACCTCTCTCCTGGGTCCTCTTATGGCCTTTCCTCTGAATGTATACCACTAGCATCTCTTATAAGGACATTAGCCCTGTTGACTTAGGTTCCCATGCCGAAGACCACACTAGCATTTTCAACATAAAAGCCCTTTCTGCAAATGCTGTGGCTGGGGTTAGCGCTTCATGGATGCCTTGAAGGCCCGTTCAACTGAGGTTGGTGTTTGTGTGGGAGGCTGCTCCAGGGTGTAGGCTAGACTGAAGATACACACTGGAGAGATGCCAGTACATGCCATTTAGAGCTGTGTGCCCAGAGACAATCACTGTGCAGAAAGAGAAAGGGGACTGGAGCCCTAGAGATGCCCTTAAAGCGTTAGTGCTCCGCAGCCTGAAATTTTTTTCCCTCTAGATTTGGATAAGTCTTAACATCCCCTTACTTCACAACATACCACCAGTGCTGCTTAAGCTTTACCTTTCCAGTTTCCATACCCAGGTCCAGCTCTGATTTCTATTCCTAGTGGAACCTGGGTGCACTCTCCTGTGCCAGAGCTGTGGTGGGAGTCTAACATGCAGAGCTGATACAGTAAAGCCATAGCTGTGCCCTGCCTTTGAGCATACTCAATGTCGCCCAGTCTGTTGGGTGCTAGAGAAAAGTAGAAAAGGCCATACTGTCTCTCCAGAGGTGTTTATATTCATTGCAGAGGGAGATACACAGTCAGAAGACAAAGAAACAGTTTCTTGTTGGGATGAGTGCGGAGTAGGGCATGGTCTGGGCACTGATTTAAAGACGGCAGCTGGAGAGGGAATGGGAACAAGACGCATGAGAAGAATGTAGCACAGAGTGGTCCAGGCAGAGGGAGCAGCAGAGATAGAGGCCGCTATCGAGAAAGGTTTCCGAGTATTCGGAGAACAGAAAGGAAGCAGATGAGACTGGGGAGAGAGTCCATCATGTAGAATGTTACACCTCATGGTGTAGCATTTGGACTCCATTGTGGCTGGTCTGTAAGAAGGGCTAAAGGGCAAGGTAGAAGCAACAGGAACTGTGTGCGAGGTAGAGGGGTAAAAAGCTAAAGTGAGCTCACTTTGGAGCCTGAGACATTGGATGGAGGATGGTGCCTATCTTAGAGTTTTAATTGCTGTGAAGAGACACCATGACCACAGCAACTCTTAGAAAAGAAAACTTAATTGGGGTGGCTTTCTATTCAGAGGTTCAGTCCACTATCATAGTGGGACATGGTGTCATGCAGGTGGACATGGTGCTAGAGAAGGAGCTGAGAGTTCTGCTTCTTGATCTGCAGGCAGCAGCAAGTAAACTGTGACACTGGGTGTAGTACCTTGAGCATAGGAGACCTCAAAGCCCACTCCCACAGTGACATACTTTCCCCAACAAGTTCACACCTACTCTAACAAAGCCACACCTCCTAATAGTGCCACTCCCTTATGGACGCAGTTTTCTTTCAACCAGCACAGTGCCCTATGTCAAAGACTAGGTGAGAGAGATAAATGGGTTTTTTAAACAGTCCCTGGTGGATGAGTGATATAAACTGGAAATGAGACTCCTCAGCACAATGCATAGGGTGCCTTACCCAGGGAACTGGTGACATCTCAAAAGGAGAGCCACTCAGAGTAAATTCTCAATGCTTACACTTCTGATATTTGAAGCCAGATCATGCTTTGTATAGAGTCTATTCTTTGCACCATAGAATGTTGTGGTAGCATCCCTGGCTATCCTACTCCTTGTATATCAGTGTCCCCACCACCACCACCACCGCTGCCCTGTAATTGTGGCAGATTGGCAATCCCCAATATCTCCTCATGTTGCAGAATGCCCCTGAGGGGCAAACCCATGCCAAGTCAAGAACTGCTGAGCTGAAGGAAGGCCTGTGTCCTGTAGAGGCCCTCAGACATCTGGACATGGCCATAGTTCAGCCTGTTCAGGCCCATCAGTGCTTGTCCCATGTCATATCATGGTTTTCTTTAGGACTGGAAAGGACGCTGAGGGAACTTTGCTCTTTCTTAGAGAAAGCACCTCATTCATTTGAAGTTTGCTTTTGTCTAATATGGTTTGGTCATGTGCTTTAGTTCGTGGTCATTGGCCAGGTCCCTGTTTTATCCTCTCTTGGTGACATTTCAGAGCTGCTCTTCAGGTCTGTGTAACAGGCATGTGATGGGGCTGTAAAGCACAGTCCATACAGCCAAACACATTTCTACCACTTCTGAGACAGAATTGAGGGTCTGGCTAGCTGGTATAACTTAGGGTGTTGTGTTTCCTTGCAGCACTCGGTGGCCGTTGATTCTGGCTTTAGGAACTCTGGCATCACAGTGGGAAAGCGGGGAAAGACCATGCTGGTAAGGCGCGTTGTCAAGAACAGTTCTGTGCATGGGATGCAGTAAGATCACTGGAGCTGCTGCTGCCACTCCTGCTCTTTTCCACCCTCCCAAAAGGCCTTACTGTTTTCTGGCCCCAGACGTTAAGTGGCAGGCTCTTCCCTATGTGGTTTGGGAGGACTCTGGTTTATATTTGAGTCCCTATTTTAGATTCCCCTTCTCTGCTTACTTTGAACCTGATTCTCTGCTCTCCCAGCCTCATCCTGAGTCATCAAGGGATAATGGAATAAGTATGCTTGTACCATGTAGAGAGCCTCATAGACATCGAGTCCTCCATGTTGGTGACCTGATCACAGCTGTGCTTTATAACCTGTGTGAGTTCATTAACGCCTTGGGGGTCTACTGTCTGCTCAGAGGTCCAGCAGTGTGGTGATTGTGTCCCCCAACATATTGTGCACTCTAATAAAGTTTATCTGAAGATCAGAGGAAAAAGCCAGCCACTATATTAAACATAGAGGTCAGGCAATGGTAACACATGCCTTTAATCCTAGCATTTGGGAGGCAGAGATCCATCTGCATCTCTGTGAGTTTGAGGCCACACTAGGAACAGAGCTAGGCATGGTGACACATGCCTTTAATCTCAGCACTAACCATGGAGGTCTGGAGGTTTGTACAGACAGAAAGGAAGTGAAGTAGCTGGGTGGAGAGAGGAAGTGAGATGGCTGAACAGAAAGGCATATAGGCGTGGGTAGACAGGAAGTAGGTCCCTCTGGAGGCTGAGGGTGGTAAGCTGAAGTTGGCAGTGGCTTGTCCTGTTCCTCTGATCTTCAGATAAGCTTTATTGGGGTACACAGATGAAATATCACCACACAGCAGACTGCTCTTGGGTCAAGTACAGCGCCTGGGGAGCCAAGTCCACTCTACCCTCTGATTCGTGATTGGGTACAGCTTATTCTGTACCACTCCATCAGAATTGAGTAGTATCAGAAACTGCATGATCTGCAAAATCAAGGATATTTATTATCTGTCCCTTCACAGAAAGTTTGTTGGCCCTCAGTCTAGATGGTCCTCCTGGTCTTCAAATCCTGCATTCCCTTTGTCCTTTCCTGGCCAAGCCAACTCATAGTAATTTTGCCCAGTTCTGCCCTCCTGATGTGTTCACTGTTTGCACAGTACACACTGTATTTGATTTTGTCAAATTCCTCCTCTTCTAGCTCTGGACTCTTTCACTTTTAACAGATACCTTGTTTCCCAAATAGAAGTGGGTCACAAAGAACTTAGGAAGCATCAAACAATAAGCCAAAGCCTTCACTCTACAACATCTCTGGTCCCCAAGGGGAGGCACAAACATGTCCTTTCCTTTCTCTCCTTTGTCCCCTGGATCCAGTTAGTCACTGTCCTGATCATATCTGCCTCTGTGCCTTTGCCAGCCAGGCCCTGCACCCTGTCCCTGAGTCAGAACTCGGCATCCATCTCCTCGTTCCTAAGGTTGTCTCCTGATGGGCTGGCTTCTGAGAGCTCTCTCCAGCCCTTCCAGTCTGACCAATGTTTCAGCCATAGAGAACTGTTGCTGCTCTGGCTAAAACATCCACTCCCTGTTTTTATGTCTGATGAAATTGTCTTTGTCCCTGGAAATCCCAGCTCTGGTGCTGGCTTTTGTGTGGATCTGAGTCCCAGGCTTTACCAGGCATTTGTCATGTTATGAGTATCTTTCACGTGTTTATGCTGCATGGATCTGTGTTCTTTTTCTGTCATAGCCCTGGATTGTACTGCAGTTCTCTGTGGTTCTACGTTTGAGCTCCTAGAGGCAAGAACCAGGATGTGCTCCTTTGTTGGGTTGTCTGAGCTAAGAGAAACTCAGTAAAGATGAATTTTTAATTCTTTGATACTAGTGGGGTTTATAGAATTTTTTTCTGCTGTCCTTATCCTCTACCCAGCTTTTGGATGCAAAGGGGATATGCTGACTGCCTCCTCAACAGAGTCACTGAGATTGGCAGCCCCATAGCACTGAGCGTGCAGCCACGCCGCATGATGGAGGAAGCATGGCTTCCCCATTGTCATACTCAGCTCCAGCAGATGCTGAAAGAGACTCTGATTTTTCCTTGAGTCCTCTATGGAGGTTTCATTTGTTTCCTTTTTAAAAATCATTTACTAAAGTTTTCTTAGCTATGGGGGGATTGCAACTAACTTGCTCTCTCTTCTAGGCTGTGCGGAACACACATGGATTAGAAGTTCCACTAAGCCATCAGGGGAAACTGATGGTGACAGAGGAATACATTGAGTTCCTAGTGACTATAGCAAATCAGAAAATGGAGGAAAACAGGAAAAGAATTGGAAGGTACAATTAATTATCTGTTTCCATGTTTTTCATATATGCCCATGTCATTCTTAAAAATAGGCACACATGCTCCTTAAGGTTATAATCCAAACTGCTTGTGTAATTGCAGACCCCCTATGGAGGAAAGAAAGACGATTGAGGTCATCAGTGGGACTAGAGCACACTGTGATGGGCACTCAGAGATTGCAAAGGGAGGCTTTTCAGAGACCACTAGACATGAGACCAGCAGGACCATTACTAAAGACAGAGTAAACATTTGGGAAAGAGCCCAGTAGCTGTGAAACAGAGGGTGAAGGGAAGTTGTGCACACTGCCCTGGATGTTACTTAGACTACCCTTTTCAGTATAGAAGTGTCTTAGACCCTGGGCTAGTTCAATAGCCAGCTGTTGGCATGGAGCAGATATGGAATTGCACCATTGGCCCCCTGGAAAGAAGACTAGATTTCAATTCACATCTTTCTATTCTTCCTCAGTTGTACTGCCTGGGACATGGATTAGCACACAGCTCCCTTTTAACAGTTTTTCTGTAAACACTGCCTTCCATGTGTGCGAGCCACTCAAGTCAGCTTCTCCAGAGGACTTTGTTTGGGGTGTGTGGGTGTGTGTGTGCCAAAGCACACTGTTGTGGAGGTCAGATGACAACTTTCTGCGTTAGGTGGGTTTCAGAGACTAAGCTCAGGCCATCAGGTTTTTACCCACTAAGCCATCTCACTGTGGCTCACCAGCCAGAGTTGTATATTTCCAGGTTACCAAGTGATGAACATGTTGACACCATTTGTAATTTCCCTTTTTCTTTCTTCCCACCCTTTTGGCAGTCTCACATCCCGTCACAGCCTAAATATCCCTTCCATGACTTTTCTTTCCATTTTCATTGCCTCTTTCTTTATTCAAGACCTGTGCAGCAGCCCTCAGGCTGGCCTCAGAGCAGGATGTAGATAGGATTCTGTCTCTCATCTCATCTCTGTATTGGTCAGGTCATCTGTCTCTCATCTCTGTATTGGTCAGGTCATCTGCAGCTAAGAGCAAAGGTGCCGGTGAGCAGTGGCACTGCTAGCCCTATAGCAGCCTGCCTTCAACCCTGTCCACAGGTTCCTCAGCCCAGGTTGGCCAAGTCACTGTCTTGTTTTGTTGTGTTATCTCTGACCTGAAGAAATACTAGCTCAAAGAACAGTTACTAACGTCATCAAACAGCATGCTCTTTGTGGTAGGCCTTGGCACCTGCCATGGGCTCTCAGAACAGGAAAGCCCTTCCTCTTCATTCACTCATAACACAGCATTCCTTCCAGAAGCATACAATTCTAGAATTAACAAAGCTCTCCCTCGGGAGTCATGTGACCTGTACCAGATTAGATGCCGGGAAAAGAAGCCAATTCCTCATGTACAGTGGCTATCTCAGAACATTGTAGCAGGTAGATCCTGGTTTAGAAAAATTGTGCACACAGATGCTTACTGCCACTAGAGTGCCACGGCTGCAGGGGGTGCTCCACTGGGGTGCTCCACTGGGGCCATTTGTGGAGACACAGGAAGCAACTGCTCACTTTCTCTATATTCTGCCCTGAATTTCAACAAGATTATAAATATAGCCCAAGATCAACTAACTATACACCTGGTGAAGTTAATTGAGCCACGCTCACCAACCATAAAATCAAATTATGAGTTAAATCTATTGACTCAGAAATGTATTTTGAGATGATAGTCTACATGCTGCTATCAAGAGAGCCAGGTTCATCATATAAAATCAGGGAAAAATTAAAGAAGGGTAAAAAGTGTCTTAAGATCCTGATTACAAGATTATGTGTGGATTCAGAATGTGTGAGCAAATTAGGGTGCCTCCTCCGGGAGCTGTCTGCACATCAGCCAGATGCAGGCACAGAATGCCTGGTCTTAGAAGAGAAAAGGCTGTCAGCACCAGTGGATAAGCAGGGGGGGGGGGGGGGTTGCACATATTTCTTCATGGTTCAGATAGCTGAAGGGATTGGAGCTCTCAATCCAACAAATAGCATGTCATCAACAACGAATAGTTTTAGAAGCACGGTAAAATTAAGAGTTAAAGTGCTTAAAAATAGTGTGTGCATGACATACAATGTGTGTCAGTGTGCACACACGTGTGAGTGTGGTGTATGTGTGTCTGGTCACATGTGTATGTATGTATATGGTGTGCATACAAATGTGCGTGCGTGTGTGTGTGTGTGTGTGTGTGTGTGTGTGTGTGTGTGTGTGTTATCTGCACATGTATGCAAGCATACATATGTATGTGAAGTCTTGTGTCCTGTTCTCTCACAACCTGCCTTGGGACAGGTCCCTCACTAACCCTGGTGCTAGGATGGGGGCAGAAAGTCACAGCTACCCTCCAGCCTCTGCTTCTCACAGGGTTGTCACTGTAGGCCTCTGGTGTGGGTGCTGGGATCTGAACTCAGAACCTGATGCTTACACAGCCAGCACCATTACCCACTGAGCCATCTCCTCAAACCCTAAAATAGTTTTAATAGAGAAAAGGTCATGTTCATGTTTGTGGAAAATAGTTCCCATGCCTGCTTCTCTGTGGGAAGGGACTCGGCCAGCAGAACAGCTGAGAGCCTGCAGCATCTGGAGCCAGGCAGGGCTGTCCAGGGACCATGGCCTGCTTCATAAGAAGCCACTTTGGAGACTGGAAGAGACAGGGACTGACAGACACCAAAAGATATTTCATACATAACAATTTCCAGGTGGAAAACTAGAAGTTTGTAGATCTGCCTCCGGAGGGGTTTCTTTGTCTGTTAATACCAGGTCAGGACCTGGATCCGATGAAGCCATGTGGCACTGAGTAGAAAGAAATTAACCATGTTCTTCTTTTCATCAACTGTGTAATAAAATATTAAATAAAATAGAATAAAGGGCTGAATATATTGGCATATAATATTGTTAAGAATAAAGAAATCAGAAAGACAAAGTAATTGAATCTATTTCCACTGATTGATTTTTTTTTTTTTTTTTTTTTTTTTTAGTCTTTTTTACTGTGGTAAAATATGTGTAACAGAAATTTACCATTTTAACCAATGGCACCCACATCCACATCATCAGTAACCATCACCACCATCCATCTCCAGAACTTTGATCATCCTGAACAGAAACTACCCACTGAGCGCGGCCTGCCTCCCTCTGTCCTGCAGCTCCTCTGACCGTTTTCTATGTGTGTGAGCTTGGCCACTCCAGCCACTTGGTTTTGCAGTCTGTCCTGTTGTGTGCTGCTGTCTTAGTGCATGCCTGTGTGGTGGTGGTGGTTTTGTTTGTGGCAGTACTGGGTCTTGAACCTAGGGCCTTGTGCATGCTTTACGAGAGGCTTGCCGCTGAGCTACATCTCCCCGACCAGCCAAACCTTAAGGGCTCTCCTACGCCGTAGCAGTAGCAGTCACTTCTCTCTTCCAAACTGGTGACACTCCCTTGTATTTGGGAACCATGTTTTGTTTCCCGTTGTTGCAGAGATTTGTTTGTGTTTTCACTGAGACTGCCCATGGAGTGGACCATAGAGTTTTCTGGCCAACTCAGAGGAGATTGAAGGCCGAAGAGAATAAGGAGGGGCTAAAAATGTGCTAAAAAGATTCCTTTTTTGGTAGGAAAGGTGGAGAAGAGGGTGAGGTGATCTTTGCTCCATCCCTCCATGAATCAATCAGGTTTACTCCCTAATATTTAACTCCCAAGCTTTATTGAATAATAAAACATTAAAAGAAGCTACAGGGGTTGGGGATTTAGCTCAGTGATAGAGCGTTTGCTTAGCAAGCACAAGGCCCTGGGTTCGGTCCTCAGCTCTGAAAAGAGGAGGAGGAGGAGGAGGAGGAGGAGGAGGAGGAGGAGGAGGAGGAGGAGGAGGAGAAGAAGAAGAAGAAGAAGCAGCTACAATATTGTGTTCATCTGTTGACAGACAGTTGTTTACCAAACACACACTCATCTCCCCACTTCCAGTTCTCTTGGGTGTATTCTCAGAACTAGAGTAGCGTGGCGAATCTCTATTTAACTTCCCGAAGAGCCACACCCCTGCCATCTACCACAGCTGCCCCATCTTGTATTGTCGCAAACAGCAGCAGGACAGTATGAGGAGGCACCTCTGGAGAAGGTCATTTTGTGTTCTCTAGTGTTTAGTGGTGGTGAGCACGTGCTCTCTAGTGACTGTATAGCTGTCACATTTCCATGTGTCTGTTCAAGTCCTGGATTGTGGTTCTGCCCTGGGATGCAGGGTTTCCTCGGTATGCTGGATGGTCAGCAGATGTGTGATTGGCAGATGCTTTCCAAATTCTGTGGGCTTCCTGTTCGATATCATTAGTGCCTTTCCATGGAAGTTTTAGATTATTATGAATCTGTTTGTCTGATTTTTTTTTTTTTTTTTTTTGCCTGTTTTTGGTATTAAGTCCAAGACCAAATTCAGTCTGATGGTATTTCCCTGTTTTTTTGTTTGTTTGAGGTCTTGTATTTAGGTCTTTGTGAGTATTTACTTTAACTGGCTGGTGATTTCACCACTGGCTAGTGACTGAGTAAGAAAGGGTTGGTGAAACCTTTTTCTGGCTGCCTTTGTGTCCGCTGCAGCTCCCAGTTAACTCCACATCAGATGAGAACTCCACAGCTAACCCATCCGAGTGTTGACCTCAATCTCCAGGTTAGACAGTGTATGGTTCTTGTCAGCAGGACACTAGAAATTAACAGTGTCCTGTTCATTATCATAAAAGAAGTAGATTGGATGAGGATGAAATGTGCTTAGTGCTCTTTCAAAAAGCACTTACATAGACACCAATGAAATGGGAAGGTCTGCTGGGCTCTGCAGTTGAGAGATGAGTCCAGGTAGATCCTTAGCTTTTGTAGCAGCTCAGCTGGGCATTGTGACAGGCTCTGAAGAACTGTAATTCTGCCCAAGAAATGGAGAATACCCAAATGGGCCTTGGAGTCACTGGGTTTCCAAGATGGGCAATTAGTATGCAGTTAGAAGTATGGTGAAGGGAACCCTTGACCAGGCCCTGGGGCAGGGTTTATAAGAAGATCCCTGGGATGGAAGGAGCTGATGGGGAGGAGAAGTCATGTTCCATGCAGAGATGGGAACACAGCACTGGACTAGAAGTGAGTGTCAATGAATATCGTTCTTAAAGAGTGAGAAGACATTTTTACAGTGATGAAGGCAAAGAAAGTTTTAGTTGACTTTGTAATTTATAAAACATGACATTGTCAAGCTTAAAAAATAGATCAGTTCTAGGTGTGTTTCAGTCATTCACTCAGAATGCTCATATATGTAACCAAATATTTAATTATCTACAGGTTTTATAACTGCCTACAACATGCTATGGAAAGAAAAAACATTTCCAACTCACATTCTGAGATCAAAGAGAAAAATAATCCACTTTGTACTCATAAGAATAAAAGGAGCCAAGGAAAAGCACGTGACCCATCTGTTACTGAAGGCAATGAAACGGCACTGGAAGGCGCCGATGACCTGGGAATCGGTGTTCCATTCTTCCTGGAGGATGACTGAGTTGGGCCCCGACCATGTCCGACACACATTATAAAGCTACTCTCTAGAAGAGTGCTGTGGTTGCTGAATGTATCAGCCCTTGTGGGGCAAGAGCTAATTCCTCTGTTTTAGAGAAACTCTTCAGTGTAAATGGCTTTTCACAGTAGTTTTGTGTATGTTTGTTCTTGACTCCATTCTCTTTATTCAGTCTGGGACTCCGGCACATGGGATGGTGCCACCCACACCAGGATGGATCTTCCCTCCTTGGTTAAACCTCTCCAAAAACTCAAAGATACCAGAGGTTGTCTCCTGGGTGATTCTGAATCTCCTCGAATTGACAAACTGTCACAAGTCCAACCTTGGTCAGTCAGATGCCCAAAAACATTACTTTTTTCCATTTTATTAAGATCTATTTTTATTATTTTTAGTTACATGTATAAGTGTGGATATGTATACATGAGCACAGTTGCCCATGAAGGTCAGAGGTTTCAGATACGCTGGGGCAGGCAAAGGTGAGCTGCTTAACACAAATACATCTTTTACATCATAGGTGATTCCAAATGCTGACAAGTTGACAATGAAGATTAACCATAATGACCACCTTTATTGTTTTTAAATAAGTGGATCCTATAAAATGAACCCAGCACTCTGAGGACTCACTGATAACACACTCAGGACAGCATGAAAGAACATCATGGTCAGAGGCTGACAGATCTGCCCGTAGGTTTCTTGTGTGCTCATTGGATGAGCCGGGCCGTCTGATAACTGTCTACCGTCTTCACACTGCTCACTGCTGTTTGCTCTGGTGAAGGGCATGGCAGGAAGGCATGGCACCGTGTGCCGCTGTGTGGCTTGAACCTTGCACAACGGTGGCACTTTTGAAGCTGTGCAGCTGCGCATTAAGTGTACTGCTTGTACAGTTCCCTGCCAGGTAGGGGATTGGGACAAGGAAAGGAAACTTAGAGTTTAGAACACCTGGGGCTTGGCTTCCAAATTACTGAATGAAATCTGAATGATCTTCCAGGCACATAGGCGGAAGGGGTGACCGAACAACTGAACGGGGATCCTAACAGCAGTGGGGCAGAGCACCTGCCTGTCATGATGTGCCGTCCTGCAGGTTTAGCGAGACCTAGGAGGAAGTTCCTGCTTTCCCAGGCCAGGGCAGCTATTCATTCCCAGGGTTTGAATCCTCCACACTACACAAGTAACTGGTATGCTAAGAAAAAGAAAGAGACCAAAGTCAGGCCTGATGAGAAACAGGGAGGGAAGAGATGTGTTTGTGGTTCTGAAGTTCTGAGCCAGAGACCACCAACTATCAGCTATGCGGTGTCCGAGCAGATTGTTTGGTATGTGGGAAGATGTTTCTTCTAATTGCGTTAGAGTTTAAAATAGAATGAGCTCACAGATGATTAAAAATAAAATGCATCTCTAGGGGGTTTTGTTTGTTCACCTTTAATAGGAAAACTTGGCTTGTAGGAGACACACATCCCACATGATACTCAGTCAGCCAGATTCTCACTGTAACGTCTGAAAACGCTGTCGTCCAGTTCACCTCAGACCTTCTGCACTGCTAGCTCTCTGACAGACCCAGCCCAAGTGGGACACCTCATTGGATCAGTCTGTGGTAGGAACTCCTAGATAGACACAGGGGAGAAGTAAACTGTTACAGTGATAGTGTGTCACGGACAAAGAGATGAATGAGCCTGGGACCTGCTAAGATTCTTATGGACGACACTGCAAGATCAAAATGCCAGGCCCTTTGTGCAAGGATGTTTGGGAATCTGAAGGTGGCTACTACTAAGAATAAAATCAAGAGTGAGACTTTTTTTTTTGAGACAGTATCTCACATATCCTATTATTGTCTCTAGTTCATGCATGTACACAGGACTACATCCAGTGTATGTGCTAAGGACCAATCAAACCCAAGTCTTCTGTGTACACTAGGCAAGCCCTCTACAAACTAAGCTACATCTCACACCATAGAGTGAGACATTTATAGCATAGGCTCCTGCACAGCTCATATACCCAGGAGGCTAGCTCTAGATAGTAGGTGGGTGCGTTGAGCTGCAGAGGAGAATGGGTGCCTTCCCTCTTAACACAGCAATTTGACTGTCCTGTCCTCATTAGGAAAGAGGCAGGGCACTGGTTCCTGGAATAAGCATTGAAGAACTCTGGAAATACCCTTTTGTGATGGGGAGCAGAAGTGGTTTCAAACTAACTGGAGATGGGGAAATATATCTAACACTACTATGTAAGGTGCATGATAAAAATATACTTGTTAGAGTTTTTAGCCTTTCCGGATGAGTTTCGACTGTAACCTCTCTTTTTGCAATCCCACCTTGAGCTTTACTCATGTGGGTATTTCCTAACAGAGGAATTTAAATAGCCACAAACGTGTGTGTCAAAGCCCAGTAGAGTAGCTTAGTTTCCTAGAATTTTATATGTTCCTTCCTTGTGAAGTAAGCCTATGTTCAGTCAATCAGTCAGTCAGTCATCCATTCCACTAGACTTTATTTTTCACAGAAGTTTCAGGTTTACAAAAAAACTGAAAAGAAAGTTCAGTGTCTGGTGAATCCCAGCCTCCCCTTCCTTCTGGCCTTCAGTGACATACTCCTGTCACAGCAGATGAACGGATGTTGTGAGCTTGTTCTTACTCAAAGTCCATGCTTTATGCAAGTCCCCCTGGCCCCTCACCTCTGTTCTCTCCTCTTGGAGCTTGAATTCATCTGTCTGCTACATTCTCTTTTCTCTCCAGTGTCTCTGCATCCCTGTCTTCCCTTTGGCCACACCCTCCCTGTCCTAACTCAGCACCTTCACTACACTGACTACTTCCGCCACGCCTCATCTGCCTGGCCTCCTAAGGTCCCCACTGCAAAGGCAATGCATGATATGAGGATGCTCTATCAGAGACCATGCTAGGAGTGCTTTCCCTTTCTGCAACACTTTCCCAGTATCCCTATTGATTTTGTTAACACAAACTTTTTACACATCTATGTATCACAGAAACAACTTCCTTTTTTGTCCCAAAGAAAACTGTTTCTTCTACACTACTTACAATCCTTGCAAAAGAAAGGTAAAACCTCTCTCAATGATGAAATGTTTAACTTTACATTTATATATGTTTGAAACAATTACATATGTTTATTTAACTCATTTTCCTCATAAGTATTTGTTGAGCAGCTGCTACATGTCTGTTAGAACAAGACAGAGTTTCCTCCCATCCTTAAGTGGCATCACCAAGGACTGTTGAGTGGGAAGGAGCACAGCTGTAATACCAGCACTGGCCAGGACAGGGAGGATCACTTCAAGTTCAGTGTCAGCCTGCTTTACATACTGAGTTCCAAGCCAACAAGCACAGACAGCATCGACAGCCTGTCTCAAGAAAAAGGAAAACTGAATCAAGGACCTGTGGTACTTGCCAGGACCATGTGAAGGGCTCTTGAGAAGCCTGCCCATGCTACTTCAGAATGCATTCTGCCCTTCCTGTCCTCCACATCACTTCCCTTCTCCTTCCTGTCCCCCACTTCACTTCCCATCTCCTTCCTGTCCTCCACATCACTTCCCTTCTCCTTCCTGTCCTCCACATCACTTCCCTTATCCTCTCTGTCCTCCACATCACTTTTTATCTTCTTCCTGTTCCCCACATCACCTCCTCCTTCCTGTCCTCCACATCACCTCCCTTGTGCTTTCTATCCTCCATATCACTTCCCTTGTGCTTTCTGTCCTCCATATCACTTCCCTTCTCCTTCCTGTCCCCCACATCACTTCCCTTATCCTCTCTGTCCTCCATATCACTTCCCTTGTGCTTTCTGTCCTCCATATCACTTCCCTTCTCCTTCCTGTCCCCCACATCACTTCCCTTATCCTCTCTGTCCTCCACATCACTTCCCTTGTGCTTCCTGTCCTTCATATCACCTCCCTACTCCTTCTTGTCCCCCATATCACTTCCCTTATCCTCTCTGTCCTCCACATCACTTCCCCTCTCTTTCCTGTCCCCACATCACTTCCCCTCTCCTCTCTGTCCTCACATCACTCCCCTTCTCCTTCCTGTTTCCCACATCACTTCCCTTCTCCTTCCTGTCCCCCACATCACTTCCCCTCTCCTCTCTGTCCTCACATCACTTCCCACCTTGTTCCTCTCCCTGGCATCACTCCCCATCTTTACCAAAGCACAGTCTTTTGCTTAGATTCTCAACTGCACAGACCAAGTGGTATCTCTGCGGTTATGAGTTACAAACATTGGCCACCACCCCCCTGCTAATGTGGATTGGTTAAGAAAGGAAGCACTATTTCTGTCATTTTGTATGCCCTGTCCTTGATATTGGTTGGTGTTCAGCAAATACTATGCTTTGATAAAAGTTGTGTAAGTGACTATTCAAAAGCATTATTTGGCTTACTATTTATAGACTCAGAGAAGCTTGATAATGTGATTAATAAAATTAAAGTCCTGCGCTATTTTGACCAGGTACAAGGTCCCTTGTTAGCTGCATAGTATTGGGTTGTATTTGTCACCCACTGAGTATGCAGTCTGTTGCACAAGCTCATGTGTTTTAACCCTTGGGCCTTGGCTGCCCAGCACAAGGAAGACATAGACCTCTAGTTATTGGAGCCATGCTGGAGGAAGTGAAGTACTGAAAAGGAGGATTTATAGATTCCCATCGGGCCCTGGTTCCCACCCCAGCCTTCTACCCGCTGGGTCCTGGGGAGAGAGCAGCTGCAGCTGAACAGCCTGTCATCCCGAACTCTGCCAGACTTCACCATGGTAGCCAAGGAGGTCCTTCCTCCCCCAGGCACTGCCTTTGGGCATCTCACCACAGTGCCAAGAAAATGACTAATACAGTTCTTCTGAAAGGATGGCAGAAGGTTCAGACTCTAGAATTCTGAGGTATGCTTTGCAACTTAACCTGATACGGCCTTTCTGATTTTTTCAGTAACTCTTTTTAACTCTTTATATTGAGATAATTTCAAAACTGAAAAAAGCAACAATCATAAAGAATCTGCATACACCTTACCTAGGCTGATTTTGCCCCCTTGCCTTTAAGTATGTAGATAGTATGCACACACACACATAGTCAAATTTGTGTAAACATCTCAGAATATATTCAAGATATATGGATGTAGCAGGAATCTTAACAGGTCTTACTAATAAAACAAACCTTGAGCCAGGTATTGGGGTGAATGCTGGAAGATCAGAGAAGCAGAACAAGCCACAGCCACCTCACCTTGCCAATTCCTCAGCTGATCCTGTTTCCTCAGACTGGAAGCCTCTGTGTCCTCATCCAGAATGAATCTCAGCTGAACTGCTTCTCGAAAGCCTGAATCTTAACCAGCTAAAAGCTTCTAGTTTCTGGTCTTCACGCTTTATATATCTTTCTGCCTTCTGCCATCACTCCCTGGGATTAAAGGCTCACTTTCTGGGATTAAAGGCATGTGTCACCAAGCCTGGCTGTTTTCAATGTGGCCTTGAACTCACAGAGATCCAGAGGGATTTCTGCCTCTGGAATGCGAGGATTAAAGGCGTGAGTGCCACCGCCTAACCTCTATGCTTAATATTGTGGCTTTTCTGTTCTCTGACCTCAGATAAGTTTATTAGTGTGCACAATATTTTGGGGAACACAATACCACCACATATGACTCTTCTTCTTAAGGTAGGACCTCAGGTATCTTCTGGCTATCCCTGAATTTTCTACATAGCTGAGGATGACCTTGACTTTCTTATTTTCCTCTCTCTACTTTCTGAGGGCTGGGAATAAGTTCTGTGCCATGACACCTGATTTATATGGTGCTAGAATTGAAAACATGGCCTCATATATGCTAGGCAAGCACTCTATCAGCTAATCTGCATGCCCAGCCTTTTTTAAAAATTAATTAACTTTATTTATTTTATATCCCAACTGCAGTTTTCCCTCCATCCTCTCCATGCATTGCCGACTCCCACCTCACCTTTGCCCTTCTCCACCCACTCATCCTCTGTTTCTGTTCAGAAAGGGCAGGCCTCCCATGGATATAATCAAACATGGCTTTCCAGTTATGGCAGGACTAAGCTCCTCCCCTTGTCCTAAGGCTGGGCAAGGCAACCCAGTCTGAGGAGTAGGTTTTTAAAAGCCAGCCAAAGCATCAGGGACAGCACCTGTTCCCATTGTCAGGAGTCCCATGAGCAGGTCAAGCTACACAACTGTCAAATAGATGTGTAGGGCCAATGTTGGCCCCAGGCAGGCTCCCTGGTTGTCAAGAGCTCTTATGAACCCAGGTTGGTTATTTCTGTGGGTTTTCTTTTGATGTCCTTGACCCCGCTGGATCATACAATCCTTTCTCCGGTCTTTTCAGCAGGATTCTCAGAGCTCACTCTAATGTTTGGCCGTGGGTCTCTGTATCTGTTTCCATTAGGTACTGGATGAAGCCTCTGTGATTACAATTTGGGTGGGCACCAATCCCAAAACATCCCACAGGCAGGAGAGACTGTAAGTCAAAGGTTGTGTGGCTGGTTTGGTGTCCCCATCCCTCCACTGGAAATCTTGCCTGGTCACAGTAGATGGCCAGTTCAGGCTCCACTATTGCTAGGAGTCTTAGCTGGGGTCATCCTTGTAGATTCCTGAGAGTTTCCCAAGCACCAGGTTTCTATTCGACCCTGAAATGCTCCCATTTCCAGTCCAACCACTCTCAACCAGATCCATCATGTTCCCATTCCACCTGCCCCCAGTCCACCCACGAGATCTCTTCTGTTTCCCCTTCCTAGGGAGAGCCAAGAATTTTCCCCTTGGGCCCTCCTTATTACCTAGTCTTTCTGGGCCTGTGAATTGTAGCATGGTTATCCTTTATTTTACAGCTAATATTCACTTATAAGTGAACGCATCTGATGTTTGTCTTTCTGGGTCTGGGTTACCTCACTCAGGATGATATTTTTTTCTAGTTCCATCCATTTTCCCTCAAATTTCCAGATGTCATTGTTTTTAACAGCTGAGTAATACTCCATTGTGTGAATGCACCACAATTTCTTTATCCACTCTTTGGTTGAGAGAAATCTAGGTTGTTTCCAGTTTCTGGCTATTACAAATAAAGCCCAGCCTTTTATTTTTTTCTCTTACATATTTCAATGTATACAGTCATCTCTCAACATCTGTGGGGATATGATCAAGAATCCCTATGGATACCAAAATTAGTGTGTGCTCCAACTCCTATATAAAATGCCATTGTATTTTCATATGTCCCATGCACATCTTCCCATAAACGTTAAAACACATTGAGATGACTTATGATACCTTATGCCTTGTAAATGCTTAAAGAATAATAACAAGGATCTCAGTGATCAGCACAGACGCAACTTTTTTCAAGTGTTTTTGAGCTGCAGTTGGAGAACACACCGGAACATATTCTACCAATGTGATGGCCAACTGTTTTTCCTTTGCTTTAGTGACTTGGTTATTAATGGCTCGGCTTCTCCATCCTAATTAGACTTTTCCCCTTATAACTAATAAGAAATTTGAATATCACAGAAGAAAGGTGGGAAGATTGTAAAGACAGAGGACCAGGGTGTCTAGCAGGAGACAGTGTCTTCTAGATTATAAAAGCCGGGGACTAGGACATCAGCTATGAGACAGTGGCTTCTATATATGATAGAGATGCTGCACCCATGATATCTCACCAACATGGCCACCAATCAACACCTGCACAATGACACCCAGTTCACTTACCTGCCTGGATGGGGAAATCTCATAAGGTCCTCCCTGGATTAAGAGCTACAGGAAATCAATGGCTCCTGGGAGATGGAGAATCAATCTTCTCCAGGAAAGAAGCCCCTGGAGGTCATCCTGTCCCAAGTAGCTACTTCTAAACACATGTGCATATGAGCAGCAGTAAATAGACTCAGCGGGTTGTGTATATGTGATGGTGATAATAAGAGAAAGAGGTCATGAGGCTGAGCAGGAATGAGGGTGGACAGAGGAGGGGCATAAGGTGGAAATGAAGTAAACAGAACAATCATTTATGAATTCTCAAAACATAATAAAATAAATGCTAGAAAGAAGAAATTTGTTTAAACTTTTATATTTTGGAATCTATAAATACCCTACTTTTTATCAAAGTCTCAGCACCCACTTACAATCATATTCAAATCAGTTATTACATGATTGCCCTTTTATTTCTTTTCCAGTTATTAGTTGGGGTTCTACTTTGTTTCATGAGCATGTGTGTGCAGCTCAGGCACACACACGTGCACATGCATACACACAGATGCACATGTTTGCAAGTAGGTTATTCTATTCAATGACATAAAGGTCATTGCTGTTACCATTTATGCTAATGTTTACCTTGCCCCAGGTGTAGCCCATGGGAGTCCCAGGTTGTCTCTTATGTGCTTTGCAGGTGTTCTTACCTTGCACAAGAAGATACTCCAGGCTCATCTTGTGAATATCTAGTCCATGAGCCCAGCCCCTTTGACATTTGTGCCTCTGGGTTCTGCATTTGTGACAGAGGGTTATTTTTATATGTAATTATGAAATTGTTCATCATGCATGATAATTATCAGCAAATGATCATTATTCCAAGGTTAGATTTTTGCAGTTGACATCACCTTCGAGCCATGCTGACAGGAATGCCGTCAGCTGCTCTCTTCTCTAGGATGAGGCAGTGGGAAGTTCTCATTAAAGCTCTGGAGACTATCCACAGAAGTCCTTAACGAGGTCTTTGTTTCTCAGCTTTTCACAGCTAACCCCTACTTCTCTTCCAAAGCACAATGAGACTAAAATAAAACTTTTTTATGTCTTCAGACATCACCACAGAAAGATCAAAGAATTCTATTGAATTTTCTTATCTTGACAATGGGTTTCTGCCCAGTGGTGGCATCATGCCTTTAATCCCAGCACTCAGGAGACAAAGGCAGGCAGATCTCTGAGATGGAGGCCAGCCTGGTCTAAGGAATGAGTTCCAGCCAGGCCTACACAGAAAAACCACGACTCCAAAAACAAAACACCAAAACTCAATAGGTTCCTACAGCCACCTGTCTTGGCTGTCTTATTGCTTTGGGATAGGTCATTTGCACAAACTATCAATGGCTTCCACAGCAGCAGGAATTGCATCAGAGTGAAGTTTAATTACCAGTTTGACAAAATGGAGAGGGGAACAAGAATGGGGTGAAATGTAGACACTGTCTAATTGTCCATGTTGGCCACCAGGTGGCAGAGTAGGACACACAGTCCACACTGCTGCCTGAGTCACCCGTGAGGGGCTGAGCAAGGCTGAGCTTGCTTTATAATCCTAGAATACTGTAATGGTTTATTTTTTAAAACACATTACAAAGTTAACGTCTATTGACATTTGTAAATGATGAAATCACCTAATCAAGTGATATTTTAGATTTGGTGATTTTATAGCAAAATGCTGTTTGCCAGGGACATTGCAGCCTTGTTGGTGAAGCACAGCACTGAGACTGTCACGCAGAAAGAAGCAAAGATTGCTTCACACTTCACATGGTGTGTTGTGTATGCGATACTATTTATCTATGCTATATAGGTAATATACAATTGTTCTGCTCATCTTCATGTTTTAAGTAGATTTCATTTGTTGGATATGTAAATTAGAAATTCATAATCAGAGTCATTTGTATAATTTCAAAATGTGAATCTGTGTGTGTGTGTGTGTGTGTGTGTGTGTGTGTGTGTGTGTGTAGGCCTCTAGAGAAATTGTTCTCTTGATATATATGTACTAAATCTACAGGTGTCCTGGGAAGAGTGGATAAATACAGTCAAATTCATCAGGACTATAGATTTTCACCTTAAATTGTTTTCTCCTATGATTCTAAAGTTTGCGTACAGGCCTTTCTATCTTTATGCTCATTATATTGATTATCACATGACAAACAAAAATAACTCCACTATCTACATTTAATAATCCAATCTAAATAACGCACAACTGTTCATTAAGTGTGTGTGTTCATCAGTGCACATGTCCATGTATGCCTGTGCATGTGGAGACCAGGCGAGAGTCAGCCTCAGGTCTTGTTCCTCAGAAACTGTCTATCCTGAGAGCTCACCAATTAGAAGAGGCTGGCTGGCCAGTGACCCCAGGGATCCTCTCTTCTCCATTTCCCTGGTACTAGAATTATACAATGCATGCCACTGTGCCTGATTTTTTACTTCCTTGTTGGAGATCAAACTCAGGACTTCAAGGTTGTCCATCGAGTACCCTGTCAACTGAGCATCCTGTCAACCAGCCCCCTCCAGATAAGTTTTGATTTGTTTGGTTTCAAGGGACTTTGTGACACTGGTTTTTCTCTGTGATTCTAAAGCTAAAGGGTAAATAATACCTTTTCAATTCAGTACAGCACTGATAATTTCAAATACAACACAGCAAGAATGTAAGACAACTGCTGTGGTTTGACTGTATAAAAACAGAAATCAGCTAAGAGAAACTGGAAGGGGAGTCTGGGTAGAAATACAGCCCTTCTTGTACGTATGAGTGTGATCAAATGTTGAGAAATAGTCGATGATTTACCTCCTTGCTACTGTTATTATGTGCTAGATGGGGCTCAAATAAGATCTGGCGTACCCGCAGAATCTCTAGCTTACACGTTCCATTTCAAAGACAAAGGAACATTTTTGTTAAATATCACATTTGTATTTTCACTTACAAACTAGAGGAGGAATTTGGCAGGCACTCCTCCGTGAACTTGAAGTGCTTTCTGGCCCAGCTCCTTACTGGATCCTAAGCTTAACAGCTTCCCCAGACATTTCTATATTGCACTCTGAGAAAATCAATCCTCTGAATGGGAAAATGGGACATTCTTTCACTCAAGGGATGAAGAATAGCTCTTTAGATGAGGAACATTTCATCGGCCTTTTTTTTTTTTTTTTTTTTTTTTAGTTACTTCTTTTTTTTTTTAATCTGTCTGTATTTTTAAAATTAAAAAGCTACATATGATCCGGACCCTCAGTTGTTGGTCAGTGGCCTGCTGCCCTGTTGACGTGAGCAGTCTAAATATAGGAATGGATCATTCACATTAGTTCTCAGACCATGCCTTCTCTCTCTGGAAAACACAGGATTCAATTTAATTACATCATCTGGCGTTCTCTAAGACGGGGCTTCCTACAGGGCCGAATAATTCTGAAGCCAGTTCATCTCTCTCTTAAAGAGGGCTAATCAGAAGGGATTTGCAATATTGAAATCACGAAGAGGTCGTTATGATTGATTCTGTGCAATTCAGAAATGACGGAGTCTTCCCCAAAGCCCCAAATCTTTGAAGCGACTCTGTTATAGAATAACGGAGAGTGTTGCGTCACTTACACACCTCACTGTGTGTGGATTTCCCAAACTCTAAGAACGAAAATGTGCCTCTATCAACAAAGATGAATGAATTACAAGTGACAGCAAATGACATAAGATAACTCGGGAAGATTCTGAAAGCAGGAATTCCCAGCATTTAAAGACAGGGAACCTGTCCCATGGAAATAATGTTTAAAATGGGTTTCCATGCCAAAATTATTTCCACTGTTTCTTTACAACCAAAAAAGACAAACATTATCCAGGAACTTTCCATAGCCTTGTTGACACTGAATACCAATTTTTGCTATTAATGTAGAAAGCAGTAATTACATTTTTTAAAATGATGACTCTGGTAATTATATATTTAAAATATGAATCCCAATGTTTAATTAGGTCATATGACTATAATATCAGCTTGTACGAGTAGCACATCAATTCCTAGCAATTCAAAGAAATATAGGCATAAAAGGCTGCTATGATTGTGACATTTAAATAGAATAAACCATAATGCACTACATTATTCTTTAAATATTTTAATGTTTACCAACGTTATTGAGTAATGAAGTTTGTCATCATGGAGTATTCTTCGTAGATAATTACTCTGGTAGCAATGAGCACACTGGGACATTCATGTTTTTCTTCCAGAAAAGCTTCCAAATTAAACTCGGAGCTTGATTCAAAACATATACATAGAAGTGTTTTTTTTATATTTTAGTATTCCTAAGTATATAATTTTTCTGAAATTAATTATATTATACTTCATGTTGGGTAATTTTCATTTTTACCCTGTATTTAAAACCTGCATTTTATTAGTTCTTATTTTTACTTCTTCCTATTTTTCATTTATAAATCTGAATCCTTTCGTTTTTAATGAGTGTTTATCTCATGAATGGCTTTCTGAGAAGCTTGTATGTCTGTACTTTGCACAGTTTCATTTTGCCATAGTTATCATCAGAGTTTTTTTAAGCTTTTTTTTTTTTTTTTTTTAATTATGTCTTCCTTCTCTAAACCACACTGATATTTAATAGTTTTATTTGTTGCAAACACAGCAAGATGGCCTTTGGTCAGTGGCTGAGTCTTTCCTACCACCCTCTGCCGTGTTTTGGACGACAGACAGCTTTCTGGTGACCATGCTGCATTTTGAGGACTATTGAGAACCGAATCCCTTAATATCACATTTCTCTCCCCAAATTTGCTCTTTGGGATGTAAAAATCAATTGAGCAGATTCTTCAGAATTCATTTATGCAGGGTTGGTGACACAAGCTCTTTTAAACACACATGCTGAACGCCTTCTCACAATGAAGTGATGATTTACGCAGCTGAGATGCTCCAGCACTTTTCCACTTCGTCCATAAAAGCCCACATTTGCTAACATGGTCACTGCCCCTGGGCAGACCTGCCTTGCAGTCTTCCTGTATTCCGTGCTGAACAGTGCTGTGGAAATACCAGGAAAACTCCGGTTTTATTTTGTAGTTTTCCTTCCTCTGCCTGTGTAGCTACAGCTGCTATACTAATTCCGGGTCCTAAGAATCTACTGTAACTTGAAAGAGAAGTCCTTTCTGGAAAGAAAATCTGAATCACTCCAGAGTCCTGGAGGGCTATAAATTCTTGTGCTAAATGGGCAAGAGAAAGAGAGATATTCTTTACCAAGCCACAATGAGGTCTCTGAAGCTGACCCAGCAGTGAGTGGAATCCATGCTGGCAAACCTGCCCTGTCCTCCCTGCATTTAGAAGTGTCTGGTGCCTGGGATCCGTGGCTTAAAAAAAGAAAGTCTGTGTTTTAACACTAGGGGTCATTTCAGTTGGTGGTAATCGAGCATACAAGAGAAGGTTAGGGACATGGCCCGGGTCTCTGTCAGGACAGAGACCGAAGAATTACCCACTGGTTGAACTGGACTACATTGTTACCTTTTCTAACTTCATGAATGTGAAACAACAATATGCTTTCAGTTTCTCCTGAGTTTGTTTTCGTTAATTCTACCCCCAAACATTGGCAAAGCAAATGGCAGGTACCCGGGGCTGGGGACTGGTGCTTCCTCTCAAGTTTACCAGTTCTGACCCCCATCAGGGGAACTCTAGATTTCAGATCTCTGTTCAGCACACAGCCTTTGTTTGTCCCATAATACAATTCCCATCTCTTTTACCATACCTCAGACATTCTGCTCCGAAGGGTGTTGGAAGGTTCCGGCTCTCTTCAAAAAGTACCTTTGTTGTCATTACCTGAAACTATCAATACGAATTACTTCCTTCTTTACAAAAAGTCGCTTGGAGACTTAGGAGCCGGGCATGTGAAATAACGCAAAAATGTATATGCTATTTTTGGATTTGCAGCAGGCATTTTCAAATGCACTGTAGACTCTGTAATATGAATTATGATTCTGTTTACATTGAATGGGATGGGTAATTGCTAGTTATAAATCATTTCTGGGTATCTCAAAGGTACAGCCTTCTTACTGTAGTCACCCATATAAATAAAGAAAAGTTGTATTTGTTTGTTTAATTCAAGCTTTAGACCTGCATAGAGCCTGCTGTGCTTCGGGAATCACACCCTGTTATGTTTAATGTTTCCAATCAAAAATAAAAATATTTCCTTGGATTCTAAAACCACATATATTTCCCGCACTAGTATTTGCTAAACATACCAGTACTGAAAGAAAGTGACATTGTCCACCAGAAAGGAATAAATGATTTAAACTGTTCACTAAGTCCTCCTCTTGTTCTAACTTGGAAGTATGGCCTGGATTTCCAGTCTTGTCATTTACTCCAGGGAGCTCCACAGGCAGGGAGAGGCAGAGCCTTCCTCCTGGCGGTTGCTTATCTTGAAAATCAGACATCTCAAAGGAACTTCCCTGTGTTGGGATTCTACTACTGAGGGTCTGTTCCAAATAACTGGGAGATTGTTTTTAAAATGAGGTCTCTCTTCTGAAGCTGGTAGCTTGATCTTCTCAGACCCCATAACAAAGGTGTTTTGAACCTAGCCTTATTGGGTAAATAACAAGAGGTGTTGCAAGCTGCTAACTTCCAGTCTGTCTTCTTCTTCCCCCAAAGTCCTTGACACCTCTGCTGTCTACAGCTAACGTGACACATTTAGAAACAGCTCGTAGTTTAAAGCAGGTGGCACATTTGGGAGAGTGCAGGCAAGTGGCAGGCAATGATGCAGAAGGTGTGGTGGGAGAGGACTTTAGACCTCAGGCTGACCTGTCATTGGCTTCCTTCCCCTTCTTTATGAAACTCCGACCTGTCTTCTGCCTCTGGGTCTTCATTGGTAGGAGAATTAAGCAGCTGGGCAGGCAGTTCTCTCTTGAGTCTGTGAGTTGGTTTATCTTTCTGTCTGTCCACTAATCCCACCAGGAATATTCTTTTTTAGAAACAAACAAACAAACAAAAATCATAGGGCTGGAGCGATAACTCAGTGATTAAGAGCTCGGCTGTCCTTAAGGAGGACCTGCACCCTGTCCTCAGCACCCACACTGAGCAGCCCAGAACTGCCTGGGACTCCAGCTCCAGGGCATCTGACATCACCTATGGCCTCAGCACTTACACACATACGGCATATACCTATACATACACATAAATAAAGATAAAATTAAAACTAGAAAACAACATGTTGTTGACTTCTTTAGTACAATGCTGCATTTGATATTGTATGATTAACATTAATTATACAAATGTGTCTGGCTTGGTGGAAAAGTTACATTCATCTCAAAATAACCTACATCATAGGCTCCTCAATTTTGTGCATTAATGTGTTAATGAAATAATTGTGTGTACACAATTTAAGGAGTAAAAATAACAATGCAGAAAGAAGCATGCTAAATGCTAAGGCACATCAAAATAAGAGTACACACACATGCTATGTTGTAAGTTTCTAGAAATAGTAACTTTTCCCGAGCCAAATCTGCCACTACTGAGAGAAACACCCAGTGCAGCCTGTATGTTTTTAAGGAGTCGGATCCTCTGAAAGGTCAAATCCCTTCTAAAACAGTAATAATCAGTGACAATTGTCAAAATTTATTTGGGGGATACTATAGGCCGGTGTTTTCAAAAGAATTCACAGCCCCATTTTTTCATTCCTTGGTGACCTCTCTCCAACTCCCTTCCTCCTTTTTTATTTCACTTATTCCCACTATCTGTTAGCTACTCAGCTAGTGCGGCAGAGACGGGATTTGATGTCACGAAAAATGGTCGCCCACAAGAGACACTCGTTACAAAAGCAGCTCCTTCCCCCTCCCCCCTCCCCCCGAAATAATAACAATTTGCTAAATTGTTGGGAAGTTGTTCTAATTCCTTGTCCAAATTATTACTCGCCCTTTAGATTAGAAATGAGGCCGGGTTAGCAATCAGCTATAAATGGTAGGATTTTCAAGTATGAGGCTCTTGTCTGATTGTGAAGTGGAGGCCATTACTGCCTGATTGGGCCTTTTTTCCCTTCCAGCCTGCTTGATTTATGGTTGAGAGCACATATTCACTCCTGTACCGTGAGCAATCACAGCTTCCCCCTCTCGTTTTTTGCTCAGCGATTTAGGGTCCACGACTCTGGCACAGCTGCCACCTTTTAGCCACCATCATGCAGAATATGTCTTCAAAAAGAGGGAGTGGGGGGATGGGATCAGGTAACCACTGTGCATTCTATCCCTAATGTACCTATTTTCTGTTTTCTAAGAGAGAAGTTTTTCACTTGAAATAACAAGCATGTTGGAATTTGAACTCCTATACTCAATAAGGAAGTTTGGAAAGAGCCCCGAAGCGTATATTTCCATTTCTTTAACCCTTCAGAAATAAACAGATGGGTCCAGAGCCAGGACCGTGGCACTGGGATCCACATTTCCTACAGTGCTAGCATACCCTTTTCTCTAGGAAATAGCACAGAAGCAGGTACTTTCTGTTTTCCTTGTCTGGGTTTGTGGAGGGGGGGCATTTAATAAATTTTCTCCAAAGTGCAAGGTCTGTAGTAAGAAGAGATTTAAAATTCTTAAAGTTTTGTTTTGTCAAGGCTAGATATGACACGGGACACTTCTGACTTAAGAAGACCTCATCATTAAGAGTGACAGAGGTTTTGCCTATGAGTTAAGTTCAGTATCTCTCGCTCCTTGGGATGCATTAGAGAAATCCAGGAGAATACCGGTTTCAGGGGTGGAAGGCTGCTCACTCTTGAAGCTTTCTGGATCCACTTAGTGAGCATCAACTACTCAATCAACCAGCCTATCCCTCTTCTTCTGCCACTGTTGCCTCAAACCAAAATGCCAGAATAATTTCCAAAGACAATCTTTTTCTAAATACACTGTGCAAGTCTAGGTCACAAAGTACATGAGAGATAGATATGGTGAGGTTCAAGAATGTGAATAATGTGCCCAGAGGCCATTACTCTTCAGCATCTCTGAACTCACAATACACTTCCTTTTTGCCAGCTTCAGAAATAATATAATTCTATTTTAATTCTGATTTTTAAAAATTAAAGAAAAAAGATATAATGTACCATCCATTCATTGCATGGGTCAACAAACTTTTGTGTATTTATTGAACTGTGTAGTTATTAGGTATCCACAATCTAAAGATAGAATATTTCTGTCATCCTAAACAGAGGTCCTCTGTTAGTAGTCCCATCCCACCCAGGGCCTGGGCAACACTCATCTTTTTTTTAATCTGTCTCTGTAGATTTGAAATCTGAGGACATTTTCCATAAATGCAATTGTGCTTTGTTATATCAGTACTCTCACAGGGCTGTTGTTGATGTTTGATGTGACATAGGGGTCACTACACTACATGCTCCAGCTTTCATTTCTTTTCATTTCTAGACAATATTTTATTTTGTGAACATACCACATTGTAATAATTTATTAATATAAGAGGCTTGAATATAACAGTGTTTCAATTTCAGCAATTGTTAAGGATGCTGTTACCAAATTCCTATACAAACCTTTGTGTGAAAAACATACATAATACATGCACATGTACACACACACACACACACACACACACACACACACACGGGTACAGAAACTGCCAAAATTTTTGCAGACAGCTCCTTTTTTATGAATTCCTACTAGTGATGTGTCAGTAGCCATTTTACCATATCCATGTTGATACTTGTTACTGTCTGTCCTTATCACAGCTATTTCGGTGGGTGACAAAATGACCTTATAGTTTTTATCTGTATCCCTCTAGTGACTGACAGCAGAAGCAACCATTCCATAACCATATTAGACATTTGTATATTTCTTTACATAAATGTCTGGTCCATCCCTTTGCCCATTTTTAAGCTGGGTTGTTTCTCATATGTGGATACGCAGTTGTGATCAGGTGTGTGATTAGTGAATTTTCTCCCAGTCTGTAAGCTGACTTTTCTCTTTCTAGTTTCTCTGAAGCCCCAACGTTTTTAGCTTTGAGCAAATCTTGTAAACTCTTAATGGATCACAATATTCTACCACTTCTGAAACAATTACAGGGCTGGAAAAATGGCTCAGTGATGAAGAGCACTGGCTGCCTTTGGAGAGGTGGCTCACAACTTTGTGTCATTCCAGTTCCAGGGAATCCAATGCCCTCTACTGGCCTCCACAGTCACTGTGTACATATACCCGTGAAATGACAAAAAATAAATCTTTATAAATAAATTTAAATACTATTGTTTAAAATTAATAAGCTAAAGATTCAAGGCAAATCAATGATTATCCTTGCATCCAAATAAGGACTTGGGAAGCTTGTTTTAGTTGTTTACATCTTTAAAATAATCTGAAAGTTTTGAGAACAAGTTTGCTAGATATCACTGCTGGCATCATGTTTCTCATAAAACTAGAGCAGAAACTCAAATTTCAGCCTTGCCAGATCACAAGCTATCTGCAGGAATGTATCTATAAAATGAATCTGAGGCAGAAAGAGAGAGAGAGAGAGAGAGAGAGAGAGAGAGAGAGAGAGAGAGAGAGAGAGAGGGAGGGAGGGAGGGAGGAAAGGAACCTATTCTTTGTGGAGTGCTAAGAATGGCAAGTGGCCAAAGAAAAATAGCAAGTCCAGAAATTTCATCTCATGGGTGAAATGCCAAGCTTTGCTCTCAGGCCCAGTGCAGTGTATGATTTCTCACATGTTTTCCTGGAAAGGAAGGTCGCTGCTGGATTCCAGCTGTCCTGGTTAGATTTTTTTGTTGATGTGATATAACATAGAGTAACCGGGGATGAATAAACAGTTGCCCAGATCAGGTCAGACTGTGACCATGTCAGTGGCAGATTTTCTGTAGTGATGACTGTTTTAGGATGGCATCAATATTAAAGAATACTACCACTTGATTTAGCAATCCTCAGAGTGTTTTGTACATAAAATTCAGATAGAACTACAAATCACTAATCCATTATGTTATTTTATGGATGCAAGATTGTGGCAAATTCAGGGTTAACAATAGCAAGGGTTTATGGCTTGAAGACTTCCATCAAATTCTTTTGTCTGCAAGTAGACATGTAATTCATATTGTTTTATGTTTTCAACTGGATTATTTTTATAAAAAATGACTTTCAGTTGAAGCTCAGCTAAGACTATGAAAGGACACGGTCAATTCTCACTTGCAAGGACTGCATAATTAGTTCAAATCAATGTACAGAAAACTGAGCTGACGATAAAGTCAACACTATTCATTTGTGTCTTCCTAGTGAGGCTGAGATTCAAGAATAAATCACAATTAACTAAACTAGAACCATGTTAAGTACAGTCAAGTATCCCCAGAAACAAAACTAGGTGAATCGAGAATAAGAAATGGTCCCTTACGTACGTCCATCCTGCAATTCTTCTCTTTGAAGCTTAGTAAACTCAACTGTGTGGTTCCCACACAAGGATGCTGTAAATGATAACACTGTGTTGCAGTTTAAAAGGTAGACATCCCGGTAGCACACTGGACCACTAGAGACTCATAAGACATAAATGAATTCCAAGTTAAAGGAAAGGAAGTGACGACTGTGGGTTTTGGCAACACTCAGTTGGATGGTGCCACTGCCTTTCCATAACCACCATGCTGTGGTCAGCTGGGGGAGGTAAGGCAGGATCTGGGTGAACCTGACAGGTAGAGAAAGGAAGGCAAAGGCCAAGTCTCAAACACTGATGCCATGGGCACCATAGAAGGAGGTTGAAGTGGGATTACAGAGCACTCTAGACAATAGTGGGGTGGAACCTTACAGTGTTGTGCATCACCTATAATAAATCTTCCCCTGTAATGATGATATAAAAGTGGGTCTTTAAATAACTGGAAACTTCTCATGAAGAGTACTAACTACAGACTGGGGAGATAGTTCTGCTGACAAAGTGTTTGCTGTAAATGAATGGGATCTGAGTTTGGATCCCAGCACCCACATAAAATGTCATACCAGAAACCCTGGTACTGGGAGGTAGAGACAGAAGGGCCACTGGGCCATGCTGGTCAGTCAGCCCAGATGAATCAGGGAGCTCCGGGTTCAGGTTAGAGTCTCCGAAAGAAAGATGGGGGTGACACCTGCCATCCACCCGTGGCCTTCACATTCATGCACGCACACACATGTGCATGTATGACCACACATGGCATACACAGTATGCACACCATGTTCACATGTACACTCACATACACACACCATATGCACACACAGAGAGTACTGATTATGTGTACTAGTCAAACTAGTAAAACAACACACAAAGTCATCACGTATGGAACACTGGTAGTTCATTCAGCAAGCACAGTTGGGCTTCCTAGATGCCAGGGTGGCTCTGCAGAGATCTCATCACCCACACACTGAGGCAAATCTCCTTACTGGACAAATTTACTAGCACCTTCTAGATGCTGGAATCTCTTTTTAAAAAAATCCTTTTATGTTAGTAATTTAACCGTCAGTGATGACTATATGTCTATTTTGATCACTGTCTTTCCTAAATTATCCTTTGGTTCCAAAATGATGTTTTGATCTATTTGTTTCTCAAGTGTTTAATGTTTCCTTTTGTTCATATCTTTGAATTCATGACAAATTCTCCCATTCCCACCCTAACAAATGCACACTCACTCATAAGGACACCCAGACTCACTCTTACATTCACTCACACATACCTACATGTACTCACAAACACACTCACATATATGCTCATATACTCACAAATTCACTCAAATACTGTCACATACACAATTCCACACACTCATACTCTCACATACACCCACAAACATATATATATATATATATATATATATATATATATATATATATATTCACTCATGCATACATTCATACTCACTCAAACACTCATATAGATACAGACTCACACATGCTCAAACATACATACATACATACATACATACATACATACATACATACATACATACTCATGGGTCTATAGTATACACAAATATTCACTCATTTCTATTCCAATGATTCCCAAATTTATATTGTTAGCACTAATCCCAGCATCCCACATTTATATGTTCAGTTGACCCTGAGCCTTGCGTTTCCACTTTAATAAGCAAAGGTGGGATTTGACAAATAACAAATCCAAAACCAAATTCTCATCTTTTCTGCCCTCCTGTGTAAGTCTACTTTCCTGTGCATTCCCCGTCTCAACTAAAGGCATCATTTCTGTTCTCCACACCAGAAAATTCAGGTCTTCCTGAACTCCACTACTTCCCTCACATCCTCATCTGACTTCGTAAACTCTTTTTCAAATTAGATGCAGGGACTAACAGGCATTGTCCACGCCTACCACTGCTATGTCCACTACCCTGCTCAAAGCCACCATGAAGTCGTGTGTGTGTGTGTGTGTGTGTGTGTGTGTGTGTGTGTGTGTGTGTGATCACCTCTTTCTTTGTCTGCCTGGGCTATTATAACACAATATTATAAATTAATACATTATGAACAATAGAAATCCATCACTCTTCATTAAGCTGGCAAGTCTGAGATCTGGTGTAAGCAGAGCTGGCATCTGACCAGGGTCTAGTTTCTGGTTTATAGACAGTGCCTTCTTGCTGTCTCCTCTTGGTGGAAGAACCACAGCAGCTCCCTGGGCCTCTTACAAGGACACGAAACCTATTCCTTAATGCTCTGCCATTCTGAGCTAATCAGCTACCAAGGCTTTATTTCCTGATGCTACCACATTGCAAACTAGGTTTCAGCATGGGATCTTGGGACAATGAATTGAAATTACAACACCCCTCTAGCCCCCCCCCCCCCCCCCCCCCCCATGACTTCTTTCCTTCTCCTTGGGTCCCTTTCTCCTTCCATGTGGACATCCCTTGAAGTTCACAACTCTTGGCTGTGTGGTATGCTGGAAGGTACTTAAACCTCCATATGTACACACATACACTCATGCACACACACAAATGAGCATATATACAGGAACACACATCCACATATACATACACACATTTATACAGAAAATTGGGCTCAGAGAGTCATACAGCATGTATAAGCAGGAGACTAGGGACTTAAAGCCAGCCCTTCTGACTCTAAACAAGAGAATTCTGAGCCCAATTTTCTCATTTGCCATTTCCCCATACTATTCACATGTCCAAAATACCCTTTAAAGGGCCAGCTGTTTGTAGTGTAATAAGATACCTGATACAAAGGCATGGGGCCCCAAATCCTTTCCTGAATATGTAGGGGACAGTATGCCTCTCAGGAAAAAAAAAGCAAATGAGTACAACCTAGAGTACTAAGAGAGATGGTTCTTTTGATCAAGTGAGGAGCTGGGTTCAGATGGAGGCTGATGTGGGGAGGGAAGTGATATCCCAGCATAACATCTTGTCATTCCCAGGGAAGAACAACATGAAATGTTAGAAATAGAGTGGAACATGAAACTTGATACTGCATGGAATCAATGATGTAAATTATAAGCCATCATTTCAAGTTAAAAAATGGTGCGCTGAGCTTACATTTGCATTCAGTTCTTCCCTGAAGCCCATTATTCTTCTTTCTAATAAATAGACATAAATCATATAGCCAGAGAGAATGGGAAAGAAGGCAGACAACTTCAGAAGCAGGAAAGTACATGAATAAATGGAGCCAGCCCTGGGGCGTTTGAAGAGAGGGGAGGAAGTTCACTTGCTTCACATGTCCATCCTGGAAACAGACGATGCAGGAACTCAATATGAGGAACTGAAGGTGGGGCTTCAATTGGAATCGCCACTGAGGACAACCAAACCATATGGTCCGCCCTGCCTTGTGCTCTGTTGACCATGAACCAAGGCATAGCAGAGTCAGCTGGGATACAACTGTGTGTCTACTTGCTTTTCCTTTAAAAAGTATTTAAATGTTTTTATCATGCGGATGTGTGTGTATGTGTATGGGTATGCACACGTGAATGCAGGTGCCCAGGGAGGCTAGAAGAGGGTATCATATCCCCTGGAACTGGAGTTACAGGAGGTTGTGATCTATATGAAGTGGGTGCTGAATTTGAACTTGGTTCTCTGTAAGAGCAGCATGGGCTCTTAACTGTTGAGCCATCTCTCCAGCAGCTATTAATGTACGTATGTGTGTGTATGTATTTATTTTGTTTCCTGCAATTCTGCCTCCCACTGGGGACAAGGCAGCTGGCCAGACCCTAGAGGCAGAACAAGAACCTGAGGACACTGAAGAAAGATAGAAGGATGCTTCCATGCAGAAGACCAGAAACTCAGCCAAAGCTTAATTACAGCTCAGCACATTTTTAAATTGTGTGTGTGTTACATGCATAATTATTTCTTTTAAAATTTAACTGTACTTTTAATATCTGAGGTCACTTTTTATTCTTTGAATGTCTTTCTGTGCTTTGTAGAATTCTGAGAGGGCATTCCTTGTCAAATATGGTAAGTATTTTCTATTTGTCCTTCCAAGTCCCCTCTTCCAGT
The DNA here is from genome assembly GCF_903995425.1 of Onychomys torridus. Lineage (NCBI taxonomy): Eukaryota > Metazoa > Chordata > Mammalia > Rodentia > Cricetidae > Onychomys > Onychomys torridus. The sequence goes on along the minus strand of NC_050448.1, from coordinate 130,203,106 downwards.
GATACCCAGGGCAGACAGATTCTAGGGTGGTCACCCTCAAGGCTTCACATTCTAGCAAAATCCCCTCTCTTTGAGTATGAGTGAAATGCTAACTTGCTTCTAATGAGCAGAATATGACAGTAGGGATGAAGCCACTGTTATAAATAGGCTAACATCTAGTAAAGACAATGAGATACATCTTACAATTACATTATAACATTGCTATAGATATAAATAGATATAGATATATAGATATGTGTATATATATGTATGTGTGTGTATATATATATGGATGCTTGCTAGTAAGTTTAAACCTCACCCAGCCCCACACATACAGAGCTTCACCTTGCTGGCATGCAGTGCAGAAATGCCGTGAGCTGCCTGAGAACTGCAGGTGGCCTGTTGGATCTGTGGCCACTATTCAACAGCAAAAGCCAGATTCCCCGGGACGTGATAAAAGGAGCAAAAGTTCTGCTTATAACCCAGAGGAGCTAGGGTGGGCTCATCTACATTGCTAGATTAAGGTCCTCTCTGATGGAGTTGAGATTCTTGCGCAGCTAAGCCAGGCTCTAACACTTAGTTTGGGTCATGTGTTATACAATTAAAAAGTCTGATTTACAAAATTGCCTTAGTGGTCAAGAAGCTAGACCTTGGGAGCTATTTATGATCAAAATTAGCTCCAGTTGCTACTTTAGTAAGTTACTTAAGCTCCTTGTTCCTGAGTTTTGTCTAATAAGAAATGTGAGTAAAGCTAGTATTATCAGTGAATATGAACATGGCATGCCACCACATTCACTGGACTAAAACAGTGACTGACATGAAAGGACCCTGTGGTCCGCATCACAAGAATTACTATGATAAGCAATACAACATATAATACTAAACCAAGAGCAAATAAACATACAATTACATGATCAACACTTTAAAGCAATTTGACCAGTTTCCTCTTAGTAATCAAGTTCTTCAGCCTGACCCACTGCCTTCTACTCAGATCCACTGGAGCCCCCCAAATGTAAGGACACAAAACCATAACTCTGTTGTGTGTTGTGCTCAGAATGTTTTCTTGGAACAGACAGAAGGGGGAAAATTCTATGAATGGTTGGAGGGATATAAACAAAAACATTTAATGACTTGAATAAGTTCTTACTGTTTGAGCAGACTGTGCACCAAGCATGAAGAGTCATCAACAGATTCCAATAAAATAAGAAACCATGCCCACAGTGATGGCGATTAATAACTCCAAGGTGAGGATTGGGATACTTAGATAGTATGAAATAGCTCCCTCCCTTCAAAAATACTTGTTGTTTACAAGTAGGAAGAGCAGCTTCATAATTTAGAAGTCACAAAGACAGACATAATTTTAATAAAGTAATAAAAGTGGACATCATCTCTGGTGCTCACAGATTAAACTCACCAGCCACCAGACAGCAAAGAGGACAGGGCATCAGGTCTTGGGATGTTCCTGTCATTATGGCACAGCTAGGATCTAGTCATAGTAGCACCAGACATGTATCAAAGAAGGGTACTCTAAAGTTCAAAAGAGTCAAGGTCAGAAGTGTCAGAAACAGCTTGAGAAACAGTTGAACTGTTCCAGAAGATAGAGTTCTGGAGGGACGTGAGAATCCAATACAACATGTCCACTAGATTTATCCTGCTGGGATATGCACTGGGGACACAACCAAAGTAGAGAAAGACCAGACAAAGCAGTCAGTGTCGTTTTCATTGTTTGATGGGCTTGTTGTAGGTACCTCACCTGGTGTACCCTCCTCAAAGATAGGTAACCATTGATAACAATATTTTCAGCTATCTGATTTTTGATGTGGGTTATTATATATTTTCTAAATATTCCTATTAATTATTTTGGTTATCTTAAACATATGATTATTAATATTTTTAAAAAATATTTTTGTGGTGTTGGGATGAAACCCAAGGCCTGTGAGTGCTAGGCAAGTGCCCTACTGTGGCTACTCAAACTTCTTAACATTTTATAGTTGTTTTTTAAATTTATTTTATTTTTACATTTATATTTTATATTTGTTTTTATTTTAACTTGTTACTTCTTAATAATCATATCAGCATATTGAATGCTAATTATTATATACTAAGTAGCCATGTTTCTATAAGTTCATCAATGATAGTTGTTGAAATTTTATCTTTATATATAGTCAAAGCATCATTTCAATATTCATTTTAGGTTATTATAAACATTGAGCCTTTTAGCTACTTTGGACCATTTGTATATCTTCCACTGGACATTATCTGTTCACTTATATTGATGATTTTGTGTGAAAATATCCTTTTTATTGATGCATAATAATACCACTAAACTTCTATGACATTAACTCCTTTTCTCATACATAAGTATGGCAAGTAATTTCCATGTAGAATGGTGTTGTTTCTGCTTACTTTATTTTTAAGAAAGAAAACCCTTCCCAATTATGATTTATTTTTTTATGTTGTGAGTTTTATTTCGAGTCAAGTTTAGGAAAGCATTTGCTAGCTGAAGATCAGATAAATCTCTATGTACCCAGCCTGGGCTTGACTTCCTAGTGATTCTTCTGCCTCAGCCTCTCAAGTGCTAGGGTTAAAACATAATCAAGCACACCTTCATTTTGACTTTCTTCGTTAGTTTTTATCTTATAGATCAGATTCTAACACATTAGATTCAGGCTTCTCAAACTTTTTCCTGTCTCAAACCTTCTCACCAGAGAAAAATTTATAGTGTATTAACTGGTATATAAACCAAATATTTAATGACTACCAATCATCAAGGAACTTTAGACAATCCTTTGGTATTTACTTCCTGTTAAATATGAAAGAGAATTTTCAGAACAACAAGGTGGCATGGTTGTTTGGCTTCACACCAAGAATTAAATATTGGCTGAACAGTTGATTCTGCTGGATGAAGAATATCTTAAATATTTCCAAGGCTGAATCAATATTTTGATTTATAATTATCAATCATGAGAATGTTTCTTTATATAAATGTATAGTACAAAATAATGAAAATATCTTTAGGGTGATTTCAGAAGTTGCCAGATATTCCATTCTAGTCCCAAGATGAAATTCATCAAAATATATTTTAGGAAACTCAAATTTTCAACTCAAACATCAGTTTTTAAAATCTAACATTCTAATTCAATACAATTCAAAGATAATACTAATTGGATACTTACATGCTGAGGAATGATGGTAGGAAAATATTAAAAGCTTTTGCTTTCTATAATTAAAACATCGTGCTTCTATAGGGAAGGAAACTTTGTATATGTATTTAAAACACTACAATTAATAACATGTAATAGCTTCAAACATGAGCCTTGGCAGTTTTAGGCAGCATTTGTTGGTGATACATGATATGGCCACATACCCAGTGCAAAGCATTTATCGTGTGTCTCAGAACCGAGGCTTCAAGGAAGGTTGCCACATGGAGGAGCTCTGCCAGAAGCACCTCAACTTTACCAGCATTAGATGTTGAATTAATCTTTGTTTGTTGCATGTTCAAAAACTTTTTACCTTTTGCCTAATTTTTCACATCTCCTGTATTCAGTGAGATTCCCAGTTAAAAAAACTGGATATTTTTTTTTGGGGGGGGAGCACATGCTAAAAACTTTCTGTAAAGGTTTGTTGGAAATGCTTTAGCTTTGTGGGCTGCATACTGCCTTCTCTCCTTTTTGTCCTTACACGCCTTGAGAACACCTCAGTCATACTTTCTACATTGCTTTCCAACTTCACACATTCTTGAGCTTCAAAGATCCATAGCACCACTCTACATGTTGCTAGCATGTTAGAGACAAGCTGCTGGAGCTGAGGTCTAGTGCCAGCCTTTTCACAGCTCTCTTGGGGCCACAGAATCCCAAGAGAACCTAAAACTGAGCTGGAAATTCTTGGATGATCAAACAGCTTTGTTCTGGTGTGTTGACACAGACAGGAACTGTGGCAAGCATGTCTCTCCTGAGGTAGAAGGATGATCTGAGAAGCCCTTCCACAGGAAGTCTTCTCATGCTTAGAAGTAATGGGTCCAAGTGTGAGAAGAAAATGTGGGAAAAAGAAGCGATGTTCTCCCTGGAGTTTCCAGTTTCCCTCATTTGACACAGCGGGAGACTGGTCTTGTCAATACCCTGTTATCATCAAGCACACTACTCAAGGAAAAGGTACTCAGTGAGCAAACAAATTAAGATCCCATGTGGTCACTTACCTGAGTTGGACCATGGACCATCTTTTTTTTTTTCTTTTTGGAGACAAGGTTTCTCTGTGTAACAGTCCTGGCTGTCCTTGATCTTTTTGTAGACCAGCTGGCCTTAAATTCACTAAGAACCATCAGTCTCTTCCTCCCAAGTACTAGGATTAAAGGTGTGTACCACCCACCCAGCTCCATCTTTTAATTTTTAACCAATATCCTCATTGTAGTTTGATATGAAGATGTAAAACTCACTGTCCATCTTAAGTATAGACTAGTGCTGATGGTGATGGTGATGGTGAGTGGAAAATGGTCTTGATATGTTCCCATATTGCTCTGCACATACATACATACATACATACATACATACATACATACATACATACATGCATGCATGCAACATACATAATACATACAAACAGCCATACATATTTACTCAAGACAATGTGTAGCCGTTGGATACACAGAGAAAGCAAGGTTCTGATACATAAAAATCCTGAAACAAGTCTTACTTTCTACCATAGAGAAATAGTGGTTTATAGAACCCAAGATAATCTTGCACTCAGCACTCAACATAGTGGGAAGGCAAGGCCACACACACAGAAGGAAGGGTTAAGATATCATCCTTACATGCCAGAGGCCATTGCATATGTTCAGAAAGGTAATGGAGCACAGGATCTGGTGCTCAGGAACGACAAGATGGGGAGCCATGTTCCTGGCTTCCTAGCCCAGAGTTCCAGCCCTTTGTCACTTATTACAGGGATTTGGTCTTTAATGAAGTTCTCATTCAAAGGCAACATCAGATGGGCCTGATTGGGAACCATTTAGGAACTTAGGGCTTATCAACGTATTTAAATGCCCATGGAATGATTAAAAGAAATGCGTGTGTTCAAATACAAATAAAGAACGATTTGAGGTTGTACACAAGGGATAGCAGATGGCAACTATTAATTATTAGCTTGGGACCAAGGCTCAGACCAGTCTGAAAAAGGCATTCTGTCTGACTCTGCCACATCTAACCTTTGTAGTGCTTTATTATAAGAATATTAAAGGAAACATTCCCTCCTGTCATTGACATGCTCAAGAGAGAGGAAAGTGTGTGGCCATTGTTGGGATAAGACCACATGAAATTCTGAAGCATGTGTGTCAGGGGGCTCAATGACAAGAAGGCAAGATGTATTATTACTAATGAACAGTCTTCATGGAATTATTCTGCATCTCTTGCTCTTAATTAACATAGCTCTACAAGGCTGAGCTGGGATTTGAGACCCGCCTCTCTGCCTTGCCCACACTTAGGTAGCACCTGATAGGCGTGTAGTCAGTTTGTGCCCCACTCAAATGGTTTTAATAAATCCCTACAAGCATTTTGGATCTGAAGCCCCCAGGGATGTGCAGGGGGAAGGGGAGGATGCTAGACATGAGTGGAGCCTGACTTTATGAATGAATTGCCTACATGTCATTAATGCTTCAGTGGGTCCCCTAACAGGGGTAATTGGGCCTCCGGGGACCTTCACCAAGCCTCCAAGTTTAATCTGTCTGCTGTGAGGATGCTCAGGCCCTGAAGGTAAATGGAACCATTCCTGTTTTACCTTGAACCCCAGGGTCAAGCAGGCCTAAGGGAACAAGTTTGGAACTGTCATTTAACATTATCTTCGACATGTACTGTATTTCCAAGCAGCCTGCACAGGGAACCATAGGCATGCGAGCGTGGCCTGGAGCTGCAGGGTGGTAGCATGTCACATGTCTGGTAACAGAAGGGGATAACCATCCCAGTACAAACTTGACATATATAAATTGATTACATAAGTGGGCAATGGTGGTCCTTTCAAGTACTCTCCTTTTGTTTGAGCTTTACAGTAAAATTACCAGCAGCAGTTTACAATTAAGAGGAATAATAATAACCGAATATGCTTTCATCTACACACACAATTACAATGAACTGCATGCCTTAATAGGATTGTGAAAAATCTGCGTTTGACCCATACAAAAAAGTAAACACTCTTGCTCTGGATACTATGTCATTATCACAACAAAGAGAAACTCCTGAAATCTGATGATGTAGACATCTGGAGAATGTTAATCACTTCAAAATGACGGATGTTTTTTATTTCAGCTTTTGACAGACGCACTCCTTCCATAGATAGATGATTATTTACATAAATTACATCACCAACGTGAACAAAATCAGAGTAACTTCAAAGGGCGAAATGCTTAATTAAAAAGAGACGTGCGAGTCTATTTCTCTCTCTTTCTCTGAGATTTTCCTTTAAGGGAGAAAAGTGATGGCAAATCTTCCACTTCCCTGGTTTGTGAATATATAACAGACAAGTTTGTAAAACCTTCTTCTTGCAGAAGACATTCGCCTTTAAGAACAACGCCTCTGTGTTTGGTGCTCTGAAAACGACCAGTGGCTTTAAGTCAAGTCTACTTCTAATTTCTCAAGTTCCATCCTTTGTCAAAATGGCAATTAGAAGTTCACTCCATTACTGCAAACATGAAACCAGACAGATCCAAGTCCTCACTGTGTCTTACCTCACACATTCTCCCCCTCCAGACTCCCAGACAAGACTTAGTAGATGGAGGGAGACAAACGACTTTTGAAGCACCTCAGCCAAACGCTGCCAGTTCACTAGACCTCAGTAAGAGCTCCTGAGGCTGTGCGGAAACAAGAGTCCAAGGGCAGCCTGAAGAGGAAGGCTTGAAAACTGTCCCTGTAGGGTGAGCTCCAGGCTGCCCTGCTCGTCCCTCAGGGCAGCCCCTGACTGGCGGCGTGCTGCCGGATGCCTGTTGGAGGAGCTGGTGCAATTTGGCTGATCCACTACAATTTCCTCTTACACTCAGAGCTGATCTGCAGGCTGACCTTGGGCAATTTGTCTTCTTTCAGGGAGAAATGTCACCCAAAAGGAAGCTATTAAGTCAAGAAGGTAATTCTCTCAGAACCGTCCACTGTATAAACAGAACTTGACCTCAGGTAATTTATTGCTAGTCCCTAACAAAGAGACTTAAGATATAGGCCTGATGGAGTAGAGATCCAAATCTGTCAAGGAAAAGGGCAAGAGAACAAAACCTTGCAAGTTTTCTCTGGAATGTTGCTATTTAGAGTCTAATGTCTAGTTAATGAAGTGGTACAAACATGAAGAGTAATTTCTGCTCACTGAGAACAAGAAGTTTATTCTGTAATATATGGTAGGGTTGGTTGGGTTTGCACGGTTAAGCCATTAATGGTCTTATTTTTCTAATAAAACCAGATTAATCATGTTAATCTCACAGATAACCATGACTATTTATTTCATCCTCAATAATGGGTTTGACGAAGCCTCAGGTATGTTCCAGGGTGCTGGGAGCTGTATTCTCTGTCGATCATGGGAGAAGGTGAAAGCTGGAGGTCTTCACTGAGTGGTCTGAACCATGCTATGTAGAGTTTTGGAAGACCAGAGATAAGAGGATGTCATGATCTGACAGGGCCAACAAGAGCCATGATCTGACAGTGTCCCAAGGACCATTTCTGCTGCATACTGGAAAGACCACAAACTCCACAGTAGCATCCTTAACTGATAACTAAGCTGTTTCTTGCTTCCATTCCAAGGCCTAGCTTCTCTAGAAGAGCCTTTCCTACCCTTACCTAAGCCTCCATAAGACCATCTCTTCAGGTACCCCCTCCTTCTCTGCTTCTATTTAGTTTTGGGGCAGCCCACCAGCATCCAAAGCAGAGACCACCCACATCCTACAGTGGAAACAGGCTAAAAGCCTGTCAGTTACCACTGGCACAAGGTCAGGGTTGGACTTTAACGCTGAAACATTTTTCTGAACCTTTCCTCCCATTATCTGCTCAGGATCGGCCTTTGAATGGCTCCAGGTAACAAGCTCATCACAAAGCAACATTCTGGGCTTCTTCACAGACATCACACTGAAAGTGAAACCAATGCAAGTTCAAGAAAAAAGATCACTGCTTGTCCAATCAGTACAGTGGGGCCAATACTACTTCTAGAAACTTCCGGACAAACTGTAGTGCCTCCTTTGAGTGGGCTAGGGGCTCTGGGATCCTGTAGGAACCTCATAAAGGAAGAATTGGAGAGCATAATGATGTTTCCCTAAATTGAAAGCGACAAGCAGCATTTAGCAGAGGAGTCGGGAGACAGCTGAGAGCAGGAAGCCTTACATTCATTACTGCAGATGGTTTAGCTTTGACTGATGAGGAAGGAGCCGGGCAAACGGGCAGAGGATGTCCTGAAAAGATTCAGCAGCCATCCAATTAGGCAGGAACAGTCCGGCAGTTACCAAAGGCTTGCTCTGGTCTGTATTACACAAAATGAAGCCTCTGTATTGGGTTTGACTTCAGCTGATTGAAGTCATAAGGCATCATGTTCCCCTACTAAATAATTCTGGCACAGGTTAAATTAAAATAGGATTCCACCCAGATTCTTAACATAAAGATAAGTCACAGAGCAAACCTGTAGTAAATGTTTGTTGAAAAAAAAATTATTGGATGATTTTTACTTCAAGAGAATTATCTTCTAAGGCCTTCCTCTTGTCCCTTGCCCACCACTGATTTTGTTTCCTTTTAAAAATTATAAACAATTTTATTTGAAATATAAAACATACAGAAAAGGACAAAATGTCATCTAACAGATCTGCATTTCTACTGTCAAGGTGAAGAGGATGCTAAAATAGGTTAGGTTAGGATTTTAATCTACAATTAACTTCCCTTCTTGCAGCCACTAAAGCACATATAGCTGTGACCCATCCCATGATCCTTGCCCTCAGCCAGCCACAGCCCTGAGAACTTACATTCCTACATCCACTGCATAGTGTGTGTTCCTAAATGCTGCACACTACAGCTGTTGAAACACTCAATAATTTCTCTACATGACCTTACGCTGTAAGCATCCTTTCATCTTTGCAACTTTCTAATTAGCATGTTTTCAGCATTTATTCATATCAGCTATAGATACATGCCAATATAGATCTCCTTTGCCCCTTTATATAAAGAACATACTCCCCTCCTAAGGCTCAGCCTCAGTAACCACTGGATTCATCCCAGTTTGCAGAATGGAAAGCATATTTGCTTGTTAAACATTTTTATGCATATGTTTCTCTAGAGGAGTCTGGAGTCAAGCTACTAGATCACATGGAACTGTAGCATTCCACCTTTCTATATGTTGCCAAATTCTCTTCCAAAAGGATTGTAACAAGCCATGCTGTCATTAGCAGAGTCCTTATTGTCCTTCATCACCACTGTGACATAATTTTCTGTCAACATGATGGGACTTAGAGTCACCAAGGAGACACATCCCAAAGCATGTCTGTGAGGGTGTTTCCAGGAAGGTTTAACTGAGAGAAAGCCACCCCAAATGTGGGTGGCACCTCCTCTGTTCTGACATTCTGAACCAAGCAAAAGGCAGGAAGTGAGCTGAGCACCAGAAATTCTCCCTCTCTGTTTTGTGACTGACTACAGATACCCTGTGACCACTTTTCAGTGGTCATGCCGTCCCCAACAAAATGGACTGTGTGGTGGTTTGAAAGAAAATGGCTGCTAAAGGGAGTGGCACTGTTATGAGGTGTGGTCTTGTTGGAGTAGGCATTAGCCTTGTTAAAAGAAGTGTGTCACTGTGGAGCTGGGTTGGAGTCTCAGATGCGGTTAACTCATGCCCAGTGAGACAGACCACTTCCTGTTGCCTGTGAGTAAAGATGTAAGAACTTTCAGCTACCTCTCCAGTACCATGTCTACCTGCACACTGTCACACTCCCAGCTACCATGCTCCCCACCATGATGATAATGGACTAAACCTCTGAAACTGTAAGCTGCCACATCAATTAAATGTTTTCTTTTATAAAAGTTGCTTTGGTCATGGTGCTTCTTCACAGCAATAGAAACTCTAGCTAGACAGAAGTTGGTACCAGGAGTGGGTTATTGCTATGATAGTCCTGACCATGCTTTTGTTTGGAGAAATTTGGACTTTGATACCTTGGTTTAGGAAAACAGTGGAATGCTTTAAGTGCTGCTTAATGGGCCATACCAGTAGGGGCATGGAAGACAGTGGTGCTAAGAGTGATTTGAATGTTAGGGGGCTTACTCAAGAGGTTTCAGAGGAGAAGAATTTTAGTATGTTGCTTAGAAATTGTTCTTGTGATAGCTTGATGAAGAATGTGGCTGCTTTTTGCCCTTGTCCAAAAAGTTGCCTGAGGCTAAAGTGAAGAGTTTTGGATTAATTCCCTTGGCAGAGGAAATCTCAAAATAGCTTAGTACAAACTGTGTGGTTACTAGTATTAACTCTAATGAAGATATGTAAAGAAAAGGAGCAAGCTGAACAAGGTAAAATATTTGAGGAGAAAAGGAGCACCAGGATGTGGAATAGAACTAAGTCCAGTGTTCAAGAAGATGAACAGATTAAGTAATAGAATAAAGGGAGTGGTGACCTCAGGACAAGATCCCACCCAGCTAAGTTTCCAATTTGTGAAAAGGAATTAAAGAAAAGCTTAGAGCTGGGTGTGGTGATGCATTGATTTAATCCCAGCACTCTGAAGACAGAGGCTGGTGGATCTCTGAATTTGAGGCCAGCCTGGTCTACAGACTAAGTTTCAGAACAGACAAGCTTAGGCAGTAAAGGAAATAAACAAAACAGAAAGTTGGTGAAGATGAAATCAAATGGGGGAGCCGTGTTCCAGCCCCAGAAAGCAGCAGAACTTGGCAGCTTTGGCCACGTGGTTATGGCTTTAAGGATAGAAGAAAGGGGTTATGGTATATTACTCCTCAACTAAAGAAAGCAGCTTAAGCCAGGCATGTGCCACGGGTGTTCTTGAATGGAGGCCTAGAGAGCCATTGTGTGTGAACCTATGAAGTTGAAGCCTGGATTACCTTGGAAATCCCAAGATGTTGGAGATGCCAGAGTCGTGAGATACCTGCCAAAAAGAGCTGTAAACAGCGGGTGGAACCAACCCAAGAGAGAGAAGTGTGCTGCTGTCAATAAAGCTGACAGGAGTTGGAGATCTGAAGAGCACTTTGATGTCAGACACGGAGATGCAGAATTTGGAGTTTGCCCAGCTGGTTTTTGGTCTTGCTTTGGTCCAGTATTTGCTTCCTTTCCTGTGTTTTAGAATGGTAATATAGATCCTGTGCCATTATTTCTTGTAAGGATGCGATCTACTTTTTGATTTTGATTTTACAGGGGATTACAATTAAGAGAGTATATGAATCTCAGAAGAGACTTTGAACTTTAGACTTTTAAATAAATTTGAGACTGTTATATGAGATGAGACTATGAGAGCTTTTGTAGTTGAACTGAAGGCATTTTTGCATTTGATATGGCTATTAGCCTTTGGAGGCCAAAGGATGGAATATGGTGGTTTGAAAGAAAATGCCCCCAACAGAGAATGACACTATTAGGAGGTGTGGCCTTGTTGGAGTAGGTGTGGCTTTGTTGGAGGAAGTGTGTCACAGTGGGCGTGGGCTTGGAGGTCTCATATGCTCAAGCTATGCCCAGTGTGGCTCACGGTTTGCTTCCATTGCCTGCACATCAAGATGTAGAACTCTTGGCTGCTTCTCCAGCACCATGATGGTAATGGACTAAACCTCTGAAAATGTCAGCCACCCCAATTAATGTTTTCCACTATAAGAGTTGCCATGGTGCCTCTTCACAGCAATGGAACCCTGACTAAGACAGACCGTACCCCCTAAACCATGAGCAAGGTAATCCCTTGCTTTTGTCTGGCATTTCATAACAGCAACAACACCAAAATATATCACTAATACATTCTCCAAAACCTGATATAATCTCATTAATTATTCTGTCTGTAATGGTTATAAAATTATACCTCTGAAGTTTTAATTTGCAATCCCTTGATTATTAATGATAATCTTTTCCATTTCTGTAACTATTCACACTCCTGAAGATTGCTGGCTCTTGTGTTTTGCTTATTGCTCTCTCAGTATATAGGATTTCAGTAGTTCTTAAGGTGTAGATCACAAATACATTTCTGTCTTCTGGCTTAATGATGCTGTTTTCGTGAAACTACTTACATATAAACACATACAAATACAGTCATCTTTTCCCTTGGGCTTTTGATTTCTACATCCTGTTGAAGACTTTCTTCTTTACATTTACATGTCCTAAGGGTAGTCTATAGTGTTTCATCATCAAGTGTTTAGTCTGGGTTTTATTTTACATTAGAGTTGTATTTGCTTGCACTTCATTTTTTAATTTTGTTCTTTGCTTGGCATTACTACATCCTTCACTTATTGTTTGCAGGTACCCTCTCCCAAACTCAGCTACCAACTACATGTGACTTTATTTTTTTAACTCTGTTGGCATAGCCTTGTGCCACTACAGTACTGGTTTTTATGCTATAATTGAAGTTATAATGAGTGCTGTGGTAGATAGAGAAATGGATGCCCAAAGCTATCTCTCAACCTCTGGATTACATCTGTTAACCTTTCATGGCAAAAGAGATTTTGCAAATGAGATCAAATGACCTTGTGATAGGATTAGCTAGGATTATCCAGGCAGATTCAAACTAATCTAGTGTGTCTTAACAGGGAAGCCACTGTGGCCAATTCAGAGATGGTGCCATCACAGAAGGGGCACAGGCACCGTTGTCCTTTTTGAAGATGGGGAGAAGAGACACCAGCTGGGAACGAGGCTAAGAAAAGATCTGCTATGGAAGCTCCCAGAAGCACCACCACTCTCTGGTTCCCAGAGGTAACAGAGTCATGCTGGTTTGCTAATCCACAGAACCTTTAAGGGAATGTTTTTGTATGGTTCTCAATCTTTAATTTAATGATAATTTGTTACAGCAGCCACAGCAAACTAATATAAAATCATAGTTCTGTTCTACCATATTTTAAATTATTTTTGTCCCTTCACTCTTTCATTATTTGTAGAATAAAGTTATCAAGTTATTTAATTTACAATTTTGATTAGAATTGGACTAAATTCTATCCAGCTTGCATAAATCCTATGCGTAAAACAGTTAATTGTATGTGTCAACTTGACTATGGCATAAAGTGCTCAGGTACTTGGTTAAATATTTTCCAGGTGTTCTATAATAGCTTTTTTGAGTAAGATTATCAGGTAAGTTGGAATACCGGTTGCAGTCTGGCCATCCCTTCCCTCCCATCTAGTATCCTACTATGACTGAGTACATACCATGTTTGTCCTTCTGAGTCTGGGTTACCTCACTCAAGATGATATTTTCTAGATCCATCCATTTGCCTGCAAATTTCATGATATCATTGTTTTTTACTGCCAAGTAGTACTCCATTGTGTATATGTACCATATTTTCTTTATCCATTCTTCAGTTGAAGGGCATCTAGGTTGTTTCCAGGTTCTTGTTATTACTAATAATGCTGAAATTAACATAGTTGAGCCTATGTCCTTGTGGTAAGATTGAGCATTCCTTGGGTATATGCCCAAGAGTGATATAACTGGGTCTTGAGGAAGATTGATTTCCAATTTTCTGAGAAACTGCCATACTGATTTCCAGAGTGGCTGTACAAGTTTGCATTCCCACCAACAGTGGAGGAGTGTTCCCCTTTCTCCACATCCTCTCCAACACAACCCACAACTCCAGAGAGGCTAGCTAACAGGAAAAGACCCTAGGAGGGACACATGGATGATCCTGTGAAGAAGTAGATGAGATCTACATGAGTGGACTGGGTGGGGGAGTGGCAGAGGGTGAGGAGTGGGGGATGAGAACATAGGGAAATGGGAGGGTCAAGCTGGAACAGGGACAGAGTGGGAGGGCAGGGAGGAAGATACCATGATAGATGAGGATATCATGGGAATAGGAAGAGGCAGGGTGCTGGGGAGGCTCTCAGGAATCCACAAGGTTGACCCAACCTTCGTCTACTGCCAGTGGCCCAGAGGGTGCCTGGACCGGTCTACTCTGGTGACCAGCCTAGCAAATAACCTAGCTGTCATCACAGAGCCTTTGTCCAGTGACAGATGGAGGCAGATAAAGAGATCCATGGCCAAACACCAGGCTGAGCTCCAGAAATCTAAGTGATGAGAGAGAGGAGGGATTCTGCAGGTGAGGGACATTGAGATCATGATGGGAGGACATGCAGAGATGACCAGCCACACTAGTGGAAGCCCATGAACTGCGGATTGGTGCCTGTGGAGCCCCCACGGGACTGGACTAGGCCTTCTGGATATGGAAGATGGTTGTTTGGCTCAAACTGTTTGGGGGGGGGGCCCCGGGCAGGGGGATCGGGATCTGTCCCTGGTCTATGGGCAGGCTTCTGGAATCCAGTGCCTGTGGTGTGACACCTTGCACAGCCTTGGTGCAGTGGGAAGGGGCTTCGACCTGCCTAGGCTCAGTGTGCCAGGCTCTGCTGACTCCCCACAGAAGACCTCAATTTGGGGGATGTGGGGATGTGGGGTGGCTTTGGAAAGAAGGCTGGGGGGTGAGAGGAGGGAGGGGTATATGTGGATAGCATGTGGAGTGAGTAGAAAATTTCTTAATAAAGAAAAATGAAAGAAAAAAAAGTTGGAATACCAGTTAAGGAAGAGGACCCTTTCTGATGTAAATGAGCATGCTTTGTAGACCTAATTAGTTAGTTAAGAGCTTAAATAGAACAAAATGGCCCATCTTCTTTAGAACAAGTCAAAATTCTTGCATTATATTGCTGTTTTATTGCGATCCTGGCTGTTTTCCTGTCCTCAGACACAGATTGAGAGATGAACTCTTACTGGACTGAGTCCAGCCAGCCATGGATTATCAATGCTCTTGCTTTTGATAACTTGTGGGCTGGCACTGGCTGTCAGTCTTACTGGGTCTCCATTTTGCCAATTCATTCTGCAGCTCTGGAAACTTGCCTGTCTCTAGTCACATGATCCAAACATTCAAATCAGCCTTTTGTTGGAGGAAGCATGGGAGTTAATCTTGGAGCTCTGCACATGCCAGGAAGTCTCCCTTAGACGGATCTTTCTGGCATGTACAAACCCTTTTCTACATGGCTTCTCTCTACCTTTCATCATATAAATCTTTTACATTTTTATTAGATTTGCTCTTGAGAACTATACAGGGTACACTGATACTGTGAACACAAATATAATTTTCATTTCACCATTTAATGCTTGAACATATAATGTGAATGAAATCTAAATATTGAATTTCTTATCAGAAACAGCTAAACTTTGCTAATTGCTTCTAATATCTTGTTCTCTTGGATTTAGTACATAGACTATTAAATCAGCCAATGTTTACTATTTTGTTTCTAATTTCTAATCCTTCTGTGCTCTGTTCCCATGCTTCTACACATGCACACACAATTGTCCACATAAGCTATTGCTGTGGGATGTTCTGTATGCTGTGAATATGTGTTGTTCTGATTGGTTGATAAGTAAAATGATGATTGGCCAGTAGCCAGGAAGTATAGGCAGGGTAAGCAGATGAGGAGAATTCTGGGAAGAGGAAGGATAAATTAGGAGTCGCCAGCCAGACACAGAAGAAGCAAGATGACAAGGCAGAACTGATTTATAAGAATGACTTAGAAATCATGTCACCCACAGTGAGCTGTCAAGGGAGCTCTGCTTCATGTGGTCAGTTTTATTCTAAGCACTTTCTTTTATGGAGTCAACCATCCTTCACACTACGTCCTTCATGGCTTTCAGCCACATGGAGAATGGAAAAGGGCCCGGTGGCTTGCACAGGTTGCTCTTTAGCTCAGATCTGGTAGCACACATTACATTTTCCACACTTAAGGAGTTATAATTCAGCCACTTGATTCTGCATAACTACAAAAGAGATTGAAAGAAAGAAAACATGCTGTTCCCAGGGGAACTGAAAAAAAAAAAAGAAGAAAAGAGATTGACAAGCATATAGAAATCACTCATAGTATTCCAGTTTTTTTCTTTGTTTGTTTTTGGTTGTTTGTTTGTTTGGTTGTTTGGTTGGTTGGTTGGTTTGGGGGGTTAATTTGTTTGCTTGTTTTTAAGGAAACTACTTGAAATCCAAATTATTGGGCAAAAGTATATGTTTACATTATTTTGCATGCAATGTACTGCAGGAATGCTGCTGCATTTCCAAATAGTCCTCAGAGGCTAACATAAAATAAGATCATTTTTAAAAATTAACCTAGCTTTGCTCAAAATCATCCTATGAAGTTATAACAGCAGCCTAGCATTTCTTTCAGCTAAAAATAGACGTGTAGCTGTGTATCACTCAGGGCTGGTAAGAGAGCCTGTCTCCAGGAGTAGGCATGGGATATTAGCTGCTTCTGCCCCATTCCAAAGCTAAAGAAAGCAACTTTGTCTTCAATAAACTAAATAACAATAGGAATGTAGGAAGAGCATTTATGAAAGACCAGGATGCTTTAGGAGAGGGAGGAGAATGGGGTGGTGTGTGGGGAGTGGAGGAAGGAAGGGAGAAGACACTATGGTGGCCTGGCTGCTTCAGTTCTTCCTGAAAGAAGCCTCCTTTCAGAGTTCTGATCTCCAGAGCCCAGCAAATGTGGCACACACCTTTAATCCCAGCACTTGGGAGGCAGAGGCAAACGGATCTCTGTGAGTTCGAGCCCAGCCTGGTCTAGAGTGAGTTCCAGGAAAGGCGCAAAGCTACACAGAGAAACCCTGTCTCAAGAAAACAGAGAGAGAGAGAGAGAGAGAGAGAGAGAGAGAGAGAGAGAGAGAGAGAGAGAGAGAGGCCATGACAGCCATCCCAGAGTTCCAGAGCTCAGCTGGCAGAGACAGGGATTCCTGGGCCTAGCTGTCTAGCTAAACTATCCAAACTGGTGAGCTCTGGGTTCAAGTAAAAGACTCTGCTTCAATATATAAGGCAGAGAGCCATCTGGGAAGTCTCCATGTTAACCCCTGGCTCCATGTGCATACACCTACGTGCAGACATGGTTGTGCACATTTACACCTCCACCCACATAGATAGAAGGATGAGGAGGAGAGGGAGAGGAAAAAGGAGAAGAAACCCCTATGACTTTGACTCAGCTCCTTGGTCATTGTGTCAGTTATATAATATACTCAGAGAAACACTAAATCAGAGTGCTTGGAAGAACAAATTATCCTCCACTCCTACATTTCCAATGTCCACTTGGGAACCTGCTGCCTGCTGTCCCTCTGCAATGTGCAGGCTCTGCCATTCTTTAACATGTTTGCCTGCCACTAACAGACCTGAGGGCAAGGATCCTCAGGAAATGCCATCCCCTTCTCTCCCCTTCCCCAGCTGCACCTGGCCCCCTCCCCTCCTCCCCTGCTCTCAAAGCCACAGCAGTTCTGGGCCTGGATCCTTTCACCAGATGGGCTGCGATGTCATATCCCAAGCCTGTGCTCTGGCCTCCCTCTAGGTCTTACCGCAGGCTTCAGACAAAACACAGACTCTGAATCTGTTTGAAAAGGGTCTGTTCCAGCAGAAGACCTGAGCATGATTGGGCAGGCAGCCCTGGGTGTTGTCATTTTTGGAGGATCTAGGAGGTGTGTGAGAAAGAGAAGCCTGGGATGAGGCCTACTTCCATTGCACTAGTGAAACGTCATTCTCTGCCAAAACCTGAAGGCCTGGTGTCCTCCAGGGGATCTCCATCTTCACTCTGGAAGCCATCTGTGCTCTCCATGAGCCTGGGCTCCCCAGGGATATCCTCAACTCTGCAATACTTGGCCTCATGTACAGGGGAACTCCAGATTCAAACTAGCCAAAACCTGAGTTGTCTTGCCAGAGAGAAAATGTTCTGTGGACCCAGCACTCGGCACAGTTTATCCTTTGTGGAAAAGAAAAAATGACTATCCAGAAATGAAAGTAAGTTCTCCAATTATACAAATGAGTGTCATAGATTCTCTTCTTTAAAAAAGTCATGATTGCATCCTGAAAACAGAATCTGAGTTTCAATTTCAGTCACAAGCTGCCCACTCTGGACCTTGAAAAGGCCAAACTCTGCAAGATGCAAGCAGGCAAAACAAAATCACCACCTAACAAATCATTTATAAAAATGACTATTCCTTACACCACACTCTTCTTCACTGCTAGAAGGAAAACATGGAAGGCCTGAGATC